>NC_054487.1:75382575-75982575 GCF_017639515.1 Carcharodon carcharias | reverse complement strand
GGGACCTGGAAAATAGGGCAAAGCCCAGTTTAACTGGCGTTTACTCCTCTTTGGGCTCGTATGGGAATTTCCAGTGAGGAAGCAGATTTGTGTGAATCTTCCACCTACTTTATCTACTCCACCTACACAACACCCATCAAAGGTGGGGAGACTAAAACAGTAAAACCTAGCAGCATGAATAGATATCATATTTTACTTTGATATCAAAGTGGCATCGTTTACTTACTCACATCTACGGAGGATTAGTAAAGACCAGAAAGCGGAATATATCAAGCAAAGAGAGAGCAGGGTTCAATCATTGAATGAAATAGGATTATGTAAAATACACGGCACAGAAACAGGTAATTTGGCTCAACCAGTCCACGCTGCCATTTATGATCCACTCGAGCCTCTTCCTATTCTTTCGCATGTAACTATCAATATAACCTTCTAATCCCTTCTCCCCTGTCGAGCTTCCCCTTAGATACATCAATACTATTCGCCTCAAAGTCTCAAATCCCTTGTAGATTCTGTATTCTCTGAGTTACCCGGGGAGTGTGACGTGTTCCGAAATTGGATGTGCCGTAAATTTATTTTTCCTTTCCTTGCAGTTGCACCACGGTGCTTCTTTCTTCTACCTGGGAGAGAATTCTATGGAGAGCGGCTAATGAACATAAGAATCCTACAGAAATCTGAAGAAGAGGTACCGTAAATTCTCTTGTAGCTTACAGCTGCCAAATAAATGTAATGGAGTTATATATCGATTGCCTTGGCACAAGAAACTAGGGAATTGCCGAGTGTAGCAGATTATTACGAATGCTGCCCATAAAGTATTAGTAGTGTTTAATTACAATATATTCCAGGAGAAGAATTTATTTACTCCATAATAAAAAATAACATTATATTAGTTGAGGAAAATAAAATGGTTGGTGGATTTTTGCAGTGTGTGTTTTCTAAATAAACTCCTATAGGCTCAATCAACATTTCAGTGCATTTAGGTCAAAAAAGAATCCCTTCTTTTACACCACTGGGGGTTGAGACAATCTTTCAGCTTAGGAAAAGCCAATATCGTATGTTTTTCTGGGGGAGAAAATAATGCATGTTGTAGGTATACTGTGCAAATGATGAAACATTGTATGGTTCTGGGCAGACCAAGACAGGCTGGGGGATAACTGATCGGGATATTGTAGTTTTAAATGAGACAGTATTAAATACGGTAATGTTAAATTTGTGCTTTTGATTTGCGTATGTAATAAAATCACTTTTAAAATGACAATATTGAGAAGAATCGTGAAAATCACCTGCAATCTGTCAATCTAGACATGTTAAGCAAAGATGTTGTGAACAGCTGAAGAATTGAATATAGAACACCAGCAACACTCCAAAAATTCATTCATGCTGTGACCCTGAATTTTTCTGCTTGGGGCCAGTGCATAAAAAGGGGCCTGGAAAATAGAGTGAAGCCCAGTTTTACTGGAATTCACTCGTCTTTGGGCCTAAATGGGAATTTCTGGTGGGGGAGTGGACGAGTGAATCCTCCACCTACTCTCCTTAACATAAGGCTGTTGTGTCTAAGGAAATTCCTGAGCTCATTGCAGGGACTGCACTCATTCTTGCCCTGGGTGAGCTCCGATTAACTCTTGCCAGCCCACAGCTCTCATCTGGTAAGAATTCTTCAGAGGAACCCAAAGTCTCCCAGTCAAAGATGACCTTGTCTAAAGTTGGGAAAAGCCTTGCTACTTCTTCAGCAGAGTGCTCATCTGCCTTGCTGCCTTATAAATGCACATTAGGGTAAATGCCATTAATATTTACAGGCTCTGATGGTCCAGTCTGACAATGGCAATAACTGCACTGTCGGATGTGCTGTCTTTCGGATGAGGCGTTAAACCAACGTCACATGGGCCTCTCAGGTGGATGTTAAAGACCCCACAGCACTGTTTTGAAGAAGAGATGGGTAGTTCTGTTGGCCAATATCTATCCCTCAAGCAACACCATCAAAAACAGATTTTCTGGCCATGATCATCTTCTTGTTCATAGCAGCTTGGTGTGCACAAACTGACTGTTGCATTTATGACATTACAACAGTGACTTCATTTCAAAAGTACTTCATTGGCTGGAAGGCACTTTGGGACATCCTGAAGTCATGAAAGACACTACATAAATGCAAGCTTTTCTTCTTTCCTCATCCCTTTACTCTCGGACAATGTCTCTATCCTTGTTTGTTTTTGGCATGGGGCCCAATCTGCCTCTGTAATTCCTTCTTAGTGGTAGCAATGTTACTGATTATTGGAGAGAGACATCATTATCATCAACAAAATTCACCCACTTAAGTTACAGAGAGAGGGTAAACTCTGAGGAAATTTGTTGGTGATAGAATATTGTAAATTGAGAAGTAAAATCCAAGATGGTAGAGAACTTTTTTTCTTTATTCTTTCATGAGATGTGGGCATTGCAAACAAGGCCAGCATTTATCGCCCATCCCTAATTGCTCTTGAGCTAAGTGGTTTGCTAGACCATTTCAGGGGGCAGTTAAGAGTCAGTCACATTGTTTAAGAAAGACTTAAAGGAAGTTCAAGAAACTTAAAGGAAGACCAGGCTGAGCCAAGCTTAAAGTAGCCCATCTCTAATAAGGCTGCTTCAGCACTCCTACAGTTGCAAGAGTAGATTTTGACTTTGCATGATAATGTAAAATTGGTAGTAATTAATCAGTAGCACATTGGCTTCCCCTCTCTCCTGACTTTTATTTCCATTGATGTCAATGGGAGAGGTATAAAACAGGATGCTGACTTGCTATCACCTGTTTATATTGGTGTGCAAAGTTAAAATCAACTCCCTGGCGAGGATGCAGGAAAAGCTTGGTTCCAATTGAAAATCCACCTGTTAGCTCTGATGCCTGGTTCTTCAATACGCCATTTCTTAACTTTCCCTACTTGAATATTGCTGAAAAGAGGGACAGGTTTCTGAAACTTTTCATCTTGCACTCAATAGGACAAAACACAAACAGGAAATTCCTTAGCCTTCCCAGGAATAATACCCATTTTTGCCCTTGGTGAGTGAGCCTCGACAGAACTCTTGCTGGCTGCTTTACCAAAGCTACTGCGGCAATTGTATCTCTGAAATTTCTTCCCTTATTCCTTTTGAGCTCCATATATGCTCTACAATAATTTTTTTCTACTTTATATCCTCATTATATTGAAACGAAACATCCACTACACAGTCTCCCAGTCACATCCTTCCCTGGTCTTCAAAATTCCTCAGTTTCCTTACTTCCCCTCAGTCTCTCCTTCCTTTTACAATCTTTCCAGATTTTAAAACCCCGAGCCTGGCATCATTTACTCACTGCTCCTATGTCGATCTCATCTTAATCTCCCTCTGAATCTTCTCACCCTCAGCGATGTCCTGCACTGTGGCCCTTAACCGCAGAAACCACGGGTTTTCTTCTTCAGTTGAAAAGGGTACCCTTTAAGATTCTGAATTAACAGTCTTTTTGTTGCTTCGGTGCACCGAGCAATTTGACTGCAAAAAAGGAATTAGAGTTTATGAATAATTTAAATCCCAGTCACCAAGCGGGCCTAATAATCATGTGTCCCACAGAGCTTTAAATGCATTCTGTTACATGTATTGTTGGAGAGACTGCTTGCTCCTCTGTGGCAATTCCAATATTACAGCATGAATTGTGCTTTTAATTTGCCATCATATTTGAAAGAACATCCAATTACACTTAACAAAATGCTTTTTAAATTATGCTCTTTAAACCCTTATTTGAAGAACATTTCAGTGTTGCTGCTGCTGATTAAATATATTGTTATTCACTGCAGTCGCCTTTTATTGTTTCCAGTGCAGCCCCAAATTTTCCTGCTTTCGAAAGAGTAACTGGTTGACCTCTGTTGTCTGCTTCACTTAAAGATAGGTTAGGATAGCAAACAATTGAAGCTGAGCAACTTACAATCTTCCTATTAAGACAGACAACTAGGATGTGACCTTCATCAATCCATTTATCCAAACAATTTACCCAAATCTATCTATGTTACCCTTATCCACACTGTGTCTTGTTAAATGTGTTGCAGCAGCAGTATAGTATTAGTTTAGCTGCTAAAATAGACATAAATATATGCCTAGAACACCACCTTTTGGGATGATAATATTCAGTGGTAACATGTTTTAGCAATGTACTATCACTATTGCTAACTCTGTCTCCATCATTAACTCTATCTTTATTGATCTTTGTATGTATCTCTATAGCTATCTCTATTGATATTTCTTTCATGCAGACAGAAAATACACAGCAGTGATTGAAAAGAGAAAGAGCAGGTTGAAGTTTTGGGTTGAGACCCTGGGGAAAGAAATTCAATATCGCTGCACTGAGTTTCTGGTCATAATACCAATGTTAGAGGTACTGATTTCAGGTTGTGGTTACCCGGGCCCAATTGTGCCTGGGAAGGTGGCAAATTAGAAGCTGAAACAAATGAAAGAAACATCAGTTGTAGAATGCAGTTATAGTGAAAGCCCACTCTGCCCTCATTTTTATGCTAAACTGTTCAGTGACACACAGGTGTCAGATACTATCCACTGCTGCATTAGGGAGGTAATTTTACCGAGCAATTACCCAGAGATACTTCAGCAATGACCAGCAACAGCAGCAGAAGTAGCGACATTAGTGGTTTCATAGTTCATTATTTGAATGTAGCTATTTGCATACATACCATCAATTTTGAGCATACCTCCTTAGGAAGAGCTATTAATCCATTAATGTGCAAATGACATCTCACCCTTGCTAGAAGATAATACAAGCTTTCGGGGATGAGAGTGGGGAAGGGGCATGTTTTTGTTGAACATATCACAGATTTTTGAAGCAGAATGAAAACAGGTCATAGAGTAGTACAACACAGAGGGAGGCCGCTTGGCCCATTGAATCTGCATTAGCTTTTTCAAGAGGAATCCAGTCAGTCCCACTTTATAGCTTTTTCCACACATCTCTGCATTTTCTCTCCTTCAAGTAGTTCTCTAATTCCTTTTTGAAGGCTACTATTGTATCTGTGTTCACTATCCCATCAGACAGTGCATTTCAAATCTTAACCACTGGTTGCCATTCACCTTAAATTTGTGCTCTCTGATTATTAAAATCTTTCTTCATTTACTCCATCTAAACCTTACATGAGTTTAAATGCCTCTAACAAATCTCCCCTTAACCTTTCTGCACTAAGGAGAACAAGCCCGGCTTCTCCTGTCAATTTTAGACATGTTTTCATTTGTTCATCCCTGGAATCATTTTAGTTGATTCTTCACATCCTCCCTAAGGAATTGGGCATGTTGAAAACATGCAGCCAAATACACCTCTGCACAATCTCCAGGCTCCTGCACAGAACAGCTGGAGGCATCTTTATTGAACAGATATCGTATTGGCAGAAACCACTTTTGCTGGTTGCAGAGTCTAGGGGTGGTATTTAATGGAGGCTTCGGGGGGGTCTCACCCGCCGACTGGAGAGCTATCTTTCATGTCACCTCTTTTTGGGATGGCCTGCTGAATTAAGTGCCAATGAGGCACTTAACTGGACAGCAGTGGACATTCTCTGGGATCAAGGACCCAGGGTGGAAATTCCGCCCTCCGAGGGCCAATAAGAGGCCAGTAGCTCTTCATTGCTTGCCAGCGCCACAAGGGAGGTGGTGGTTCCTGCTGGTACTACACCATCTGAGGCCAACGATTGATGATGGACCCAGGCACAGGTGAGTGATGGTGGGAGGGGAGTCGCGGTGGAGGTGGGGGGAGGGGAGTTCGCAGCAAGGGCAGGGTGGCGGCTCTCAGCAGGCCCTCTTTGATTAGGCACTGAGTGCCTTTGAACACGGGACCTGGCCCACCCTTCCCACTGGAAATCCGCAAACAATCTTAACAAAGTTTACCTTTTAGGCTTTCTGCATGGTGAATCCCAACCTGCCGCGGGGTGAATATCAGCAGCGGTGGGATGAAACCCTTAAATGGACATTAATTGCCCAATTAAGGCCTCAATTAGTAGAGGGGCAGGAAGGCTGTCCCTGGGCTTTCTTGCCATGGAATTAATTGGGGCAGAAATGGGAAGCAGCGGGGTCTCCACCAGTCATTATCCCTCCATCACCCCCCACCGCCACCAAACTTACCACAAGGGCGGGCATTAAATTCTGTCCTCGGATTAGGAGGCATAGTTTAAATATTAGAGCTAAACCAATCAGGAGTGAAATTAGGAAACACTTCTCAACACAATGGGGTGGTGGTAATGTGGAATGCCCCTCTGCAAGTGGCTATTGTCAGTTTTAAAACTGAGATTGATAGACTTTTGTTATCCAAAGGTATAAAGGGATGGGTACATGGAGTTAGGTCACGGATGAGCCACGAGTGGTGGAGGTGAGGGGAGGGGAGGAACAGGCTTGAGGGGCTGAATGGCCCACTCCTGTTTCTATGTTTGTACATTTAAATGCTACAGCAATACATTGGAAGTGAAGGGCCCAACTGGCATAGCGGGATGTTAAAAAATCACTAAGAGAAAAGAAAGGGTTTTTTCTAACATTAAAACACTGGGCTATCATAAATCTAGATCGATGATACTCCTGTCTCATTCAGGTTGAGTTAGTGAGGTTTATTCTGCTTGTGTTAAATATGTAGCATGATTCCGGCAGCGTTACCACGAATATTGGGCATCATCACCATGAACTTGAATGAGTAGCAGCACCAGCCATGGAGGACTCCCCCAGGATGGTGCCTAATACCAGATCAACCACAGCAGTACAGTTGTCTAAGATTTATTTTCATTGTCCTTCTACTAATGTGTTTTGTTTTTGTTCTCTATGACATCCATCTGGGCACACTTTGCAATTATAGAATTACTAGGTCCTTTATAGTCTCCGCTGAGGAGTTGATACCAAGGGAAGCATTACTCATAGGCAGCTGAAGCTTTCTTTACTGCACAATAAAGGAATAATAAGCTGCCCAACATTTTTAAGATTCAAGCATTATTGTATTTCAGGGCGTGTGGGGTCCTTTCGTCCACACAGCCTCTATATGCTGAAGTACCTCACGCTGTTGAATCATGGCTTGATGTGAATGGTTCGAGTGCTCCCAAGCTGAAGGACAACAGGTTCCTTGCTGCTCACCCAAGAAGCTGGTACCATGGGGCGAAGAAGTGCCAGGAACATCCTTTACTTGGACCTCTGTAGTGGTCAACATTTTCAAGTTGGTGCCTGCTGTCGTTTTTGTGGAGCCAGGTGTGCCAAACAGCTGCCACTGGCGAGAGTGGCAACTGGCCCCCCTGGTGCTCCTGCACACGGGCCACGGCTTGTGGGCAGAATCTCTTGAGCCACACTGATTTCTCTGAGCGCAGGGTTGTGGGACGTTACACCGTTCTGGTGCCAGGGAGCGGATTTTTCTCTTCAACTACCAGCCTCGATTTTCACAGGAGCATCCCCTTTAAACGGTCTGGAGATGGTCTTGCTATCCGATTAAGGATGGTGGGCAGCCTCTCACAGCTGCAGAACCAATCCAAGGTCTTCCAGTTTGAAAGGAGCAGCAGCATTCAATGGAAGGTAAGAGAGAGGATGCTTCAAAATGTGGGTGCCCTTTCTCCAGCCTTTTAAAGCCTTGAATTAAAATATGGATCTTGCAGCCGGGCCACCAGTGTTGGTTGGGAGAGGTGGGGGGCTGGGGGGTGGTGTGGGGCGCTGTGGGGTAGCATGTGTGGTAGGGGGAGTACCTCTCCAGGTTGGCCTGCAGTTCCTGCTGCACCCAGCCAGGCAAGGAAGCTGCCTGTAGGGACCTGGAGGCTGACTGGGAAATCTCAGCCAGTGTCTCTTAATTGGCCTCAATAGGTGCTGAATGAGTTGTGTTGGCTACATGTTGCGTGTGGGCGGGTAGCCTTGTTGCCCCCTCATCCTGCCTTCCCAAAAATGGCCCAGGACTGGGATGGAGCTGGGGAACTGGCAACCAGCCTGCAGGACTATTTTTAACCCCTGCCGCCCTCCAGATCCCACCCAGGGTTTCTGCTCTCAATACATGATGACCCATGTTGGAAGCACATGCGAGAGTGTTGGGTGAGCACAGAATTACGCTGAACTGTGTAGGCTCCGACATTTCACTTTCAAGGCTCACACATGAGTAACAGGCTCTTAAATGAGTTACCAGAGAATGATATTCATCCATGGCAGTATGTCATAGTTAGGGAGTCAATACCTTTAAAAGAGAAGGTGAGAGGAGTGAATTGGAAAGAATGTAAAATAAAATATTGAATAGATTAAGAAACAAAGCAGACCTTGAATTTCTCCAGTGCCTTTTATGACCTAAGGAGCTTTAAAGCCAATGAAGTATTTTTGAGGTGTAGCCATTGTTATAGTGTAGGAATATAGTACAGAAGATATGACAAATTGAAATTCATTCATTTCACTGCATAAGATCAAATACTTACATACAAGAATTGTTTCTGCAAGACTCTACTCTTGGTGCTTCAGTGCACAGTATTATTCTGATTCATTTAACCCTTTTGAATCAGGACATTTGTGTGACCTGGTGTAAATGGACAACTCCTAAGTGACCCCCAAAACCTGAAGTGCCTTGCTGGTCAGCCAACTAGCAGCTGTATGGGGTATGGAAGGCTCATCACCGGAATCTGTAATTTCCATGGATATATATGCATAAGTACTATGTGACATTATAGGACGATTTTTGCCACCTAGAGGAGAATTTGCAAATACTGGTGTTCCCATGCGTCTGCTGCCTTTGTCCTTCCAGGTGGTAGAGGCAATGGGTTTGGAAGGTGCTGTCGAAGGAGTCTTGGCAAATCTCCTTCCAGGTTCTCGCGGACAGCTGTAGAATGCATTCCAAGGCTTTGGGCCGGATTCTTGTGAAGATAACGGGAAGCATGTGTTGGGAAAGTTCCCCACCGCACAAACCCGTGTCTGTTATGGAGGCCCCGCTGCTATACTTCCAGTTCTGGGGCGGAGGGGGCGGTATGAAGTCAGACCGGCCACCTCTGGAGGCAGGCAGGAAGTGGCAATGGAAGCAAGGCTGGAGGGCTAGAACCCTTCTGTTTTCTGGGACGTCAACCCCGTTGTAGTGATGAATGTCAGGCCCTCACTGCTTACCCCTCACCCTGCCCACATACCCTGCTATCCTCCCCTTCATGCCTTCTCATACCTCCATGCCACCTCCATGTACCCTCATACCCACAAGCCCCCTCCGTACTCCCCTTGTACTGTCCATAGCCATTCACCAGTCCACTATGGACTGACCTCTATAGCCATAGATAGGGGAAAGCTTTGAAATGGTTGCGAGAAAACAAATTAAACATTCTAGTGGAGCTGTCACTAAAACACACTTCGTACTCGAAAAAAATCTCCAGACCCAGTGACAAAAACTTAAATCCCCTCAAGTGGTCATTCAGTTGTAAAAGCAAACATACATCTATTCACAAACCACATCAAAGACAGGCAATCCTCCAATAACTTGTAAAACTGTTAATCAAACTATGTACACAACCCTTTGCTGAGCTAAATGGTGCACTGGTTTTTTGAAACTCAGCCAAGCATTCATAATGGGCTCAGCTGTCAAAATAAACCATCACAGCTCCTTGCAATGGAGCCCATTGAAGCTGAAAGAACGTAGTTCTTTCTATTTCAAAGCAAATAACCTATCAATCAAAGAATTCCGCGAGCAGGTGGCTGTTTATTTTTTGGTTCCGCACTTGGGACGATGGTTCCCCCCCGTGGTTCACGACTCTCAGAGGTGCTGTGAACTATGTCTACTTATTGAAGATGCACGACTTGATTGTTGGGCGATTTGAGCTGCCCACCTGTGCAATGGAGCCGGATAGGGCTGCATGTGGGATGGCTGCCTGCACCTTTATCAACGCCAACTGAAACATGGCCAGAAATGGGAATGGGAGCTTGAATTCTGACATTCCTGCCTGCCCTCCCTGGCATCTTTGTGCCTTTATTATATATTTGCAGTATGTTCTGTGCCGCCAAAAATATTATCCTGTTTCTCAGTGACTTCATTACTAAGAGCTTCATTGAGCCAGTCAGTAAACTGAGTTTTCCAAATTGGATGCTGAAGCATAATTCAAAAGTTTGGTTTCATTGTACAACGTTCAGAGAGAATTTTACATAATTTCTAGCAGGTAATTGGCTCCTGTTTAGTTGCTTGAGAAGTATGAAAGCTACATTCTTACAGCTGTGTCATTCCCTCCTTCAAAATAATGTGGCATGAAACAAATTGCAAGGAACCACGCTGAACACCATTTTGACTGGCAATCGTTAACTCTACAAGAGTTATTAACCCTTTCGGTGGAAAAGAAGAGAATATATGACTTCGTTCTTGAAAATAATGCTTGACGTTGTCAATATTGGCATCTCCATGGAAACGCACAATATCCTCATACTTGAAATATGTGCATAAATTCAAGTACACACACTTCATCAAAAGAGAGAACGCTGTTTTTGAATTAGGTATTGTAAAATAACTCTCATTTGGCATAATGGCTCTCTAAAACTTGAATTATAGCTGAATAGTTCACTTAAAATGAAGGCCATTTAAAGTTCAGGTGATTGAAAAATGCAACAGATAAATATAATTTGGATAATTAAAATTGATTTAAAGCCAGGTAATAAATAAATATAGAATATATATTCCCAAGATTAAATTACAATTTAATAGTTCTCACCAACATATATCACTTTTATAATGTACACTGAAGCATCAATAAAATTAAGAGCACTAATGGAATTGAAGGGAAGAGCTGAGCTCACACTGCACAAAGCTGTTTTATCATTTTAGCTGAATAATATAATTGTACAATGCAACTGGAAGTTATACCCTGCCCAAAATCCTACTTAATCTTGAGGAAATTTCACCTTCTCAACAAATAGCATGTCCAAAACCCACGGGCTCTATCACCTAGAAAGACAAAGACAGCGGGCACATGGGGAGCACCACCACCTCCAAGTTCCACTCCACCGTCATATGTTTGTTCCTTCATTGTCACAGTGTCTCACCACATAGACTGCAGCAGGTCAAGAAGGTAGCTCACCACCACTCGCCTTCTCAAGGGCATCTAGGGATGGGCAATAAATGTCAGCCTTGCCAGCGATGCCCATAACCCCAGAATGAATATATGGGCATACAGATTAGGAGCAGGAGTGGGCCATTCGGCCCCCCCGAGCCTGCTCAAAATATCATCCCGTAAAGAACGTAATCTGACTATGCTTCATAATGGAATATACAGCATTCTATAAACTCCAGACCAGAAAATAAATTATGTTTCATGGTGAGTGTTGAAAATTGAAGAGGAATTGACAAGGAGGTACACAATTGAGATCCAGATATTAGGCTTGCATCATTTTCATGGATCAAGTGCATCACTGATTCAGCCAAACTGATGTCTCTGGTCATTTTGTATATAAAGCAATGTTAGCATCTGTTAATAAGCTCCTCAAATGCAATACAATTATGTCCAGCAGTCAAATGTATGTTTAGAAACAATTCACTGCATTCCTTTGTGCTTAGGCTAGTGTATACTAACCAGAATAAGTCAAAGGTATGAATTTAAACACCTCAAAAGTTTATAAAAAACAGCATAGGATGCAATATTTTGGTAGCGAGCAGCAACTAGAGGAACTGGGGTTCTTTTCATTGAATCCAAAAAGGGTTAAAAAGATAACTGACAGAGCTGTTCAAAATGATGCAGCATGAACTATTTTTACTGGTTGGTGCATTGGTAACAAGAGTTCATAAATTTCATCATCACCAAAAAGAATTAACAGAAGGTTACCTTTCACACAAAGGGTTGTTAGGACATTGAACACTCTTCCAGAAATAGCAGCGTAAACAGAATCCATAATGGCTTTTAAAAGGTAAATGGATAAATATTTGAAAAAAGAGAAATCTAAAAGGTTAAGGAAGTATCTCTGACCAAGATCTAATATCACTTTATTTGGCTCAGTATCAAATTTTGTCTGATAATCTCTCCTGTGAAATGCCTTGGGATGGTGTTACTAGGTTAAATGCACTATTTACATGCATTTTCTCATTTGGGTATAGGAGGAAGTGGATAGATCCATCAGTTGTAATGGGCCAAATGGCCTCCTTCTGTGCTGTAAAATTCTCTGATCTGTAAAGCTTGGACAAAAATGCTTAATTTCTGTAACAGTCAGCTTATTCCTTATGATCTTCATTTCTTATTGTAGTTTGATGGCAACTGTGTAAAAAAAGGAGAACAAATAATCCCTGGAAATCATCGATAATGATTATGCTACGTTCAACTATCTGGTCTCTAGGCATTCTTATAAGATCTGTTGCAAGTTAAATTGCTGATTTAATAGAGTGCTACCTGTTGTGTCACAAAATTAAATTAAGACATTACAGTAGTTATCAGCGTGCAACCAAGCTTTCATTTTCAGAAATGCAGAAATAAATTCTATTTGAATTTTACAAGAAACTAGAGCAGATGAATGTTGATGCGGCAAAACTGAACTTTTGCCATATTCCATTTTTCAGTTTTTCCTTTAAGGTGGAAATATTTGTACTCTACATACAACTTGTTTTTTCCTCTGCTCATTAGCCTGGGAACATTAAAAAGCATCTTCTTATTCAAGTGTCACTTAGAATGAGTCAAGGAGATTGTATGTCACATCTTTGAGGGCTATACACATCATTGTTTCCTTTGTTTTCTTTAAGTCTATACACAATGCATCAATGTATCTGCCTTAAAATCAAAACACAAACCTCCAGAAAAAAAGCTTCAAGATCTAAATAGAAGTGAATTTCTATGCTTGGTGTATCTCTTATGGTGCTTCTGTAAATTAATCGGAAGTTTTGCAAGTTCATAAGAAAATTTAGTAAGATATAACTTTGAATTAAATGGAACAGAATACTACTTAATGGGCCAGAATTTGCTTTAACATGAAATTAAACACTGCGTGCCATTAATTAGCAAACACTTTATATAAAGTTTAAAGTGTGTCACTGCAGCTTGGATATGTGGAATGTGCATCCTGTGGGATGTGGGAAGTCATGAAGGCATGAAGTGCCCTCAATGACTACATGTGCAGGATGTGTCACCATCTGCAGAAATTTGAATTCCGGGTTGTGGAACTCGAGTGGTGGCTGAGGTGTATCTACAAGTCTGAGGATTACATGGATAGCGCGTTTAAAAAGGTGGTCACGCTACAGCTGAGAAGTACACAGACAGAGAGGGAATAGGTGGACTGTCAGAGTATCTAAGAGAAACAGGCAGATAGTGCAGGAATCCCCTGAGGCTATCTTGCTCTCCAACCGATTTTCCATTTTGGATAATGGTGAGCAAGATGGTTCCTCAAAGGACTGTAGCAAGAGCCATGTTCATGGCACCACAGGTGGCTCAGCTGCACAGGAGGGGAGGAAGAAGAGCAGAAGTGCTATAGTGGTAGGGGATTCCATAGTTAGAGGAGCAAACAGGCATTTCTGCGGTTGTAGATGTGATTCCAGGATGGTATGTTGCCTCCTTGGTGCCAGGGTTAAGGATGTCACAGAGCAGGTCATAGAGTTATAGAGTCATAGAGTTATACAGCACAGAAGCAGGTCCTTCAGCCCATCGTGTCCATGCAAACCATCAAGGAGCTATCTAGCCTAATCCCATTTTTTAGCACTTGGCCCGTAGCCCTGTGTGCTATTGCATTTCAAGTGCTCATTTAAATACTTCTTAAATGTTGTGAGAGTTCCTGCCTCTACCGCTCCCTCAGGCAATGTGTTTCAGATTCCAACCACCCTCTGGGTGAAAATTGTTTTCCTCAAATCCCCTCTAAACCTCCTGCCCCTTCCCTTAAATCTATGCCCCCAGGGTATTGACACCTTTGCTAAGGGGAACAGTTTCTTCCTATCTACCCTATCTATGCCTAATTTTGTATACCTCTATAGGTCTCCCCTCAGCTTTCTCTGCTGTAAGGAAAACAACCCTAGCCTATCCAGTCTCTCTTCATAGTTGAAATGCTCCAGCCTAGACAACATCCTGGTGAATCTCCTCTGCACCCTCTCCAGTACAATCACATCCTTCCTATAGTGTAGCAGCCAGAACTGCACACAGTACTCCAGCTGTGGCCCAACTAGCTTTTTATTCAGCTGAAGGACATTCTTTTGGGGGAGGGAGAACAGCCACAGTTTGTGGTCCACATTGGGACCCATGACATAGGTATGAAAAGGGATGAGGTCCTAAAAGCAGGTAAAATCAAAGGAAAGCCTAAGATGTTTTACAGAACATTAAGAGCAAGAGAATAACTAAGGAAAAGATAGGGCCTATCAGAGATTTGCATGGTAACTTGTAGGTTGATACAGAAGATGTGAGCAGGGTTCTCAATGAGTATGTTGTCTCTGTCTTCACCAAGGGGAGGGATGATGCAAACATTCTAGTTAAAGAGGAGAGTGAAATATTAGATACAATAAGCATAGTGAGAGAGGAATTACTGGACGGACTAGCATCCTTGAAGGTGGATAAATCACCAGGGCCAGATGGGTTGTATCCTGGGCAGTTAAAGGAAGCCAGGGAAGAAATAACGAATGCTCTGAGGACAATTTTCCAATCCTGACTGGGTACAGGCGTGGTCCCAGAGGATTAGGGGTCTGCGGACGTTGTACCATTATTTAAAAAGGGTGTGAGGGATAGGCCAGAAAATTATAGGCTGGTCAGTTTGACTTCAGTGTTGGGCAAATTATTGGAAACAATTCTGAGAGACAGGATAAACTGTCAATTAGAAAGGGATGGACTGATCAGGGACAGTCAGCATAGTTTTGTTCGGGGAAGATCATGTCTTACTTAATATAATTTTTTGAGGAAGTAACAAGGAAGGTTGATGAAGGTAGTGCAGTGGATGTTGTCTACATGGATTTCAGTAAGGCATTTGACAAGATCCCACATGGCAGACTGGTCAGGAAAGTGAGATCTTATGGGATACAGGGGAAAGTGGCAGATTGGATCCAAAATTGGCTCAGCGACAGGAAACAAAGGGTAATTCTCAATGGATGTTTTTGTGAATGGAAAACGATTTCCAGTGGTGTTCCACAGAGCTCAGTGTTGGGGCCTTTGCTGTTTGTTGTATATATTAATGATTTAGACTTAAATTTGGGAGGCATGATTGGGAAGTTTGTAGATGACACAAAAATTTGCCATGTAGTTGGTGAAGAGGATAGCTGTCGACTCCCGAATGATATAAATGCTTTGGTTGAGTTGGCAGAGAAGTAGCAAATGGAGTTCAATCCGGAAAAGTGTGAGGCAATGCATTTGGGGAGGGCAAACAAACCAAGGGAATACTCAATAAACAGGAAGTTATCGAGAGTGGTTGAGGAAGTGAGAGACCTTGGACAGCATGTCCACAGGCCCTTGAATGTGGCAGGACAGGTGGATGTGATGGTCAAGAAAGCATATGGAGTGCTTTCCTTTATTGGCTGAGCTATTGAATACAAAAGCAGGGATGTAATGATGAAACTGTACAAAATGCTGGTTAGGCCACATCTAGAATTTTGTGTACAATTCTGGTCACCACATTACAGGAAGGACAGAATTGCTCTGGAGAGAGTGCAGGGGAGCTTTACAAGAATGTTGCCAGGAGTTGAAAATTGCAGCTATGAGGAGAGATTGGATAGGCTAGTGTTGGTTTCCTTAGAACAGAGGAGGCTAAGGGATGACCTAATTGAGGTGTACAAAATTATGAGGGGCCTAGCTAGGGTAGACAGGAAAGATTTGTTTCCCCTAGATGAGGGGTCAATTACCAGGGGGCAAAGATTTAATATGATTGGTAGAAGGATTAGAGGGGACATAAGTAAAAACCTTTTCACCCAGAGGGTGGTGGGCATCTGGAATTCACTGCCTAAATTGGTGGTTGAGGCTGAAATGCTCAACTAATTTAAAAGGTACCTGGATCTACATCTGAAGAGCTCAAGGCTCGTACCAGGTGTTGGAAGTGGGATTAAAATAAGTGGCAATTTCTTTTTTCTCTTTTTGATGGGTGCAGACACAGTGGGCTGAATGGCCTCTTTCTGCACCATAACTTTTCTATAGTTCTATAGGAAGGGAGTTAAAAATCAGGACCTCAAGAGCAGTAATCTCAGGATTACTCCCAGTGCCACATGCTTGTGAGCATAAGAATAGGAAGATTGAGCAGTTCAATACGTGGCTGGAGTCGTAAACTCTCATTAGAAATGCAGACACCTTTTAAAGTGAAACTAATCCTCAACTTGATCTTTTCTTAGCACACAAATACAGAAATTCAAACCAAATTTAAACTTTAAAGCTAAAACTCATTTCTAACACCCACAGTACAAATATAACTTACTTAAACTATCTTTATTTCCTAAAAAATGAAAAAGGTCCAATAACATTGATCAGTGTATTATATAGTCCACCAACTAGTGGAAGGGGTGCAGTGAAACAAATCTGCAAAGAAATTACAGAGACGTGCAAGAATTATAGAGTAAGTATAACGGGGAACTTCAATTATCCAAATTTAGGAATGGATAGGAATAGTGCAAAGGGACAAGAGAGGCAAGAGTTCCTGGAATGTGTTCAAGATAATGTTTTGCAGCAGCGTGTTTCCGGTCCAATGAGAGGGAAGGCACTTTTGGACCTGGTTCTGGGAATGAGTTAACCCAAGTGGATCAAATATCAGTGGGAGAGCATTTAAGGGACGGTGACCATTGTATCATAAGATTTAGGTTGGCCATAGAAAAGGACAAGTAATGATCCGGAGCAGGGATAATTAATTGGGGGAAAGCCAGCATTGATGGGATAAGAATGCATTTGAGCCATGTGAGTTGGAATCAAATGTTGACAGAAAAGACAGTGGCTGAACAATGGACTACCTTCAAAGAAAAAGCATTGCAGGCAATGTCAAGGTATATTCCATTGAAAGGGAAAAATAGAACAAATAAATCCAGAGCACCCTGGATGATGAAAGAGAGATAGAGGTGAAGATGAGAATGAAGAAGCGCGCGTATGACAGATGTCAAGTGATGAGGAGAAATTTCTTCACCCAGGGAGTGGTGAGCCTGTTGAATTCATTATCACAGAAAGTAGTTGAGACCAAAACATTGTATGTTTTCAAGGAAGAGTTAGATATAGCTCTTGGGGTGAAAGGGATCAAAGGGTATAGGGAGACAGCAGAGCAGTCTATTGAGTTGAATGATCAACCATGATCATAATGAATGGTGGAGCAGGCTCGACGGGCAGAATGGCCTACTCCTGCTCCTAGTTTCTATGTTTCTAAGTAGAAAATACAATGAAGAATCAGGCTGAATATAAGAGGACCAGAGGGGAAGTGAAAAAAACTAATAAGAAAAGCAAGGAGGGAGCATGAAAAATGACTGGCAGCTAACATAAAAGGGAATCCCAAGGGTGGTAAAAAAAGAGTAGGGCCAATTAGGGATCAGAAAGGGGATTTGCATGTGGAGGCAGGAGAGATAACAGAGGTACATCTGCCTTTACAAAGGAAGAAGATGCCACCCAGGTTGAGGTGAAAGAGGAGGTACCTGGTACAATAGAAGAATTTACAATTGAGAAGGAGGAAGTTTTAGAAAGGATATCTTTACTTCAAATTGATAAGGTACAAGGGCCAGATGAGATGCATCCAAGGGGATTGAGGGAGGTGAGAGTGGAAATTGCAGAGGCACTAGTGATAATCTTCCAGTCTTCCTTAGACAGGGGATCAAAGGTTATGGGGAGAAGGCGGGAGAATGGGGTTGAGAAACTC
The DNA here is from genome assembly GCF_017639515.1 of Carcharodon carcharias. Lineage (NCBI taxonomy): Eukaryota > Metazoa > Chordata > Chondrichthyes > Lamniformes > Lamnidae > Carcharodon > Carcharodon carcharias. The sequence continues at coordinate 75,964,866 of NC_054487.1, read as the reverse complement.
ATCAGCCATGATTGAATGGCGGAGCAGACTCGATGGGCTTATTGGCTTAATTTCTGCTCCTATGTCATATGGTCTTATGGACACAGGCGTGGTGACAGAGGACTGGAGAATTGCGAATGTTATGCCCTTATTCAAAAAGGGATGCAAGGATAAAGCTGGCAAGTACAGACCAGTCAGTTTCACTTCAGTGGTAGGGAAACTTCTGGAAACTATAGTTCGGGATAGAATCAATAGTCATTTAGACAAATGCAGGATAACTAAGGAAAGCCAGCATGGATTCATTAAGGTAAAATCATGTTTAACTTACTGGAGCTTTTTGAGGAGGTAACAGAGAAGGTTGATAAAGGAAATGCTGTTGATGTGGCATATATGGATTTTCAAAAGGCATTGGATACAGTGCCATACAACAGATTTGTGAGCAAGCTCCTAGCTCACGGAACAAACGGGAAAGTAGACACTTGGATAAGAAATTGGCTAAGTGACAGGAAACAGAGAGTAGTGATAAATGGCTGTTTTTCAGATTGGAGGAAGGTTTGTAGTGGAGTTTCCCAGGGACCAGTGTTGGGACTCTTGCTCTTCCTGATATAAATTAATGACCTAGACTGTGGTGTTCAGGGCGTGATTTCAAAATTTGCAGATGATATGAAGATTGGAAATGTTGTCAACCGTGATGAGGATAGTCTTGAAATTCAAAAGGACATAGAAATGTTGGTGGATTGGGCAGACAAGTGGTGGATGAAGTTCAGTGCAGAGAAGTGTGAGGTGATTCATTTTGGCAGGAAGAATATGGAGAGACAGTATGAAATAAAGGGAAAAACTCTAAAGGAGGTGCAGGAACAGAGAGACCTCAGTGTATATGTACATAAGTCATTGAAGATGGCAGGGCATGTTAAGAGATCAGGTGATAAAGCGTATAGTACCTTAGGCTTTATAGAAACATAGAAACTAGGAGCAGGAGTAGGCCATTTGGCTCTTCGAGCCTGCTCCGCCATTCATTATGATCATGGCTGATCATCCAACTTAATAGCCTGCTCCCGCTTTCTCCCCATATCCTTTGATCCCTTTCGCCCCAAGAGCTATATCTAACTCCTTCTTGAAAACATACAATGTTTTGGTCTCAACTACTTTCTGTAGTAACGAATTCCACAGGCTCACCACTCTCTGGGTGAAGAAATTTCACCTCATCTCAGTCCTAAATGGTCTACCCCATATCCTCAGACTGTGACCCTTGGTTCTGGACTCCCCCACCATTGGGAACATCCTTCCTGCAACTACCCTGTCTAGTCCTGTTAGAATTTTATAGGTTTTTATGAGATCCCCCCTCATTCTTCTGAGCTCCAGGGAATATAATCCTAATCGACTCAATCTCTCCTCATATGTCAGTCCCGCCATCCCAGGAATCAGTCGGGTAAACCTTCGCTGCACTCTCTCTACAGCAAGTACATCCTTCCTCAGATAAGGAGACCAAAACTGCGCACAACATTCCAGGTGTGGTCTCACCAAGGCCCTGTACAATTGCAGCAAGACATCCCTGTTCCTGTACTCGAATCCTCTGACTATGAAGGCCAACATATCATTTGCCTTCTTTACCTGCTGCACCTGCATGCTGACCTTCAGCGACTGGTGTACAAGGACACCCAGGCCTTGTTGCACATTCCCCTCTCTCAATTTATAGTCATTCAGATAATAATCTGCCTTCTTGTTTTTGCTACCAAAATGGATAACCTCACATTTACTGCATCTGCCATGCATTTGCCCACTCACTCAGCTTGTCCAAATCACACTGAAACATCTCTGCATCCTCCTCACAGCTCACCCTCCCATCCAGCTTTGTGTCATCTGCAAATTTGGAGATATTAGATTTAATTCCCTCATATAAATGATTAATATATATTGTGAATAACTGGGATCCCAGCACCGATTCCTGCAGTACCCCACTGGTCACTGCCTGCCATTCGGAAAAGGACCCGTTTATTCCCACTCTTTGTTTCCTGTCTGCCAACATGTTTTCTATCCATCCCATACACTACCCCCAATCCCATACACTTTAATTTTACACGCCAATCTCTTATGTGGGACTTTGTCGAAAGCCTTCTGGAAGTCTAAATAAACCACATCCACTGGCTCCCCCTCATCAACTCTACTCGCTACATCCTTGAAAAATTCCAGGGACGTTGAGTACAAGAGTAAAGAGGTCACGTTAAGCTTGTATAAGATACTAGTTAGGCCTCACCTGGAGTACTGTGTCCAGCTCTGTATACCAACTTGAGGAAGGATGTGAAGACATTGGAGAGAGTACAGAGGAGATTCACAAGAATGATTCCAGGAATGAAGAACTGTAGCTGTGAGGATAGATTGGAGAGGTTGGGGTTGTTTTCCTTGGAGAAAAGAAGGCTGAGAGGAGACTTGCTAGAGATATTCAAGATTCTGAGGGGTATGGACAGGGTAAATAATGAGAAACTGTTCCCACTCAAGGGAGCATCAAGAACCAGAGGGCTTAGATTCAAAATAATTGGCAAAAGGAGTAAATGTGATGTGAGGAAAAATTTTTTCACCCAGAGGGTGATTGGAGTCTGAGACAAACTTCATCAGCGGGTTGTGGAAGCAGGTTCAATCAAAGTATTCAAAGGGGAATTGGATTGCTACCTGAAAAGAAAGAATGTGCAAGGTTACAAGGGTAAGGCAAAGGAGTGGGACGAGGTAGAATGAGAGATCCAGTGCAGACTCGATGGGCCAAATGGCCTCCTTCTGCACTGTAAAGATTCTGTGACTCTGTAGACTTGCTCCTGTACCCTTCTGGTTGACATTGCTGAAAGTGTGAGCTGGTAACTGTGCAGTGAGAAACACAGGGCATCTGGATCGGAATGGACTGGGCAACTAATAGGCTATCTCCTCAGTCAAAGAGACTGAATGATTTGAAAAGAAACAGGAGAAAGACTGAGATGGTGGGTGAACTAAAGGAGGTGAATTCAACGTCTAATCAGATACAGAAAGAGAAATAAAGAGAGTGAAAGAAAGATTGGATTAAGAGAAAGAGAAAAAAAAGGAGGCAGAAAGGAAAAGCAAGTTATGAAAAAAGAAGTTGGCCAAGAATGATACACATCAGATATCATTTGGCCTTTGGTACCTGTGCCAACTTTTTGAATGTGCTATCCGATTAATCCCACTCTCTTGTCCTTTCCATAAAGCCTTGTAACTTTTTCCTTTTCAAGTATCAAATCTCACTGAAAATTTCAAAACCTAAAGCAATGAGATCCAAATTTGTAGTAGTTTTGAGTGCCAGAGAAGTTGCTTAACAGTAATTAACAATTAACACATTGTTAAAAGGATATTTACACTTGTAATGACAAGACTTACATTTCTGTGGTGAGATTAATGGACAAGTACAGCAAGGTCCTAAAAAATGGGAGATTAAGGATGGGATGTTGTAATCTAGAGTCATTGCGCAGGATCTTGCCCTTGTTGGGTGGACTCAGCGGGGGTCGGCGGGGTCAGTTGGGAAGCTGACCACTACCTGTGATCAAGGCCTTAGACAATTTCACACTGGTGGGCCAATTAAGGGCTGTCAAGTGTGAAATGTGAGCGGCAACGCTCAGTGCTGCCTGTGCGGGCGAGGGGAGGAGGAGGAGCAGGGCGAGCGCAAACTTTAAGCATGCGTGTGAGTACGCGCTTGAGAATCTCCCTGGGGCACAGAGCTGCATCAGGGAAATGAAGCATTTACAAAAAAAATAAAGAAATGAATAATATAATAAACATGTCTCCTCATTTGACTCTGTCACGTGAGCAGGGACATGTTATTAATTCAACTTAAAGTTTTTTTTTATTTTTATTTGCTTTAGGAAACCTCAGCCTGCCTGTGGACAAAGTTTCCTAAAAAGTAAAAAGGCCACTTGGCCTTTTCACCTGCCCGCCAACCATAAGGTTGGACAGGCAGCAAAAAATTGAAGTTAATAACCTTGTTAATGGCCTTAACAGGCCTTTTAATTGTCAGCGGGTGCACTGCCAACTCGGGTGTGTGCCTGCTGGCCGAAATATTGCGCAACTGCGAGTTGACGTTGGGGCGCTTGCTTGACATCAACGCACATCATTTTATGCTCGAGTGGGTCGGGTGCGCACCTGATCGCCGAGCTAAAACCTTTGTCCATTGAGAAACGAATGTGGAGCAGCACAACTCTGACAGCATCTTTTGGATATTGATTTTTGATTACGCATCTAATCATACAACCCTAACCCTAGTGCTCCTCATGAATAACATGAATGCCATTAGCCTCATCATTATTATCACAGCAAATTCTGACCCAATGAACGCTCTGAAGCAGGTTAATAATTGAAGTGGTGGTGTGTTACAGTTCGTTCAGGGAGCCTGAGCTGCTGTGGCAACATGCATGTTTTAGATGGAGCTATGAATGGTGATAGAGGCTCCAATGTTCTTTTCATCATGTGGAATGAAAGATCAGGAATCTTTCCCAGTTTTATCACTTGCCATTGGCAGCTGTTGGAAGGATTTTCAGATTCATACTCAATACTCAACCTGTGTCGCCATGTTGTGAACACAACTTTCTTGGCCATCAAGTTCTGTGGTGGGAGTTGATCCTAGAGCTACAGGTTTAAAGGCAGGGATGCTACCACTGCACCATAAGATCTCCGATAATTAATGTATCCAGTGTGAAAAAAAATCCAGATTATCTACAAGAAGAACACTGTAGATCCCAACATTAAATAGATTAACAGAGACCTTAGCAAAGTGTTCCAGCTTCTTCTTCCAAAGAGATTCCAGCTTAAATATATGCTGGGAATATCAACACGTTTTGCATGTTTTATTTGTATATCTTCCATGCCTTGTTCAAACTCTATGCAATTTGAATTTATACAATTATGAGTCAGATGATGTTCAGCTTTGTTCTAAGAGATTTGTCCATACCATGTTTCAAAGTAATTTGACCAATAAAAGTTTTTTTTTAAATTTACAAGATGGGGCTGCAGTTCAGGGGAGAGTCTTCAGAAACCTGCTCTACAGCACTACCTAGTGGCCAGAGCCAGTAAATACATTGTTACTTTCGACATTAAATGGGTCATTCACAATGGCAAAAGGTGACACAAGTACACCATCAAAAATTGTGACAATAAGAAGTAATGGAAATGAAATTTGTACCCTATGAAATGAAAGAGAAACAGATCAATTGATATTTCTGATGGGTGCCAATATGGGAAAGTGCTCTATGTTTAGACTATTTTAAACATTAACTTCGAAATTACACCAAAAGTCTTGCCCTGATGTGTTAAAGCCAACTTACAGGCCTGATTGTGAGTCTCCTCCCAAACAATTCTGCTGGAGGTTATCATGATTGGCCTTTGCGAGGCAATTTTCTTTTTATAGAGGGCTAACCTTTGTCATTGGAGCACAATTCCAAGTGAAACTAAAAACAGCAGAGTATCCATTACTATTTCGCACCGCTACTGCTATACTGATTTCTCATATCCACTTCACCATTAATGGGGAAGCTTAATTCATGATTTGACTGCTTTTCCCAAATCTGACAAAATGCAGTAAAGCCTTAGGTTAAGAGATGATAATCTGGTAGATCAAATCAATTAGTAATACTGAATTTAGCTTTCCTCATTACTTTCCTAATTCTAAGTTTTCAGTTGCTGTCCTATGAAAAGATAACCTTTTGGCAATAGCGATTTGTTGCTAAGTAAAATGAAAACTAGCTCAGCAGTTTAACAGGGATAACACAACGCTGACCTCTTAAAGGGCACAAAATAGGTCAAGCCATAAACAAAGCATTAGTAAGGGGTTTACTTGAATTTTATGCATGAATGAAATATAAACCGTCGTTTCGCAAGAGTCTGGCAAAGCTGCATAAATGAGGGACACAGTCTTGTATGAGACAGAGGACTTAGAATTATCCTTTTTAGTGTGCACTCCAGAAAACATTTGGAGTCTCTCCTAATTTAGCTTCGGTTTTGGTATCTAGCATGTCATGTCAGGGCTTTCCTTAAAGGAACACAACAATAATAACAACAACCACAGCACCCTTATGTGGCACCGTTAATGTAGGACAACATCCCAACGTGCTATAAAAGAACATTATCAAACAAAATTTGACGCTGGACCTCATAAGCAGCTATTCGGTCAGATGACCAAAAGCTTTGGGTCAAAGAATTTAAGGAGAATCTTAAAGGGAAGTTAAGAAGGTAGAGAGGCGGAAAGGTTTAGTGAGGGAACTCTACAGCTTGGGGCCTAGGTAGCTGAAGGCATGGCCACCAATGATGGAGCGATTACGAGTCAAGATTGGAGTACATGAGGCCAGAATTGGAGGAGTGCAGTGATCTCAGAGGTTTATAAGGCTGAAGGAGGTTACAGAGATAGAGAGGAATGAATGAGCCCATGGAGGGATTTGAAAACAAGGGATTTTAAAATTAAGGTGTTGCCGAGCCAGGAGCCTATGTAGGTTAGGGAGCAAAGGGGTGATGGCTGAAGGGGACTAGGTGTGAGTTAGGATGTGGCCGGCAGAGAAAGGTTATGGGCATAAGGTAAAAGCTTTGGGGCAAATAGAGAGTGAACCCTGCATTGTGTGGGATGGTTCTGGGCCTATTGCTTAATTCAAAGAGGGTGATGTAGAAAGGGAGTAATCCAGTGTTTGAAGAGGTAGATACACTTTTGAGCAACCCACAGAAAGGTGCTTGGAAAAACCATACCTTTCCATAAATCTCACAATATATAACTTCTCTTCCTAAAAAGTGGAATCATCCCAGTGGCACGGCTTATCTTGACTCATATGAAAATAAAATATGCAAAAATTATTACCTTGGGGAAGCAAGCTTCATCTTTCATTACCTCAGAAATAAACGTGGCCTAAGAAAATAACTTAAAAAATAATAACCAGTGAGGGCAATAACAATGAAAACATTGGGAAAACAGACACATAGTGCTAAAGGCAGACTAATTTCTCAGGACATACTACAGGAATGAACTCAATCACACACTGTATCACTTAATAGTGAACCAGATATATCCAAGATGTCTTAATTCATTCGTGACTTCAGGCAGTTGGCAATGTGTCTGAGTCTTAGCTGACCTCTGAAATGACCTTTCATGCTCCTCACTTAAGGGCGATTAGGGAACGGGCAATAAATGTTGGCCTTGCCAGTGATGCCAGTATCTTGTGAATGAATTGAAGCAAAAGAAAAGGAGATGGGCCTGAATCTTCGTCTGTGAGGCAGGTGTGCAGTGTCTTGAGAATCCCTGGCTCCACAAACCCAACTTCTAAAAATGGCTGCCTGGACATCAGACTTTTGCTCTTGGGGACCAAGCTAGATTAGACGTCGGGGTGGACGGCTCTGTAAGAACTGAGGAGGCTGCAGGGTGCGGAGGCAGACTGTGTGGAAGGACTGCCTCAGGACTCTGGCCCTCCTGCATAAAACACAAAACATTCCTCCAGCCCTCACCCCGTATCTCCCACATACTCCCTATGCCCCATCCACACCACTGAATTACCCACCCCCATAACCCTCATACACTCCATGGAAACCTATGCCCCTGTAGCCAGCATCATGGCCCTTTATAGCCCCTATACCCACCCCACTATGGCCCTATATAGTCCCTATGTCAACTTAGTGCTAACTCATACCAACCCATGCCCCCCACTCACCACCCTTTGCCCTTACACCTACCATGCCAACTCACCCAGTATCCACTATGGACAGACCTCAGGACCCATGCAGGGATGAGATAAAATAAAGTTCCATAAAATGAAGGCTTCACTATATTGAAAAAATCATTCTCATTCATAAAAAAATTTACTACATTTACATTCCTTTAACTAAATAAAGGCTTATAAAAACAAACATTTCATTCAAGTGCACAATTCCTTATAACAACAAGCATTGAAATTCATAGTCCCACTTTAAAGAGTCTATAACCACTTATAGCTGTCAATCAAATTGTGTAATGGCAGACACCCTACGTGATAATGGATGGTTATGAAATTAGTCATGCAGTTGTAATCTAGTATGGAAGGCCTCAGTTTTATGTCAACACACAGAGTGAAGTAGCAAGCAAACATATTTTTTAACACTCCAGCCATTTTTTTTTCAAAGATTTAAAAGGCAGGCCTTTTAAATGCCTGGAGAGATTGATAGCTCCCTTTGACAGATCTCTTTGACAGGTGCTTTTGACAATCCTCGTGACATTTTTGATAGCTCCCTTTGACAGGTGCTTTTGGCAGGTCCTTTTGACTCTTCTGACAGGTCCTCTTAATAGGTCATCTTGATACTTTTGATGTTGATTTTGCTAGTCTGTGGACATTTCCAATGAGCTTGATAGTTAATGAGTTTATGCACTTTTGCACATATTCTTGTCTAATTTTAACAGTTCAAAAGGGCACCTTACCTCCCCCAAAGGGCACCTGACCTCCCCCAAAGGTGTCCCAGGACCAGATCCAAAAGGATACTACACCTTTCCAAACAAATCTACTAAATTCAGACCTGCTCTTACCAGGTCTACTGTGCACACTTTGGGTTTCACACCACTGGCCTACCAAAATCTGACTTCAGAAGAGGCAGCTGATGATTTAAGTGGCCAGCTGCCTCTGTAAATTGTGCATGTGCAAAATATGAACTGCCCCCATTCCCGCCCTTGCAAAAATGGGAAGAGCTGTGTTCAGGAGTGGGGGAGGCTCTCCATCATGGCAAAGACCCAGGCCAGGGTGTTTTGTACCCCTCTTTCATAACGAGGGGAGAAACTAATTTCTTGGACCTGCAGCACAGCTGATAGCTTTGAGAACACTGAAGACAGATAGCCGAACCTTTTACCCTCAACAAGATAGGGGCTGAGCAAATGCTAGTGCTGACCTTATGTGATTCATTTTTTTTTGCCAGACAAGTGTTTATGGAGCTGCTCCTCAACACTCAGTAGAAATCAAGCAAATCTTCTCAGAAAAACATCAGTCACTGTATGGCACTCTGTTTTCTACACCTCTGGAACTCTGTTCCAATGACATCGCTTGCAACTTGTAATGAAATACAGAAAACTCTGGAAAACATGCAGCAGGCCAGGCACCATCTGTGCTGGGCCAATGTTTCAGGTCTCATTGACCAGGAATGTTAATTCTGCCGTCTGAGTCTTTTCCAGCATTTTCTGTTCTTATTTCAGGTTTTTAGCACCTGCAGGATGTCACTTTTGTGTGCCTTGTATACAGAAGTTTACAGCCAGGGTTAATAATGGAGTAAGCAACAATCCATGGGACATCTACAATTTGGCCTGTAACATTCCCTCAACCTCTATGCTTTGGGGGCCAAATTTGTGAGGTGTTTGCTGTGTTACCATTGGCATCATTGGCTTGGGTTACAATTTGATAAGACACCCAAATATAAAGTTGCAACAGGCTCAGCTAGAATGGAAAGAAGCCCCTGACACTTTGCTAATGCTTTTGACTGAATGGAGAGGACCCTTTTGCAATTGCTGTACGATTAATGAGTTGATATACGTAGTAAGGTGAAGCCTACATAGGGATGCTCTAAACTAAAAAATCATTTGGTTTAAAGCTGTAGTCAAAATAATAGGGACAGGTGCCAGAAGCAGTTCAGAATAATTGCACTCATTATTGAAAAAGCTAAAAAGACATCAGAAAGATAAAGGAATAGCGTAGTAATGTTAGTAAAACGTTTTTCAGTTATTGTCAGAAACAGATGCATTTTGAGCAATTTAGAAAAGTTGGTTAGATATGAATGGATCAAGACTTGGCTGAAGTAAGTGAGCACTTTGCATTGGCGCTATGCTATCGAAGATGACCATAATTTACCACTGGTGCTGAACGGGTGCGCTGCTAAAAAAGATACAGAAGAAGTGATTGTAAGAATGCGGGCCAGATTTTCGCCCTCATTTCGGGAACAATGAGGCAGGCCATTTCCCAATATTTCTAGCCCGACTTCTAATAGTCAGCCCACTCACCTGGGATTTTGGTCTCTGGGTGTTGGTTGTGGCTGAAGTCAGGGCTGCCACCTTCCAGCAGGTTAGAAGGCCCACCCCTGTTTACTGGAATATTGGCTCAGTACAATTCATTAGATAAAAACATGAAAGTGCTGGGAAAACTCAGCAGGTCTGGCAGCATTTGTGGAGAGAGAAATAGAGTTAACGTTTTGAGTTCAATGTGACTCTTCATCGGAACCCAGTTCAATTCATGGTTGCCATATCCTCTAACCCTCACTCCTCAAACACTGACCTCCTCTCACTTCCCAACCATTCCCCTATGCCCCCCCATTTATCCCATGCCCTCTCCATGTCCTAATATCCCCATGCCCCTTCTATTCCCCCTCCTATCCCCCCATGCCATGCTCCCTCCATCTTCCCATGTCCCTTCCAAACCCATTCTAATAGCCCTTTGCCACTTTCACACCCTTCATGCATCCTCTATACCCACTCTTCCACTATCCACTATGTACTGAATCAGTGAGCCATTGATAAGTCTGGCAAGTCTACAAAATATGCAAACACACTTTTATTTCACTTAGAAAAAGCTGCTCATTGCACAGCCTCCTAAGAATGTTGATCAAACATAGCCATTTTAGTGTCTTCAAAACTCTTAATTTCTTTCAAATAAAAAAAGGCACTGCAAAACTACATCAAAGAAAGAATAATTTATTAAAGCCTCATAAAGCTGTGAACCAAACAAAGGTAGTACTTCCCTTTGCAACCGTGTAAACATTGCTTACAGGGCTGAGTCCATTATCTATTTTTGGAGCTCAGCCAAGCATTAATAATGAGGCCATCTGGCAACTAGATGGCCAGACAGATTTGCTGTTTGATAGAGAGTTAGGCAATACTCTGGTTTGGTCTGTTAAATAGGTGCTGTACTGTCAGCACCCTTGATTTTGATAATCCAGCACAACAGTTATTGTTTTGCCAGCATACTAGCAACTGATATGCCTGATTTTCACCCCTTCAAAGCCCATTCACTTCCAGAGTTAAAAATGGACCCGAGTTCTTTCATAAACCATCCAAGTCATTAAAGTTCTTTCATTGCACTTCAGCCATACTTAAATGAATTAAAGGAACTAAAATCCATATACTCCTACCTGATGTCCATAGAAATTTTGCTGTCATGTCAGTTGGAGATACATTCATCTGGGACATGAACTGCAGGGTCTAGAATAAGTGAGGGCAATGTAGGGAAGATATTTAACGTATTTGTTCTGCCGTACATTGTCATGGACAAGTTTTTCCATCACTTTAGATTATTGTGTATTAATTTAGGCAGAAGGACAAATGTATCTTCCCACAAACTGTATGCAACCAACCTGCACAATTACTTCAAAAAACATGCATCTGCATGAAAGATCTTGAAAAAAATTAATTGAAAAGAGATCCAGCCCTAAGCAGCAACTTGCTTGGAAAACTATTTGCATATTAAGAGCCAGCTGTGTCCAATTTTGCATTCTTATTCCTTTAAAATGGAAATTACTGGCAAACCTAATCTGAGTGTTAACTTAATTCTTCAAATGACCCTTCACTTATGAAAATTCAGTCATTTTAATTCAGAAATTTGTAACATACGCAGAGGTCAGTAATGCAGATGCTATGAAGAACCATAAGGAATTAAAGGGGTAAATGCATTTTGTTAGGGAGCATGGGTCAAAGAATGGGGGGCTATATTGCTGTAACACATCCTTTGGCCCATTTTCCCTTTGAACACGGAATGGGGGAGGACTACCTGGGATGTGTTTTGAGCTTGACTTTGTGTGATTTGACATTGACTTCAGCAGAAATAAAAACCGGGAGAGATGTAAAAGCATGCTGCCGATTTGCAATCACCCATTTTACACCATCGCACACGATCAAGGTCAGGAGCCAAGAATTGGCCATTAATGGTCTGGAGGATACATGCAGTTGTGATGCCCTTTCAAACCTTCAAGAAAATGAACATGAACGTGGCTGAAGCTCCTGGTAATATTTTTAAAAGCTCCATGAATATAGAAGCTGCATCTGGGAACTTGACTAGGGCAAAAGTTAATCAGTAAGTGAGGAATTATCATGTCAGTGAGAAGTAAGATGTGAATCAGCCAGTTATGAAGTGTCGTCAAAATGATCACAAGCGTTTTATGGGGTTGCAACCAATGGAGGGGTGGGGGGGGGGTGCTATCGTCCGAGCATTGAGGTAGAATGGATTTGGAAACTACGCATCTTGTCTCAAATCTCTGAGGAGGCAACCAGACTACTGGCCCAGGCTATCCAGTGAATGTAATTGATTTCAATTTTCTGCAGGGACATGATAAAAGTTCCCCATGTTAGGCTTTCAATCAGGATTAAGGCTCATGGATTTAATGGGTTAGCTGCCTGGATTGAAAACAGTCTTGGAAATAGAGAGCAGATGATGATGATGTGTAACAGAAAAGGCTCTGCCTGGGGAAAGCTGTGAAGAGGCGGATTCCACAGGGATCTGTACCTTGTGCCCTGTTGCTTACACTGGCAATGAATGATATGGAGGTGGAGTCACTAATTTATGCTGGTGAATGCAGATTTTATGTAAGGTGTTTGACTTATCCAAATGCAGGTTTATTGATTGTGTGATTGCAAAGGGATATCAAGCTATATTTTACTAGATTCAGAAGTGATTTGTAACTTGGATATACAGCAACTTTTCACTAACACACTACATGTTGCAACATACCCTTTCCGTGCTTCCTAATTTCACTGAGAAATGCTGTAAAGCATCCTTCTTGTCAAAAGGCTGTATCGAGAAAGCTGTTGTTTTTAATCTCTCTTGTTTATATCAAGGTTAAGCCAGAGGTTGCATTACCAAATTTTAACAAGAGCTTTGCTGACTTAGGCATTGCACTCAGTTTTCACAATGACCAGTATAATATGGATAAATGTGTGGTAATTGCCTACTTGATACACCAGATGGTGCTGATGTAGGAATCTTATATCTAAGCAAGCTGTCAGCAGCTTCAGCCAAGCAATTCATCTTGTGACGCTCTTCCTATTTTGCTTTTAATTTGAATTAGCCATGGCCTTTTTAAAAGTTAGACATTGACTAGGTTAAATCACTTTGCTTGGCACAAACTATTGACCTCTAGTGAAATGTGCCATATGCTCTTCATTCAAACTGAATTAAACACCTTTCAGGCAAGCAATAAATCACAATGTAAAAAAAATCTCATTGGTAATGTTGTCTCTTCACCATCCCGTCGTCTTCAGTTCTGGAACAGGGGACTCTGTTCCCTCTACACTTGTTCTTTACTTGCACCTTTCTGTGTCTGTTCTTGATGGGATGGGAAACGTGTGACTTCAGTCTACTCCTTGTCAGTTGATCCATACGGGACACCATCTCGTGGATTCTCAGTTTTGAGATGAAAGGCAGGGCCTTGGTTTCGCATCTCATCCGAAAGACGGCACCTCCGGCATGCAGTGCTCCCTCAGCACCACACTGAGGGATCAGCTTGGATTATGTGCTCACGTTTCTGGAGCACGGCCTAAATCCACAACCATCTGACTCGGAGGCGAGAATGCCAACCTGTGAGCCACAGCTGACACCTAATTGAGTCCTCAGTGTCGTTTCCGAATTGGACAGTAAGCACCAATTAGATCCAAGGTTGGTGCTACCCATGACTTGATCAATATATTCCATGGGTTGGGCAAATTGTTTGGCGATGACTAAGTACATTGGGACCCTGCTATAACATGGTCAGCTGTAGCACAGAACTCTGTATGATGTGGATCTGCCCTGGACCCCTAAATTTTCATTTAAATCAGATTTGTCTAGTGTGGTAACAAACCACTCAAGCCAGAAAACAAAAATAATGTGATCTCCCCTATTACGTGGCCCCTGTGGACGTGGCGTCCCAGTGTGACTCACGACAAATAAAGTCACATTGGAGCTCCAGACAGCCCAACAGCAGAAATAAAATTTGAATTCATGAGGATGCACCGAGCATTGGGCTTATCACGTTCGTGGAGGTTAATGGACCTGCAAAATTAGCTGTGAGGTTTTCCTTCAGTTTTTGAAAGCTGAGAAAACCAAGAGGATCACCAAAGCTTGATGATGCGGCGAGTGTAGAAATGAGGAAAAACGCTTGGAGTTTCCAGTCCATGCAACGAAGACAATAAATATTTAATTGTACCGAAAAAAAATGACACTTCATTTCTTCAGGTCATGAGCATTCTGCATATGTTAACTTGAGCCCTGATGAAAGTGCAAAAGTGCAATTATTTTACGTCCTACAGCTAAGAGTTACACGGTCCATGAATATTTCCCACATTTTTAAACTGACACATTTTATACCGAGCTCTAGCCACATGTAATTTATTAGATTATTTTATAGCTGACATGCAAAATTCATAAAGAAAATGGATAATTATGTTGTGGGTTGATTTTGAAGTGCTAAACAATGGAGGGCTCAGACCTGACTGAATAGAGTCAAGTTAGTAACTATCGGCTAACCCTTAGAAGGCAGCTTGCTTTTTGATTGGCAAAAGGCCTGCTCGTTGGGGTTTTGTTTTAAGAGCAATAAAGAATTCCTGAGGTGAGAAGCCAAAAGTAGAGCCAAATCAATGTATCACATATAAACGTAATATTTGGTTTATTTGTCATGCAGGAGAGCTAAATAAAAATAGCAGATTAAAAACAGACACTTTAACAAAGGCAGTAAAGTGAGCCAAGAACTATAATGAAAACAGAAAGCGCTGGAAAAACTCAGTTTGTGGAGAAAGAAACACAGTTAACGTTTCGAATCAATATGACTCTTCTTCGGAACTGGAGAGAGGTAGGTCTCTCCCAACTTTTCTAACAGCACAAAACCCATCACTTTTCTACCTCTCTCCGCGAGTCATATTGGATTCAAAACGTTAACTCTGTTTCTCTCTTCACAGATGCTGCCAGACCTGCTGGGTTTTTCCAGCATTTTCTGTGTTGATGATGGAATGTTGGCCCATGGTAGGATTCACCCTCACGCCTACACCCAACCTCTCTTACCACAACCCCTCAGCCACCAACACCTCTACATAAAGACATGTTGATCTCAGCCACATGGCTGTGGTGAAGCCCTGTACAGATAACAGGCAAACGCTCCTCCCCAGGAGGTCCTCGCAGGCTGTTCTTGTGCACGAGCATCTTAGAGCTGAATTCTAGAAATACATCACATGCCCACCTTTCATAATCACAGCTGATATGTGAAAAGAATATTTGCAACAAGAGAGAGCCAAAACACCTCTGCTTGCCATTCAGTAGCTTTACCATTGTCAAATCGCCCATCATTAACATCCTTCTGTGGACTCACCATTTACCTGGAAACTGAACTGGGCCAAACAGATAATGCTCTGGATACAGGAGCAGATTTTAATTTTTATTATTCTTCTTTTGGGTTGGGTGTTGCTGGCTAGGACAGCATTTTTATTGCCCATTCCTAATTGCCCTTGAGAAGGTGGTGGTGGTGAGCCGCCTTCGTGAACCGCTGCAGTCCATGTGGTGTCGGTGCACCCACAGGGAGGGAGTTCCAGGATTTTGACCCAGCGACAGTGAAGGAACGGCGATATATTTCCAAATCAGGATGGTGAGTGACTTGGAGGGGAACTTTCAGGCAATGATGTTCTAATGCATCTGCTGCCCTTGTCCTTCTAGGTGGTAGAGATCATGGGTTTGGAAGGTGCAGTTGAAGGAGCCTTGGTGTGTTGTTGCAGTGCATCTTGTAGATGGTACACACTGCTGCTGCTGTACGTAGATAATGGAGGGAATGAATGTTGAAGGTAGTGGATGGGATCAGGTGTTGTTTATCCTGTTGCGGATGTCTCATCTTCTGACTCCCTAAAGCCTGCCCACTGTCTACAAGGTATAAATCAGGACTGTGATGGAATGAATGTAACTCCAACAACACTCAAGAAACTTGGCACCATCCAGGATAAAGCAGCCTGTTTGATTGATAACTCATGCACTAACAAAAGCAGCTACTCCCTCCATCACTGGTACATCGTCACTGCAGTGTGTACCATCTACAGGATACACTGCAGCCAATTGCCAAGTCTTATAGGGCAATACCTCCTCCACATGTATCCTCCCCAACCCAGAAGAATGAAGGCAACAGGTTCATGGGAACACCCCCCCTCCCCAAGTTCACCACCATGTGGCACACTTGGAAATATATCACCATTCCTTCATCATTGCTGGATCAAAATCATGGAATCGCTACCGGACAACACTGCAGAAGCTACCACACTGAGTGCTACAGTTCTAGAAGAAGGATAAACTCCAACTTCTCAAGTCTAACTTAGGGTGCAAATAAATACTGGCCTTGCCAATGAAGCCACATCCCATAAAACGAATATTAAAAAAAAAATGATGGCAGATCAGCAGTTCGTCAGAACACATAACTGACCCTGTGTTCCCAGCTTCTGTTTGAACCAGGAAGCCCAAGACTTGTTTGAAATTGGGGTTCAGGCATACAGAGGCAGCTCCTCCATTTCCATTCATTCATTTTGGGCTTTGCCAGCTGCAGCCTCAGGTAAGTCTAGAGGGGCTGGGATGGAGGGAGGCAGAAAGAGGGAGCATTCGCAGCTGGCAACATAACAGCACCTGGAGTCGGCCATATGGCCTTCAAGCCTCCTCCGCCATTCAATAAGATTATGGTTGACGATCAACCTTAACTCTACTTTCCTGATTTATTTCCATATCCCTTTATCCCTTGATAGGTAGTGATCCTCAGGAGTGCTTCTGATTTGTCTGGGTCCACATGGAAAATTTGTTTCTAAGAGACACCTTTAGTTGTCAACTGTTTGATAGGCTGAATCCACAACAGGCAAACCTGAACTGAGTTGACCCAGCGTCGGCTCTGTTCAGGGCCATTTTCAGGAAGAGGTCCTAAAACAGGCATTAAATCCTTTATTAACATAGAAAGAGGCCTAATGCCTGTTTTACTTGGTTGGTGGGTAGGATTGCCACACGTTGGCAGGTAGGATTGCCACACCTACTGGATTGTCCCCGAGTCTCCAGGAGTTAAGGATACATCTCCTGGACACTCTGTGAGTGACACCTGGGAGAAAAAACCATTGGGGCATTGGACTTCCATTTTCCTTAAGCACTTTTGGTTTTGGTGAAACGTCTGTGTGGCTGGGCAGGACAATTGGAGGCAGGAGATCATGTGATGAAACCTCTAGGAAGATAAAGAACCAGAACTGGCAACCCTATTATGAGGGAAACCTGAAAAATTGCCTGATCAAACATGGTGTTGGAGATGTTGGAGTTGTCTTTGGGGTGTGGGGCATAGCTCTGCAAAGTTGATCCCTCTTGCCCCCTGTTTCCCACCTGGACTAATTTTTACTTCAGCACCTTCATGCACAGGCAAATGAGTGGCACAAAATCCTGTAGTTAACATTTTGAGTAAAAGTGCATTTACAGCACAAGTTTCGCATTGAAACAGCAGTCATTTTTGTACCCAATTTGAACGTGTGTAGCATAAGTCCAGAGTTAATAAGGCTCACCCTAATTTTTTCAGGCATTCCCGTTCCAGTTTGATCCAGTGTCTGAGCTAGCTCTGGCTCTGAATTTAACTTGCATGGAGCCTTTAACTGCAGACTCAGTGTGAAGCTAAGCTGAACTGTAATGTAAAGCCACCCTAAGTGCCTTGAGGTTTGCAATGCTGTGATTGCTAGTTGTGGTGCTCATATTGTTTCCACACTGATCTAATTTTGTTTGTTACATGGGAAGGTGATAAGATGCTATACATTTAGGGCAGATAGCAACTGAGCAAAAAATGATTATTGGCAACGAAAAGCATCCTCCTACACATTGTCCTTCATCCAACCTTTACCTCACATTTTAAAATTTAACATTTGATGAAGAGTAATATGCTTCTTTAGCACATATAAATGAATATTGTACAAAATAAAGCAAGTCCCTCATTTTATTTTTATAACACTATAAGTAAATGTTTTAAAGCAGACCCAAGGCATTGTCCCTAACAATCTCATCACAAGTACTATAAAACAAATATTGTACAATATTGGTTGGTTAGGGTTGAGCTACTTAAGCTGTTTAAACAGATGCAATTCTTTCCCAAATTTGTAGGTGAATTAGCAATCAAGAAAGCCTCATATATCAGGCACTAACACACTAAGAAAATACAATAATGTTTATATTAAAGAAGGATAACATCTTTTCTTCAAACAAACACCAGCTTAAATTCTTACATTCTTCTTCAATCTGTTTTCTTCAAGAAGCCATGAAACAAGGTTTTGTGAACAAGTTTCTTACAGTGGGCTGCATTTTATGTGCCCCCACATTGCATGTTTTCAGGCACGGGGATGGCATAAAATAGGGTGGGTGTCCACCCTACCCCATTATATGGGGCGTGGGTGGGCACTGAAATTGGCAGCTCGCTCACCATAAATAACCAAGGGTCAATTGGGCTTGTTAACAAGCCAGTTGACTCTGATAATACGTTATCCACGCCATGGGCAGTCAGGCGGTAGCGGGCAGGCTGCTTTCTTGGAAAACCTTTTCAAAGGGTGGGGAGGAATGGGTAGTACTATTTTTGGTGGGGTCCCCTTTGCAGATTGGGGGGAAGTCCCCCACCAAGAAGGACAAAACAGTAGAACCTGTAAATGACTGGTACTGGCCTGAACTGGGGTTCCATTTTAAGATATACAAGACCAGTTTGGACCACGAACAGTCCATTTCCCAAGTTTTACCGGTTTTTCCTAAGTACCTCCTCCCCCACCAACTGTCTTTCTTTATACCCGTCTGCTCCATTAAACACACCACCCCTGCCCCCTTGCACTCCTCTCTAAACTGCCCAAAGCCTCCTTGTCCAACACCCCAGACTTACCTGTCCTTGGGATCCGTGGGTCTCCTTCTTGTTGCTGGCTGCAGTCCCGGCAGTGCCCACTAATGCGTTATTGGCACTGTTGGGACCGATGGAGCTGCTGGTCAATCTGATTGATCGGAAGTCCCACACTACCCCATGGAGTGGGTTGGCTCCTTGCCGAATTTGCTTCTGGGAGGGGTGGGGGAACTGCCTGAACTTCCCCCCCTCCCCCCCCCCACCCCGCCCAACAATATTCCGCCCAATGTTACAACTTTTTTTATTTTAAAGGACATTATGATCTTTATATGTTATTGATTGTATGGTAATACAATCCAAAGCCCTGCAGAGAAATCGAATGTATTTTTCACCACTTTTCAGATGGCTGTGGTTAAAAATATTATTTACAGGAAGCTGTGGTATTAATTAAAAATATATGCTAAACTCTTGATATATTGTGACAATGCTGCAGTAAGAATGAACTCAAACCTAAAGCAGTCATTTGGGAATAACAGAAATTGGCAAAATTTGTAGAAGGTACCAAAGCTTTTGATTTTTAGACCCTGCTAACGCCAGAATCGGAGACAGGTGGATGCTAAAAATAGCACGTGCCTGTTCCTCGGCCCCAACCCAACCCTGGGCCATTTTTGCAGAGGCAGGATGCTGGGGTGGGGTTCGGGTCTTGTGGGGGGGAGTGGAGGGGGGAGAGGGTGGCAGCAGGGCTACCAGCCCCCATGTCACGGGTAGCTGACTAAAGTTAATTAACAGTCTATGAAGGCCAACTAACGGAGGCCGGCTGTGAATTTCCAGTCAGGGGCCAGTTTAGCTGTCTGGAGGCAGCCTTCTGGCAGCAGGCAAGGGGGCCAGTGCTTCAGACGGGCCTACTAGCCCTCCCTGTCTGCCTGGGTGCTGCAGCAGCCTCAAGCTGCCTTGATGGAATCACAGAATCACACAGTGCAGAAGAGGCCCTTCGGCCCATCGAGTCTGCACTGACATGTGAGAAACACCTGACCTACCTGCCTAATCCCATTTACCAGCACTTGGCCCATAGCCTAGAATGTTATGATGTGCCAAGTGCTCATCCAGGTACTTTTTAAAGGATGTGAGGCAACCCACCTCCACCATCCTCCCAGGCAGCGCATTCCAGACCGTCACCACCCTCTGGGTAAAAAGTTTTTCCTCACATCCCCCCTAAACCTCCTGCCTCTCACCTTGAACTTATGTCCCCTCATGACTGACCCTTCAACTAAGGGGAGCAGCTGCTCCCTATCCACCCTGTCCATGCCCCTCATAATCTTGTACACCTCGATCAGGTCGCCCCTCAGTCTTCACTGCTTCAACGAAAACAACCCAGTTTATCCAACCTTTCTTCATAACTTAAATGTTTCATCCCAAGCAACATCCTGGTGAATCTCCTCTGCACCCCCTCCAGTGCAATCACATCCTTCCTATAATGTGGCGACCAGAACTGCACACAGTTTTCCAGCTGTGGCCTCACTAAGGTTCTATACAACTCCAACATGACCTCCCTACTTTTGTAATCTGTGCTTCGATTGATAAAGGCAAATGTCCCATATGCCTTTTTCACCACCCCACTAACATGCCCCTCTGCCTTCAGAGATCTATGGACACACATGCCAAGGTCCCTTTGTTCCTCAGAACTTCCTAGTGCCATGCCGTTGATTGAATACTTCCTTGTCAAATTATTCCTTCCAAAATGTATCACCTCACACTTTTCAGGGTTAAATTCCATCTGCCACTTATCTGCCCATTTGACTTTGACCATCCCGTCTATATCTTCCTGTAGCCCAAGACACTCAACCTCACTGTTAACCGCCCGGAGGGGGAGCGGATGGGGCGGGGTGGGGGGGGGGGGGGGGGGGGGTGGTGGGGGGCGGGGGTGGGGGGGTGATGGTGGTGGTGGTGTGATGGCGGGGTGGGATGTTCCAGCCCACTACAATAGTGGCCTGGCTGCAAAAGCCATGCCTTAATTTCAAATTGTAAAAGCTGGGACACCTCCATTTTTAAGCGTTCCCTTTTGCACTTACCTGCCATTGCATCCTGCTGCTACTTCCAAGCTGGAAGCACTCTGCTCGGTCCTCCAGCTTCAAGAGCCTGCCCCATGCCCTTAATTGGGCAGTGAGTCCATCCTCTTAATTGAAAGTCATGATGGGTGAGTGTTTCCCACATCACGCAGGCCTCTGACCCACATTTCAGCCTGACGGCAGCTGGGGGGGCATGGGGGAGGTGTGGGCGGGGCTTCAGAAACTTATAGGAAAATCCCTGTTCAAATTTAGGGGCATGAGTAATAATGGGAGGGACTGAGCCAAAATACAGGATGAAATAAGTTGGCTTGCAGAATGGGCAGACAAGCAAGTTCAATGTCCCAAAGCACAAGGAGTGATAAGGAGGCCACTTATTCCTTGGAAGGTGAGAAACCAAAAGGGGTCGGAGGAGAAAAGTGATCCGGAAATATTGATGCATTAAATGCTAAAAGTAAGGCCAGAAAGAATGCAAATGGAGTACCGGGGTTGATTCCTAGCAGACTAGAATACAAATGAAGAGAGGTAATTGTAAATTTCTACCGAACCTTGGTTAGACCACGTTTGGACCATTATATGCTGTTTTGGTCTTAGTATTACAAAAAGCAGAATGGTGCACTGGCAAAATGCAGTAAAAATTTACAAGGATGTTACCAAGAATTGAGAGTTTGAAGATTTCAGGAAAGATTGAGTAGGCTTGAGCTCTTTTCCCTTGATAGCTGGAAGACTTAGAGACCTGATAGAATCACAGCAACCTGTGTTTATATGGTGTATTTAATGTCATAAAACATCCCAAGACATTTCATAGGAGAGTCATCAAAAAACATGACACCAGGTCACATATGGGTGATATTAGGGCAGTTGACAAACAGCTTAGTCAAAGAGGTAGGTTTTAAGGAGTATCCTGAAGAAAGAGCAGTAGAGACCGTGAGGGAAGAGAGGTAGAGAGCCTGAGGGAAGAGAGAGAGAGAGAGAGAGAGAGCCTGAGGGAAGGAATTCCAGCACCTAGAACTCAGGCAGCTGAAATGATAGCGATAATAGAAAATTTAAATACGTTTTAAAAAGAAGAGGTCTCCCTTTTAAGATGGAGACGAGAAGAATTTTTTTTCCCCTCAGAGGGTTGTTAGTCTGTGGAATTC
Source organism: Carcharodon carcharias (assembly GCF_017639515.1). Taxonomy (NCBI): domain Eukaryota; kingdom Metazoa; phylum Chordata; class Chondrichthyes; order Lamniformes; family Lamnidae; genus Carcharodon; species Carcharodon carcharias. Next base: position 75,942,890 of record NC_054487.1, on the reverse strand, counting down.
TCTTCTCCAGAAAGCAGTGGAGGCAAAAGAACATGAAACATCCATTCACAAGGCACAAGTCAGGAGTGTGATGGAATACTCTCCATTTGACTGGTTGAGTGCAGCTCCCACCATTCAGGACAGAGTAGCCCGCTTGATTGGCACATCTACAAACTTCCACTCCCTCCACCACTGACGAAGAGTTGTAGCAGTGTGTACCGTCTACAAGATGCACTGCAGGAACACACCAAGGCTCCTTAGGGAGCACCTTCCAAACCCACGACCACTACCATGGTCGTGGGTTTGGAAGGACAAGGGCAGCAGACACATGGGAACACCACCAGCTACAAGTTCGCCTCCAAGCCACTCACATTCCTGACTTGGAAATATATCACCATTCCTTCACTGTCGCTGGGGCAAAATCCTGGAACTCCCTTCCTAACAGCACTGTGGGTGTACCTACACCACAGGGACTGCAGCGGTTGAAGAAGGCAGCTCACCACCACCTTCTCAAGGGCATTTAGGAATTGGTAATAAATGCTTGCCTAGCCAGCAACGCCCACATCCCATAAATGAATAAAAAAAAGAAATAGAAGCAGGAGTAGATCACATGGCCCATCGAGCCCTCTCCACCATTCAGTGTGATCATGGCTGACCTTAGGCTTCAACCCCATTTTCCCACCTGCTGCCCATATCCCTTAATTTCCTGAGAGACCAAAAATCTGTCTATCCCAGCCTTAAATGTATTCAACAATGAATACCCATCTGGGGTAGAGAATTCCAAAGACGCACAGCCCTTTCAGTGAAGTAATTTCTCCTCATCTCAATCCTAAATAATTGGCCCCTTATCCTGAGACTGTGCCCCCATGTTTTAGATTCCCCGACCAATGGAAACAATCTCCCAGCGTCCACCTCTATCAAGCGCCTTCAAAATTTTGTAGGTTTCAATGAGATAGCCTCTCATTCTTCAGAACCCCAGAGAATATCAGCCCAATTTAATTAGCCTCTCATCATAGGACAACCCCCTCATCCCAGAGACCAATTTAGTGAACTCTCATTGGGTCATTGTATTTATTCAAGGCTGAGTTGGCCGGATTATGGATAGACAATAGAGTCAAGGGTTAACAGTGGGGGAGGGAGTGATGGGGAAGACAGGAAAGTGGATTGAACCGCAACCAGATCAGCCATGATCTTATTGAATGGTAGAGTAGGCTCAAAGGGCCAAATGGTCTACTCCTGCTCTTATGTCCTCTGTTTCTATCTTTAAAATTATGGAAGTGTTCAATAGGATGGATGTGGAGAAACTGTCTCCACTTGTGGGTGAGTTGAATAAGGGGTCATAAGTATAAGATAATCACTAAGAGATCAAGTAAAGAATTTAGGAGGAATATTTTTACACAGAGGCCGATGAGAATATGGAACTCAGTACCATGGAGTGGTTGATGCGGATAGCATTGATACATTTAAGCGAAGGCTTGGTTTGTACACGAGGGAGAAGGGACTAGAGGGATGTGGGACAGAAAGAGGTGAACAGAGTGAGAGGAGGTGGGTGTGGAAAATAAACATCAACATGGACTTTTTGGGCAGAAGGGACCAGTTTTGTGCTGCAGATCCTAGATAATTCTACATAAAATTAATGGCCGTGAGTTTATAAGACAGAAGTTCTGTGAAGGGCATCTGATAATGTCCATGCATCACAGGAATAAACTCAAATGCACCAACATGTTTCTTTGATTGCGTAAAACACGCAGAGCAGCTCATCAAAAAGGTTTGCTTTTGACTTTTATTACCAATGTGTCTTGCTCCCAGTGATGCAGAATGTGTGATGAAATCAACACAGTGTAGCTCAGATTAAGGCCCATGGGCTTAATCTTGGAAGCCAGAGTGTATGATGGGGACCCCATTTAAAAGGTAATAGCCTCAATTATTACAAAACAAAACGCTTTAACTGGGAGGACCAAGGTAATGCCAGAACAGAGCAGAAGCTTTTCCTGAGGAATTGCTGCGAGAGAAAGTAAGAATCACTGAGGTAGAAGAATGAAACTGCAGCAAGAAGTCAGAGCGAGAGAATGAGAAATGAGAAACCGTTGAGAGAAAGAGTACAAAACAAGTGAGGGATGACTTGTCGTAGAATAATGGGATGTGGCTTTGTGCCCATGATTTCCCACAGGTCGGTTTCTGAACTTGACTATACTTCCGAACTGGAAAAGCTGATAGCAGAAGCTAGTTACTTCCCCATGGGGAGAAGTGGAAGGTGATGCAGCCCATCCATTTCCACTCACCTCTCAACATGAGCCTTAACTGAGCACATCAGAAGTTCACCCTTCAATATGTGGACACACAGTGGTTGCTGAGCTTGAATAACATGCGTTGCCTGTGATACACATTAAAGGGTAATGAAGCTGACTGTGATCTTCAATCAAACATCGCGTGGCATCGAATGACACAGCAGCGGATTGTCGAGTTATTTGTGTACATACAGGCACATCAAGGATTCGGATGATAAAGCTTCAGTAGTTTATCAGTGTCAGCTCAAGCCTGAGGTATGATTCTGCCTTGAAATACACTACAGATGATGTTTGCCTTGATTGTATATGCAGATGTAGTAAATGGCTTTCATTCTGTTTCCTGTCAAGTGTATTTGATTGAATTGGATGATTAGACCAGAAATAGTGCCTTGCCATGCGATTAAACCAGCACTAATTGCACCGCCCCAACAAAATCAAAACAACAAGTGCACTTCCTCTATTCTGAATGCCGCATTTCACGTCCCAGACTGTTGCTTAGATGACCAAGAACCTTCCTTGTGCCTTGGCCGAGTAGCCATTTTTTTTTATAGTGTGAAGTTTAACTCCTAGGTGAAACAGCTGAGCTTCTCACCTGATTGTCTTCATAGAAGGTCCGCCTTCATTAAAATCCCACCAGCCGGCTGCCTGCTTGAAATGGCTCGGAGGCTGCTCACCAGTATTCAAGGAAGAGGAGGGAGGGGTAGGATTCATCAGTCGAGGGGCTGGGAAGGGGAGGAGGCCAAGGATAGAGGAGTTTTTTTAACTGACCTTTTTAGGCCTCTGCTCTGTGTGCCCCAGGTTTTACTGGTCCAAAGCAGTCAATCTCCCCAACCGGCCAATAAAGCTGCCTCCGTGGTTCTATCTGAGCATTTGGACTCTGATTAACACATGTTAACGAGGTACGTGCCTGACTCAAATAGTTGTCCAGTTTTGAAAATCAGGGTCGTATATTAGCAATATTACAGCGGCAGAAAGGGACATGATTTTAACCCTCATTCTTCCTTGCTCTTAGTGCAAGCTGAGACAATAAAATTGTTAGCTTGGTATTCAATCGTGAAGGATATTACAGCTAAGTACAATGTTGTTGTTCTCGCTTTGCCCACTCATGCAGACTGCTCAGCAGGAATAATTGGATAATAATTAGCAGCAGGAGCCCTGGATGTTCTTTACCTCTTTCTCCAACTTGGGCACACTGAGGTTAATTGTAAGATCACTACTACTGCCTCATCTAAGTTCAATTAACTTAGCACAGGGCAAAAATTGAACCTGGGTTCTCCCTGATCTCTTATGACTCATTACTGCACTGCTTGGCGCACTTATCCACTTTAAACATCTCCCTCTGTATTTTGTCTTTCGACATTAAGCATTATTTAAGAAACAGTGCAATTTGGGAATGTTTCACAATAATAAACAAACACTGCCCGTTTCACAGGTAGATATTCAGTTCATTTATGCAAAAAGTATGTATATAGTATAGCTATCATATAATTATAGAATCACAGAGCACAGCAGGAGGCCATTTGGCCCATTGTGCCTGTGTTGGCTCACTGACAGAGCTGTTCAATTAGTCCCTGTTCTTTCCCCATAGCCTTGCAGCTTTTTTTTCCTTCAAGTATATAATCCAATTCCCTTCTGAAAGTTACCATTAAACCTGCTTCCACTACCATTTTAGGCAGCGCATTCTAGACAGTAACAATAAAGAAGTTCAGCGATGCATTTGGGGGGTTCTCACCACTGTGTATGCAAATATTTTCCATCAAGTGTTAGTGTGCTTGTGCTAAGAAGTGTGAACATCAGGGGCTGTTATAACAATTCTACAACTTCTGTGGGAAGGTAGTTTAGTTCAGGGTCGTTATTATGACACAAGAATACCTTCTCACTCTAGATAGTTTGGGATTCAATTGATGGCCAGCAAGATAAAATTTATATTTTGCATCCTATGGAAGTGCTTAATAGCATTGCAATTCGATTCAATGAAAGGAAATGTTCCCATTGTCGAATGTACTGTAGGAGTGAAGATGAATTGGTTTATGGACAACTTATTGTGGTCCATTATTTATCCTGGACCTTGCGTCGATTTGCATTTTATCCCAGATTGATCTTTTATAATACATATCATGCCTTAAATAAAATGGAATTACACTTGAGGTACTCAAAAGTAATTAAACCGAATCACCAATTTGTAAGGCTGTTGTGATGTCATTGAAAGGGAGAACAAAATAAACTTACAGTTAGACAGTGCTTTATTATGAATCTTGGATGTGGTTCAAATGGTATTTATATAAAATGAAAGTTCAGTGCCTTGTTGTGTACTAATGTGGCAGTCTCTTTCTACAGAGGTCCCTCAAACAGCAATGAGACGAATGACCACTTAACTGGTGGTTCATTGGTGGCCTGGTTACTTGGAAATAATTTTGGCAAGGACACTGGGAAAACTCCTTGAAATACTGTACCCCAGTGCCCCTAGAATAGGCAAGAGCTTATCTCAGTTTAATTTCAGTAATATGGTGCTCCCTCAGTACTCCATTAAAGTGGTGGCCTATATTGTTTGTCAGAAGAGAGAAGGAAGGGAATCTTTAATTGAAGAAAAAAGTAGAGCTATTAGGTCAAAGTTATAACCATTAACAGTCTGGTGGTGCAATTTTCTTTCTCATTTCAGGTTTTCAGTCTTGTATATATTTAGCTCAGTTGTTAAAGGTTGTCAAGAGCTTGTACTCTCTGCGTAGTTAAGCTGAAAGGCCCCTCATGATTAAGGCTGTTTTTGCCTGGCTGAGTACCAGAAACTGAATTTAGTTCACTCAGGTCATCATTATTGGGCCTTGCTGTTGCCTAGTGATTATATATCTGACACGGCAGCTTTCTGACTTCAGACTCTTCTTGCACTGGGAATAGCCATCGTAACCTGCAGCGCATTTTCCTGTGTCACTCCATAAATTAAATGACCAAATAAGTGGACACAATCTTTGCAAGATGAATTGCTGCCTGCAACAGGGAGATATTTGAAAAAAATGCCTTTGCTTCCTACCAAGATCACCATCGCATTAAAGAAAACAAGAGGCCGTAGCCAAGTTTGAAAGCAAGTTGCTGCACTACCAGCGTATAGCATAGGTCAAAGTGTGTATTTAGTCATAGTGCTATCACTTGGGTGCAGTTGCCCTTTTCTACACATCTCTCACTACCTTCAAAAACCTTCTGAATACACATCTTTTGACCTAAGCCTTTAATCGCTCCATCTGAACTCTCTCCCTGGTTCCATTTCTCTTCCTACAACTCTGTAAGATGTCTTTGCATGTTTGTTGGCACTATGGAAAAATTGGTTGTTGTTGATAGCCGCTGGCTAAAAAAGCACAGCTCTGAGGATGGTTGACACACATATTTGATTGTCTTAGCCAGATCTCTGTACAACTGTCGAACCTGCTCTGGTCTGTGTCAGTTGTTTGCTGGGGCCAAATATTGGGCTGTATTTTACATGACTCTGCTGAGCGTGTTTTGGGGGGGGGTGGTGGTGGGGAGCACGTAAAATAGGGCGGGTGTCCGCCCCACCATCTTCCCACCCACCCCCCATAATACAAGGGGTAGGCCGGCACAAAATTGGTAGCCTATCCACCATATTTAAATAAGTAATCAAGGGTTAATTGAGCTTGTTACCAAGTCAATTAGCCCTGATAATACCTTGCCCACATCATTAAATGTTTGGCATGGGCAGTCAGGTGGGAGTGGGCAGCCTGATTGTTTTACAAAGTTCTTCGGAGGGGGTGGTTTGAACTTTGGGGACTGCCCTTTGCCAATCAGGCAGTAAGCAGCCCCCCCGAGATGGAGAATACCCCTTTCTTCCTACCCGTCCGCAGCTTTAAACTCACCCCTCAACGCCCCCTGGCCCCCTTCCCTGACCTGCACAAACCTGCCCTGCCCAAGACTCCAAACTTACCTGCTCCGGGGATCCATGGGCCTTCTTCCTTCGTCTTCTCTTGCAGTCCTAGCAGTGGCCACTGATGCACTTTTGGCGCTGCTGGGACCGATGGAGCTGCTGGCCAATTGGATTGGCCAGTACCTCTCGAGGGCAAGACTTCCGCCCCAGTGTGGGGCGTAAGTCTGGTGAACCATCTGCCTTCCTGTACTATTCAGCCCATTGAGTCCTGTTGCCTTTGCCTCACAGTCTCTTACTTTTACTACTGACTGTATTCCACTTATCCTGTAAAGGTTTCAGTTTCAACTACTCCCCGTAACAAACATTCCATACCCAAACAACTCTCTAGCATTAGGAATTTTTTTTCTGAATATCTCTTCTCATTTCCTCGGCAACAAATTTAAATTGATGACCCCTTGTCACTGATTTTATAACGAAATGAGATAGTCTTTTCCTGTTTGCCCTTTCGAAATACTGCATAATTAAAAAAAAACTTGATTAAATCTCTTCTCTGTTCCAGTGAAATTAATTTCAGAATTTTAAGTCTTTCTTCATTACTCTAGTTTCACATCCCTGCTATCATCCTGGTCAATCTATGCCGTACGTGCTAATTGGCTTAAAGTCAGCTGTAATTCAGTGGGTAGCATGGATGAGGCATTAAACTGAAGCCCCATCTGTGTGGAAGTAAAAGCTACAGTGGCACGATTTTGAAGAAGTCAAGGGGCGTTCTTCCTGATGTCCCGGCCGATATTTAGCCCTGAACCAACATCACAAAAGAAAAACAGATTGTCCGGTCATCATCTCATCGCTGTTTGTGGAAGCTTGCTGTGCATGACTTGGCTGCAGCGAATACTACATTAGAACAGCAGCTACGCTTCAAAAGTACTTTATGGTCTGTAAAGCACCTTGGGACACCCTAGGATTGTGGAAGGTGCTGTATAAATCCATGTCCTTCATTCTTAACAAAGGCAGAACTAGCTAACTATAGCAAAATGGTGTCATGTTTGGTATTGTGGAAGCAGTTATAAACCTAATACGGTTGCAAGCAAATTTAGCCACACTCACATCAAACCACACAATGAATTTAGCATCAGTATTTCATTACCATTTCAATTCCAGTGTACCAGCAGCACACCTCTTAATCACTGTGTGCTTGTTTCTGCAGACATCTCAAATAACTTTGCATCTAAACTTTGAACACCTTCCTTGAAGGCTGATTGGAAGATATCACTGTAGTTCACACCAACAGGGCAGGACTGGCATATTCATAGACCTTTGTGACAGTTGTAGGAATTAAACTGGAGGAGAGAGCCGATTCTGCAATAAATAAGAACATCACCTAGGATTTTCCCCAAAACGCACTCTAGGCAAGTAGCACCAGCTTGCAGAACCACTTTTCGTTCTCTTTCTTTAGTGAGAAACAAGGGAAGTAAAATAACAGTAACTGGTTATCAGCAAGACACTTTTGACTGAAAAATTATATATGATTATTAATGATCTTGCAGTAGTGGGCTGTGCAGTTGAACCATACTACACTAATTTGTTTACTTACGCTTTAATTAAATTGATCCAGTGAGGCAAGCTGTTGTAAGTACAATATCACATGTGCTATAAAATAAAAATGATATATTGCTTAAATACATAATATGTTGTGGGATTGGACTACAAGTTGTTCAGACTACCTAACTCAACTAAATCTGTGCTGTGGTAGCTGATTTAAGCTGGGTCACCATGAGAGTTTCAGACCTTGAGTTTTACTAGTAAGGGTGAGGCAAGAGGGACATTCCTCCATGGAGCCCTCAGCCTGAGGCCAGGTCAATTTGAACCGTTGGGCCTCATTTTAATAATGTAGGATGGTCTCATATTGGATTGCATAGGGTATACAGCACAGAAACAGGCCATTTGGCCCAGCCAGTCCATGCCGGTGTTTATGCTATACTCGAGCCTTCTCCTATCTTTCCTCATCTAAATTTATCATTGTAACCCTCCATTCCCTTCTCTCTCATACACTTGCCTACCTTCCCCTTAAATGCATCTATACTATTCGCTTCAAACATTCCCTGTGATAGTGTGTTCCAAATTCTCACCACTCTCTGGATAAATAAGTTTCTCTTGAATTCCTTATTGGATTTCTTGGTGACTATCATTGATTGAAGCCTCTAGCTCTGCTCTTCCCCGCATGAGGAAACATTCTCTCTGTATTCACTCTGCCAAAACCTTTCATCATTTTAATGACTGCTATTAGGTCACCCTAGCACTTTTTTTCCCAAGAAAAGCAAGACATGTTACTGAAGCTTTTCATCTTGCACTCATCAGGACAAATGCAAGAATGCCAAATTTTGAAACGATCACAATTTATACTGCAGGAGAAAATGGTGCTGATTGGCTGCCAGATCTTCATTCACTCATGGGATGTGGCCATTATTGGCTAGGCTAGCATTTATTGCCCTCTTTCAGTGGGCATTTTTAAGAGTCAACCACATGGCTGTGGGTCTGGAGTCACATGTAGGCCAGACAAGGTAAGGACAGTAGATTCCCTTCCCTAAAGGATGTTAGTGAAACCAGATGGGTTTTTATGACAATCAACAAGGGTCTCATGGTCATCATTAGACTTATAATTTCAGATTTTTTATTGGATTCAAATTTCACCATCAGCCATGGTGGGATTTGAACTCAGGTCCCCAGGACATTATCCTGGGTCTCTGGAATGTTAGTCCAGTGACAATACCACCATGCCACCCGCAACCCCCCCCAAAGGCCAAGGCATTTCCATGCAGAAAGCAATGGAAAACTATAGGTCCCCCAAGCACTCAGACAATTTGAAAAAGGTGCAGGGCTTGAACATATTCCTTTTGTTTGCAGAGAACAGGTCCCTGCTTATGAATGTAGCAAGCCAATCTAGCCAGCCAAAGTGAGACATGCTATGAGCTCGACTGATATCTTAAATTGGTTGTTAGCATAGTTATTAGCACTCTTAGGATTATTCAGCAAGTGCTGCCCAGTTGTGGAATCACATCTAAAAGTAGATGTCTTGCTTTGGGTTTTGCAAGCGCGGGCTGGTTGAGTATGGTCTGTAAACTGCCTATTACAAGCAACTGAAGGAACACACTATTTGATTCGATCATTCAATCACTGAGGCGTACAGCCTATATACCTGGCATCGCACCAGCACTGAAATTCATACACAGCATAGTTCAATTGTGTGGTAGGCAGAGCAGCTTTTTGGACCGATGGCAACATTGTGTTAGTGAAGAATATCACTCGCATAGCCACTGCATAGTAGCAGCGTGAAATGGCTTCCTTAGCCTCAAGTTCAAATTTTTGAGATACTTGCCTTTCCAGGGTTTCCAGCATAACCTCCTACCCTGTGTATATTTCTGATATGTGGATAATACGTTCGTGATCTTTGAATCTGCAGCCTTGTGTAAGGATCTCCTTACGCACCTCAATACTCTCTATCCCATGCTCAAATTCACTTTTGAGATGTAGCAGCCTAATGTGTTCCTTTCCCTCAAATACTAGCTGAGAAATCTGCTAATGGGTTCTTCACTACTGTCGACCGTAAGTCTACCTTCACCGGTCAATATACACATTGGGACTCGTGTAGCTCCATGCGCTGTAAGATTGGCTTTATCAGCAATTTGGTAAATAGGACCCTAGTCATTTGTTCACCTTGCAAGCTTGACACAAATAAAATGCGTCAAAGCTATCCTACAGGACAATCTTTTGCCTGATTATGCTCCTGTGAAACACTTTGAGATAATGTTAAGGCGTTCTATAAATGCAAATTGTTGTTGATTAAAAGAATACCGTACACCATGATTTTAAGAACTAGACAACTATTTGAATGGAACATCATTGAAATCTTTAAATTAAGATGCAGGAATGTTAGAACAGCAACTTAAGGGGCCTATGAACTGCTGGGGAGCATAATCCATTGTTTTAGTAATATATTGATTCATTTCTGCATAATTTACTACATGTCACAGGGGTTGATAAATTCATATTGAGTAACAAGGCAAGTTCGGCGGCAGCAGAAATAAAAATTTCAAGACAAGATTTTGATGTCAATGGTTACGGTCTATATACTCTAGCACTCTACTCTAGAATGCATGGCATAAATGCCATTTCATAGCCTGCCAGGTATGAGGAGATTTCCTTTTGCCTGTCAATATTAATGCAGGAGTTTTCCATTGCATCATGTGCTTGGGACATGCAACTTCACTTTAAGTGACTGAGACAATTGCTGACAATGGTGCATGGAAGCTTTTATTGTTTATTCGAGAAATGCACAGGCTGAATCTTGGGTGTTTGTCACCAGTAATGTGATATTGGTGGCAATGCAGCAATGGTTACAGCTGGGCGAGGGCTGACGGTTCACATTTATTCCATTGTCTTCCATATATTTTACGAGGAAGCGTTATAGGATTGGGGGCCTCTTTAAACCCTGGCACTACTTCACTCTGGTTTACTGATGGTTGAACAAACAGGCTGCAGAAAAGTTATTAAAATTACTTAAAATTTATTTTGATGGCACGTAATTCTCAGTTCTCGTGGTGTTAAGAATTACTATTGACATAAGCATAGAATTTCCAATACAAAAACAGGCCCTTCAGCTCACTTGATCTGTGTTGGTGTTTATGCTCCACAAGAATCCCCTCCCACTACCCGCCCCCCCCACCATCAAACCCCATCAACTTAACCTTCTTTGCCTTTCTCCCTCATGTATTTGTCTAACTTTCTTTTAAATGCCTCTGTGCTACTCGCCTCAACTACTCCATGTGGTTACGAGTTTTACATTCTAACCACTCTCTGAGTAAAGATATCTCTCCTGAATTTCCTATTAGATTTTTATTAGTGATTATTGTATAGTTATGACCTCTAATTTTGGATTTCCCACAAGCAGAAACGTCTTCCCTGTATTCAAACTCTTCAGAGTTTTAAAGATTTTTGTTAAGTCATCCCTCAGCCCCCTCTTTTCCAGAGAAAAGAGCCCTAGCCTGTTCGCTCTTTCAGACGTAGCAATAATAGCATCTTGCCTTCACTATCTGCAGAGCTCTCCCTCTGAACTGGAGAGTTCAATACTGTGTGCTGGATTTTTCTCTCCAATGATTGAGACCAATGGTTTTCTGTTAAACTCTGTTTGTCTTTCTCTGAGAAGTGAAAGCAGCCCTCAACCACAAAGGCCCTGAGTGAAATATAGAACGAGATGCATTCGGCTCCTTACGGAAGAAAATTGCAGAGAAGACGTTGTGGGGGTGGGGGAAATATTTATAAAAAGCCAATTGCATCAACTGTGCTTTGTTAATTGGGTTGCCTTTTCCCAAGAGCATAAAGTCAATATTTTCAGTGCATTAGTGCTTTGTATCCCACGCGCTCAAATGAGCACAAAATAAGGTTTTAAGAAGATGCCGCAGTGCTATTATGCCACGTTGATATTGAAAATTTGAAGGGACCTATTATTTGGAGTTGTAATGAAAGTGGATGAATTATCATTTGACAGCAAGCTCCCATGTCGCGCAACTTTAAATCAGGAAACTTGGAGCACAGATTGATGCAGATCAGTGGTGTCCAAACCTCTTCAGGGGCATGGTTTGCACTGTCGAGCCCCAAGGACGACATTCACGCTTCTAATAACTTGCATTTTTTTCAAGCTGCTGATACTACCAAGTGTTCTGATTTAAGTTCTGTCCCCCAAAGGGCTAATAGTGCTAAGAAGGCCCTGCCCCATCCTCCAAGGCCCACAGAATTCAAACAGGACAAGCTGGCAAATGGGAAACATAACCCAATAGGAAAGAAACCAGTTTGGTGCATTTCCTTATTTCCCAGTTTTTACTGAAGCTCCATCTTAAGGTATACAAGACCAGTTTGGATCAGTATCCTTATTTCCTGGTTTTTACTGTTTTTTCGTCCTGGGAAGTAGAAATAGGACCAAGTTGCTTGACCTTCATTGCCAGGGGCAGAGGCTGCAGTTTGAATACCTCTGATTTTGTGGATCAGTTTTATTTGAGGGATGCTGGGGATGATTTTCACTTTCACTGACTGGGTTTTGGCAGAGCAGATCAGCCACCAGTTACAAAACCTGCTAAGTATTCACACCATTGATATCACTGTGGGCGAATGGTCTTACAATGGCTGGGCAATCTGGTCCGCCAGACACTGAAACTGAAAATTGCCCCCATTTTATTACTTCTCTGCAATTCCTACCGAACTTGGCACTATCTCCGCTAAGCTGGTCCAGATAGCAGTTCATTTTGGGCTCTGCATTCTTTTGATCACAGCCCACCTGCTGATATCAGTGCTTCATGTTGAGATGGGGAGGTGGTGGCATGATGGTATTGTCACTGGACTAGTATTCCAGTAGACCCAGGGCAATGTTCTGGGGACCTGAGTTCAAATCCCATCATGGCAGATGGAGGAATTTGAATCAATAAAAATCTGCAATTAAAAGTCTGATGATGACTAGAAAACCATTGCTGATTGTCATAAAAACCCATCTGGTTCTCTAATGTCCCTTAGAGAAGGAAATCTGCTGGTCTGGCCTACATACAACACAGAAATGTGGTTGACTCTTAAATGCCTTCTGAACAACGGCAACTGGGGATGAGCAATAAATGCTGGCCTAGCCAGAGATACCCACACCACATGAACAAATATAAAAAAAAGTTTAAAGAGATGCTTCCCCCTAGTTTTTGGCATGGGGAAAATTAGTTTGCAATTCCAATGGAATGGAAAGCAGACAGATGAAGAATTTTCATTTATATAGCACCTTTCTCAACCTCAGAATGTTTCACAGCCAGTGGAGTATTTTGGAAGTGCAGTTCCTGTTGTAATGTAGGAAACATGGCAGCCAGTTTGTGCACAGCTAATGCCCACCAACGGAAATGTGTTAAATGACCAAGTAATCTGGTTTTTTTGGTGCTGCTGGTTAGGGGATAAAAATTGTCCAGGATACTGGAAGAACTCTTCACCTTTTCTTTGAATCCTTTACTTGCACCCTAGACAACGGATAGAGTCTTGGATTTAACGTCTCATCTAAAAGATGGCAATTATGATGGTGCAGCACTCTTGCAATATTATACTGAAGTGCCAGCCTGTTTTATGTACTCAAGTTTGTCTCAATTCCAGAAGATGTGGGGTACAAAAGACTGAAGTTTGTTGACAGTACATCATTTTTCAATTTTCATTTGAACTGATGAAATTAAGTATGCAACGATTTAAGTGTCTGAAGCTCCAGACATCAAATAGGATTCATATTTTAATTGATGTCTTTACAGTGATATTGGCTGAGGAATATGATACATTTTCATTTATAAGCTGTTTTAACATGGGAGATCTGGCTATGGCATCATTTTTTGTACATAATTAATCTGAGTAGAATAACTGACCGGAGTTTCATTTCAGATAACAAAGGCTGATTAATGAGTTCCTCTGACACTATAGGTGTTATGTATCGGGGAAGATTGAAATCACTTGGCAGTGCATGTGTTAGGTTTCTTAGCTGAAGGAAGCCTGTTTATTCCTCAGCCACAAACAAGAGGTGCTTAATGAAAAATGCCACTTCTCCCTTGAGTTTGTTTCCTATTAAATTCCTGGTTCTAATTTGCACCTGCAGAAGAATGTGCTGCATGAGGGTCTTAACCTAATACTAATGTGTTTAAAGCAAAAGAGATCACATTTGTATAGATGCAGCTTAATGAGGCTGGCCATTACTTTTCTTAAACCTGCTGCCTCCAAGATTCACAAGGATTCCTGAATTGTGGCTGTCTGACAGTTGTAAATGGATGAAACGATTGCTACTTTAGCAATAATTTGTTTCGCAACTTGATGACTGACAGTTTATTGCATTGCCAATGAACTAAAATTGTGAAATACTAGTGAATCATAAGCTTTACAAATGTGCAACATTTTCCTTCATTATTGGCCACTGTTGGATGACTTTTAATTTGTTATGCGTTGATTGATTGTTACATTATGTCCTTAAAGGTACAATCAACATAAACAATGATCTCTGTCTGTTCTTTATTAAAGGATGGTTAAAGGGACACTGTTACTTATCATATGTGTGATAACCCTTTGGGGAAAATTGCTATCAGCTGCAAACCATCATAAAGGTATGGACTCTTTCATATTGTCAACTTTCTATGTTTCCAAAGCGTTGTGTGCAATGGCCTAATTCTGCAGTACTGTATTCACAAAAGATGCCAAGTTCACACATGGATAACTGTGATAAAAATAAAAGGCTCAAATTATTTTAATAAGGCTGAAATTTCTTCTGAATTTAACAATCTCGACTGAAGCGAAATAAAATCTTGATTGTGTTGACCAAAATGAATTAATCTAAATCAAACCAATTAGTTTGTTTCCCTCCATCAGCTTCAGCCTAGGTGTTGAGAATCTGGAGCAAGTAAACATACTATAAATATTGATTCAAAGTCTGCCAGTTATATAACAAGTTTATGTTTTGAACTGCACTTATGGTTGCAAAATTACAGAAGGACTCTAAGATAATCAACTATATTTTGCCACATTTATTTATTATGAAGGATCAGGCCACGGATGTGTGGGGTGGGGAGGCATTGGGTGCGAACTTGGTATCTACCATTCAGTGTGCAAGTTTATCAAGAAAATATTATTCCTTGTCCCATTTTCCCTGTGGCAAGGGAACATGAGGGAATCTCATTAAGTTGAAAGAGAAGCAAAAAAAAAAACAACCATTTGGACTGGAGTTTTCCTGTCCATTCCCACCAGTCCGAGCCATTTTCATCTCTTCACTTTAACGGGCTGAACATTGCAGAGCTGGTGAGCAAGCAAACTAGATTGTGGCCTCAAGTCTCCAATTATGGCTGCTTCATTATTCACATCTTAGGATGGACAAAATATTGATTAAAAAAAACACTCATTTGACCAGAAGCACAGTCAGAAAGTCTGTTTTCAAAGACTCTTCTAAAGATCAAAGAATGGTTCAAAGAGGAAAATATCATCAGTGATTGAAATAGGATTCAGTTCAAAGCATGTGTGAATATCCTTTGCTTGTTGTCTTTCATGACTATTGGAATCTAGTCAGAAGTCCCAAGTTGCAGTGTATTTACTGACTCCAAGGGCAGAATTTAATGCTTGCAGCATTGGGCCTGACCACCAGCTGAAGAACCAGTGCCAATCCTGCTGTGGCCTTTCCTTGCAACCTCCCCCCATCTCACCCGATTTAATGGGTCAGAGTCAAGGTCCTCATGGGCTTCAGAGCGATACCCCGTCTCAGAGAGCTACCGGCCAATCAGAGACTGGCAGCTTTCCAGTACCGACTGCGCCACCGGGAGCAGTGGCCACTGCTGGTACTGCAGGAGGCCCCAGGAGGATGGTCGTCACTGGAGCCTGGAACGAAGGTTAGTGAGGTGGGCTCTCTGGGGCCAGTTGGGGTGACCCCAGTGAGAGAGGGGGAGGGAGGGTGTTACTTTTAAGGGCAGATGGGCATCTTCGCCTGAGTGGCCCATGCCTTTGTCAGGTCTTTCCATTGGGCACAGGCTGACCAATTAGAAGGAATTCTCCTCACCAGGCTGCAGGTGTACCCACCTAGGTTGACCTGGCAGGTTGCCTGTGTGTTGGGGCTCCGGCCAATTGTTGGTTGAACACCAGTGGCAGGGGGCTGAGGCCCTTAAGTGACCCTTAAATGGTCACTTACGGGTCTCAATTGACTTCTGGGCAGGAAGGCTGTCCTCAAGCCTTCTTAACTGGGGGAGACAAGAAGGTGAAGAGGTCTCCACCTTTCACCTTCCCGCCCAACTAAATATGTCCCCCCCAATCACTGAGCCTGCCTCTGGAGAGAATAAAGGTCCACACAACAAGAGGAAAAACTGGGGGAAAAGTCAGTTTGGAACAGTACCTGATACTTTCTTGTGAATGGTTTAATGAAATGACAAGGATCATGGTCATTACTCTACACTTTTGGTCATGTAATACATGTTGGAATAGAACTAAAACTGGGAAGAGTGAGGTGATAAATTTATGGGTAGGATTTTGTCATTTGGGTCAGGACCTTACAATCGCGGTCAAACGGGGGTCACGACCTGCATTGCGGGGGAAACAGTCCCCTGGCAGTGATTTTACCTGATTTGGTCAGTTAATGGCCTGAGGGCATGCTCGCCGAACATTTAAAGCCAATAGTAGGGCGTGCAGGCTGGAAGGAGAGTAATCAAGTTCTAGTGAGAGCGTGAGAGAGGGAGAAACACCACGATTTTAAAACTTTTAAATTAAAAAATGGCCTCAGTAGCCGGATCACCAGCTAAGGCAGGCAGGGAAGGTCTCATGGCCTGCTTGGAGCACTGCCCCTCACCCTTCACCATACCACACCCCCCCCCCCCCCAACAGTCCGATGTGCTAATATGAGGCCACCTCCAGGCAGACGGCCTATCCCCATGTCTTGGGAAGTCTTCAGGCCAACGGGAAAATTCTACTTCAATTGGCTACCCGTCCACTGCTTGCAGACGGATAGCACTTCCAACTCCCATCTTGCTACAGGGAAAATGGCTCGGGGGCAGTATGCTGCCAGAACAATCGCATGCCAGCCAGCCTCTGTAGTTGTATGGAAGCAAAAAATTCAGCCACATTCTTTGGGCTTTCCATTAAAGATGAGCTTGTCCCATCTTTTGATTTATTTGAAGGAAGAATGGACACTTGTTTGGGAGAGATATTTTACTGGATTGCTCAAGCACATCTGATGGGCGGCCATGATGGCATCCAATAGAAGTCAAAAGACAACTGAGAAATGAGTGGCCCGTGGTGAGAGGAAATAAAGAGTCACAAAAATAAAAAGCGAGAGTTGATGATCAAAGAATCAACCCATGTCATACATACAGTGTTGTTATCATACAGCCATTTAGGAAGTTCTTGGGAAGGAACAGTAATATCCAGTAAGAAATAGAACTGCTGCACAGCCATTAAAACATGGATTTCTTTATTCCATTCCAGACTGCTCTGCTGGAATGTGAACGGTAGCCTGAAGTGGACAAAATGCACAATGCAATTTTCAATACACTACATTATACACATACTTATTTTTAATAGATAGCAATCTACTTATAAGTTTACTCTGCATTATAAGTAAAGCTTTTTTAAAAATAACTTTTGTATATTTGTTTGTGAGAAACAAAGCAGGAAAATTGGCTGTGGAAGGAGAGAGTGCAGATTCTGCAGAATGTTACCAAGGCTCCAAGGGTTAAATATAAGGAGAGATTACATAAACTAGGCTTCTATTTCCTGGAATGTAGAGGATTAAGGAGTGATCTTATTGAAGTCTTTAGGATTTTGACAGGAATTGAGGGAATCTTTTTCTGATAGTGAGGGAGTCTAAGATGATGGGACATTAACTTATAACCAGAGTCAGGCCACTCAGAGAGAAGTTAGGACACACCTCTTCATACAAAATGTGAAACGCTCTCCCACAGAAAGCAGTGAGTGCCAGTTCAATTAATAATTTAAAATCCAAGCTCGACAGGTCCTTTCTCTAGCCAAGAGAATTGAGGGATAGGGGGGCTTTGTGAGTGAATGGAGCTCGGATCCCGGTCGGCCATGATCTCATTGAATGGTGGAACAGGCTTGAGGGGCTGAATGACCTTCTCCTGTCCCTATGCTGACATATGATAATGCTACAAGTTGATTAATCTTATTCTTTGGAAGAAAGTCTTGCATTTGTAACAGTGAATGTTATCTACACACACTGGGCAGAATTCTGCCCTTGTTGGAAGCCGACCACTGCCCGTGATCGAGGCTGGAAGGCAGTTTCACACTGGTGGGCCAATTAAGGCCTGCCCAGTATGAAATGCGAGCGGCAGCGCTGCCTGTGTGGGCAAGGGGGGAGTTCGAGCAGGGCGAGCGCGAACTTCATGCATGTGCAAATGCATGCTTGAGAATCTCCCTGAGGCACAGGGAGGTGAAGGGTTAAAAAAAAATAAAGAATGAAAAACGTTATCCAACATGTCCCCGCTCATGTGACTCTGTCACATGAGCAGGGACATGTTGTTAATTAAATTAAAAAAATTTTATTTTATTTTTATTTGCTTTAGGAAACCTCATCCCACTCATGGATGAGGCTTCCTTAAAAGTCCGAAGGCTGCTTGGCCTTTTCACCTGCCCGCCAACCGTAAGGTTGGATGAGCAGCGAAAAATGTTTTTCAATAGCCTGGTTAATGGCCTTATTAGGGCTTTTAATTGTCGGTGGGCATGCTGCCGACTCCAGCACATGCCCGCCGACCGAAATGTTGCATGACTGTGTGTTGATGTTGGGACGCTCGTCCAATGTCAACGTGGGTCATTTTATGCACAAGTAGGTCAGATGCACGTCTGTCTGCCGAGCTATAAGTTTTGCCCAATGTAACTATTGTCTTTAATGAAGTATCAACAATACTTGTCACTTTAAGAAGGAAGGTGTTGGTGACATACTGGGGCTACACTTGTGACAGACATGTCAATGAACAAGAAATTCTGATTGGCTTCACATGATGTCACCGTTTGATGGGAGCACCCACAGGGGGTGCTGTTGTTAGTTTTATCAATGTTGAGTGGAGAACTCTCTAAAAAACCTCATTGGATTATGCTAGGACCAGAGCTAAATTTAACCCATGACTAGTCCCAGACCCTACGTGCAATAATTAGGAAGAAGGTATCAAGTTTTCATACTGGTGAATAAATCAGTAATTGAAAAAATAAGAGAACATTGATGTACATCTTGGCGTCTAGTGAACTTTTAGGTATTGGTGGTTGAGGTAACTTTCTGATGAGAGATAAGGTTGAGAGATGAGGAACCTTGACTTTTGTCTGTTCAGGTTTGGAAAATTTAGACTAAAGTCTCCATTGCGTAGCTTGACTGCTTAATGTTTCTGAAGGAAAATAGAAGGATCAGTGCCTGGATCAGGAATGTCAAGCTCACTTTGTATGGTGGACCCCATCTGATATGGTGGAGCTTAAAGTAGGGCTACATTCAACAAAAGGTTATCTGGGCACATTAAGGGCATGAATTTAACATTGTTGTGCCTGTTTAACAGTACCCGCCTAATTTAGGCTAGCTTTAGGCTAGCAGTAGTGACCATTAACCTCATTTCAATATTTGGATGGCCCTTAGGTCCCTCTCTTCTGACATGTGAGTTCAGCATGCCAGTCGTTTGGTGGTTCTTGTCTGCTGCTTACGAATTTCAGGCCCTTCAGTTCTTTAAACAGATACTCCCTCAGAAACTGGTTTCAATGACACGACTATGTCACAAGAAATCAGTGGCCTGCCTTTGTGGCTGCATCAGTGACATGGGGCAGAATTTAGCCCTTGTCGGACGGGCTTGGGGGGGGCAGTCGGGAAGCCGAACGCTGCCCGCGATTGGGGCCGGACAGCGAGTTCACAGCGTGAAACGCGAGCGGCAGCGCTTAGTGCTGCCTGTGCGGGTTGGTGGGGGTGGGGAGGGTAAGCATGAGCTTCACACGTGCGCGCATGTGAGCGCTTGTAAATCACCCTGAGGCACAGAGCTGCCTCAGGGCGATGAAGGTTTTCAGAAAAATAAATAAAGGCTCATAAAATGTTATAAAACGTGTCCCCTCTTGTGACTCTGCCACATGAGCGGGGTCATGTCATTCATTCAATTTTAAAATTTTTATTTGCTCTTGGAAACCTCGTCCCGCCCGTGGATGAGGTTTCCTAAAAAAGTGCAAAGGCCGCTTGGCCTTTTTGCCAGCCCCGCCCACCGTAAGGTTTGACGGGCAGCGAAAAATGTAAGTTATTTATGACTTTAATGGCATTAACAGGCCTTGTAATTGTCGGCGGGCGAGTTGCAATAGAAGAATCAGCGCCTTTGTAGTCATATACACAAAATATACAACCTGAATTTCATAATTTATTTGAATATTCTGGTAATATAACCAAAGAGGGATTTTTTTTTATTCTTTCTTGGGATGTGGGCGTTGCTGGCAAGTCCAGCATTTATTGCGCATTCTTAATTGCCCTCGAGATGGTGGTCATGAATTGCTGCAGTCCATCTGGTGTCGATCACATCATCCAGAGGGCAGCCATTTTGACAGTCGGGGTCTCCAACAGGACATTGGAGTGGGGGAAACAATCGGGGGGAGCGGGTCAATTGGGGGGGGGGTGTGATCAAGGGGAGCATTCACTGAGGGGATGCAGGGCAACAGTTGGGAGGGTGTGGGGGTTAATAGGAAGGGGGAGGGTGATCAGGGTTGGGGAGGGGGATCAATTGGAGGGGGGAGGTCAATTGGGAGGAAGGGAAGGAGGTTGATTGAGAAAGGGGAGAGGGGGGTCGATCAGGGAGGGAGCATTATCGATCGGAGGATGGAGGAGGTTTCATTGTGGAGGAGTGGGGGGGTTAATTGGGTGGAGAGTGGGAGTTGATTGTGTGTGGTGAAAGTAAATTGGAGGGGGAGTGGAGATTTTGCAGGTCTCATCCTTTTCATTCACCTCCATAACCTCGATCCCATTTCTCCATAACTCTATCGGCTCTCCTCAAACTCCGTGTCCCTCTAATTCGGACTGCTTTGCATTCCCCCACCCTCTTTTCACCATGTTGCTCGGGGGAGGGGAGAGTGGAGGTTGATCGAGGATGTGAAAATGGGGTGGCGGGTGGGGTCCCATTGGGGATAGTGCGGGTTAGTGCCAATTGGATGATGAGTGGGGGGATGGGGGGGGGGGCGGGGGGGAGAGCGATCAAGAGTGGGGGGCGATTGACTGGGAAGGAGAGGGATGGGGGTTTTGATTGGAGGCTGCAAATTGTTGGGGCAGCTTGATTAGATGGGCTGCTGAACCCAGAGGTCAGAGCCTGAGTGAGGGGAACGATGGAGTCTGCATTGTGAGGAGGCCGATCGGAGCCCTCGGGTGAGGGGGGGTGGGGGATGGGAGGGCTGGTATGGGGTGTGGAGTTGGATGCCTCGGGACCCAGGGATCAGAGTTTGGAGGCTGGGGTGTTGGCTCAGAGGCCTCGACTTGAGGGTGAGTGGGGCCTGGTGATGATGAAGGGGTGGAATCAGGGCCTAGTGGTAGCAGGTGCAGTTAGGTCTGGCCCAGTGAGTCTCCTGATGCGATCAGAAGTCTTGGGAGTGTAGGTCTGTGGGGAGGCAGAACGGTGTTAAATGTGGGTGCTTTCTCTGATAGGTATGTGGATCCAGGATAAAAGCAAAATACTGTGGATGCTGGAAATTTGAAACAAAAACAGAAAATGTTGGACAACTGAGCAAGTTTGGAAGCATCTGTGGAGAGAGAAACAGAGTTAACGTTTCGAGTCTGTATGGCTCTTCAGAGCTGAAGAAAAGTAGAAATGTGATGGATTTTATACTGTTTAAGAGGTGATGGAGCAGATGGAGCAAAGTAGAAGGTTAGGGATAGGTGGGAGCTAAGAAGAAATTTGACAAAGATGTCATAGGCACAAGACACAGGGAGTGTTAATGGTAGTGTTAAAGACTAAAGAAGGTGCTGATAGTGGCATAAAGGATAGATTGTAGAATGTGTTAATAGCAGAATAAGGGTCAGCACTTGTGAAAGCACAACATAGAAACAAGAGACAGATGGCCCTGTGGTGGGGGGCAGGGAGGGGGAGTGGGCTTGGGGAAAGAGGATGAAAAAAGGATAAAAATAAGAAAAAAAGAAAATAAAAAATTTTAAAAATTGGATTAGAAAAGGGGTAAAGGTGGAAGAGAGCATTCATGGTCTGAAGTTGTTGATCTCAGTGTTAAGTCCGGAAGGCTGTAAATCGGAAGATGAGGTGCTGTTCCTCCAGTTTGCGTTGAGCTTCACTGGAACAATGCAGCAGGCCAAGGACGGACATGTGGGCATGAGAGCAGGGTGATGTATTGAAATGGCAAGCGACAGGGAGGTCTGGATCATGCTTGCGGACAGACCGAAGGTGTTCCGCAAAGAGGTCACCCGGTCTGCGTTTAGTCTCCCCAGTGTAGAGGAGACCACATTGGGAGCAGTGAATACAATAGACCAAACTGAAGGAGGTGCGAGTGAAGTGCTGGATCCAGGGAGTAGGTGTGAAGCCGCTTACCTCCTGAATCTGCTGGTTTTGCCAGTGTTCGGGAATCCTGGTCAACTGCAGTAAAATTTGAAGTCTATATGACAATGGATTTTGTCACTGTATTATTGTATTTAAAGTTCCAACTCACCTTTTTGGGTTGAGTTCCCACCTTCCTTCCAGCCTCAGTTAAAGTTGGGAATGGGTGGATTGGAGGCGGGCTTCTGTCAGGAAACTGATGTTAAAGACTTTTACCCCACACCTGACTCAAATCCGCCTTTTTTTTAGGTTAAAATTCAACCCAATAAGTCTTCAACCAGAAGTTAAAGGGTTTAAGTCCCTCCACAGAGACTTGAGCATAAAATCCAGGCTAATGCTCTAGTTCAGTACTGAGAGAAGCTGCACTGATGGAGATGCCATCTTTCCGAGATAGATAGGTTCTTGATTGGTAAGGGGATCAAAGGTTACGGGGAGAAGGCGGGAGAATGGGGTTGAGAAACTTATCAGCCATGATTGAATGGTGGAGCAGACTCGATGGGCCGATTGGCCTAATTTCTGCTCCAATGTCCTATGGTCTTATGGTCTTTCAGATGAGCCATTAAACCGAGGCCCCATCTGTCTTTTCAGCTTAAAGCATGAACGAGTGCAGGCTCCAACAACACTCAAGAAACTTGACACTATCTCGGACAAAGCTGCCCACTTGATTGGCATCACATCCACAAACATTCACTCCCTCCACCACCGACGTTCATTGGCAGCAGTGTGTACGATCTATAAGATGCACTGCAGGAACTCACCAAGGCTCCTTAGACAGCACCTTCCAAACCTATGACCGCTACCATTTAGAAGGACAAGGGCAGCAGATTCTTGGAAGTTCCCCTTCAAGCCACTCGCCATCCTGACTTGGAAATATATCACCGTTTCTTCACTGTCACTGGGTCAAGATCCTGGAACTCCCTCCTGAGCAGCACTGTGGGTGTACCTACACCACATGGACTGCAATGGTTCAAGAAGGCAGCTTACCACCACCTTCTCAAGGGCAATTAGGGATGGGCAATAAATGCTGGCCTAGCCAGTGACATCCACATCCTATGAATGAAGAATAAAAATAGATCCCATGGCACTATTTGAAGAAGCACAGGGGTGTTCTCTCTGATGTCTCAGCCACTATTTGTCTCTCAACTTAAAAAAAAGACATTATCTGGTCTTTGCTGTTTTTAAGAGCTTGCTGTGTGCAAATTGGCTGCCATGTTTGCTACATTGCAACAGTGACTTCACTTCAAAAGCATTTTATTGCTGTAAGACGCTTTGGGAAGTCATGTGTTTGTAAAAGGCAAGTTCTTTTTTTAAGCTTATATCATGCAGAACATTACATCAGATAACCTGTGGGCCAAGAGCCATAAACCGAAACCTTTCCTCATGGTTATTTGCAAGCCTGTGAGAATTTGATCAGCGACGAATCGAAGTATAGTGGGTCATTCAGCTCTGACAGAGAATAAAGAGATGAAATAAATCTGTTTCGCAGTGGGCATTGCTCATTTTACCCAACTCAGATTAATATCTGTGCCCTCCACCTTCACCAATGTGCACTGAATTTTAATCCTGCATTGAGTAGCAAAAGCTCACTGCCAGTTGCTGAATAATGCAACAGTACTCAACCACCATTTAAAGCCAAAACACGACATCAGAAAATAAAATAGAGCAGTTCTGAAATATCTGATTTAAAAAAAAATGCTCCTTTAATGCTCCTTGATGTGTCCCCTTCATGTAAAGAATACCATATTCTAATCTCTGGAATGATTGGTATCGATGTATTGAATTCACAGAACAGAAAAAAGCCATTCAACTCAAATGGTCAATGCTGATGTTTTTGCTCCACATAAACTTCCACCCACTCTACTTTATCTAAACCCATCCATGTATCCTCATATTCCTTTCTCCCTCTAGTCACCTCAATTGCGCCATTTGGTGTCAAGGTTCACATTCTAATTGCCTCTGGGTAAAGAGGTTTCTCCTGAATTCCCTATTTGATTGATTAATTACTTAAGTGGGAGCTGAATGACCTATTATATTTCAATTCATTGCTGATCAAATTCTCACAGGCTTCCAAGGAACCACAAAGAAAGGTTTTGGTTCATGGCTCTTGGCCCTCAGGTTGTCTGATGTTATGTTTTGCAATGCTATAAGCTTAAAAAAAACCTTGCCTTTTACAAACACACGGCCGCCCAAAGTGTCTTACGTCAATGAAATGCTTCTGAAGTGAAGTCACTGTATTTTTTGCATCTTATATTTATGGCCCCAAGTTTGGGACTCACCACAAGTGGGGGAACATGTTCCCTACATTTACACTTCTGAACTTTCATAAATTTAAAGACCTCTATTTGGTCACCCCAAAAGCTTCTCTTTTCTAAGGAAAAGAACACCAGCCTGAGTTGTCTTTCCTGACAGATATGATGTTACACTGTGTGGCAAAATAGGTCTGACCATATTCTGTGCTGACCATATGAACAAGTATAACACTGACAATAAAGAAATTGGGAATGACAACAAGACAATCAGCTATTTGTGAGGCTCAGATGCACACCGGGCTTCATTATATTCTAAATTATGCACTCAGCAACAACTGTTTTCTCACATATATATATTTATATATATATATATATATACTTATGGTAAACTGAATGCTGAAGCTTTGGGATGAGATTCCTCTTTAGGTGAAAGATGGGAGATTTTCCATCTCCTTCTTAAATAACGATCCACAAACAAAATTGCACTCTCAGAACCCGTACGTTCTAAAAACTGCTTATTTCCACAGTCTTAGTGGTGGATCATTAATTACAAGGGGAAAGGAAGCAATCTTCCACTTTTCATTAAAGGAAAAAACTCAGCCCATTGATCAATTCTTGTGCTGGTAATGGTGTCAGCATGAACAGCAGTCTTTCATTCAATCCATGTCCTTACAGCACGGCAGATGCTCACACAGGAACATCAGCAGCTGTAATTAGCAGTTGCCAAGCAGCAAGGATCAACAGAATCAGTACCCAGTACAATAGGTTGCTGTAATCTTCATATACAAGCATCACTGGAATCAGAAGACAGTGTTAAGACTACACCCTGTAACTCAAGTTCGGCTGTTACAATTAACTAATGGTCCTAAAAGTAGGTGGTACAATGGGAAGGTATTCCATGAGACTGAGAATTCACACATTTTTCTTCACCAAGTTAAGGTTAGTGGGAATGTTCTAAGTTTCAATGGAGCTGTGGCCCTGGGATTTTAGAAGAGATTTTAGTATCATATTAAGTGCCTTTCATCCAGTCTGAGTTTTGTCTGTTTTACACTTCCACTATGGGTTTAGGGTTCAAAACTTAGACACTGCAAGCCAGAGTACAGATCACTGATTAATCAGGACAGATTC
This sequence comes from Carcharodon carcharias, assembly GCF_017639515.1. Classification (NCBI taxonomy): domain Eukaryota; kingdom Metazoa; phylum Chordata; class Chondrichthyes; order Lamniformes; family Lamnidae; genus Carcharodon; species Carcharodon carcharias. The sequence continues at coordinate 75,917,302 of NC_054487.1, read as the reverse complement.
AGCACCTATCCTACTAGCCATATAAGGGCCTAGCTTTTATGGAGTTTCTTTACGCACAAGATTTCTTTGCTGTCCAATTATGCACTAGTAAATTTGCTTTGGGACCTTCACATGAACAGATTATTTTTTTAATTAAATCACGTGATGTGGGCTTCACCAACATCCCATCCTTAGTTGCCCATCCTTAGTTGCCCTTGAGAAAGTGGCGGTGAGCTGTCTTCTTGAACCACTATAGCCTATGTGGTGTAGTTACACTGACAGCGCTGTTAGGAGGGAGTTCCAGGATTTTAAGACCCAGTGACAATGAAGGAACAGCGATATATTTCCAAGTCAAGATGGTGAATGACTTGGAGGGGAACTTCCAAGTGGTGGTGTTCCCATCTATCTGCTGCCCTTTGTCCTTCTAGATGGTAGTGGTCGTGGGTTGGGAAGGTGCTGTCTAAGGAGCCCTGGTGAATTCCCGCAGTGCATCTCGTAGATGGTACACACTGCTGTCACTGTGTGTCGGTGTTGGGGGTAGTGAATGTTTGCAGATGTGGTGCCAATCAAGCAGACTGCTTTGTTCCGGATGGTGTCAAGCTTCTTGAGTGCTGTGGAAGCTACAGTTATCCAGGCAAGTGGGGAGTATTCCATCACACTCCTGACTTGTGCCTTGTAGATGGTGGGCAGGGTCTGGGGAGTCAGGAGGTGAGTTACGTGTCCCAGGATTCCTAGCCTCTGACCTGCTCTTGTAGCCACAGTATTTATATGGCTAGTCCAGTTCAGTTTCTGGTCAATGATAACCCCCAGGATGTTGATAGTGGGGGATTCAGTGATGGTAATGCCACTGAACATCAAAGGGTGATAGTTAGATTCTCTTTTGTTGGAGATAGTCGTTGCCTGGCACTTGTGTGGCGCGATTGTCACTTGCCACTTGCCAGCCCAAGCCTGGATATTGTCCAGGGGCATAACCTTCCGCTTGGTGAGCAAGGGTGGGGCCTGCTCGCCGTGGCATTAAATGATGCGCGGTGATGTCGGGCGTGCATCCCAACGCCACCCTGCGTCATTCAGATTTTCAGTTCGGTGGGTGCACACCCGAGTCAGCTATGCACCCGCCGAACTGTCAAAGATCTATTAAGGCCACTTAACTATCAATTAAATCAATAAACTGAGCTGTCCATCCAACCTCAAGACTCATAGAGTCATAGAGGTTTTACAGTACAGAAAAAGGTCCTTCGGCCCATTGAGTCTACGCCGGTCAAACAAGTACCTAACTATTCTAAACCTATTTTCAAGCACTAGGCCCATAGCCTTTTATGCCATGGCATTGCAAGTGCACATCCAAATACTTCTTAAATGTTATGAGGGTTTCTGCCTCTACCACCCTTTCAGGCAGTGAGTTCCAGATTCCCACCACCCTCTGGGTGAAAAAATTCTTCCTCACCTTTCCTCTAAACCTCGTGCCCCTTACCTTAAATCTATGCCCCCTGGTTATTGATCCCTCCACCAAGGAGAAAACTTCCTTCCTGTCTACCCTATCTATGCCTCTCATAATTTTATACACCTCAATCATGTCCCCCCCTCAATCTCCTCTGCTCCAAAGAAAATAACCCCAGTCTATCCAATCTCTCCTCATAACTAAAACTCTCCAGCCCAGGCAACATCTTAGTAAATCTCCTCTGCACTTTCTCAAGTGCAATCACATCCTTCCTATAATGCGAATTCCAGAACTGCATGCAATACTCTAGCTGTGGCCTAACCAGCATTTTATGCAGTTCCAGCTTAACCTCCCTGCTCATATTCTATGCCACAGCTAATAAAGGCAAGTGTCCCATATGCCTTCTTAACCACCTTATCTACCTGTCCCGCTACCTTAAGGGACCGGTGGACATGCACACCAAGGTCCCACTGACTCTCGGTAATTCCCAGGGTCTTACCATTCATCGTGTATTCCCGAGCCTTGCTTGTCCTGCCCAAGTGCATCACCTCACACTTGCCCGGATTAAATTCCATTTACCACTGATCAGCCCATCTGACCAGCCCATCTATATCCTCCTGTAATCTAAGGCTATCCTCCTCACTATTTACCACCCACCAATTTTCGTATCATCTGTGAACTTACTGATCAACCCTCCTACATTCAAGCCTAAATCATTTATAAATACCACAAATAGCAAGGGACCTTTTTTAAACTTTTTCAAATTTAAACTAATCTCCCTGAGGCAGCTCTGTGCTCCAGGGAGATTTCTGTGCTCTTCCGTGTGCATCTGCGAAAGAGCCCTGACTCAGGCAACGCCCCCCCCCACCCCACCCGCACAGATAGTGCTCAGCGCTTCCTGGCAATGTCACGCTGAGTGGGCCTTAATTGGCCCGCCCACGTAAAATGGTGGCACCCAGCCGATTATAGTCTGCGATCGGCTGCGTGCACGCCCATTCCCGCTCTGGCACAACCTCCCCCCCCACCACCACCACCACCCTGATGGGGAGAAAATTCTCCCCCAGGTCTTGCTGAATTTCAACATGAACTGCTTCAGTATCTGAGGAGTCGTGAATGGTGCTGAACATTGTGCAAACATGCCCACTTCTGACCTTATGATGGGAGGAAGGTCAATGATGAAGGTGGTTGGCCCGAGGACACTACCCTGAGGAACTCCTGCAGTGATGTCCTGGAGCTGAGATGATTGACCTTCAATAACAACAACCATTTTCCTTTGTGATAGGTATGACTCCAACCAGTGGAGAATATTCCCCCTGATTCCCATTGACTCCAGTTTTGCTAGGGTTTCTTGATGTCACGGTCAGATGCTGCCTTGATGTCAAGGGCAGTCACTCTCACCTCACCTCGGGAGTTCAACTCTTTTGTCCATGTTTGAACAAAGGCTGTAACGAGGTCAGGAGCTGGCGGAAGCCAAAGTGGGTATCAGTGAGCAGGTAATTACTGAGCAAGTGTCGCTTGATAGCACTGCTGATAACCCCTTCCATTACTTTAATGATGATTGAGAGTAGACTGATGGGGCAGTAACTGGCCGGGTTGAATTTGTCCTGCTTTTGTGTACCAGACATAACCTGGGCAATTTTCCACATAGCCGGTTAGATGTCAGTGTCGTAGCTGTACTAGAACAGCTTGGCTAGGGGGGTGGCAAGTTCTGGAGCACAAGTGTTCAGTCCAATTGCTGGAATATTGTCAGGGCCCATAGCCTTTTCAGAATCCAGTGCCTTCAGCTGTTTCTTGATATCATGTGGAATGAATTGAATTGCTGAAGACTGGCATCTGTGATGCTGGGGACCTCCAGAGGAGGCCGAGATGGATCATCCACCTGGCACTTCTGGCTGAAGATTGTAGCAAATGCTTCAACCTTATCTGTTGCACTGATGTGCTGGGGCCCTCCATCATTGAGGATGGGGATATTTGTGGAGCCTCCTCCTCCAGTGAGTTGTTTAATTGTCCACCACCATTCACGACTGGATGTGGCAGGACTGCAGAGCTTAGATCTGATTCGTTGGTTGTGGGATCATAGCTTTGTCTACCACTTGCTGCTTTTGCTATTTGGCATGCAAGTAGTCCTGTTTTATAGCTTCACCAGGTTGACACCTCATTTTTAGGTATGCCTGGGGCTGCTCCTGGCATGCCCTCCTGCACTCTTCATTGAACCAGGGTTGATTCCTGGCTTGATCATAATGGTAGAGTGGGGGATACGCTGGGCTATGAGGTTACAGATTGTTTTCGAGTACAATTCTGCTGCTGCTGATGGCCCACAGAGCCTCATGGATGTCCAGTCTTGAGTTGCTAGCTCTGCACAACATCTACCCCATTTAGCACGGTGGTAGTGCCACACAACATGTTGGAGGGTATCCTCAATGTGAAGGCGGAACTTTGCCTCCACAATGACTGTGCGGTGGTCACTCCTACCAATACTGCCATGGATAGAAGTATCTGCAACAGGCAGGTTGGTGAGGATGAGGTCAAGTATGTTTTTCCTACTTGTTGGTTCTCTCACCACCTGTCGCAGACCCAGTCCAGCAGCTATGTCCTTTAGGAATCGGCCAGCTCGGTAGGTAGAAGTCACTTTTGGTGATGGACATTGAAGTTCCCCAACCCAGAGTACATTCTTCCACCCGCAGTACTTCCTCTAGTGTTCAACATGGAGGAACACTGATTCATCAGCTGAGGGAAGGCAGGACGTGGTAATCAGCAGGAGGTTTCCTTGCCCAGGGTTGACGTTGAGGACGCTGAGGCAACCCCCTCCCGACTGTATAGCACTGTGCCGCCATCTCTGCTGGGTCTGTCCCACCAGTGGGGCAGGACCTACCCAGGGATGGTACAGTGGTGTCTGGGATGTTGTCTGTAAGGTATGATTCCGTGAGGATGATTATGTCAAACTGTTGCTTGACTAGTCTGTGAGACAGCTCTCCCAATTTTGGCACTAGCCCCCAGATGTTAGTAAGGAGGACTTTGCAGGGTCGACAGGGCTGAGTTTGCTGTTGCTGTTTCTGGTGCCTAGGTTGATGCCAGGTGGTCCATCAGTTTCATTCCTCTTTTTAATACAACTGAGTGGCTTGCTAGGCCTTCAGAGGAAAGTTAAGAGTCAACCATATGTAGGCCAGACCAGGTAAGGATGGCAGATTTCCTTCCCTATAGGGCCAGATGGGTTTTTACAACAGTCTACAATGGTTTCATGGTCATCATTACAATTCAAATTCCACCAATTGCCGTGGCAGGATTTGAACCCGGGTTTTTGGGTTACTAGCCTCATGACAATACCCCCACTGCAACATTACCTCCCCTGATAAGATAACACGTGCAGTGTTGGTCTCCTATTTGCCTTTGTTTAGAGCAGGAAGAACTTAATGGAAGAAAAGGTTAGGAAACCAGAAGGTACTTCCAGTGATTGATGAATATTTTGAAACCAGGGCAACTTGCCTTCATATATACCAAGACATACCTTCATATATAACAGCCCACACACTTATATATGAGTGTATTTACAGTCAAGTACATCAGAATACAAAGCGGCTGCATAGCTCCAGAAAACAACGGCCAGGATTTTGCCTCCTGAATCTGGGCATGTGCGCCTGGCCAGATTGGGCGCAAAGTCGGCGTGAGATGGCATTGGGCGAGGGTCCCGATGTCAACGTGCGCTTGGGCGGTATTTTGCTCGGTGGGCGCGTTTCCGACTTCTGCGCCCGTTGACCCGCCGACGATTGAGCGGGCAATTAGGCGCTTTAACCGCTCAATTGCCAGCGGTTTTCCATGGCCTGTCCCACCTTACGTTTGGCAGATGAGTGAAATCGGCTGGGTCGGCCTTTACGTTTTTCATCAAACCCCATCCATGGGCGGGATGAAGTTTCCGTTTGGAAATAAAGTAAAAATAAATGCCTGGGGACCGCATTTTTATGAGGTATCCTTTCAGGTGCTTGATTGCGATTCACGGACTTTTTTTTTTGCAGCTTTTTACAATTTTATTTAATTATTTGTGGGTCTGCAGCTCCCCCCCCCATGAGACAGCTGTCCGCCTTCAGGGAGCTCTCTCACAGGCAGTGTCCGCCTGTGCCCACGGTGCCGCTGTCGCCTGCCCTCTTCCCGTCCCTACCCCGCCGGCGCCAAGCTTCTCAGCACGTGTTCCTCGCTGGCCAGTTAACGGCCAGCCAGCGTGAAATCACGGACAGGGGCTGATCACTGTCGGGGGTCCGAGCAGGCTTGCCGATCGCACACGCCCGAGGGAACAATTCTGGCCAATATCTCCTGGAAACCCAGAGCTGACATTTTCTCACATCTCTGTGCAGATATTTAATCATTATTTGTTCCAGCACGAATAAGCCATTTTTCAAGCCTTCTGCTGCATTCAGAAGGTCCTTAAGATTTAGAAGGCTGTGCTGAGCATTTCCAGGTATCTTTTAAACACATCAAGAAAGGCCAGTGACTGAAAGTTTGCTAAGTGTTCCAATTAGTTGCACCACAGGGAGGCCTTTTTATTCAGAGAGGATAGTAATCGGCGTGGACCGGGACAGTTCATCTGTTTTCAATTGTGACAGAGAAGGGAAACGTCAAGTTAATAAGCCCATATCTGCGTGTGAAGGTTCTTAAAAGGAACAGCAAAAAGTGCTGAAGAATTAATTACTTCTGCAAAGCAGGATGCTAACCTACAGCACAGACTCATGTTTCTCACCATCAGCCAGAGGAATATGTGACAATCAGTAGCTTTTGCTGTGATTGTGCAGTGCGCCTGTACCTGGAACTGTGCTTCAGTGGTAACCACAGAATACAGTGCTCAACATCACTTTAAGGTGCCACTGTCTGGTGCAAAGATAAACATGCATGCACCACCCTCACCCCCCCTACCTATCCCAGTGTATGAGGGTTGACATGCCACATTGAAAGGCGGGGAGAAAGGTGACAGTGGCTTTTCTTTCTTTTGCATGTCGATCGTCATCACCAAAGATAAGCCAGACTCCAAGAGATATTCTCTTTAAAACTGAGTGACACCTTACAACAGTGTGGGTTTCAAGGGCACATGCTATAATTGATAGAATATACTTCAAAGTTTAATGTTTTTCTTGCTTCTTCTGTCTCTTCCAGTTGGCATGAATCAGAAATTTTGTTACCTAGGAGATCGCTATTAAAAAGACATATTGTATATAAGCTAACTGAGTGACATTTAAATAGCAAATCCTGCTAATGCAGGAATAAAGAAATCAACAGTAACCAAGCTGACACTGAATGGTGCTTATAAGGTTACGACCCTATTATGTTCTCACAAAGCAAAAGTGCTCATTTCAACTTGTCTCTTTCATTGTGGAATTTGAAATGTTTCTGATTACAATCTGATTATTGATATTTGCCCTGTCATTGAAGTATTGTAAAGATTTATTATTAACATCAATGTCAGAAGGTAATCAATCTCTTGCTCTTCCCTAAGTCACTTGTTAAATTGATTTATTTGACGCGAACAGGTTAATTGTCAAAAATCTGTTCTCAATTTTTAAAAGAAGGGTTTATGAGTCCTTTGTCAAGTGAAGTAATTTTCTCCATTGTCAGAATGACCAACATTGTCGATAGCTTGGCTCAGCTAATAGCACTTGCATCTCTGAGCCAGTGGGTTTGTGACTCCAGGACGTATGAAACCCGACTCTAATCTGATATATAGCAGCGTGTTGAGGGAGTCCTGCATTGCTAGAGGTGCTGCCCTCTGGATGTGATATTAAACAGAGGCCCCCCCTGCTCGTCAAATGGATATTAAGGCCAGTATATTACGGCCCCTCCTGCCCGGTGGGATATTACTGTCCTGCCGATCCGAATGGAGATTCAAATGGCTCGCCACATCCGCTGGGGGGTGTGTGGGGGGAGAGACATGTCCCAGCAGGGCTGTAAAATCCTGGCCTAAGGATCCCATGGAACTAGTTGAAGAAAAGTAGGGAGATCAACAGATGCTCTGGCCAGCATAACTCCTCAGCCATACCAAGGAAAATAAACTTGTCCTTCTTCACCTGGATGTTTATGGGATCTTGCCTGGAAGTGCTTTGGGTCCTCCTGGGAGATAATAACAAGGTGCAATGAAAAGGCCATTGCTTCCTTGCCATCTTTTCAAGCCCTGTTTACACTCCCCGTGTCTCTTGAAGTATGACCGTGTTCCATGTAATGGTCAGCTTGCATCCCCAGGAATACAATTAATGTGGCATTTGTCAAATCCTTATACATGTTTTGAGCTTTCTTACAGAGTCTCTGAGAAGTTAAATTGGAGGTATAGTTCCCCTGTCGACAAAAAGTAAACCGCAGCATCCTCACTGTTAAAGCTGTGATGATTTTACAAATGCTTTAATTTTAACCTAACAACCTGTCTGGATTGGAGAACGTTTACTGATTGTGAGTACGTGTGCACAATACCATTGAATGCCAGGTGTTATAGCTTGTAGAAATATCATTCTATATTTTGGTACACACATGCCAAGAATTTAAAGAGGAGCTTATCCACAGCCAGTGAAGTTAAAAATTGAGGGAGAGTTACTTGGTTCCAATTATATGTCCAGAATGTTGAGGTCAACGAGCAGGCCGGGGGTGAGGTGGCGGGGGGGGGGCGGTGGTGGGAGGCTGCTCGCTGACAGGTAAAATGACGCTGGGTGGAACTCCGAATGTCACCCCTCGTCATTTCCATTTTCAGGTTGGCGGGGGCACAGCCGAGTCAGCTGTGTGCCCACCGACCTGTCAACAGCAAATTGAGGCCATTTAAAAAGTAATTGCACTTAAGGTTGGTGGGCAGGTCGGGAGCTCTGGCGGGCTTCAGAAAAAAGCATGAAACCTCATCCACAGGCAGGATGAGGTTTCATGAAGGATTTAAAAATAACTTAATAAAATTTTGAATAAAAGTGATGTACATGTCCCAACTCATGTGACAGTGTCACATGAGGGGACATGTCAGGGAAATTTTATGTTTGTGCATCGACCATTTTTGAATTTGGCACCGATCTCCCTGAGGCAGCACTTAGCCTCAGGGAGATGAGTGCCCTCTTTCGCATAGCGCTTTCTGGCAGACGTCACACTGGGCGGGCCTTAACTGGCCCACCCATGTAAAATGGCGGCGCACCCCCAATCGGGGGCACCGATCAGAGGCGCACCTACACACGAGCTCTCCTGCACTCCCCCCCTCCCCAACAGAGGGAAAATTTCTTCCCTATGTATCTCTTTTTGCACAATCAGTGCAGGTTTGGTAGACAACTGGGAACAAGTTACCTTTTCTTCAAAGCTACTAAGCTTGTTATGGAAACAAAGGAAGGAAATGATAACCTGGAGTTGTATTTTACTTTGTGTATAAAGGTGTAAAAAAAAGCCTCTAAGCCATGAAGGTTATTTTTGCTTTCCACATGCATTTGAAATCCCACAGAGGGACACTCTTAGTGCATTGGTTAAAACTTCTGCACATGCCACCTTTAGCAAAGTTATTAACGCAAAACCTCTAATAATGCAGCACTCCCTCACCACTACACTAAATATCAGATTAGAATAGGGCTTCATATGACCTGGAGTCACAACCTACCGGCTCAGAGATGCAAGTGCTATTAGTTGAACCAAGCTATCGACAAGGTTGGCCATTCGGAGGAAGTTACTTCAGTTGACAAAAGACTCCTAGAACCTTCTTTTAAAAGTTGAAAACAGGTTTTAACAATTAACCTGTTTGTGTCAAATAAATCAATTTAACAATTGGCTGAGGGAGGAGAATGAGATTGATTATCTTCTGACACTAACATTAATCGCACAACATTTTTTTTTACACCAGCAAGTTATCCAGTGGGTTTCAACTTGCATATTCACCAGATTTGAACCCTCTCTGAAGTTTACAGTAACCAAAATCTTTAGCACACTGCCATCCGTTTTCTAATTTATCCAATTTCTAGTGAAACTTGGATTAATGAAGATTATTACATTTTATAAATGACACCATTTTATCATGGTGTTAAACATACCTTTACAACAAATGTGCCAGCTGGAAACATGTCCCTTTATATTTAGGAACACATCTGTACCTGTAAAAAAAAATGTCATTATGGATTCTATTCGAATCCATGTCTTTACTACTTGCTGGAAAATATATTCCATGCACATGAAAGTTTTTCCTCCTCACTCCCCTTTGACTGATTTATTTTCAAACTTTGCTAGCCTGGGATTTTTGTGACTAATATTCCAGTGGGCTGAGTCAGTATTTGACAGCTTGTAGCCCCTCTGTCTGAGTAGAACTGTGACTCAATGCCAATTTTCTGGAACCATCTGATTGATGAACACCTTCGGTAACTCTGTTTCCTTGTTGACATTTGGTTAAATGCGGTAATTTATCATCAATGCTACAACTTAACTTCTGTGCGCTCCCTACCCCTGATACCAGCATCTCTTATTTATACATTAGTCATTTTGATGGAAGGCAAGTTCCAAAAAGTGAACTGCAACAGAGACATGTAAATAAAGGCCAAAAATATAATCACTATACATGTCAAAGCTTTGCATGTGTGAAACAATAACATTCTTATAGTAGATCTACCAAAATGACAGATTCAATAAAACATTCCTTTTCCCAATCTGATTTTTGCTAACCTTTTTATTAACTTTGTATTTTTTTTTGACAAGTTCAAGCACAGAGAAGAAATAAATCCATTCTATGCCATGAACACAATAATACATTGAAAATGGTTATTATCTCAAATATTTCAGGCTACACCATCATTGTTTGACCTTTCCATCATTGCCTTACAAGTGTCATCTGAGCTCTGCAGTAGCGCTCTTGCGTCTGAGTCAAAAGTTGGTTCAAGCCCCACTCCAGGACTTGAACACACGTAATCATGGTGGATACTTCTATTCGGTGCTGAGGGGGTGCTGCATTGTCAGAGCTTGTCAGGTTTGATGAGAAACCAATCTGTCTGTTCAGAGTGGCTGTAAGACGTGACACTTTTTTTGAAGCTGAGCAGAGGATTCTGCTGGTGTCCATCCCTCAACCAACATCATCAAAATACATTAACTCGTGATTCATCTCATTGCTATTTGTGGGGTAACTTGCCACATGCAATTTGGCTGCTATGTTTCCCCACTTAACTATACTTCAAAATAACTGATTGGCTGTGAAACATCAGGAAACATTTTTCTGTAAGCGCTTCTTGCTATCTGTCAATTAAGTATGTAGAGGAGTTATCCTGTGCATTTTAACTGGAAGGTCAGATCCAGGGTACTTTTTTAGCCCTAAGTTATTCATGCTATTGAGAGAAAAATATATGGAGAGAGATCTGGCCATGCAATTCAGCCATAGAACTTTCAGTCGACCGAGCAGATGCCTGAGAGATTTTTGAAAGCATCATGACAAAAGCATTATCCTGTCTCTCTACTTTCCTCTGCGTTAATTGATCTCTCTGTCTTTCTCCTCGTCTCTAACTTGCAAAAAAAAAATGACAAGCACAAAACTCTGTAGAAAAAAAAGATTAATATGTAAGAATTGAAAAAGCAGCTATCAAAAAGCTCCAGCGAAAGCATTACTAAATCTATGAAGTAACACAAATAAACATGGGGAAGGATGAGGGCCTGAAAGCAAAAAAAAGAGGAAAAGCTAAACGAAGGAAACAAGTGGTTTAAAATATGTGGGGGAAACAAATCGAAAGAAAGAAAATAGTGAGAGGGAAAACAGAAGGAAAAAAAATTAAGGAATTAAGAACAGTAGAATCTTAGGACGACAATAAATGTTTTTAGGACCAACAAGAATGTTTTCTATTTATAGGTCAACCCATTCACTGGTTTCTCACCATATTACTTCTCTCCTCAGAAATGCACATTGTGAAATGTTTTGACTTTTGAGAGTTCCTGGACACCTCTGTACAATTTGTTCATTCTTTTGCGATACCTTTTATGCTTCACTGACCTTCCTCAGTAACTTATTCCACAAACCCATTACTCTTTGCATGAAAAGGTTCCATCTGACTTCCCTTCCTGCCATTAACTTCTTGATTTTGTTTTGAACTTGAACCCTTTACCATCCTGAACAATTTGCCTGGATCAATATTGTGAATTCCCTTCACAGTCTCGAAAATGTCAGTCAAATCTCCTTGAAGTCCCCTCTTTCCTATAAATTGCTGCACAATAGAGTAGATATTTTTACAGATAAATTCGATTTATATGGCATAAGAATAAATAAGAACAGGTGCCGCAAGGGACAGTGATGATGAGAGAAATGTCTCCTGGGATTTACCTCAGTAGTTGTTTAATCAAGAAAGACGGGAATGCAGGAAAAAAGGACATGCATGCTTCTATGTCAATGGAGGATTTCTGTCACGTTTCTCAGAAACACCTCAAATGAATTACTTTGTAGTGCAATATGTGTTGTTATGGAAACAAAGGCGGCAGCCATTTAACACAAAATCGCAAAAAAAAACACCCACCAACAAAAATAAATGCAAATGAGGAAAAAAAGCAAGAAACAAAAGCCAGGAAACACCAAAGAAAACATAAGGCTGTAAAACAAAGGTGAAATAATTGAACAGTCCCTAGGACTCGGGAAGAATTAAGTCGTAAAACTATTTCTCTTCAAGATCTTTTTACTTCAGAAAAATATTTCAAACTGTCATACCTTAGGCTTGTGCCTTTGATACAAATTCCTCTCATCCTAGCGGATCATTCAGGGTTGTTGACCAAATTCTGTGTACGTTGCGTGGATCATTATGGTGAAAATTGTACCAGTCGTCGGGTAGTGTATCATTCTTCCATGATACCGTGAAAGCACTGAAAAATACCATGGCGCTTATTGTTTAATTTAACCAATAAAAAAAGCATAATGTCATGTGTATGTACACTTCTATATCCTTCTCCAGGTGTTACGTTGTTAAATTTCTGGTGATCCTACAAGATTTACTATCACACAATCAGTTGACCATTTTCATGGTCCCAAATTAAAAAATATTCAGTGGTTTGACTGGCAGGAGGTTCATGTTTCAATTGAATGACATCTTGTTTCATTGAAATCCTTAAGAGTTACCTTAACTGCAAACACTTCCAAGAATATAGACACAGGGAATTGCAATATCATAATAGCAACTTCTGGTGGCCATGTGTTTTTGTGTGTGTATATATAGTCAAACCGGAATAACCTAGTTTTGTTGGGTATATGACTTTCCATGCGGCGCTCTGCCTCTTTTCTGCCCTGCAAAGATATCACAGCCTGGCAACAATGTGGGATTTGTGGATTCCCTAACCGAACAAATTTGGGATGGAGAAGCTTCTAGCAAACTAGCAGAGGAAATGTGAGTTTTTTCTGTTTGTTGAGAAATAGGTTTAAAGACTTAGTCTTAGTAAAAAGGCTGTTCGTACACATGGGTGGACTGACTTTTGAATATGGCTGTATCAACTGATATTATTGGGCACCTGGAAGAGGACAGCTGTGACCAAGAGTCTTTCAGTGCATTTATGGAATGGCTTGAGATGTTTTTCACTGCTAATACTATCCTCAATGTTCCTGATAATCCAGGTGTTAACCAGAAAATGGGGGATAGTAACAGGGTGATATTTCTGAAAGAAGCAGACCCAGAGTTTATGAAACAATCAAGAATTTGCTTGACCCTAAGCCAAAAGACAAGGCACTGTCGGACATTTTGCATAAGCTTGAACAGCACTGCGGTCCCAAACTGTTGGAGATTGCAGAAGGTTATCAGTTTGGACTCATGAGTCAGTTACCCAGTGAGGACATTGGAGAGTTTATCGTGGCTTTGATAAAAACTGTCCATTCATTGTCATTTTTGAGCATTTCAAGACAGAACATTGCGGGGCAGATTTGTGTATGGTTTAGGAAGTGAACGCATTCACAGTAAGTTGCTGATATTGCCAAAGTTAGCTGTTGACATAGCTTGTGAAACAACATTGTCCATGGACATGGTGGAACATGACTTGAGAAGCCAGAGTTAACAACTGCAGTCGTCTGCTGAAGGAAATAAGCTGCAGCTGAGCAAGCAGAAGGCCTCCACAACAGCAGTTAGCAGTGGCAGAGGTACTATAAATCCTTGTTACCGGTGCACAGAATTGCCTGTTTTGTGAAAGCAGAGTGCTCCAGTTGCAAGGAGAAGGGTCCTCTTGCTAAGGCATATCAAACAATTGTAGATGGAGAAAATGCTAGCTGGAGGTAATGGCAGTCACTGCATACACATGCCGAACACCCCTAGATCAATGAGGGGTCAGTTGAGACCCATATGATTAGAAGCACAAGGATGTCCAGTGGAAAGTTACAGGGCATCATAGTTCACGTAGTCTTGGATGGAGCTCTAGTAAACATAGAGGTCAATATGGGTGTACCAGTCAGCGTGATTCCTGAATCTCTGTACTGTGAAAAGTCAACATCAGCTGGAGAAATCATGTACAGAGTTATAAATTTATGGAGGAGAAAAAATTCTCATAATTGGCAGTGTGTTGGTTTCAGTCACATACAAAGAGCAATGTGCAAAATTGCCCATCATTGTGGTGAGGGGTGAAAAGCCAGCCTTGTTAGGAAGAAACTATTTAACAGCCCTTAAGGTTAAACTGGAACGAGCTTTTTTGCATAGAAGTGAAATTCACAATGCAAGACGACGTGATTGCAAAGGACCCTCAGGTGTTTAGTGAAACTGACAAACCAATTCAAGTATATAAGGCCAATGAATGGGCCCAGAGAAACACAAGACTAGTTTATTGCAGGTCTTGTCCAGCACCCTATGCTCCAAGGAAGAAAGTAGAGCAAGAACTGAAAAGGCTTGAGACTGAAAACAAAATCTCTAAAGTAGAACAAAGTAACTGGGCCACTCGCATCGTGGGAGTGCCAAAGCCAGGTGGTAGTGTGAGAATGAGAATACGTGGGGATTATAAGGTGACTGTAATGTGTTATGGGCAGGAGGGGGATTAATTTAAGCAGTACTAATTTTTTCTCTCACCACCGGTCCGTAAACAGAAAGATATTTTGATTTGTTTTCCTTTTTATAAGCAGCGGCGTATTTCCCAACCTCTCGGTTTTGATGCGATCCAATTTTTTATTAGTAACCCCACAGCAAGCTCAAGGTAGGATAAACTCCAAGGGTTAGTTTATCTGCATACACTCAAAACACGATAGAGGGTTCGCAACATCTCCTTCATGTTCAAATAATAGAGAGGGATAGGGAAAAGAAAGATTTACAGTACAGAGACCACAGAGAAATAAAATATTGTTTCACATGGGTTCCAGAGTCCAGAATCAAAATCCAATTAAGCATTCTTTCATGAAGGTCAGCACATTGAAAACTGATGCTGTATAATTCACTTTCCTGCTGGCGTTGACTTCACACGACAAGAGAGGCATGCAGAGAAGGACCAGTCCTGTAGGTGATGGCACATAATTTCCAGAAGAAGCAGCGTTGATGGGGCCAGGTGTTCAACCTGGGCAGAGCTCCTTTCCTGTAGGCTGTCAGTTAGATGGTAAACATTAGACTAAGCTTTTCAGTTCATCAAGGCAGTTCAAAAGCCAGAGGCCCATGTCACATGACTTTCACCTTTCCACAATGTTTTTGACAAAGGAATGTATATCCTTCATCTGGAACTTCGCAATTGTTAAATGTCTCAGCCATTAAGAATTGAAAGGAAGGTTGTGGGGCCCTTTGTCTTAGCAGATGAGCAGATTCCCATTGGTCAGCCTGAGTTATGAAATGCAAATGGCCTTTGTATAGCTCTCTTTGAACTTGGCCTGGGCAGCCCACAGGGGATTGTTAGTGGCTCCTCAGAGATAATGAGGTGTGCGATTTCCAAAACTGTAGAGTGGCTTCTTTCTGGGGTCACAGGTAGACACAGTTTCAGCCTTTTTAAGCACCTTTGTTCAGTTTTTAACATTTTAGAAATAGCCATGAGGATATCTATACATATTTTATAAAAATATACATTTGCTGTCTTAGTCCCCTCACAAATGTAATCCACCCAATACTTCGCCAAACATGGAGGATCTGGTCACAATGTTGCCAGGATTTTCTTCGAAGTTATATCTGCCAAACACCTATCTGTGAATTGAGTTAGATGATTTTTTTCCTTAGCTTATCTTCACAAACATTTTTTTTCCCTTTGAGGAACAGTGGGGGAGGAACATAGGAGCAGGAGTAGGACGTTCAGCCTAACAGTCTGCTCTGCCATTCAAACCCCATATCTCTTTATGTCATTGGTATTTAGAAATCTGTCAGTCTCTGCATCAAACATACTCATTGACTGAGCTTCCACAATCCTCTGGGGTAGAGAATTCCAAAGATTCACATTGCTTTGGGTAAAAATATTTTCTCCTCATTTTGGTCCTAAATGGTCTCCCCCAAGAGTCTAGAGAATATAGGCCCTGTGTTCTCTACAGAAGGAATATGGTGGAAGGATTCCTGGCTGATTGTCAGTTTGTTGAACCGCATCATGAACACTTCTGTGGCCAGCAAGTCCTGGTACAGGACTTGAACCCAAAGGCAGATACACTACCACTGCACCACAAGACCTCCTATGTGGTTAGAGGACGATCCTAAGTCATATTTGACTATTAATACACATATGGGGCATATTCAGTTTCTTAGATTGCCTTTTGGTGTTTCTTCAGCCCCTGGAATTATTAACCAAATTTTGCAAGGAATTCAGGGAGTAGAGTGCTTTTTGGATGACATACTTATTTCAGCTCCAAACAGGCAGACCCATGATGACAGACTGAATGAGGTGTTCCAATGTTTGGAAAAGCATGGAGTTCAGGCGAAGGCACACAAATGTGAATATTTCAAAGCTCTTTGGAGTATTTGGGTCATGGGGTAGACAAAGATGTGTTCCATCCTATCAAGAGTAAGGTTCAAGCAATAGGAAATGTGCCACACCCTCAGCATATTTCTGAACTTTGATTTTTTTGGGGGGGTTTAATGGATTACTACAATGTGAGGTGATGCATTTTGGTAGGAAGAACATGGACAGACGATATAAAATAAGGGGTGAAATTTTGAAGAGGATGCTGGAATAGAAATACATGGGCGTATATGTGCATAGATCATTGAAGGTGGCAGGACAGGTGGAGAGAGTAGTTAATAAAGCATATAGTATCCTGGGGCAAATGGGGCAAAGAGTACAAGAGCAAGGAGGTTATGCTGAATTTATATAAGACCTCAGCTGGAGCATTGTGTACAGTTCTGGGTGCCACATTATAGGAAGGATGTGAACACATTGGAGAGAGTGCAGAAGTGGTTTACAAGAATGGTCCCAGGGATGAGAAACTTCAGCTCTAATGATAAATTGGAGAGGTTGGGACTGTTCTCCTTGGACAGAAGGTGGCTAAGAGGAGATTTGTTGGAGATGTTCAAAATCATGAGGGGGCTGGATAGAGTAGATAGGGAGAAATTGTTCCCGCTCACAAAAGGATTGAGGAAGAGAGGGCACAGATTTAAAGTAGTTTGCAATAGAAGCAAATGTGATGTGAGAAAAAACTTTGTCACACAACGAGTGGTTCGGGTCTGGAATGCACTGCCTGGAAGTGTGGTGGAGGCAGGTTCAATTGAAGCCTTCAAGAGGACATTAGATGACTATTTGAATAGATACAATGTGCAGGAGTACTAGAAAAGGCAGGGCAATGACACTAAGTCATAATGCTCATTTGGAAAGCTGACGCAGACATGATGGGCTGAATGGCCCTCTTCTGTGCTATTAAAATGCTGTGATTCTGTAAATTCATACCAAATTTTGCAACCTTATTGCATCCATTGAATGAACTGTGGATGCTGGAAATCTAGAACAGAAACAAAAATACTGGGAAAAACTCAGCAGGTCTGACAGCATCTGCGGAAAGGGATACAGTTGACGTTTCGAGTCCGTATGACCCTTCATCAGAACTAAAAAATATTGAAATGAGATGAAATATAAGCTGGTGGAGGGGTCGTCGGACAGGAGGAGCTTGGTAGGGGGCCAGTGATAGGTGGAGGCCAGGAAGAGACTGTCAAAGATGTCATAGACAAAAGGACAAAGGGGTGTTGACGGTGTCATATTATTTAAAGGATGTGCTAATGGGGACATTAAGGGTGGCAAGCAGGATAAGCTAGTGGCAGATGGCTCTAGTGGGGGTGGGGTGGTGGGAAGGGATTGAAATGGGCTAAAAGTTGGAGATGAAACAATAGATCGAAATAAATTTAAAAATAGTGGGAAAAGAAAAATATATTTGTAAAAAAATTATAAATTATTGGAAAAAGAGGGATCAGAAAGGGGGTGGGGATGGAGGAAAGAGTTCATGATCTGAAATTATTGAACTCAATTTAAGTCCGGGAGACTGTAAAGTGCCTAGTCGGAAGATGAGGTACTGTTCCTCCAGTTTGCGTTGAGCTTCACTGGAACATTGCAGCAGGCCAAAGATGGACATGTGGGCATGAGAGCAGGGTGGTGTGTTGAAATGGCAAGTGACAGGGAGGTCTGGGACTAGGCACTTTACAGTCTTCCGGACTTAATATTGAGTTCAACAGTTTCAGATCATGAACTCTCTCCATCCCTTTCCGATCCCCCTTTTTCCAATAATTTATAATTTTTTTACAAATATATTTTTCTTTTCCCACCTATTTTTAAATTTATTTTGATCTATTGTTTCATCTCCACCTTATAGCCATTTCGATCCCTTCCCCCCACCCCACCTCCACTAGGGCCATCTGCCACTAGCTTGTCCTGCTTGTCACTCTTAATGTCCCTATTAGCACATCCTTTAGATAATATCACCACCGTCAACACCTCTTTGTCCTTTTGTCTATGGTACCTTTGGCAGTCTATTCCTGGCCTCCACTTATCACTGGCCCCCTATCGAGCTCCTCCTGTCCCACCGCCCCCCCTCTACCAGCTTATATTTCATCTCATTTCTGTATTTTTTAGTTCTAATGAAGGGTCATACAGACTCAAAACATCAACTGTCTCCCCCTCCACAAATGCTGTCAGACCCGCTGAGTTTTCCCAGGTATTTTTGTTTTTGTTCTTGGAGAAGTGTGTTCTGTGGAATTGAACAAAGAAGTGTGGAACGTACTCCAGTTGTGTAAAAGTCAGTTGATGGATGGTACAATGCTTGTACATTATATTATGTCCAAAAAGATCAATTTAGCATGTGATGCCTATCCATATGGAGTAGATGCTTGGTCTCTCATGTGTTGGATAACGATGAGGAGAAACTGATTGCCTCAAGTAACTCACACAGTGCCTATGAGTGGAATTATGCTTAAATGGAATGTGAAGTATTGTCTTTGACTTTTGGAGTAAGAAGATTTCATAAATACTTGTATGGTCATAGTTTCACAATAAAAACTGAGAAGAAGCTACTGACAGCTACTTTGAATCCACAGTCTCCAGTACCCATTTAGCTGCAGCTCGAATGCAGAGATGGGCATTGATTTTGTCTGTTTATCAGCATGACATTAAGTACAGATGATCAGGAGATCATTGTAATGCTGAAGCGAAGACTAGATTACCATTCCCATCAGAGGCAGAACCCAACAGGAGGGTGTACTTTTCTTTCCACATGTAGATGAGTTGCCAGTCGCAGCAGATGATATTGATAAAACAACTCACAAGAACCCTTGTATTGGACTACATTGCAAATGGGTGACCAACACAGATACTGGATTTAGAAATCAGGGTATTTTTTTATGCCTGAGTTGTTCGTTGATAAATGTTGTGTTATGTGGGGAGCCAGAGTTGTAATTCCTAAAACTTAGATTGCAGTTGCTATGTAAACTTCATGATCAACACTTAGGATTGAGCTTGCCAAAGAGTCTAGCGAGAAGCTATCTTTGATGGCCAGGGTTAGATAAGGATATAGAAGACACAGTGAAACAGTGTAGAGCATGTCAAGCCATAAAAAAAGAGGCCACCATGGGTATCTTTGCAACCATGGAAATGGCCAGCTGGATTGTGACAGAGGATGCATGTAGATTTTGCTGAATTTGATGGGCAACAGCTATTTATTGTGATAGGTAGCCATTCAAAGTGGGTTGAGGGGGTTCTGATGAATCTTTGGTAGGAAGAATAGAAGCATAGACTATTTTCTAAATGGGTGGAGAATTCAGAAATCTGGAATGCAAAGGGACTTGAGAGTCCTAGTCCAGGATTCTCCTAAGGTTAACTTGCAGGTTGAGTCGGTAGTTAGGAAGGCAAATGCAATGTTGGCATTTATTTCGAGAGGACTAGAATATAAAAGCAGGGATGTGCTGCTGAGGCTTTATAAGGCTCTGGTCAGACCACGTTTAGAATATTGTGAGCAATTTTGGTCCCCGTATCTCAGGAAGGATGTTCCGGCCCTGGAGAGGGTCCAGAGGAGGTTCACGAGAATGATTCCAGGAATGAAAGGCTTAAGATATGAGGAACGTTTGAGGACTCTGGGTCTATACTCGATGGAGTTTAGAAGGATGAGGGGGGATCTGATTGAAACTTACAGAATTCTGAAAGGCCTGGATAAAGTGGACGTGGGAAAGATGTTTCCGTTAGTAGGAGAGACTAGGACCCGAGGGCACAGCCTCAGAGTAAAGGGAAGACCTTTTAGAACAGATGAGGGGAAACTTCTTTAGCTAGAGAGTGGTAAATCTATGGAATTTATTGCCACAGAAGGCTGTGGAGGCCGGGTCATTGAGTGTATTTAAGACCGAGATAGATAGGTTCTTGATTGGTAAGGGGATCAAAGATTACGGGGAGAAGGTGGGAGAATGGGGTTGAGAAACTTATCAGTCATGATTGAATGGAGGAGCAGACTCGATGGGCCGAATGGCCTAATTTCTGCTTCTAAGTCTTATGGTCTTATGGAATCAAACAATAACTAAAAAACCCTAGATATTTTTCATGGTTGGTTTGGTGCTTATGGGATCCCAGAGGAAATTGTGTCTGACAATGGACCTCAATTTTGTTCAGAAGAGTTTGTAAAATTTATGAGAATGACTTGGGTAAAACATACTATGGTTCCACCACATCATCTTGCTTCAAATGGAGCAGTAGAGCGCATGGTACAAATTGTTAAGCATGCTCTTGTTAAGTAGGTGCTGGAAAGAAATTGGAAGAAATGTCAGTTATCATTGAATCACAAAGTGGCAATTTTTTTGTTTATCGTAACACACCTCACACTACTACTGGAAGAGCACCAGCTGAATTTCTGCTTAGAAGACAGGCTAGAACAAGGTTTTCATCGTTGAAGCCATGTTTAGTACAGTCAGTAGAAGAGAAGCAATCCAGGCAGAAAGAGAGTCATGATTGGGGTAGAATGAGAGAAAGAAGTCTGAAGTTGTGCCAGAAGGTTACGGTGAAAGAACGTCATTGTGAGTGGTTGAAGTGACTACCAGGAAGAATCATGAAAATATGAGGTCCTCAGACCTATTTGGTCAAGATGTATGGCAGTGGAAAGGTTAGGTTTGTACATATAGATCATGTTTTACCTTCAGAAGTTCATGAAGAAGGGAGTTGACAAGAGTCAAATGATTCAAATTGTTTAAATAGATAGTTGAGATATGAGTAGAATACCTATAGTTACTCCAATACAGAGGTGCCTGAAACCGGAGTCAGAGTCAGACATACATGTTTGATGAAATAGAAATTTCAATTGAAGGTAAGGTCAAAATAAGCCTTTGTTGGGGAAAACATCTCCTCAGCCTCAGGCCCAGATGGGTTCAGGTCACTCCCCAAGTTCTGAAAGTTTGGATCAAGAACGGAGGAAAGAAAAGTTAGGGATTAGGAACAGGAAACCACTGGTTAAGTTGGATTTGTAAATAAGTGAAAAACAAGAAATGTATATAAGTTGTGTGGAATTTGAACATTATGTACCTTTTCCTTAAGAAGGAAGGAGTGTAATATTGTCATATCACCCTGTTGTGGCTGTTTGGTATGTACGTATGTATAGTCAAACTGGAATAAACTAGCTTGTTGGTTACTTGACTTTCCATGTGGTACTCTATTTCTTTTCTATCCTACAAAGATATCACAGGAGCCATTACTAATTCCTAGAGCCTAACAGTTGTGAATATAAATGTTGATGTTATATAAAAATTGCAATGTCAAGTGAGCTGTTCAAACATGTTAAAACAGTTATGTTAAAATGTTAAAAGCTTTAATTCTATTTATCACTTGAATGATAAAAAGATGAAACACCTCCTACTGCAAGCCAACCACACTTTCAATATTCTGACAATGAAAGGCTCTCTTATTAAAGCCATGCTTTTATATCCAGGCAATGTGATTTTGTTTATTAACTGTTACTATCCGGGTGTGCACTTCACCTGATCCCCATACTCATTGAGCTTTTGATCATAAATACTGTCTGGAGCAGATTGACATGTCTCCTGCGCATCCGCCCTCACGCCTTCGCCACCCTCCCGGAAACATGATAGGGTTCCCCTTGTCCTCACTTATCACCCCACCAGCCTCCGCATTCAAAGGATCATCCTTCGCCATTTCCACCAATTCCAGCATGATGCCACCACTAAACACACCTTCCCTTCACCCCCCCGGCAGCATTCCATAGGGATCATTCCCTCCGGGACACCCTGGTCCACTCCTCCATCACCCCCTACACCTCAATCCCCACCTGCGGCACCTCCCCATGCTCACGCAAAAGATGCAAAACCTGCCCCTTCACTTTCTCTCTCCTCACTGTCCAAGGGCCCAAACACTCCTTTCAAGTGAAGCAGCATTTTACTTGCATTTCCCCCAACTTAGTCTACTGCATTCATTGCTCCCAATGTGGTCTCCTCTACATTGGAGAGACCAAGTGCAAACTGGGCGACCGCTTTGCAGAACACCTGTGTTCTTTCCGCAAGAATGACCCAAACCTCCTTGTCGCTTGCCATTTTAACACTACCCTGCTGTCTTGCCCACATGTCTGTCCTTGGCTTGCTGCATTGTTCCAGTGAAGCTCAACGCAAACTGGAGGAACATCACCTCATCTTCCGATTAGGCACTTTACAGCCTTCCGGACTGAATATTGAATTCAACAACTTTAGATCTTGAACTCTCTCCTCCATCCCCACCCCCTTTCTGTTTCTTCCCCCTCCCTTTTGTTTTTTCCAATAATTTACATCGATTTTTCTTTTCCCACCTATTTCCATTATGCCCTGTTAGTCTCATTTCACCCCACCCCCACTAGAGCTGTACCTTGTGTGTCCTGCCATCCATTCTTAATTAGCACATTCTCTTAGATAATATCACCACCTTCAACACCTCTTTGTTCTTTTGCCTGTGACATCTTTTGATTATCTGCTCCTATCACTACTTGCTTGTCCCTACAACCCTCTCCCCCTACCCCACCCCCACCTTAAACCGGCTTATATTTCACCCCTCTCCTAATTTTATTCAGTTCTGTTGAAGGGTCATGAGGACTCGAAACGTCAACTTTGCTCTTCTTCGCCGATGCTGCCAGACCTGCTGAGTTTTTCCAGGTAATTCTGTTTTTGTTTCTGACATGTTACTGATGGTCATGCCAAATAAACCAGATAAACTAGCCTCCAGTAAGGTAGCTATAATTCTCGCTGCACGTTTATGTGGAATCCTTATCCACAAAGCATTAATGCTATTTGATTTATATTTCATAATAGTTAATACAACAAGAGGCGCAGCTAGGACAAGATATAATCAAGACAGAAAACTGATAGGAATAATAAGGGAATGAAAGGGAGAGTGAAAAAGATTTGTATTTGCATGCTGCTCATCGCATCTCTCAAACACCTCAAATTATTTACTAATGGGCCATGACTTCTGACAGAGTGGCCAATGAGCTGAGTTGCCACTCCACTTGAAAGTCCTCACCTTAAAATACAGGTGATCCTATCTCGCCCAACCTTCTGACTCAGGCCAGGTGAGATCCAGGTGTTGCAATGCGTTTCTCGGGCCTAGCACGGAAAGGTTGTAGAGCTGTAGCAAAGCAAATCCTGCCTCTTTTTTTACAGCACTAGCTCAGAGGGGTGGGTTCAGGGCTTGGGGTGGGGCGGGGGGCTTGTTGGATCTCGGTGTTTAGGGTGTGGGGGGGGGTGTCGTCAGGCCTTGGGAGTGAGAATTGGGCCTGTGGGAGGGGGAGGAAAGAGTTCCTGTAGGGGTGGGGGGAATCCCGTGGGTTGGTGAGTTCCTTCCCGGGGGGAGTAGTTCCTTGGGGTGGGGGTGGGGGGTGGGGGAGCCCCTTTGGGGGCGTAGCCATGGACATGGGCGTTGTCCCCTTGGGGGTTGGGGAGGGGGATGAGGGAGTCCAATGGGGCGTGGGTGAGCGGGGGAGTCCCATGGTAGGGATAGTTGGGGGTGTGGAGCATATAGTCAGAGGATGGGGGTAGTCAGGGGTGTGGGTGGAGGTCCCATGGCATGTCAGTGTGGGTCTGTGCAATAGTTACCCAGAAGCTGGAAGAGGTTTTAATTCTCCTAAGTTTTTCTGGGTAACTGTTGGTGTAACCCAGTCAGAACCATCTGAAGTTTGCGATTTAAATCACATTTTCGGATGGTCCCCAGTGCAGGGCAATTGCCCAGGAGAAGTTTGCACTTCCGGGCAATTGCCGTGTGTGCCTTACCTGGGAACATCTGGAGTGGTGGTGGGGAGGGGAGGGGTGGGGGGTCGTTCCCCACCACATCTTTAGGATACCCTCCCAAAACTACACCCTGGAACTTGGAAGTTACGGCTCTTTAAGTTTGTCGGTGGGGGTGGGGTGGGGTGGGTTGGGGTGGGGGACAAATGCAGTAACCTTTCACAGATAGTATTGAAATGAAAAATCAACTTTTTTTTAAGCTGGTGTTAGTCAATGGAGTAATGTTGGGCAGGAGGTCAGGAAAACTTCCTGCCTTTCTTTGAATAAAGACTTAGGATCTTTAACATCTACCTGAACAGATAGGTAGGAGCTGGTTTAATACCTTATCTGAAGGAATGACACCTCTGATAATGGCAAACTTCCTTAATACTGATTGGAAATGTCAGCCGGGATTACACACTCACGACCTGGAGTGGGGCTTGAACTGACGAACTCCTGATTCTCAAGGGAGCATGCGTCTGAAAGCTGCCCGTGTCTCAGTCACTAGCATTGTCTCCTTTGAGCTAGAAGGCTGTAGGTTCAAGACCCACTCCAGAGACTTGAGCGTATAATCTATGCTGACACTCCAGTGCAGTACTTAGGGAGTGTTGCACTCTCAGAGATACCGGCCGGAGTTTTCCATGCCTGCTGGCGTTGGGTATGTTCTGTGGCGTGAGTGGACAATATGGTGCAATCGCTTTCACGACGGTGTGAAACCAGTTTGTGATTGTCTGCTCAGCCCGCTGATGCCAGGCTGAGCTTGCTGCCACTGGACATCAGGAACCACATTGTGACACATCTGCATATCATTATTAGGCCAGCCTGCTGGAATCGTCTCCCACCCCCTGCTGGATCATCCGTCCACGTTGGTGATAAGCATGCTGACGTATTTCACAACAGCACATAAAAGGTGTGCACTTGGCGGGCTGCACTTTGAGGGGAACTTGGAGGTGAGTAAACAGTAACAATATGTAGTGCTCGCTAGGGTCGCCTGTTGGACGTCAAGTTTGGGGGGGGTGGAGTCAAGGGCAGCCCTGGCATTGAGGTGACTTATGTCGGGAGAGGAAGGGCTCCCTTGTGGGTGAGGCGACTTGGGAGGGGGGAAAGGGGCAAGGGCAGCCCAGCCTTTGAATATAATGCACAAGCATTTGGGTTAGGGTGGGCGAGGGAAGCGGCCACGCATTAGGGAAACCTGTATAAAGTGACCATTCCTCTGCAACTCAGACAGTTCAGGCGCAGCCACAGTGACATGACTGGAGTCGGGCTTCTAGCTTATCTGCCCACTCAAGCAATGCAGAGGCATTAAAGTGCCACCAAGTGCTCCAGAGCTTTTCACTTCCCCCTACACTATGACAGTAATGTCATAAACATTTTAGTGGAGTGCAGAACAGTTGAGCGACTGCACACGTTGTACAACTTCCTTGCTATAGCTGGCCGTGGAGCAGTCACTGCTGGAGGTGCTCATAGCCCCTTGCAGTGTAGGCATCCCTGTTTGGATCTGTCTCCCCGATGGTTCAAGCTAACAGTGCAGCCTTGCAGTGAGGGTTAGGAGAATGCCTGTGCCTGAGCTGAGAGCACAGCCTGCAGTCCAATGGGCAAAGATGGTTGGGAGGAGTGGGGCGGCGGTGGGTGGGGTTTTGGGCAGCCATGCAGCGCACTAAACTCTGCCCATCCATGTGTTGGTCAGTACTCTCTGGGAATCGTTAAGGGGCCTGCACACTTAACTAGGAAGGGTTCTTAATACACACATGCTAACCGCGTGTTTCACCCTTTTATCCTGCAGAAGGAGTGCACCAGGATCATGGAGCCTGGTGAACTAGCTGGATGCCTCATGGCCTACAGAGAGCGAAGGTGATGGAGGAGAGAGCGACTGAGGCTCCTGGCTGCGCAAAGGCAGGAGCAGCAACCTCAGGAAGAAGGGGCTGCTGGGGTTCCCACACACACACCACTGAAGAGCCACAGCAAGCCCTCGCTGGTCGGTGCCTAGTGACACCCAGGCTCTATAGGAGCCGCCTTTCATTCCTGCAGATGACCGAGAACCAGTGTCACTCAAAACTGCGCATGTCTAGGGAACTGGTCAGTCACATCTGCCAGCTACTGCAGGATTTGGCGCCATGGGGACATGGAGGGCATCCACTGCCAGTGACTCTGAAAGTGACTGCAGCATTAAATTTCTACAACATTGGCTCCTTTCAGGGCTCCACAGGTGACTTCTGTGGGATATCACAAGCCTCTACCCACAAATGCATCAATGAGGTCACGGATGCCATCTTTGCAAGGGCCACCACAGCCTTGTGCATTTCGCCTGAGACCAGGAGAGCCAGGATGCAAGAACGATTGGATTCACCCAGATTTCAGGTTTCCCACAGATGCAGGGTGTGACCGATTGCATTCATGTGGTGCACAGGTCTCCATCGCAACGTGCAGTGAACTACATCAAATCCAAGGTATTCCATTCGCTGAATGTGCAGCTGATGTGTGGTTTCCAGGGAGTATGCACGACTCCTACATCCTCAGTTGGTCACAGATCCCTGAAGTCTTCCAGGGTCCACGGGAGCTACAGGTTTGGCTCCTCGAGGACAAGAGCTACAAGCAGAGGACGTGGCTGATGACACCTGTGTGGCAGCCTCAGACTGCAGCAGAGCGAAGGTATAATGAAGCTCATACTACAGCTCGCAACTTGGTGGAGCAGATCATTGGGATGCTGAAGATGAAGTTCCGGTGCCTGGACTGGTCTGGTGGAGCCCTGCAACATAGTCCGCAGAGGGTGTCATGCATCATCATCATCTGCTGCACCCTTTACAACCTGGCTCTACAATGGGGAGATGAGCTGGCTGAGGAGGAGATGGAGGAGCTGGAGGTCTCCTCCGATGTGGAGGATGCTGACAGATGAGGGTGAGGAAGCCATCGAAGGCGACAATGATGAGGATGAGGCCCTCGCTCTGGCTAGATGATGCAGGCATGCTCGGAGGCCCTCATAGCTGCTAGATTTATGCAGGATGATGATGACATGCAGTGAGATGACCCCACAGATCCTCACATTGCATTTGTTAATTTTTGACTCCAGCCTGGCTTATGGCAGCGTGAATACCCTCAGTGAGAATGTTCCTGTCGTGGAGACGCAGTGGAGGCCCTAACAGTCACTCGACCACAGGAGGATGATGATGACATGCAGTGACGACACTCCATAGATCTTCACATAGCCTCTGAGAACGTCTGACTCCTGCCTGGTTGAGGGCAGCTCACTTGCGCTCTGTGATCAGGGTCAAATTATAGAGACGCAGCCATGAAACTTTAGATGCATCTGATCCTTTGTCCGCCTTCAGCACCTGAGCCTTTCAGGAGCACAGTGTCATTGGTCACAGATGTTGAAGAGATGGGGGCCAGTCCCACCTTAGAGGTGCTGAGAGCACACAGAGAGAATTACGGAAGTCTGTGCGCTTGCCCACTCCATCCTGGCAGCAATGACCAGCACCACCGAGGTGCAGGCATCACTAATGTGTCCAGGGAATGTGAGGCCGGACCATCACTTTGGTTTGAAGGCTGCACAGAGCACAGGGAAGAGACCCTGGACTGAGACACCTGCCTTTATCTTGCGCAGAAAGGTTTCACATCTGAGCAATGAGAGCACTGCTCATCAGAACAAGCAGCCATAAGCAGGGGGACATTCTTGGGAGTTTATTGACAATAGTGAACAGTATATACAAGTGATTAACACTCATGCCCAGGCTGTGCAACTACATGTTCTTAACTTTCCTAACCCTGCCGCTACGTTTTGGTGCTTTTGGGGTCCTGCTGTGTTGCAGAGGCACTCTTCTCAGCCTGTGGAGCTAGAGCTGCTGAGGTAACAGGAAGAGGGGATTCGGGTGGTCGGACACTCCTTGAGTCACTGGATGGATGGCCCCAGGGTGTGCAGCTGCTGATTCTCCTCCCTATGGGTGCCTGAAGGCCCCAGGCTGACTCCTTGAGGAGAAGGGGTAGCTGGAGTGAGATTGAGCTGCTCGGCACACCTCTCGCGTACACACTGTTAGAGGCCAACTATGGCATCAGTGATAGAGTTGAGCCTGCACAGCAATGGAGGACAAGTATCCTGGATCAAGGTCTCCATGGCGGCCACCATCCTACAAGTGTTGACCTTGATGCATTGGCAGGCCAGTACTATCACCTCAGAGTGAAAGCGGATGGACTCGTGCCTTGCAATCTGAGGAGTGCAGCGGACATCTCTTCCTGATGTTCCTGAGCTTGCCTTTGCAGCTCCAGCAACTGTGACAAGACCAGGTCTAGAGGCTCATCATCTGACTCCGACTCAGCAAATTTCTGACCTCCAGCAGTCCTCCGAGTGCTGGACACCAGGGAGGTCCTATGCTGTAGCCTGCTGTGGATCAGACAGTGCGATGTGCTCACCAGATTGTGATCTCGAGGCTACTCTGAAGCTATGTCCCACTGAGGTGTGTGCCTCTGCACGGGTGGAGGGTGTGGGTGAGCGCTGTGATGGTATTTCAAGGAGGGTGCCTCCAGATTCCTCTTCAGTGGTTTCTATGGGGCTTGATTGGAGCCCTGGGTCATGGACTCCGTCAGCTGCTTCCCAGATGTGCCTGCGGAAGCAAGGAGAGATAATTAATGCTAGCAGTGACCTGTGAAAGAGGACACATCACTCATAGCATGGTTGTCTGATAGATGTTGTACTGCTGGATCCTGACTTGATAAAGCAATGCCAACCTCACCGTCAGCACAGGACCAATGCATATCATTGCTGTCCAGCTGGATGGCTCTGTTTTCAAACTCTGTGGGGACCTTGATTCCGGACATTCTTCCACCGGTCTGTGACCTCTCCCTGTTGTTGTGTGCCAGCTTGTCCTGTATGAATAGAGATTGAGAGAGCAGGATGCCTGCTAGGCCAGATGATAAGTATGACTCGCATGTGTGGCTGGTGATTGGTCCCATGGATGGGATGAGGACCAATGGCGGTGAATGTGAGAGAGGGAATTGTGATGTCCCTTGAAATGGCAGTGAGTGAGGGTCCTGTGGATGTGTGATGGGTTTGTGAGCATGAGAATTGAGAGTGACGAGAAGAATGACTTACCCTGGCGGAACAGAGATGATCATTCATCCTCTTGCAGCACAGGGTGGCTGTCCTCTTTTGCAGGGCATTGGTGCTGACCACCGCTGCCACTGCCTCCCAAGTTGTTCACGCTACTACCCATCCTGCGGCCAGAGCAGGGGTAGAGGACATCCCAGTGGCCTCCAAGGCATCCAAAAGGCGTTCCAGTGACGTGTCGCTGAACCTGGGGGCTGCAGTCTTTTTGCCTTTCGTGGGCACCTTCCCTGTAGCAGTTGTGGGCTGGAAGCCACTGAGATGTGTGTGCACAGCTGGACTTGAAATATGGCACCCGGCATGAAGAAGCAGTGAGGTCATGGTGGGCAGGCGAATGAGAGCCTACCTGCCATGGAAAAGGTATGTTTCCCGGGAATGCATAAGCAATGTGGTGGGTTTGGGACAATACAGCATGAAAACACACCACCGCACTTAGTGAAAATCTGGGACGATTCCGCCCACCATCTTTCAGATAAGATGTAAAACTACCCACTTGGGTGGATGTGAGAGACCCCGTGACACCATTTGAAAAAGAGCAGGCGTGTTCTCCCTGAAGCCCTGTTCAGTATACAGGCACCGGACCCCGTATCTGAGAAGCTTGGGGCTGGACATGTGACAGATTTAGGGATTTTATGGATTTTGGATCCTAGGCCTAGCATGTACTTATAATACCTAAAAATAAAGTATGAAAAATAAATGGGTTTTATTCAAATTGCTACCCATGGCACAAGCTTCGAATGTAGCCAATTTTCTGGTTCTTCCAGATTTTGGGATGCTGGATAAGGGGTCCGGTACCTGGAAATCCCTCAAGCTGTATTACTAAAACAGTCTATCTGGTCATTATGACCTTGTTGTGCACAGATTGGGTATTGGGTTTTCAACAATGCAACTGTACTTCACTGGCTGTAATGCACTTTTGGGACATGCTGAGACCAGGATGCAAAAGCAAGTTCTTCCTTTAACTTAGCATAATCAGAAATAATTTGAACCTGGCTATGTCGTACATAAATACAAGACTCGGCAAGCTTGGTTCAGCGAGTGATCAGCTTTGACCCTTTTATGCAGAAGATCAAATTTGTGGCTTTAGGCTAATGCAATATCTAGGAGGGAATTGCACAGGTATGGAAGATGTTCGTGTTGCTTTTGGTATTTTAAAATGGATCTTTTAGAATCATGCAGAACGCCGAGTTGCGAATGCTATAATGCTCATGTTTTCGTGCACACGCATGAAGGTCTGACTTAACTGCCAGCTTTAGTACTTACGATCTTTCAGCAGGCTGGCCCGATAATGTAGGAGGATCAAATTGGGCACCTTTGTCCATTGTTTTCACGGTTGCTGTGAATGGTACTGAGTTCAGCATAAGGATGCATTTGACACAGACGGTCAAATTGGACTATATTATCCTATCTCATTTAGGTTAGTACTTTGCTTAGATTTAACTAACTGTGACAATTGTGCCGAACTCCATTGAAAATTCCCATCCCTTCCACCACCTCTTTAGCTTTCATCATCGCTGGCTTGCTGGGATGTCACTGAAAAAAATACCCTTCGGACCCTTATGGAGGAAATTTGACTGCCCAATTTTCCCAGGCCACAATTCTTGACAGAGTAACTGACTTGGTACTTCCAACACTAAAAGCTGACCAGCCACTGCGCAGGTCTGTTGGTGTCTGCTTTTTACAGCCCAAAACCTGTTGAAAATCATTCAAGCCAAAACAGATTATCATGAGCAGAACCTTCCGTTCAATGTGCAGGGGCAGGCCCCACACGCTGATGCGTAAAATGATGCGCAGTGACGTTGGGCGTGCGTCCTGAGGTCACCACGCGTCATTCCGGTCTTTTGTTAGGCAGGCGCGCACCGGAGTCAGCTGCGCGCTCGCCAAACTGTCAAAGGCCTGTCAAGGCCATTAATAAAACAATTAACCAATTTGACAGGGCTGCCCGTCCAACCTTAAGGCTGGCGGGCAGGCGAAGAGCCCTTCGCATTTTTCATGAACCCTCATCCACGGGCGGGATGAGGTTTCATGAAGGGTTTATTAAATTAATAAATATTTTTTACACATTTCATAAACATGTCCCAGCTCATGTGACTCTCCTTCCTCCCCCTGCCTGCACAAAAATTCTCTCCCATGTTTCTGTTTGTGGGAGCTTGCTATTTGTAAATTGACTGCCATGCGTCCTACAGTTTCTCACCTCTTTATCCCCTTTATCTTCTTTGCCATTGGTATTGAAATAACAAGACGCCTATTCATAATGACCATGGTTATATCCTTCAAAGAAGTAATTTGATAGCTCTCGATATACATTACAAGGGGGCAGCTTCACTAATACCACGTTCTATAAAACCAGCCCAACTCAAACAGTATAGCTCAGTGTCATCAATAACATATGGACACCCTTCCTTGGAAAAAAGAAAGGTTAAAATTATTTTTTAAATTCTGTGCTGGCGCTGTCAAAAATCTAGCCATGATAGTTGGTTACCAATTGTGATTATTACCACTCAGAAGCGATTTACCATTTGGCTCACTGAATGCTGTTCCAATGACGACGGCTAAATGGGGAGCTTATTTTCTCATGATAACACAACGATGATGGATACACCATTATGAAATTGCACCGGTGCCAGCTTTTTAATGAATGAGAATCCACATACTGCAATGGATGTCATAATCCTCATATTAGCGAAAGACCAGGATAGTTACTCCAGTTCTTCAATTATCGCATATTAGCTTTAAAAATTGAAGCGCTGGTATTTAGGGACAGTTCATAGAACAATAATTTACTACCCATTAAGTGCGAGACTTATTGCACTATTGCCATTTTAACATACGTGATCTTGGAAGGATGATTTTAAATCTGTGAAAACCGATGGAGTGAAATTCTATGCTCTTTCGACAGCTTTAATGAAAACAAAAGCACAAATACGAAACAGGATTTCCCACCTTACACTCGTGATGACCCTCCCGATTAAAATGATTAATCCGGGAGATGTTTCATCCCAAAACTGACTGTGCTAAAGAACCTGCAATATTTTAGAGTAGCTGTCCATGCCTGTGCCAATCTGAATGTACGAAAATTCAGACACCATATGTACTCCAAAGGAGAAGGGGCCTAAATTTTCCAACATCAGTCATACATTTATCATTTTCCCCGAGTGGCAAGGGAGCATACATGTGTGATTGTCATAGAATTAGAGGATGAAACAGCCACAGGGGGAGTCCATGTGGCCCATCGAGCCTGTGTCAGGTGCTTGAAAGAGTTGTCCAGTTAGTCCCACTCCGCTACCCTTTCCCCATAACCCCACAAACTTTTTCCTCTTCTTCAGGTAGTTATCCAATTTTGTCTGCAAGGTACTCCTGAATCTGCTCCACCACCCTCTCAGCTAGTTCAAAAGATCATAACAACTTGCTGTGGAGAAACACACAAAAAAAACTCCTTTGGTTATTACCTTAACGTCACAACAAGAACAAACAGGGAAGCTCGAGGAAATGTTTTCACAAAGACAGGTGCTGGGGCAGAAACAGGCACTTCAACATTCTTAAAATGTAATTAGACAAATATTCGAAAAGGGAAGAATTAAAAGGATCCTGAAAAGATCAGCAGGATGAATTGGAGTAGATAGCTGCTGAGTAGCACTACGCAAGCAGGATGGGCTGAATATGTTTGCACCCACCATACTTAGGTGATGTGGACAACTTTACACGTATGGGGCAGAATTGTTACCCCGTCGGACGGGCCCGAGAGTGGCTGCCACCTGCGATCAGGCCCTGACCGCTATTTCCCACCGGCTGGCCAGTTAATGGCCAGCTGGCGTGAAACGCGTGCTGAGACCCTTGGCGCTGCCGGGTTGGGGGGTGGGGTGGGGATGGGAGTGCTGAAGCCTGCGCATGCACGGGGGGGTGCGCTCAGTGAAAGCTCCCCGGAGGCGCAGAGCTGCCTCAGGGAGCTGAAGGTTAAAAATAAAGATTTCAAAGATAAGGAAAACATGTCCCCTCATGTGACTCTGTCACACGAGCAGGGACACGCTAAAAATGAGTTTAAAAAATTTTTACATTTTTTTTTAATCACTAACCCTAAGGTTGGACGGGCAGGGAAATTTTCATTTCAGTTAATTGGTTAATGGGCTTAACAGCCCTCTTAATTGGCAGCAAGGGCGCTGCCAACTCCCGCGTGTGCCCGCCGACCGAAATATCGCGTGAGTGCGCGATGACCTTGGAACGCTTGCCCGACGTCATCGTGCGCGAGTTCGAGCTTGAGCGTGCCGGGCGCATGCCCACATGCCCCCAGGCTGCAAATCCTGCCCATAAAACCATTATGGTGTCCAATGAACAAATCTTACGCAACAGGGAATGCGTTCTCTCTCATGTAGAATCACATAGAATGATTGCTTTGGTATATTGCAGAGGCTGCAACTAAGTTAAACTTCCTTACTTTCACATGAAAACAATTCTACTATTATACTTTTCCTACGGGTAAGTCCTATAATATCGCAGGGTACTATGATGATAGAAAGTATTCAATTAGCTTTCACAAGAAAAAAATTCTTCAGTAATGGGGAGGAATTTAGTACCTATAAAATAAAAAAACTGCGGATGCTGGAAATCCAAAACAAAAACAGAATTACCTAGAAAAACTCAGCAGGTCTGGCAGCATTGGTGGAGAAGAAAAGAGTTGACGTTTCGAGTCCTCATGACCCTTCGACAAAACTTGAGTTCGAGTCCAAGAAAGAGTTGAAATATAAGCTGGTTTAAGGTGTGTGTGTCGGGGGGTGGGGGTGGGGGGGGGGTGCGGAGAGAGAGAGAGAAGTGGAGGGGGTTGGTGTGGTTGTAGGGACAAACAAGCAGTGATAGAAGCAGATCATCAAAAGATGTCACCAACAATAGAACAAAAGAACACATAGGTGTTAAAGTTGGTGATATTATCTAAACGAATGTGCTAATTAAGAATGGATGGTAGGGCACACAAGGTATAGCTCTAGTGGGGGTGGGGAGAGCATAAAAGATTTAAAAATATTTAAAAATAATGGAAATAGGTGGGAAAAGAAAAATCTATATAATTTATTGGAAAAAAACAAAAGGAAGGGGGAAACAGAAAGGGGATGGTACCCTTCCCCATGGCAATATTGGTTGTGGGTGGGGGAGGGGGCATTAAATTTGGGTGGGAGGGTGACAAGTGGGGACCCTGCCGCCTTCCTGACTCCACCCCGATTATGTCTGTGGCGGGAAAGCCCAAGGACATCCTTCCTTCCTTGTCACCAATTGAAGCCCTTAAGTGGGTAATTAATGCCCATTTAAGGGCCTCATTCCCTTTCCACTGGTATTAGCCCAACAGTGGCAGGGAGCTCACTGTGAGGGGAGCACATCAAGCGAACCTGGGCGGGGTTGCTTGCAGGCACCCGGGGAGGGTGGGGAGGTGAGGGGGTTGAGGGGTCGGGGGGTGACTCCCTTGACCAAAGGCACACATTGCCTGATCTAGGGACCCGGCATCAGGAAGCTGGGGGGGGGGGGGGGTCCCTGAGAGCCATCCTGTGCCCTTGCTGCCAATCCCTACCCTTCCCTCATGACCCCCACTCTGCGACCCCCACCCACCACCACTCACCTCAAGCCTGGGATCCAGCAACGATCCTAGGCCTTGGGTCGGTAGCATTAGCAGCCACTGCCTCCCCAGTAGTGCTGCCATTCAATGGAGCTGCCAGCCTCTGATTGGCTGGCAGCTCTTGCTGGGCGGGGCTTCTGCCCCTGGGGTCCTTGATTCCGAGTGAAATCCCACTGCTGGACTGTCAGGTGCCTGAGTGGGACAAATGAAACGGGCCTTCCCAAAAAGTGGTGACGCAGGGCTTTCGCTGGCTGTCCAGGCCAGCAGGCAAGAACTCTGTCATCTCCACAAGATTTGCCCAACGTGTTTGTGAAGTTACTACACGTAGCAACTCCCCCATCACTTCTCTCACTTCTGACACACATTAGCTTCCAGTCTGCCAACATCTCAAATTTAAAACTCTTATCCTTCACTTTCAATCTCTGCATAACCTGGCTCACTTTCTGTCACTCCTTTAATCCCCTTTGAAACCTGCGTTCCTCTAATTCTGACCGCTTTGTGCATTTCCCCACTACCATTTCCCCATGTTGGCCGTCATGCCTTTTGCTGCAATGGTCCCACTCTCTAGTTACCCTCCCAAATGTCCCTGCCTTGGTCACCACCCCCTCACCGCACTCCCCCAAACCCCCCCACCCCGGACCCTCCAGCCCTTCTCATTGAAGGTCCTCTCTAAAAGTCACCTCTCTGA
Organism: Carcharodon carcharias; assembly: GCF_017639515.1. NCBI lineage: Eukaryota > Metazoa > Chordata > Chondrichthyes > Lamniformes > Lamnidae > Carcharodon > Carcharodon carcharias. The sequence goes on along the minus strand of NC_054487.1, from coordinate 75,881,947 downwards.
CCAGGCTTCTGGTCATTTCCCTTTCAATTCTTATTTCTCTTGGACAGGCATTCATTTCTCTCGTGCTTCTGTGACACAGCTTGGACAGGTTTTGCTGTGGTAAGGGCGCTATAGAAACTTATCACTCCTCTCTCTCCTTCTTTGTGAGAAATATACATAGAAACCTAGAAACTAGGAGCAGGAGTAGGCCATTCAGCCCTTTGAGCCTGCTCCACCATTCAATATGATCATGGCTGATCATCCAACTCAATAGCCTGCTCCCGCTTTCTCCCCATACCCTTTGATCCCTTTCGCCCCAAGAGCTATATCTAACTCCTTCTTGAAAACATACAATGTTTGGTCTCAACTACTTTCTGTGGTAACGATTCCACAGGCTCACCACTCTCTAGGTGAAGAAATTTCTCCTCATCTCAGTTCTAAATGGTCTACCCTGTGGTGACCCCTGGTTCTGAACTCCCCTGCCATTGGGAACATCCTTCCTGCATATACCCTGTCTAGTCCTGTTAGAATTTTATAGGTTTCTATGAGATCCCCCCTCATTCTTTTGATCTCCAATGAATATAATCCTAACCGGCTTAATCTCTCCTCCTATGTCAGTCCCGCCATCCCAGGAATCAGTCTGGTAAACCTTTGCTGCACTCCCTCTATAGCAACAACATCCTTCCTCAGATAAGGAGACCAAAACTGCACACAATATTCCAGGTATGATCTCACCAAGGCTCTGTATGATTGCAGCAAAACATCCCTGCTCCTGTACTCGACTCCTCTTGCTATGAAGGGCAATATACCATTTGCCTTCTTTACCGCCTGCTGCACCTGCATGCCTACCTTCAGCGACTGGTGTACGAGGACACCCAGGTCTCGTTGCACATTCCCCTCTCTCAATTTATAGTCATTCAGATAACAATCTGTTTTTGCTACTAAAGTGGATAACCTCACATTGATCCACATTATACTGGATCTGCCGTGCATTTGCCCACTCACTCAACTTGTCCAAATCACACTGAAGCATCTCTTCATCCTCCTCACAGCTCATCCTCCCACCCAGCTTTGTGTCATCTGCAAATTTGGAGATATTACATTTAGTTCCCTCATCTAAATTGTTAATATAAATTGTGGAGCTGGGGCCCCAGCACTGATCCCTGTGGTATCCTACAAGCCACTGCCTGCCATTCGGAAAAAGGCCTGCTAATTCCTAGGGTGGACAGTGCACCCACGATTTGCCTTGCTATCTTTCTCCTGTCTGTTTTTTATGCCAACTGAGTTGCTTTGAAATTGGCTTTTTTAGCCGCCCACTTTTTCTTGGATTTTGTATTTTGGCTTCCGTCCTTGGGGTGAGCTTCTTTCTTACTGGACCACCTGCTGGTTTCCACGCCCTTTCCTTCAGTTAATACAGTTTCCAGAATGCTTTCAATGAGGAATTGTGAGAAATGGGCATTTGGCACAAGAAAGAACCAAAGTGCCAGGCTACAGGTAACTAGACTTTGTCAAAAACTGCTCTGAGGTATTTTAATTTTTAATGTGGCTCATATTATGAGCTACTATTGTTCAATTTCGGGGTCAGTTCTCTCGTGCAGGCTGTGGCTATCAGATGCTTGCCGAAGTATTGATGCCCAGTTACATTCCCCTCAGGATTAATATTACGGTATTTATCCCGGCAAGTTTGAGAAATAATTTGCGTATAATCGTCTGGAAATTAAACAAACAGGGTTGTTTGCAGGATGGCCTGCTAACTGAGAAACGTTATCAGATCATCCGTGAAAGCTATGGTGGGTGCGTTACCTTCATGTGACCCCTCCTGGGATTAGACCGCAGTCTGAAAAATCTTTCGTTTACCTGTAACTATATCAGTGATTAAATTTTATATGGAGTTTTTCCTTTCGATCCGTTTTTATGCCTGCAACACCCTTCAGTGCAGGTATAAATCAGCAGCGTGCTTGTTTTCACTGATGTGTGATGACATCCAGCCTAAAAGGCTATGATGCCATTACTGCAGGTCTATTGAGAAACAGTAGTTGACAGCAGGAAATTCCATAGCCAGCACACCACATAATTCCTTTAAAGCTCCCCTTTCGGGAGCATTAATTTGCTACTTCTATTTTTAAAGCTTCTGCATTGACCAAAAAATTATTTCGTAATGATTTTATCGGGTGAAATGAAAGGTATAAATGAAGAGGAAATTGTAATTTCATGCTTGCTATTTCTATTACCTTTAATTTCTCCTGTTTTATACTTTATAATATCCATTTTAGTGATTAATAGTACCATGCTATTTTTCATCGACAATTTTATTAATGACCTAATGACTTCAATTTAACTGGACAATTGATAGTAAATCCTTCTTTACTTTCTTAATCTGTGCAACTTTTAAGATGAGATCTATCAAGTGAGATGCAGCTACAGGCGTGTTTTGCATTTTTGAACACGTCAAAACAAGCAAAGAGTAGATAATCCATCAAAGCAAGATACTGTGGATGCTGGAAATATGAAATAAAAAGAGGAAAAACTCAGCAGGTCAGATAGCATTATTGGAAAAAGAAGCAGAGTTGACATTTCGGGTCTGTGACCTATTATAAAAATGCAAGGCCACTGAGATGAAATATTGGCGGGAATTTTAACTTAGGGAAAAAGGGTGGGTTTGATTTGAGTTGCGGGGGTGTTAAAGTCTTAAAAATTAGATGATCAAACCCATACCCACCTCCAATCCACTCATAGAGTCATAGTCATAGAGTCATAGAGTTATACAGCACAGAAACAGGCCCTTTGGCCCATCATGTCCGTGCTGGCCACCAAGCACCTATCTATTCTAATCCCATTTTCAGCACTTGGCCCATAGCCCTGTATGCTCTGGAAACTTTTGGCTTTAACTGTTGCATGGCCTTACCTGGTTGTGCAGCCTTCATTGACTTGTTCCCCACCAGACTGGAAGCCAAGCTTGTTGATCAGGCTTGGATTTTGGGCTGAGATCTGATTGGTGGAGTCACACACACACACACACACACACACACACACACACACTCACTCACTCACGCACACTCACTCACTCACTCACTCACGCACACTCACTCACTCACTCACTCACACACACACACACACAAACTCACTCACTCACTCACTCACACACTCACTCACTCTCACACACTCACTCACACACACACTATAGAGTTAAACTTCCACAGTGTGTGGAGGAGTCCCACATTCTGGGTTCCCCAGGTCTTTTTGAAAATTTCCCATTCCTGCTGAGTTAGGTAATTAAAAATTCAGCCCTTTGACCCTGTTTCTCTCTCCACAGATGTTGACCTGCTGAATGTTCCTACCATTTTCAGTTTTTAAAAGTTGATGACCAATGCTATTTTGTACAGTATAGATCTCGAAAATGCTTTTTGATTTGGGCAAAGTTAATTCATTAACGTATTAGTCTTACAGAAAAACTTTGTCAGGGATTAATTAGCTTGAGGAGGTAGCATTACTTGGGCGATATGAAACAGCAGCTGTTTCTTTCCTGATGACGACACTCGGGTGGGATGTAAAGGAGCCTACTGATTTGCTATTGCTTGTGTTATGCAATCATTGAAGACCAATTTCCACTAAATCCCCCATGGGAGAATGGATTCTAAGAGAAAGATGGCGTAATCAATTGAAGACACTGGAGGCTGAGAGGTAGCCTCAGAGAGGTCTTTAAAATTCTGAAGGGGTTTGATAAGGTAGGCCTAAAGAAGATTTTTCCACTGTGGGTGTCCTAAACCCGGGGCCAAAAAATGCAATATAATCAATAATAAACCCAATAAGGAATTCGGGAGGAATTAGGAATTCTTTGCCCAGAAAGCAGGTGAAGTATGTAATTTGCTGCCATGTGGAGTGGTTGAGGTGATCAGCATTGATGCTTTTAAGGGGAAGCTAAATAGGAGGGAGAAAGGAATAGAAGGCTATTTTGATAAGGTGAGATGAAATAAGGTAGGAGGAAGCTCATGTGGAGCACAAACACCAGCATAGACCTTTTGGGCTGAATGGCCTGTTTCAGTGCTGTTAGTATTATGCAATACAATGTAGGTAATAAATGTGAGTTACAGAATATATGTGTCCTATTTTCCTTATTCACGATGACAGCAACATCTATCTGGTTATGTATTGCACAACCTTAAAACTGACGTCAACTTGTTACTTGTGGTAAGATGTACAGGGCTAAATTCAGATATCTTTAAAGCCAATAATCGTAGGGGGATTGCTGATGTTGAGCCATGTAAGCCTTACAGAATTCTGATTTATGTTTACATACTTATTAAATTCCGGAATGTTCAAAGTGCTCAGAGGTTCAAGACGCCTCTTATGCAGCATATTGGTTAGCTGTGCAAGGGAGGGGTGTTGGGAGAAATCACTGGAGAGAAAAGCAGCAGCTGGGGCTTCTCACTGGAGCTGGTGAAGAAAGCACTGGGAACAGTGAGCTAGCGACTGACACTGGGATAAAGACAGACAGACTAATGAAAAGATAAAGGAAGCATGAAATGAATAGGGACAAGGAAGGAACACTATGATTCCCATCCTTTACATTAGCTAACATCAACTTTTATTCTATTAAGATTTCAGCCCTGAGGATTGTCAGTAACATACAAAGGCACATGCACACATGCATGGGTAAATGCACACACACGCAGAAACATGCATACATATACAGATACACACACAGATGCATATACACGGGCTTGCACATGTGTCCATACTTGCGCACAAACACATCATACCAGAGGTACTGGAAGAAAGTAACAGGGACCTTTCTGTCTATGTAAGTTATAATTGAGGTAACTCCTGATTCAGATCTCAGTCTCGTGGAATTATAGGAGGGTACATTGCAGAAAGAGACCTTTCGGCCTGTTGTGCTTGTTGTAATATGCCTTTAAGGGATATCAGCACACGTCACTAGAGGGGAAATGTGTCATGCAATCCAGTCTTAGTTTCACTGTTGCTTTGAGCAGCGCGCACACACACAGCTCTAATGTCTTCAAGTTTTATACCTATGTATAACTGTTCTCATGCGCTACTCTTAATAAATGAACTGAAAACGTGTTTACCCAATCCCTTGAGGGATTGATGCCTTGTGTCTTGTACAGTGAATAAGCCCAAGGTTTTATTATAACAACACGACAGTGCCTATGCTGGCTCTTTGGTGGGGCTGTTTAAATACTCTTACGCCTCCTTCACTGTTTGTCCCTTCGAGCCTGCTCCATTATTCACTTAGATCATGGCTGATCCATCCTCCCCCAGTGTCCCCAAAGCCCTTATTGTGCTGAGTTTCCAAAATCTATTGATCTCTCTTTTAAATATATGGTGCCAATATAATTGCTGTACTGTTTGTAACTCTACGCCTAAAACTCTCCGTAACAGTTAGGATTAGGTTAGGATAAAACTAAGTCAAAAGGCACATAAAGAAAGAAGAGAGGGAACAGAAAGGATAATTAAGAGAATTAAGGGCAAGGTTCTCTGAACTGAACAGTGGCAGCTGTAAACCACCAGCAAAACCATATGGAAATGTACTGTTAACATCTGGAATACAGAACAATAGAGGGGAAAGGAAAACAAATAACATCTGGGTAAAGGCAAGAGAAATATTGAAAACAGCTTTTTAAACGTTAAGTACTTAATCAGGTCAAGACCGAAAGTAAAGGGACAATGCTACAGCTATAACAGTGCAAGGCAGGTTATTATGTACATCCCAAGGACCTTAACTATCAAATAATATGTGACAAGGATGACATGCAAATATTGATTTTATAATCCATTATAAGAAAGTGCACACTTCTGGAATAATTCAAGGTAAAATGGAAATTATCTGAGCACGTTAACTGTTGAAATATACAGTTAATAAGTCAGTTATGTAATGTGGTCAGGCCAGGGCTTGTGGGTGTTATTTTCCTTCCTTTCACATGATGTTATATTGCATATGTTTCCAGGGAAATCTTATAACACCCGTCTCCCTGTCACACGATTTAAAAATCTCATGAATGCTTCCATGGCAATGCTTATAACACCCTTCATCCTGTCACATGATTTAATAGCCTCAAGGGAAGGAAATACAGGACCACCGATGGTTTACCATATTTGAAAGAATGACTGAATTGCATGCCAATTTTGAAGGAATGGCGGCTACATGTTACAAGGATGCGAGATCAAGTTTGTGGTTGATTACATACATTCAAAATCATTAGCTTGTGAACATGGCAGATACAGAGGGAGGCGCTTCTGTATAGGCTTAAAGTCTCTCTAAGTCACTTCATTGCTGCGGAGGCCTGGCTTGGATTATCTTCCCCAGGTGGGGAATGTGTGCATGTTACAAGAAAGCCTAACTTATAGGAAGAACATGTATATGAATTATACCATTTCTGAATATATCTTTTCTTTTATTCTTTCATGGGGTGCGGGTGTCGCTGGCTGGGCCAGCATTTATTGCCCACCCCTAATTGCCCTTGAGAAGGTGATGACGAGCTGCCTTCTTGAATGACTGTAGGCCATGTGGCGTAGGTACACCCAGAGTGCTGTTAGGGAAGGAGTCATAGTCTGGTAGAGACCAGGATTAATGAATGGGCTGCACAAAGCCTGTGGGCTCAGTGCCTTAAGGCTGGGGACGGAAGATATTAGACAGTGTGGCCGCTCTTAGTTACCACCAGCAGCTGTTAGAAACTACCTGTCTGCACACTTCAAGTGATGACTGTAGTAGACTTGAATGAGATGTCCCTGTGTGTTTAAGAAGCCTAATGGCCTTCATATGCTCAGGCCTATGCATAAGGAATGGTCTCTTGGGCATGATAATCAAAAACCACTGAAGCCTGGAGTCTTTGCCCTCAGAAGAAAGGGAATAAGATACATAATTTTAAACTGTATCTGGATGTGTATTTGAAAGCAGCTGTCGGGGGATTCACTTGATGTTAATAAACCTTCGCTGGCTGTTTAATAACCCTGAGATTGTGTTGCTGTTCATACCATATCGCAGCTATTTTATTATAGTATAGTACCACGAATATAGAGAAGAACATTGCAGTGTAACTGAGGACAGCATGTTTGATTGATGGATGAGATTGCAGCTCGAGACTATCAATCAGGCTACCTGTCCTCAATAATAACCCAGTGTATGACCACAAATGCATTATTGTGGTTTGAGCATTTTGAGCATTTTTTTTTCAAGATTATTTAAATATATTGCAGTGCGTTAATAAAAACATACTTTGCCTTGATCTCTGTGGGGGGAGTGATTCTGAGGCAGTTCAGTGGGGAATGGTTATGGAGAAGACAAGCGTGCAAAGTAGCAGCTTTTAATAAAGGTGCCCAAGACTCTCCTGCTTGGATTTCTAACAGGCTGGTGGCATTAATAAACTTATCAATCCACATTGTTGTCTCCGGCACCCCAGTGTCCCGTAATGGGTAGCCCTGTCACGATGTCCTCTGTTTGCTATGAGAGTCAGAAATTAAGAACCCTTACATGACTAATCACAAGTGTGGAAAGATGTCCAAGTGCAGTATAATTAAATATATGACACTTGTAGAGTTTTTAGCAGTTACACGGTGATTTATTTTGTCAATGAGACCCTTCTGGCCTGTAGAATCTCCACAAAGGTTTTGCACAACATATGCAAGTTTTCAGTGCACAAATTAAGTGAATATTAGATAGCATGCCAGCCTCTTCCTTTCCTTTTAAAAAATAAATTAGCCTAGGTGGTGAAGAAAAATTGGTTTAAATAAGCTGGACCAAGCTGGAATCTTGCAAGATGACACTACATCAAGTCAATTGAATGTGAGGAGGTGTTAGAATAAAATTCTGATTCTATTTGTGAAACCATTGTAACTACCATCTATTGTGTAAATTACTGTCACGTTGGATACTCTTGACTTGGTTGTTTAGCTTTTATATTTCAGTCTCTTGTTTTATAAAAAGACACAGCCCTTTAATATTGTTCTCAAACAGATTCTCAAACAGGTCAGGAAGCAAATGCTAACATGTAGTCAGTTATTTGTGGTTGCCCACATCATGGGGTAGGTTTTGAGCTGGATCCTGTCTTTTTGAGGCTCAGGACAAACAGGGCTCCCAACGGCTCGGCAGATTGAAGCCTGTAAATTGGACAAGAGCTGCCACCTCCAAGGTAAATTGTGGGGGATGTGAGTCGTGATTACAGGGGGTAGGAGTGCCTGGGTGCCAGAGGCCCATGTTACTTTTGCACTGGGGTGCACTCCTACATCTCGACGGCCCACTGAGTAAGACACTTACCTTTCAGGGTGGGAGCATAGGGCGGAGATCAAGAGGCCTGAGTGAGATGAGGAGCAAGTGCTAAGTTGGGAATTTGGTACAAGTGGGAGAGTGGTGCGCTTTTCAGACCCTTCTCCGCCTCCAATAGCTGGTAAACATTATTCTTTTGTCTCCAAGCTAGGAGACTTGCTATTACTTTAATGGTGTAAATTATAACTAATTAACCAATTAAATAAATAGAGTTAGAAATGGCAGGGATAGTGGAGCGCCATGATTTCATCATGAGGGAGTCTGTGCAATGCTTTGCAGTCCTGCACAACCATGTCTGCACTAAATGTTAGCAGCCTGAGCAACTTCAGTTCAGAGTTGCTGAGCTGGAGTCTGATTTTAAGACATTGCATCAGGGAAGAAGAGTGTTACCTGGACACTTTGTTCCAGAAAGCAGACACATCCCTTAGATTACGTAGAATCTTAGAGTTGGTCAATGCTCAGGGCATGAGGGTGTGACTTCGAATCAGGCAGGTTTGGGGATCCAGCAGGGAGTGATGGAGGAGCCACAGTCTTTGGCGTTGACCAACAGGTATGAGTTGCTTGCCACCTGTGTGGATGAGGAGAAAGACTGCAGGGTGATGAGTAAACTGACTATGGCATCATGGTACAGGATGCCATTCAAGTGGGGAGTGAAATGGAATGTGGTATTGATAGGGGACGATATAGTCCGGGGGATGGCTAGCGTTTTCTGCAACTGCAACCGGGAGCTCTGAAGGTCATGTTGCCTGGCTGATGCCAGGGTTAAGGACATCTCCTCATGGCCGGAGATGAACTTGGAGTCGGAGGGGCAGGATCCACTTGTTGTGGTCCATGTAGGAACTAACAACATAGGTAGGACTAGGAATGATGTTCTGCTGAAGAGTTAGGGTCAAATTAAAATGCGGAACATCAAAGATAATCATCCCTGGATTGTTACCTGAGCCACATGCCAATTGGCATAGGGTCAATCAGATTAGAGAATTTAATGTGTGGCCCAAAGAGTGGTTTGGAAAATAGAGGTTTTAATTCATGGGGCATTGGCACCAGTACTCAGGAAAGAGAGAGCTGTTCCACTCGGATGGGTTCCATTTAAACTAGATTGGGACCAGTGTCCTGGCAAGCTATGTAACTAGGATTTTAAACTTTCAGATGAAAGAAGATTTAAAATCCAAAGAGAAAAGTTGAGGCAACAGAACAGTGTAGAAATGCAGGTAAAAACAAGCAGTGTGGGACAGGAAGTGTTAGTGAGTTTAACGGTAATTGTGCATCTTTGAGTTAGGTCTGCACAGGGAATAGTTGGAAAAAGAACGAGTGAAGAATCCGCAAGAAGAAATATGAACTAGTGACACAAAAAGAGATAAATAGTTTAGATCTAATTGCCATTACAGAGCCATGGTTACAAGGTGACCAAGGTTGGGAAATAAATATTCCATGAAACACAATATTTCCAAGCTTGTGAAATAAATAGGCCATGGTACACAGAATAGTAAAGGATGACATAAGAGCATTTGTTTGGAAGGATGTTGGCTCAGAAGGTTGTGAAGTAGCATCACTATGGATGGAAATTAGAAATAGCAAGAGCCAGAAAATGCTGTTGGGAGTAGTTTATAGGCTCCCTAACAGTAGTTAAGTAGACCATGAAAGAAGAAATTGTTGCAGCATATAACAAAGGCAATATAGTAATTGTGGAGGCTTTAATCTTCATATAGACTGGACCAATTTAATTGTCAAGGTGAGTTTGTAAATTGTTTTTGTGATCGTTTCCAGGAGCAATACATTATGGAACCAACTAGGGATAAACCTATTTTAGATCTAGTATTGTGTAATGAGGCAGGATTAATTAGTAATCTCATAGTAAAAGATCCGTTGGGAACTAGTGATTATAATACAATTGAATTCCATGCTAAGTTTGAAAGCGACATACTCCAATCACAAACGAGAATCTTAAACTAAAAAGAGCCAATTACATAGGTATGAGGGGAGAACTGACTAAGGTTGACTGGGAAAATAGTCTAAAATGTGTGGCTGTAAATAATTAGTGGGAAACATTTAAAGAACAATTCAACATTTTCAGTGAAAATACTTTACATTGAAAAGCAACTCAGTGAGAAAGACCTATTCATGGCTTACTAAGGAGGGTAAAGAAAACATTAGATTAGAAGAAGAGGCTTATAACATTGCAAAGAAGAGAAGCAAACCTGTGCATTTTGGAAACCAACAAAGGGCCACCAAAGAGTTGATAAAAAGGGAACAAATAGAACATGAGAGCAAACTAGTCAAGAATATAAAATACATATTGTAAGAGCTTTTACAAGGAAATAAAAAGTAAGAGAGTGGCTAAAGTAAACATTAGTCCCTTAGAAGGAGAGACATGAGATTATTATTATGAGGAATGAGGAAGTGGCAGAGACATTGAACAAACATTTTGGACCAGATTTTTGCAGAGTCATGGGGACCCCGCGGGCCTTTAAAAATAGTGGGCGGGACCAGGTTCCAGAAGTCCCACCCCCATTCTGGCAGATCCCATTTTCACCAGGAGGAAAAAGAGGCAGGGCGTGACTCACCCAGGCAGGACACGTAAATTCAGTAGGGCCATTTTAAAGTTTGAAGTTCAAACAGACCCTATTTTCACTGTAGCAATGGCCTTATTCCGGAGTGTGAGAATTGAGGGTTTTTAGAGTAGTAATAAAAGCTGTTGGAGGGCAAGTAAGATCTGCAGACCTGTCAAGTTAGTTAAATCCCCAACCCTTAAAAGTAAAAAAAAAAGCCTGCCTGTGTCAGTGATAGGTAAAAACAAACTCAAGCTGCCAGGTTATTTAAATTCCAAGCCCTTTATTTTAAAATAGACTGCCTGTGTCAGTGAGAGTTGAAATAAATCTGGTCTAGCAGTTACAAAAGTTGTTTGCTGATATTACCCCAGGGACTAACATTATGTCATTATCAATGTTTGGCTGCTTTCCACAACCTATCCTTATCTCAGTAGGGGGTTATAAGTTCACAGGAACATAGTTAACATTTTGATTCCGTATGACTCTTCAACAGAAGAGTCATACGGAGCCGAAACATTAACTGTGTTCCTCTCCGCAGATGCTGTCAGACCTGCTGAGTTTTTCCAGGTATCTTTATTTTTGTTTTTGTTTTGGGTTTCCAGCATCTGCAGTTTTTTTGCTGTTATAGGTTCACAATTTGATTGACAGCCCAAAGAGGTTTTTAAAAGATTAGCTGTCCTTGATGTAGTGTTATGAATTTAATTGTTAGGTTTTATAAGGAATTAAGTACTTGAGAGGATTTAGATATTTTGAATGGGCTTTCATGAATGGGGGTATTTTTACTTTAGTAAAGGCTAAAGTAAATATTTAGAACTTTATCTTATTTCAACATAGCTCCTGAGGCCTTCCCATGGTGGATACTGTGTTGCTTGACATGGAACATGTAAGGGCAAAGAGTGGTTGGTTGGTTGCATAAGTTGCTATTAAGTTGGCATGGGGACTATAAGGGGCCATGGGGATAGGTCAGGGGATATGACTTGACATTAAGTTAGCATGGAGGGTAAGAGGGGCCATTGGAGGTGAATGGGGGCATGATTTGGCATTGAGGGTATGAGGGGCAATTGGGGACAGATGGTAGATGCTCTGGCATTGATTTTCTAAAATTTGCTAGATTCTGGAATGGTCCCAGCAGATTGGCAATTAGCAAATGTAAAACTACTATTCAGTAAAAGGAGAGAGAAAACAGGGAACTACAGGCCAGTTAGTCTGACGTTTGTCCTTGTGAAACTGCTAGAATCTGTTATTAAGAAAGTCTTAACAATATACTTAGAAAATCATAGTATGATTAGACAAATCACCAGGGCTTTATGTAAGGGCAATCATGTTTGAAAAATCTATTTGAATTTTTGAGGATATAAGTGGCAGGGTATATAAAGGGAAACCAGTAGGTGTAGTTGTAGTGTTCAATGGTTCGATTGTGCTTTTGATTATGCAAGTCTAGTAACTGATGTAGGCTCATTGTGCTTGACTGGTTAAACCAGCCACCACAGAAAGACCTAGAAAGTGAACTGGGATAAGCATGGTGCAGGCAATTGTGGTTGCAGAGACATTTCAAAGCACTGTAAATAAAACCTGTTGCAGACTTGGTAACTAGTGTCACCTCTGCATTACTCTGAGATGAATATTGACAAACCAGTGAATTATCAATATTAATGAACTTGGATTTCCAAAAGGCATTTGATAAGGTGCCACATAAAAGGTTAATTGGTAAGATAAGGGCTCATGGGGGTAATATATTAGCATGGATTAAGGATTGGTTAATGGACAGGAAGCAAAGAGTATGCATAAATGGGGCATTTTCAAGTTGGAAGGCTGTGACTCATGGAGAGTTGCAAGGATCAGTGCTGGGACCTCAGCTATTTGCAATCAACATTAATGACTTAGATAAAGAGACCAAGAATAATGTATTCAAGTTTGCAGACAATACAAAGCTAGGCAGAAATGTAAGCTGTGAGGAGGACACAGAGAGGCTGCAAAAATGTTTAGATGGGCTAAATCAGTGGGCAGCAAGATGGCAGATGGAGTTTAGTGTGGGGAAATGTGATTATTCACTTTGGTCTTCAGAATAGAAAAGCAGAATATTTTTGTTTTAAAGACATTGATGCTCAGAGAGACTGTGCTCGTACAAGGAACACAAAGTTAGCACTTGGGTACTGCTAGCAATTAGGAAGGCAAATGGCATGTTGGCCTTTGTTGCAAGGGAACTGGAGTAAGGAATAAAGATGTCTTGCTACAATTGTACAGGGTTTTGGTGAGGCCATATCTGAAATACTATGGATAGTTTTGGTCTCCATATTTTGATATACTTGCATTAGAGACAGTGCAGCATTCGTTGGATTGGTCCCAGGGATGAGAGGATTACCCTCTTATGAAAGGCTGAATAAATTGGGTCTATATTCTCTGGAGTTTAGAAGAATGAGAGGTGATCTCATTGAATCACAGTAGATTATGAAAGGGGCTTGATGGTATAGACACTGAGAGGTTGTCACATGAACAGGGATATGTTGTGGATGAAATTCAAAAGTTATTTTATTTTTATTTACCGTCGGAAATCTCATCCCACCTGTGGATGAGGTTTCCTAAAAAATCCGAAGGCCGCTTGGCCTTTTCGCCTGCCTACCAACTATAGGATTGGACAGGTGGTGAAAAATTACAGTAAATTATTACTTTAACGGCCTTATTAGGCCTGTTAATTGTCGGCGATGTCAGGGCCCGAATGTAGGCGGTGGTCAGTTTCGCGACTGCTCCCGGGCTCACCCATCGTGTCCACCAGACAAGGTAAAAAAATCCCTGTCCAGGATAAGGGGCTGATCGTTTATGAATAAAGTGAGGAGAAATCTCTCCACTCAAAGGTTTGTGAATCTTTGGCATTGTCTACGCTCACTGCCGGCGGGGCTAGGAAGATGGGTATGATTCACACTGCCGGGTAACCCAAACTCAGCAGGGCCATTTCAACTTAGTGCCGATTTCAAACTGACACCATTTTAGCTGTTGCAGGGGCCTTAATCTGCAGCGTCTGAATCATGAACTGATGGGGTAGGTGTAAAAGCTCTTGAAGGGCAGATATGGACTGTTTAAGTGCATGATCTGCAGATTTAGCTGCCATGGATGTGGGGCCTGAACAGAAGTTTGTTTTTAATCAGATATTAACCACTTGACTGGGTTTCATGAAGGGTTTTTTTTTTGCCCCTATCAAATGTGTTTCACTGAGAGCTGCATTTGCATGTTAGGAGTTTACGTTTATCATCTCCACATGGCTCTTGAGGCCTGCCCGTAGTGGATACAGATTGAGTGGTTATGGAGGTGGCATGGGAGTATGAGGGGGCATGGGGGAGGGGTGAGCAGTGAAGGCTAGTGGGCCTAATAGTGTCCAAAACAACTCAAACTAAATCCCAGAGAACCAATGCAGGCCTTCTAACCAGCCTGCCTCAGCACCCGCCTGCCCCCAATGATGGCTAGGATCTGCTTCCAGGGTCTGTGGGCCCGTCTTGATCCCAGCCCTGCCTCCCAGGAGCAAAAATTGGATCTAATGGGGCTTTTAAACCAAGGCTGGTCTGGTGAGTCAGAAAATTTCCTGGCTCAAGCCACCTGCCTGGTAGTGAAAATCGGAAGTCAGAAAATTGTGCCAAAACTAGGCTGCCTCCCATGGAACTTCATTTATTCAAGCTTCTCCCACCGTAATTCCCTTAACTATAACAAACTATTTCCTTAGAGCTAATGGGAGCTCCACAATCGTGAAGTGGAGGAAAACAAGATCCTTGATGGGAGTTAAATTGCTCCTTTACCACAAAGCTACAACAACACGGTCTGGCTCTAATTCTGTATCTTTTGTAATATGTAACATTTTGTCACCAAGTAAGAGTGAAACAAAACCGCAAGTCAATGGAGCCATGGTGAATATGTCTCCCCCAACAAAGATCCTTTGGGAAAATTTGTTTTCCAGTAGTTGTCACGCAGTACAGAAGGAAGCCAATCGGTCCATTGTGCTTGTGCCCGCTCTTTGAAAGAGCGATCAAATTAATGCCATTCTGTCCCTAGAGCCCCGAATTGTGACCTTTCAGGCATATAGACAAACTTTAGTATTGCTGCAATATTGCCTCTTATGATATGGTTACATAGACGTTATGTGGCTAGAAGGTGCAAATCCGGTTGTGCCAGGTTTGGAATGTGCACTTAGAAGCAGCTGCACAGGCTCTAGTAATTTATGAAATATTCAGATGGATACATGGAGTGCCCTTTAATACACTGGAGACATGCAGTGACATCCATGCATGTTGCATAATAGTTGTACATTATAAAACCCTAATCTTCTGAAGTGAGAACAATCCAAATAAACAATGATTAAAAGCCTCATTACTTATTCTTTGATATACAAAGATAATTTTACAGGAAAGCATCCTCTTTTATTTCTGTGTTAGAGACAAAATGGGGTCCAAAACATTTAATTTTTGTGAATACTTGAAAGAACACTGCTTGTCTTAATTAATAAAACAGTAATTATACCATAAAATATGGATTATGTTATGATGGGTGAACTTCCGAGTGCAGGAAAATTGCCTTAAATGTGTCCTCAAAATGGAGTCAGTTGTCAGATTGAAAGTAAGGACAGAAAAGGTCTAATGCTAATTAAATTACAAAGGCCTGTACTGTACAAACAAAATATTCCATACTAGGGATATCAAACAATCCATCAAAATTACAGGCCCTGAAATGGCTCATTAAGGCAGACGTTGCAAAGGCCTGAGAATATATGGAGTAAATGAGTGACCTGGCATGTCTAAGTGCCAGTTATTGGTTTGGAGTGGTTTCAACTAGGTTTCAACAGGGCTCTGTGAGGTGATTGACACCTGAACTCTTCCAACATACATGCCACTCAGATGGTCAATAAAATTAAGGAGGCCTCTTTCAAAGTGAAGAAAATAGAACATGATGTTTTTGACACTAAAATTCAGTCTTTATTTTTTAGTCTTCAGTTCTTAGTTTTTAATTTTTAGTTGAGTTCTAATTCTTTTTGTAGTTCTTGTAACAGTTTTTGTAATTGAATGTGTAGCAGCTCCTTGTCGAGCATATTTAAAAGTGTATCCCTGTAAAGTTAGAAAGGGCATCTGTGACAGAGTGAAGGATTAAGAATGTCTGGCTATACCAGCCAGATATAGGCAGATATGCGAGTGTCACTTAGATAGGCAATTTTTCCTGACACCTAGGGAGAGCAGATTTAAGCCAGCTAGTCCAGATACTGCTATTAATATAGACGGTGGATTTACCATGGAATAGAGGATAAAGAAGGGCTGGACAGCAGCTACCAATAGAAAGTCATCACTCTCATCTCTCAGGAGGCTAACAGAATCCAAGATGAATGCGAGGGGATCCATCCACACCAACCCATAAGACAAGGTCATATAAGTCCTGGAAACATTGCGAACTATAAGAACACAAAGGTAGAAAGTTGTCCTTTTTATTTGTTTATGGGAGGTGGGCATCACTGGCTAGGCCATCATTTACTGCCCATCCCTAATTGCCCTTGTTCAGAGGGCATTTAAGAGTCAACCACATTGCTGTGGGTCTGGAGTCACATGTAAGCCAGACCAGGTAAGGTAAGGACAGCAGACTTCCTTCCCTATAGGACATTAGTGAACCAGATGGGTTTTTACAACAATCTGCAATGGTTTCATGTTCATGATCAGACTTGTTAAATTGATTTTTATTGAATTCAAATTTCACCATCTGGCAAGTTGGCATTTGAACCCAGGTCCCCAGAGGATTACTCTGGGTCTCTGGAATACTAGTCAGTGTCAAAACCATTTTGCCACCGCCTCCCCCGTAAGCACTTGGCTTCAAGCCTAGATTCAGTGCTATGCAGCCAGTGCACTCTGCAACCTGGACGCCCAAGGCTGGCCTCATTTACATGTTTTGTGTGCAAGTTGCCTTTGGAAGTGTGAAAGGCCTTGGCTGCTTGCACTTTGAAGGTGCCAAATGTTGGGCCATTTGGCATGTTGGCAACAGCCCAAAGATAAATCCTGATTGGAACAGGGGAAGAGCTCCTAAGCCTCCTGCCTCCACAAGAAGGATTTTTTTAACTTAAAAAGAAATCTTACCTCTCCGTTTCTTGCTGCAGATGATGCTAAAGAAGTCTGAGCATGACTGGTCCAGCATCTGCTTCATTCGCCGAAAGCAAATTTTCTAGAGGGGTCCCTCAACAGATGTTAAACTCCAGAAAAACAGCCTCATGCTCGTTTTGGGCAACTGCTGAGATACCTAAAAAAAAACAGGCTTGGCGAATTTAACAATTGGCTTAACATGCACACACACGCACAGTTTGGGCGTGGGCTGTTTCCACTGCTGAATTTGTCAGTGTTACACCTGGTTTATGCCCTAAAACAAAGGGCATATCATCCTTGTGGCTTGGTGCTAAATATGTTTGATAAAGCTCCAGTAAAGTGCCTTGGGACAGTTTGCTATGTTAGAGTTGCACTATAAATGCAAATTGTCATTGTAGAATTGCGATTCTACAATCGCAACACACACCAATATCGACTCCATAGACTTTAATCTATTCAATGGATTGGCTCGCTAATGTTGTTAACTTGTCGGCTATCTAAAGAGCCTAATCCTAAATTAATCTTGTTAATTTTTATCAATCTCAGACATGGATCTCAGCAATAAATTTATAATCAGCAAGCACTTACAGCTAAATTGCAGTAACATTACTGAACTACCTTTGTAGCCTCAGCGATTTATTTTGTCAATTAACCCTATCTACTACTTATTTGCATACTTTTTAAATAACTGGCAAGAAAAGGCTAATTCATTCATGCCATAGCTTGTGTGGCTCCTGGTGGGAGGTTGGTGTTAGAATTGATAGTGCTTTACAAACTGTTTATATAAGAGAATTCAGTGAGCCAAATTTAGGAATGGTAAACCTAGATAATTCCTTGACAAGAAATAATTTGTCTTGACAAATATTCTTGACAAACATTGAAATACCAGTGTCATTATCTTTGGTGTCTGCCAAAACTCCATTCTCTAACCACCGACCGCATCCCTTTCCTTACGCCACAGTCCAAGGCTGAAACAGACCATTTGCATCCTTGGTGTTGTAATTTACCCTGAGCTGAGTTTCTCACCCAATAGTCTCTCCATCACCAAGAGCGCCTACTTCCATCTTCATAACATTGTCCCATCTTTGCCCCGCCTCCGTTCATCTGCTGTTGAAAACACTCATCCATGCCTTTGTTACCTCTGGACTTGACTTTTCGAAATCTGTCCTTGCCTGCCTCCCAACTTGCACCCTCCATAAACTTGACCTCATTTAAAACTCTGCTTCCCTTTTCCATCTTGTACCAGGTTCCATTCACTCATCACGCTTGTGCTCACTGACCTATAATTGGTTCTGGTTTCAGTGATGCCTTGATTTTAAAATTCTCAACCAGGATTTCAAATTCCTCCATGGCTTTGCCCCTGCCTATCTCTGTACTCTCCTCCAATCCCAAAACCCTCAGAGATGTCTATGCTCCTCTAATTCTGATCTTTATCGCATCCTTGATTTTATTCACACCACCATTGGTGGCCAGGTCTTCAGCTATCTAGGCCCTAAGAAATGAACATCCCTCCCTAAACCTCTCTACCTCTCTTTCCACCTTTCAGAAACTCCTTAAAACCTATCTCATTGACTAAGCTTTTGGCCACTTGTCCCAATAACTCCTTATATGGCTTGGTGTCAAATTCTGCCTGATAATGTTTCTGTGAAGTGACATGGGATTTTTTTACTACACGACGGATGACATAAATACAAGTTGTTGTTTTCAGGATACCGATCCCAGTGTTCTTAATCAACACATTTTTTACACTATATATTGAAGAGATTTAAGTAATCACCCTCATTTTCTATTATCACTTAAGTTCCTCAGGCAAGTTATCACACAGATATAGGAAACCTAAAATTATTTGTGTGAATTTGGCCAACAAATATGTTACAATGGTTAGCAATGGTAACTTTTCAGCTAAAGGTATACCTGACAGAATGACATATTATTTTACTTTCTCTGACCTCTGGTGTTGGTGATTGCTCTCATACTCATGACACTATTTATGCTAACCTCATACTAAAAGGACCTCCACGGTTGTCATAAAATGTGTATTCAGTATGTAAAAGAGTTACAATTGCTTATATTGTTTGCATGCAGACTATAGGTTCAAATAATTGAAAACTTCGTAAGCTGTTGGACTTTACAGCTTGTTCTTAAAGTATGTGGTAATGCATTTTAGGCTGGGCCACAATTGTACAATGATGTCTTTGACAAATTAGTTCTTGCTTCAGGCAATTAAAGACTGAAATGGATGTACTTTTAGTTGCCTTGTGATGTTACTAATACGCTCATTTCAAATTCACATAAGTCCTTCATATTTCATCTTGTGCCTCTGCGTAATGCCTTGGAATGTTTTCCCATGTTAAAGGCGCTACATCAGGACAAGATGTTGTTAGTGGTTGCTGTCGGCTGTCCCTCGATTTGAGGATGATATCTACTCAGGATCGTGAGTTTCTGCCATGGGTCTTCATGAGACTGAACAGGCCAATTCTCGGCTGTGGGATCTTTGGGCACATGGGCAGGATGTCTCACGAGGTGGTGGGATTCGGAGTGCAGGATCTGCTTGCTTTTCTTTCATTCTCTGCCGCTGCATTTAAGGACTCAAAGCGTGATGCAGCTCGATGCATTAGTTGTCACCATTTTGAATGACTGGTAGCAAGCTCCTCTTGGTCATTAATGTCCATGCTGCTGCATTTTGAGGAGAGTTTCAGAGTGTCTTTGAAGCGTTTTCTTTGTTCCCCACTATCACCAACCACCACCACCCCCCCCCCCCCCCCCACCCGCCCCCCTCCTCCTCCCTGCATAATGCTAGTTATCTGAGAGTTGAGGAAACAGGACCTGGTGGGGGAGATGTTTTTCTGCCATTCGGGCACACTGTCCAGTCCATCGAAATTGATTTTGCAGGAGTATTGCTTGAATGCTTGTGGAGCTGGCTTCAAGAAGGATACTAGAGTTTGTTTGATGGTCCTCCCATTGAATTCAAAGGATGTGGTGGAGGCATTGCTGGTAGAATTTCTCTAGTGCTCTTATGTGTCGCTGATTCACATTCCAGGTCTCACTGCACTATGAGTGTGGTGACTACAACTGCTCTGTACACAAGGACTTTTGTTGACTTGCGGAGGTCTTTGTTGTCAAATAGTTGCTGCATAGTTTGTAGAAGGCTGAGCTGGTGCAGCTGATGTGGTGTTGGATCTCCTCATCAATGGTGGCCTTTTGAGGGAGATGGTTGCCAAGGTATGAGATATGCTTGACATATCCCTGAGTCTCTGCTTTGACATATATGTGAGGCTGAATATTTGGCTGACCAGATGTAGGCTGACATATGAATTTTAGTTTGGCAATATTCAAGTATAGATAGAGTCTCTTGAATGCAGAATTGAAGAGATTGAGAATAGCTTGCAAATCTGGTGCAGAGTGGGTAATGGCACTTCATGTATGTTTTTAGTGGTCAGTTTAGTTTTGGGATGGAGGCAATTGAGGTGAAAAAGTTTTCCATCTAGGCAGTATATAATACTCACGCCAGAGGACAGTTAGTCTTTGATGAGGTGAATAACACTGTCAGGTAGATTGTAAATAGTTTGGGAGCAATCACAAATCTTACTTGACATATGTCCGAATTTTGAAGGGGACTGTTTCAAATATACCACTCAAGGCAGTGGCAGTCATATCATGAATTGCAGGATTGTGATGAAGTTTCTTTGACATCCAGGTCTCTGGAGCACAAAGTGATTTACTGAGTCAAATCCTGATGTTGTTCTTAACACTTTTCTTTATTTGTCTGGCAACAAAGACCATGCCAGAGGCTCCTCTGGAAGGTCTAAAGCCACATTATGTCTCTGCAAGGATTTCCTCAGCCACAGGAAAAAGGCTATTCCGCAGGATGTGTATCAGGAATCTATTATTAAGAACCTATTATTAAGAATCTATTATTAAGAACCTATTATTAAGGAGGTTATAGCTGGGCACTTAGAAAATCTGACTACAATCAGGAGAGTCAACATGGTCTTGTGAAAGAGAAACCGTATTTGATTAATTTATTTGAATTCTTTGAGGAAGTAACAAGCAACGTGGGTAAAGGGGAATCTGTGAATGTGGTGCACTGAGATTTCAGGGAGGCATTTGGCAAGGTGCACATCAAAGGTTACTACACAAAATAAGAGCTCATGGTGTTGGGGGTAACACATTAGAATGGATGGAAGGTTGGTTTGCTAACAGAAGACAGACAGCAGGCAAAAATGGGCCATTTTTGGGTTGGCAAGATGTAATGAGTGGCGTGCCACGGGGATTATTACTGGGACCTCAACTATTTACATTCTATATCAATGATTTGGATGAAAGGATTGAATGTATGGTTGCTGATGACACAAAGTAGGGTAAAAAAGGAAGCTGTGAAGAGGACATTAGGGGTCTGCAAAGGCATATAGATAGGTTAAGTGAGTGGGCAAAACATTTGTAGATTGACTATAATGTCTACTTTGGCAGGAAGAATAGAAGAGCAGCATATTATTTAAATGGAGGGAGATTGCAGAACTCTGAACTACAGAGGGATCTGGGTGCCCTAGTGCCTGAATTACAAAAAGTTAGTATGCAGGTACAGTAAATGATTAGAAAGGCAAATGGAATGTTGTCATTTGTTGCAAGAGAAATGGAATATAAAAGTAGGGATATTTTACTACAGCTGTACAGGGCATTGGTGAGACCACATCTAGAGTAGTGTGTACAGTTTTGGTCTCCTTACTTAAGAAAAGACAAAAGGCGGAATCATCGCAGATTTGCACTAAGTGCAGTAATGGGCAGGAAAAATGACATTTTATCCGCTGGCCACAATGGCAGGTTTTCATGCTGTATCATTCAATCCCACCTCATTAATCATGCATTCCTGGGAAGCACGCCGTTTCGCTGGCTGGCGGCCTCTGATTCGCCCACCACGTCCTTACCTCACTGCTTCCTCATGCCAGGTGCCATATTTAAAGTGCAGCCGCGTACACACCTCTGAGTGCTTCCAACCCAGGACTGCTGCACAGCAGACATGGCCACGAAAGGCAAGAAGACTGCAGACCCACAATTCAGTGCCGCTTCCCTGGCTTGCATTCTAGACACAGAAGCCCTCCTCCATGTCCTCTATCCCCTCCTGCTCTGGCCACAGGAGGCCCGTCAGTTTCGCCACTCTGGCTTGGGAGGTGGTGACAGTGGCGGTCAGTGCCAACGCTGCTCAGAAGAGGTTCGCCATCCAATGCAGAAAGAGGATGAATGATCTCATCCTGGGTAAGGCAACCATCTCATCACTCTATACTCACACACTCACAAGGCCATCACACATTCACTGGCATCTCACTCACTGCCAGCTCAAGGACCATCACCATTCACTCTCTCACAAACACACTCACATCTCCATATGACCTAATCTCCTCTGGAGACTGCCTCCTCAGCCTTCACCCTCTTGAGGTCACTTGCACAGATCAACATGTGCCCCCACACACACCCTGGGATACCCCTCTTCCCCAGTACAGCCCTCGGCCTGCAGCCTCTTCCCTTGTCTGAGGCCATTTCTCCCTGTTCCTCAAGCAAGCCCTGGCCCTGCAGCTGTTGAAAAGCCATGCCCGCCTTATGGCTGGTCTCCTGAGTAGAGACCTGCCCCCCCTAAAGGTGATGTGGTGCTGCCTCCGAAGCCTGATGCTGATGACCGCGAGTTTTTCCCCAAGCAAGGTCGGTAAACAAGCCTCAAAGTCCCTAGCGAAGTGCAGCTTGCCAGATGCACTTTGCTTATGTTTGGTTGTGAAACACGTTGACATGTAATCACGCCGACATGCCTGGATGATCCAGCATGGGGAGATGATTCCGGCCAGCTGGGCTTATAATGTTATGCAGATGTGTTACAATGAAGTTCCTGATGTGCGGCGGTGGGAAATGTGACCCGCCATTGATGGGCGGAGCCGACGATTGCAAACTGTTTTCACGGCGGCGTGAGACTGAGCTTTGGCCTTCCCGCCATATTGTCCGCTCATGCCTGCCATGTGCCCGATGCCAGTGGGCACGGAAAATTCTGCCCATCGTTGCATTAGAATCACTTCAGAGAAGGTTCACTTGACTGATTCCTGCGTGAGGAGGTTATTTTATGAGGAAAGGTTGGGACAGTTTGGGCCTGTATCCCTTGAAGTTTAGAAGAATGAAAGATAATCTTATCGAAACATGTAAGATTCTGAGGGGACTTGACAGAGGGGATGCTGAAAGGATATTTCCCCCTGTAGGAAAGACTAGAACTAGAGGACACAGTTTAAAAATAAGCAGTCTCTCATTTAAGTTGGAGATGAGGAGAAACTTTTTCTCTCAGAGGGAGAGTCTTTGGAACTCTCTTCCCTGGAGAGCGGTAGAGGCAGGTCATTGAATATTTTTAAGGCAGAAGTAAATAAATTCTTGACTAACAAGGGAGCCAAAGGGTAGAAGGGAGAGATGAGACAGTGGAGTTAAGGCTACAGTCAGAACAGCAATGATTTTATTGAATGGCAGAACAGGCTCGAGGGGCTGAATGTCCTACGCCTGCGCCTAATTCATATATATGATTCCTCTGCAAGAGGGAAATACCTCAGTAGTTTCCATGGCACACAGCATGATTTATGTCTCTTCTTGAAGATAGTTACAATTGTTGCATTCCTGAAGTCAGTGGGGAGTTCATTTTCCTCCTAAGTCTGTATGATGAGTCCTTGGAGTCTTGATGTAAGGAAAAGCCCACCAGCTTTGAAGGTCTCAGCTGGAATACCATTGAGGCCACGGGCTTTGTTGTTTTTCATCCGTTTTATTGCTTGTTGCAGCTCTCCCATTGATGGTGGTTCACCCATGGATTCTACCACAGGCCACTGGGGGAATAGCCTGCAGAGTGGATTCACGGTTGAGAAGTTGTTCAAAGTGTTCTTTCCAGCATTGACAGAAGGCATTGTCATCTTTGAGAAGGGAAACACCATCCTGCAAATGAAGGGATTTTGTCCATTTGACCTTGGTCTATAGATGGCCCTGTTGGCTTCAAAAAAACTTTGTGTGTCATGATGGTCAGTATTAAGCTGATTCTAAGATAAAAGCAAAATACCCCAGGGGCTGGAAACCTGAGATGAAAACAGAGAATGCTGGAAAAACTCAGCAAGTCTGGTAGCATCTATGGAGAGAGAAACAGAGTTAACGTTTTGAGTCCCTATAACTTCTCAGAGCTGAAGAAGAGTCATACAGACTCGAAACGTTAACTCTGTTTCTCTCTCCATGGATGCTGCCAGGCCTGCTGAGTTTTTCCAGCATTTTCTGTTTTTATAACTGTTGCACCTCTTGGGCTTTCTCGTTCCACCATTTGTCCTTTATCTTCCAGGTGTACAAGATTATGAGGGACATGGAGAGGGTGGATGGGGAGCAGCAGTTCCCCCTAGTTAAAGGGTCAGTCACAAGGGGACATAAGTTCAAGGTGAGGGGCAGGAGGTTTGGGGGGGCTGTGAGAAAAAACATTTTTCCCCAGAGGGTGGTAACAGTCTGAAATGCGCTGCCTGGGAGGGTGGTGGAGGCGGGTTGCCTCACATCCTTAAAAAAGTACCTGGATGAGCACTTGGCACGTCATAACATTTAAGGCTATGGGCCAAGTGCTGGTAAATGGGATTAGGTAGGTAGGTCAGGTGTTTCTCACATGTCGGTGCAGACTCGATGGGCCGAAGGGCCTCTTCTACACTGTGATTCTGTGATTTGTGTCTGGGTTTCAGCCTTGAGCTGATGGAATGCTGCCTTCTTGACTTGTGACCTTGGGTTTTCCTGCTCGTTTTTGTTCCAGGAGGTCACAAATTTCAGCATCTTTTCGTTGAACCAGTCCAGGTGATGACGATGCTCAAACCCATTGGTCTGGACACAGAATCTAGTGCAGCTGACTTTATTTGATCCCACTGTTCTGGAATTGAGTTGGATGTGTGAAGGTTTTCCAGATTGGTTGCGAGCTGCACCTCAAGTTACTCCCATTGTTCAGGCTGCTTTAGGGCTGAGACATTAATCTTCTTCCCCTTGGACTTTTTGGATCTCATGATCTCTTGTTGCTAGGTGTATGTTCATCACCAATTGAACAAGTCGATGATTTGTCATCTTTGACTTGAACAATGACATACACCAGGAACTGCCAGGGCTTTGATCTAGGATGTCTCCATGTGGTTCTGTTTTTGTCCTTCTGGTGGAACAGGGTATTTGTTACACCTTGCCAGCAGGAGGACACCATTTGCATTGGCTTTTCCCACTCTGTTTTTCTGAATGGTTCCTCTCCAGACATCAGAGTCATGGCCTACACAGGCATTAAAGTGCCCCAGAGGAATGATCTTTTGGGAGGGCAGTGAGGACTTTATCAAGGTTAGAGTAGAACTTTTCCCTAACACTTTCATCGGAGTCAAGGGTTGGGGCGTATGCGCTGATGACGGTGGCACATTGCTCATAGCTGAACTGTGGGTGAAATTTCATCAGACTTTCATTTATACCGTTGGGGATTTCTGGAAATGTATCCACAATCCTATTCTAGATGGTAAAACCCAACTTCATGAACGTGAGGGTCGCTGTCAGCCTTTCGTTTCTGGTAGAAGGTTCTTGTTCCTTCTGCTGCCTGTTCCCAGGATGGCAGGTCTCACTGAGGACCACAATGTCAATTTGGATAACTCAACTGATATAATTGCAGTCCTCCTTTCCAGAAGGTTACGCTTGAGATTGCCCATGAGTCTTCTAACATTCCAAGTTGCAAAATTTAAAGCTTTTTTCTCTTTGACCACAAAGACCCACAGGGTATGGTTCCCCAGCCAGGAGAAAGTGGGACGGCCTTTTCTAGCCCCCGGCCCCATTTGTGGTGAGCAGAGGGTATCCTGAAGAGGGCTGCTCAGTCACAGATGCTGCTGCCCAAAGACACCCCTGTTCCAACACAGGTGTCCAGCCATCTTCATGTATCTGTCATTTATGTGCAGATTCTTGAATAGGGACTCCCAGGTTCACAGCCCTGTCCCCATTGCCAATTCTCCAATGCCACAGATCTTGGCAAAATGGACCCTGGTAGAAGCCTATGCTTGATTTTGTTTCACATGGGGACCCTGGGAGCCATCATTGTCCACACGATCTTGACGGGTTGGTGGTCAGATTTCGGTGACCACCTTGATGCTGCAGCTTCTTGTGCCTTTGCAGCTGGTGGGACGCACAGTCTTCCTTCATCTGTTCTGCCTTTGAGGAATTCTTGGACCTTTCTGCTTTGTGTGGCCCTACCAGGAGAAAGGAGCTCAAGAAATAGTTGGAGCGCACAAGCCTCTCCACCGCATCAAAGTGGTGATCCACTTGGCAGTTGTGCTTTCCTGTCCACAGTACAATGGGTTGAGGAGTGAAATATTTACCTAACTGGAAGCAGCTGTGGGAACATAACCCCAGCTCATGCTACTTTCAAATGATACTCTGCTATTGGTAAGTACAAACAGACTGTTGTCCTTAATCCATAATGACTGGAGCACTCCGCTAAACACATTGCATCCACATAACACCTTTCATAACCTCAATACGTCCCTATGCACTGCACCACCAATTTAAATTACTTTTATAATGTAGTCACTATTGTAAAATAGGGAAGAATGGCAGCCAATTTGCACACAGCAAGGTCTCACAAACAGAGAGTTAGATAAATGTCCAATTGAACTGTTTTGGTGGCGTTGGTTGAGGGATAAATATTGATGAGGGTACTGTCTTCTACAAGTAGTGTATATGATTGTCTGAAAGGACAGACGGAGCCTCAGTTTAACATCTTATCTGAAAAACAATATCTCAGGCAGTGCAGCACTCCCTTAGTACTGCACTTGAGTGTTGACTGAGATTGTGGGCTGAATTTTCATGGACTCTGGGAGACCCTGTGGAAGGGTGAAAATGGCGGCTGGGTCCCGATTCCGGGGTTATGGACCCTAATCCTAGAGTGTCTGATTTTTGAGAGTGCCATTTAAGGGGCTGGTTTGGTTTACAAGCCCACAGCCTGCACTCCTGACCTGGCTAGCTCCATTGTGTGGATAGGCATGGCCTAGTCCTGCACAATTTTCACAGAGTTGGGCCAGCTTTTCAAGCGCCTCAGAGTTGTCATGAACCATAATATGTATGAGGGAAGCTGTGGAAAGTAAGTTCAAAAGGTCCCCTTCATAGTCCCCATGTCAAGATTTGGTACTTCCATGCCCATGCACCTACTAGACACTGTATAGAACCAATGAACCGTATAGTGACAATAGGATGTGTAAAAAAAAGCTTTAAAGTAAAGTTATTCGTTGATTATTCCCACTTTCTTGAAAAAAACAAACACCATTTTACTACAAGCCAATAAAAGTGTCAATCGTCCAGATCCTTTAAAGTATCAATAGCAGAAACTGCAAGCACTTGAAGCCTCTTTTTCTTGTGTAAATAAATTATGCAATTGACAGAAGAGGTCAGAGAGCCAGAGCTGTCAATTAAGCAATGTTTTTGCTGGGGCTCAAGTGTTTTAGTACTCTAATAGATTTCTGGGCTCTCAACCAAGCCTCATTATACATTCTCGGTAGCTGCTATGACTGCTTCTGAAATATTTCCGGGATCCATGGCCCATCTGCACTCCATACCCGCACACCCAAAATGAAGATCCCGTCTTTCCTAGCACTTTCTCCCAAGGTGGACAGGCTGAGCAGAGAATTTTCTGGCCTCCCACTACCCACCTGAAGGATGAAAATCCAGCCCTATGTGCTTAAATCCTGAAGTTGAACCCATGACCTTTTGACTCAGTGGTAAGAGAACACTGAG
Source organism: Carcharodon carcharias (assembly GCF_017639515.1). Taxonomy (NCBI): domain Eukaryota; kingdom Metazoa; phylum Chordata; class Chondrichthyes; order Lamniformes; family Lamnidae; genus Carcharodon; species Carcharodon carcharias. The sequence goes on along the minus strand of NC_054487.1, from coordinate 75,854,264 downwards.
CCAAGGCTGACACAAACAATTCAAAAGTCTTCCACAGAAAGTTATGCACATTCAGCCTGTAATCTTTCAGATCAAAATGGGGTCATATGTGCGATATCAAGCAAATATTTCTGATTTTAATATTTTGTGCCCTTCCAAAGATAAGGACTGGGATTCTGGTGGGAGGAGGGGGGAGTGGGGGATTGGTGGGGCAAGGACGTGCAGGGGGCTGTAAAATTCCACCCGACGTTCCACAAAATTGTTAATTCCAAAGAGATTGCGATAGTTCAGGAAACTACAAAGTAAACAGATACATCTTTACATTAAAAATCTGATATGCAAGAACATTATATATTTAATCATATTACCGTAGATCAAACCAATGTAAAATATTTGAAGTTCCAATTTTACATTACTCGGACTCTTATTTTAGAAAATGGTTGTTTTAAGGCTTGTTGGAGCCTGCTTTGTGAACTGCACACCCACTTTCCAGGCACAAACACAAGGGTGTCTTTATTGCAAACATTGACATTGCAAACTTCACATTAGAACACATCTTTTCCAGCAAACTATTGTAGTTAATGAAAAAGATTGAGTCTGTTCAGAGAGATGCCTGATAAAAATCACAGGATAATCGTAGACGTGGAAAGCTATTAGTCCTATTTTAGATCATTCACCCAGAGAAATCCCACAATTATCTCATTATTTCTTTCCATCTGTTCATCCCAGTTTTTCCACAACTTGGTCTTCATGACATATGTATTTATTATTCCTTGTGTGAAGCAAAACTTTCTGATACCAAACTTACATTTGCCTTTTACTGGTTTGAACCTGTGTCCCCTCATCCTCTTCTCACTAAGTAGTAATTTTCTGTATTCAACAATTTTCCATACCACTTTCTATCCTTTCTATCATCTCTCACTCATCTCCTTTCAGGGCTAAATAAGCATTTTTTCCCTAGTCTTTCCTTATTCCTCAGATTTCTGTAATTACGGATCAGTCCCTGCTCTCTATAGTTTCTCCTAAGTCTGAAGATCTCCTGTGCCTCAGTGACCAGAACTGGACACAGTATTCAAGCTATTGGCTGACAAGAGGGTACTTCCTGGTTTGGATGTGAGTAGAGGAGCATGGTGAGAGCAGGAACCTGGAGAAAGCAGGAAGGTCGAAGGAGCAGGAACATGTGGGAACGAGCAGGAAGACAGGGGAAAGCAGAGCATGGAGGAAACGCAAGAGGAGCAGGGTGACAGCAGGAGCACATAGGGAGCAGAGCAGGCCTGCATCCATCTCGTAGTTACTTACTCTTTACGATGCCAACCTGGGCAGTCACTCACTTTGCCAACCCGCAAGGTTGGCTGCATATCATGGATATCCTGGAAAGTGTCTGCATAGATCTGAGGGTCCAGTTTGAGAACCACTGTTCTAGATCTCTTTTGAACTACATCCTTAGCTATTTTAACACCATTTATGGACTATACTGGCTGCCCATTTTTCCTTCCTATGTACCATACTTTACACATGCCCACGTTACATTTCATTTGCCCACTTATGTACTTGTTGAACTTCTGAGCTGCCTAGTGTTTCTGCTTTAATATCATCTTCAAATCTGACTCAAACCCTATATTCAATTTCTGAATCTGAATCAATGGTGTAAATTTGAAATAGTCCTGCTCCCACCACTAGGGATCTCGACCAATTCTTCTCCCCAGCCTGACATAGCTCAGCCTTACATAGCCTTGAGTTATTTTTGCTTTCATTCTCAAGGTTTACTCTGAATCCCTACAACTTTCAGCTCAACTAACACTCTTTCACATGGAACCTTATCAATTGCCATTTGGAAGTGTAGGTATGGTCTACTTTTAATCTAAAGTTTCTTGTTGCAAATCATTTGATAATTCAGTTTTTAAGCACTAATTTCCTCTTTGCATCACTCAATTCATACTTGGTACTTCCATTTTTCTTCTGTGCAAAAAATAATTTTGAATTGTCAGGAATAGATGGTATGCTACATTTTGGATCACTTCACTGTTCACCTGCTCTGCCAATTACTCACAAAGTCAGTGAGGACTGTTGGGCAGGATCCCTTCTGAATCCATGTCAGCTGCTGTCAACTCAGGTTTTACTCTACAGATAACCCTTACTGTGCAGATAGTAAGGTTTCGTCAACAGCACCATCCAAACCCATGCCTTCACCATCTCGAAGGATGAAAGTGCATGGGAACACTATTGCCTGCAAATTCCCTCCAAGTTACACATCATCTGACTTGTTCTTTCATCATGACTGGGTTAGTACTCTGGAACTGCCCACCTGTGTAGTGCATTGTCTAGTGCGCGGGTAATTTCTTTAAGTGTGGAACCCATTTATGTTCTTTTTCAGAGATGTACACGTGCGCTGATTTTTAGGGATTGCCCTTGTGCGCAACTGCACATCTCAGATGGAACTTTGCCCCCTACCCTCATGGACTGCAGCAGTTCAAGAAGAAGGCCCACTGCCATTTTCCAGGGGCAACAAGGGATGGGCAATTAATGCTAACTATTCTAACAATGCCCATAGCCCCCCGGATTTATTTTTAAACCCTCACATTTGTTCCTGATAATCAGTCCCATTATATGACACAGTATTGAAGTGAGCATCTGCAATTGGTTCCATTCGCTTTGTGGTCCTTTTTTCTAAATCACTGCTGATGTCTCAGGGTTAAAACACAAGAGGTTCGGTGATATTGACTTTTATAACAAATAAAATACAATTCCTGTTAAAAGACCAAATACGATGTAGGTAACAAACCAAACTTAGAAAAATCAATATTGTCGACCCTGCATTGTGATGTAATTCTCTCCTGCAAGCTCTTTGAAATTGGTCTGCAATGTGTAATGGAAATGGTGGTCATTGTTGCAAGGCCTGACCACCCCTGAGGTATAATGTTGACCTCCCTGGGGAACTTGGGATTCTGAGTGGAAACATTAACTTGCACAATATAGCTAGACGAATGAATTTTGAAAATTTATGGTAGTCTTGTTTCAGAGAGTGACAGAAAACTGAAATATGAAGGAAGGCTGCACTTTAGTGACAGATATATTGTTGGTTGAAGAAGATAAATTAGAATTTGGAAGACAGTGCAGTGATGATTCTTTCAGAATTAGTCTGTTGAAACTTTTCACATGGGGTAAGCAACGAGACTGAATTTCCGTGGGTTTTTTTTTGCAAGGCCAGCCTCATTAGAAGAACTACATTCAGCTCGTTGACAGAATGCATTTGATTCCAATGAGAACAATGTAGAAATTTAAAAGACTTAACCATTTCAGGATTGTAGGACAAAAATACAAATATCTGGAAAAACTCAGCAGGTCTGACAGCATCTGCAGAGAGGAATACAGTTAACGTTTCGAGTCCGTATGACTCTTCAACAGAACTAAGGGAAAATAGAAAAGAGGTGAAATATAAGCTAATATAATATGCTGAGTTTTTCCAGGTATTTGTATTTTTATCTTTGTTTTGGATTTCCAGCATCCACAGTTTTTTGCTTTTATCTCAGGATTGTGGGGGTGTTCTGACAATGTCACCTGTCAATATTGGCCTGATTTTGTGGTGGCAGCAATCAGAAGTGTACTTTCTCCAGAGGGTCCAATGGAGAGGATGCCCCCAGGTTGCAATTGTTGGGAAATTAACTAAATTGATGAGAACTTCCACTTTTACACTGTCAGTCTCATTGCAAAAAACCTTGAGAAGCTACACCTTGTTAAATGAAGTGTAACTGATTTCAGTAGCACAACAACTTCATAATTCACCTAGGCTCCTTAGACAGCACCTTCCAAACCAATGACCGCTACCATCTAGAAGGACAAGGACAGCAGACACATAGGAACACCACCATCTGGAAGTTCCCCTCCAAGTCACACACCATCCTGACTTGGAAACGTATCGCTGTTACATCACTGTCACTGGGTCAAAATCCTGGAACTCCCTCCCTAACAGCACTGTGTGTGTACCTACACCACAGGGACTGCAGTGGTTCAAGAAGGCAGCTCACTACCACCTTTTCAAGGGCAATTAGGGATGGGCAATAAATGCTGGCCCAGCCAGCGAAGCCCACATCCCGTGAATGAATAATAAAAAAAAATACTGCTAAACACCCTGGCTGGCCCTGAAAAGCTAATTTTATATTTGTGAAATGCCAGATTTCTCCATAATTATATTAAAAAATTGACATAGAAATATATATTTTTATATCAACTTTTAAATATAAACTATTTTTTTAAAGTTTGTTTATTTTAGTTTCTATCTTAATTCAATCATAATCATTTATTTTGTTGTCTGAAGATTTAAATTAAAAGCCAAGGACTTTAAGTGGTTTTGACTTCCTGCCTTGTTGTGTGAGAATACTTCAATGTGCTTGGTTCCTTACCCTTACATCACTGCTACGTGACTTCCCCTTGACTTGGAGCCAGATTTAAATTGCATTGGGAAAATGAAGCACCGCACCGCATCACTGGATCCTTGAGGGTAGCTTTCTTTAATATCAGGGGCAAGTGCCCTGGTTTCACCACAAACTGCAAACATTCACTCCCTGCACGACCGATGCACAGTCGCAGCAGTATGTGCCATCTACAAGATGCACTGTGGGAATTCACCAAGGCTTCTTAGACAGCACCTTCCACGACCACTACCATCTAGAAGGACAAAGGCAGCAGTTAGGTGGGAACACCACCACCTGGAAGTTCCCCTCCAAGTCATTCACTATCCCGACTTGGAAATATATCGCCGTTCCATCACTGTCGCTGGGTCAAAATCCTGGAACTCCCTTCCTAACAGCACTGTGGGTGTACCTACACCACATGGACTGTAGCGTTTCAAGAAGGCAGCTCATTACCACCTTCTCAAGGGCAACGAGGGATGGGCAATAAATGCTGGCCCAGCCAGCGAAGACCACACCCCATGAATGAATAAAAAAAAATCTGGGACAGGGCTTGGGGAATATCTCTACATTTTGAACATTGATCACTAATGTATTTTACCATTATTAATTATTTTACAGTTTAGATCCAACCAACGTTAACGGACATGTCATGTTGTTTCTCCCTTCCAACTGTCCCCTCTCCTGTAGGTGCTGATATACAGTGTGTTAAACTGGCACAACCCTCTCCTAATCAAAGTGCTGATTCCTCACATCAAGAGGTTTCCAAATAGATTCACAGGCGTTCATATTTCTCATACCTTGAACTTACCAAGGTTTGATCCAACATCATACACAGTCTTGATTTAATAACATACTATTTCTCCTGCTTATCACTGTGTTTGCTCAGTTTTACTCTCCATTTACACGGTCCCTATTTGTTCTGGGTTTCTTTCTCTCCTTTTCTCTTTGTTTTTGCTCTTCCTTCTGTTTTTTGCTCTCAGTTTCCTGGCACACTTTCTGTACTTCCTTCAGAATACCTCAAATGTTTTCATCTCTCTCTCATATAATTTCTCAAAATGCTACAAATATTATGGGCAGAATTTTCTCTTTGGCGTGTGAGGGCGGGCTCTGCAAGCTGACGCATAAAATGACACGCGGTGATGTCGGGCGTGCATCATTCCTATATTTTGTTGGCGGGTGCGCACCAGAGCCGAACTGTCAAAGGCCTATTAAGGACATTTAAGAACCAATTTAGATAATCAACAAGGCTGCCCGTCCAACTTAAAGGTTGGCGGGCAGGCGAAGAGCCTAAGCGGCCTTCGTGTTTTTCATGAAGGGCTTATTAAATTAATACATCATTTTTTTCACATTTCATAAACATGTCCCAGCTGAAGTGACACTATCACACGAGGGGACATGTCTAGATCATTTTTAACTTTATTTATTGAAAATTCTCTGTATGGTCTGAATCTCCCTGAGGCAGCTCCATGCATCAGAGAGATTTCTGTGCTCTTTCGCGTGAAAGAGCAGAGGCTCCAACTCTCTCTCTTCCCCCCCCGGCCCGCACAGGTAGCGCTACCAGGCGTGCGTCATGCTTGGCGGGTCCACTTAAAATGGCAGCTTGCAGCCAATCGAGGTCGGTGATTGGCTCCGCTCCCGCCCGCGTCCGCTCCCAACCGGCCCACCCGACAGGAAGGAAACTCTCCCCTATGTGTTTCTTTTTACACACAGTTCTCAGTGCAACCTTAGCTTCTCTTCCCCTAAATTTTCACCTTGAACCACAGCACTATTATCCGGCCAAATACAGAATCAACAGAGACGAAGTCTTCCACTTTCTTCTTACATGTTGGGGGCAGTTTTAACTTAACCCGCCGGCCAGAAAACTGATGGGAATCACTGCAACGCTGACTTTAGGGCCTATCAGGCTTTTCTCTCCATTGGACACTGGCAAAAAGGATTGGTTAAAAAAATAATAGGTAACTGTCACAATGAATGTTTAACCTGATGCTGATTGTGCACTAATTGTGTCTTAATGGAGGTCAGGCAAAAGAGCAATTCCTAAACAAAAACAGAAACAGAAATACCTGGAAAAACTCAGCAGGTCTGGCAGCATCGGTGGAGAAGAGCACAGTTGACTTTTCGAGTCCTCATGACCCCTCAACAGTTGAGCTGGTTCTGTTGAGGGGTCGTGAGGACTTGAAACGTCAACTGTGCTCTTCTCCGCCGATGCTGCCAGACCTGCTGAGTTTTTCCAGGTATTTCTGTTTCTGTTTTTGTTTTGGATTTCCAGCATCCGCAGTTTTTTGTTTTTATCAAAACAGCAAATCCTTATGTTTTGGTGCACACTTCGGTTTGTTTCTGTTTGGACAAAATAGGATGTTCTATCCAGATTCGAAAGATCCACAGAAGCTGTCTGGAAGTTCAGTATAGATTTTTTTCATCACGTAGAGAAAAGAGATTATAGAAAATAAACCAATAAGTATTTTAAGATCTAAAATTAGAAGCTGAGGACACATTCTAAGCAATATTCATAGACTACTGAGTTCATGAAATATGAGTGTGCTGAAACCTCAGGGTGTTGCCACGAACACAAATGTCTGTATCTGATCCTTTGGCTAGTGTTTTGTTCCCTTAGGTGACACAACTGTGGTAGAAACTGCTGATAAAGCTGTTTCATCCATATTAGTGGCAACATCTATCACATTGACTTACACATCAAGGTGCAATGCCTAAGATATTACATTTGTCAGATCTCAACTGTGTCCCATCCCTTGCTGTACCTGAAACTTAAGGCTGAAAGTAATCCAATGTTCTCCCTCAACACAGACATGTACATAAATACATAGGTGATTGTACTTTTAAAGCGTTTTGCCTTTGGCATTGTTGAATAGAATGTACTACAAATCATTAAACTGTACTGAGCTTAAATGCTTAAGATCATTGTGTTATACAAGGTCAAAGAAGATGAACAAACTTTTAAAAAAATCCTGGAAGATCTTTGGCACTGAAAGAAACACCTTTAAATTGCATTCATTTGTAAGTACTAGTGTAAACATAATTGAAAGATACTCCTCAGTACTCGTGCTTTGAAGAAACTGGACATGGGAATTTTGTAGCCGGATACTCTTATATATCCTTTTGAGATCTTATTCCTTTCTCAAAATGTAACTGCCTGCAGCTAGACTATCAATTTAGAGAAAATCTTATTTTTAGTGTGAGGGGCATGTTTTGAATTTGCAAATGGCTGCTCCTATTGTCAGCACTACAGACAGTGAAAAACGTGGTACGGTTTGTAATCACGCGCTCAAGTGTTGCAACTATCCTGGTGTCACAGGGTAACCAAGTGATTGGGCTCAACTACAGCACGTGGAGCTCAAAGTAGGGAATTGTGAAATCATCCAATTTGGGTTAGCAAAAGACAAATTGGAATTTAAGGGTGAGACATTAAGACTGTTGAGGAACAAAGGGATGTGGATGATCAGATACGTGAGTCGGTAAAAGCTTGTGCGCAAGTACAGGCTGTAATCAAAAAGACTACTGAATGTTGGCCTTTGTCTCAGAGGACTTTGGATACAAAGGGGACGAAGTAAAGTTTATGTTGTACAGGGGCTTGGTCAGACCCCATCTGGAGTATTGTATTCAGTAAAGATATATTGGCCTTGAATCAGGTACGGTGTAAATAAATCTGGTTGGCATTCCCTTGAATTTAGAAGATTGAGGGTTCACTTAATCAAAATGTTTAAATTGGCGAAAGGTTTTGATGGGATAAGTACCAAGAAACTATTTCCTCTGGTAGGGAAATACAGAACAAGATATTTTAACCAAATATTAAGGGTAGGTCCTTTAGTAGTGAAATTAGAAAGCACTTATTTTGCACACAAGGTTGTTGAAATCTGATACCACTCTCCCCAGAAGGGTGTGGATGCTGAAATTTTCAAGACAGAAGTCGATATACCATAGATGTCGATGGATGAGCTGACCTATGAAGACTTGAAAAATCCCTCCTAAAATGGGGGTTGAATTATACACCAGTATGAAAGTGAACTGCTGGCATGGGTGTGGGTGGTCACCATTTTGAAACATTACCGGCTTCTGATGCAAAGAGTTGGCGTGTCTTAAACTCCTGCGAACCTTCGCAGCACAGCCCCGTTTCGCTGCTTGATCCCTTACACTCAGTTATAAGGTATCAGTAACTAAAGCATGAATTTGTGGGGAGAAATATTGAAGCTGACTGCTACCCATGGGTGGCATGTCATGGCTGAAAAGGGGGGGTTGACTTATACGATGAGTATATGCAAAAGCTTGGGGCTGGAAAAAATGGGGTCGAGTTATACACTGGGTTGATTTATACACTGCGATTTATGGTATTGATGCTAGGCAAGGGTGTCAAGGGGTATGGAGGAAAGACGGGTAAATAGAGTTGAGGTACAGATCAGCTGGGATATAATTGAATGGTAGAAAAGAGCCAAGGAGCTAAGTGGCCTACTTCTGTTCCCATGATCTGTCAAATGATGCAACTGAACTGTGGTATTATCTTCCATCACGTCTTGAATTTATTCAATTTCCCCTTTGAAAGGTTTAGTTCAGTCTTCTCACCACATCAGGTGGAAGCCTATTCTATTAGGCAATTTTAAATGTGGAGGAGTTATGCAATTAAGGTAATTAACTCACAAATACTTTGCAGTGCCAACTTTGTAATATTATCAAGGTTACAATCGCAACTCTGGAGATGTGTTCACTCCAAACATCTTTGTCTGGGCCTATTAGTGGATGTCAGCACATTTTAAAAAATAATTTATTTTTTTTAATACTGGTTATTTGAGAGCTTCAGCATAACAGAAAAAAGTACAGGGCAATCTTGTGGTTTTGGAGTTCTGATTTTTAAAAACTAGTTAAAAATAAAGAAAGGAGTTAGGATATTAATACGCATACAAATTGTTGTCTGTTGCTGCAGAGGCCATTTTTAGGCCTAGTTACGAGACTGCTCCTTACAGGAAGCTGGCGCTTGGCCTAAATAGCCAAGTGGTTATGGTACTGGGCTTGTAACCCCAAGATCAAGAGTTCAAATCTCACAATGGCAAACTATGAAACAATGTAACTTCATCTGAATAGGAACAGATGGAAACATGTTTGTACTCGAAAGAGTTACAGGAAGCTGGCGATGCAGTTGCTACGTCAACCACAAGGGGAGCTGGTTGCCTTTTCGGCTGACACAAGGTGGACAGTTCTGGGCCGGAAGGATTCTGAGGCAAGGTTGTCAATTTAAAAATACCAGGGCATCATTCAAGCCAAGGACTCTGAAAATTCACCACCCTTGAGAATGCATTTTTGACCTGACCTCATTTTTATTGGGTTTTGAATTTGTCACTGCCGAGTGTATGTCAAATATGCTCCCCCGCCGACCCCACAACCCCTTTCCAAAAGCATGGCATTTGTGACACAGTTATCTGGCCTGTTACAAAATAGCATGATTGGACAATAGGGAGTAATTGTCTTTTGTTGAACAAGCAATCAAAGAAGATTTTTTTTTATTTCTTGGCACATAAAGGAGCTAATCTTTGTAATGAGTGCATGGATTACTAGAATGGTTATGCACAGAAGGAGGCCATTTTGCCCTTGTGTGTGCTGTGGCCTCTCTGAAGGAGCAATTCATCTAGTGCCACTCCCCCCACCTTCTCCCCATAGCCCTGCACTGATTGTCCGGCAGTTCTCAGGGGGTGGGATTTCTGCCCCTGGGGTCCTTGATCCCAGGGAAGGCTTGCTGCTGCCCAACTATGTGCCTGATTGGCACTTAATTTGGCAACCCTTCCCAAAAGTGGGGACATGGGGCTCTCGCCGGCTCTCCAGTTGGCGGGCGTGACCCCCGGCCCCTACGTTAAATTTTGATTATCGAATCTTACAGCAAAGAGGGAGGCCCTTTGTTCCATTGTGATAGTGCCAGCTCTTTGAAAGAGTTATCCAATTAGACCTACTGCCCTGCCTACTATCCTTCCTCAGCCCTGAAAGGAGAAGCTAGATCAGCACATGAGGGGGAAAGGTGTTGAAGGATTGAGGTTAGGTTGAGGTTAGATTAAAAGGGGTGCGATGAAGCTTGAGTGGAGCATAAACACTGGCATGGACTAGTAGGTCTGAACAAGCTGTTTCTGTGCTGTGGATACCTAATAATACCTGCAATATTGCTGGGCCTTGTTCAAAATTCAGACCAGAATAATGGAATGAAATTCTTCCCCATCAGCAGTTATTAGCATCCCGTAGAAAGCAAGAGCCAGTTTCAGACAAGCCCATAAAACAGAATTAAACAATCAAAAAGGCTAATGGAATGTTAGTCTTTATAGCTAGAAGGCTAGAATATAAAAGGTGGGAAGTTTAGCTATAGGTATGCAAGGTCCTGGTTAGAGCACTTCTGGAGTATAGTGTACAATTCTGGGGATGACATCTTAGAAAGGATATATTGATCCTGGAAGGATTGCAGAGTAGAATGACCTGAAAGCTACCAGGGTTCCAAGAGTTAGATTAGGAGGAGGAATTACATAAACTAGGTTTATATTCCTTGAACTATAGAAGTTTAAGGGTGATTTGATTGATTTGATTTGAATGCTCAGCCAGTGTGTGTATGAAGGGGGTACAAAACTAGACATTCTTCGTCATTGACATCCTCAATGTTGAAATAGCCCCTGTCCTCTTAAAGTGGCCTTCCTAACACAATGATGATAATCAAAGCAGTGGGCAAAGTAACATATGTATCTTATTTCGAATATTTTCTTTTAACCTCCCCATCCCCCTTTGTGAAACATCTTGGGACATTTCCTATATTAAGTACACTGTAAAAATGCAAATAGTAATGTTAAATTGATGCTAAAGTTCTTAATAAATCAGAAGGAGATGATGAAAGATAAACTAGATATATTATGGTGAAAATACATTCACATACGCTGACTCACTACTAGTTTGCAAACTCCATCATGAATGACTTGTTCAATGTGCATCTAGCCAGGGGCCTAATTGATCCAGCATTTCCTGGTGTTGAAGCAACATCTTCAGATTCTCAAACTGATCTATCATTACATGACATAATAATTATGAAGACCGGTGATATTTGCAAACAGGATAAAAGGACACTTTTATTTCCCGATACAAACATTAAAGCAATTGAGTTCAGTAGACGGCTGTTTTAGTACCAGTTGTGGTGAATAAAATGTGACTTGCTCAGTATTAGCTGCATATAGCAGTAAAAATCCAGCTTTTCACGAAACAGTAAAACACTCTTAAACATTTATTCTTTGCAGTGGCATTCACCTTTTAATTATTCAGGTCAAAAAATTCAGTGTTGGGGACCAGAACATTTCCAATCTGTGTGCATTAAGTACCCACAAGTCAAAATTGCAACTTGTGCTTATGACAAGTGTCAGGTGGAAAATACAAATGAGAACCAAGCTGAATACAGAAGATTCAGAGGAGAGGTGAAGAAGTAAATAAAGAGATGAAGAGGCATTATGAGAAAAGACTGGCAGCCCACATAAAGGGGAATCCCAAAGACTTCTAGGCAAATAAATAGTAAAAGGGTGATAAAAGGAGGAGTTGGGCTGATTAGGGACCAAAAAGAGGATTTACACATGGAGGAAGGAGGCATGGCTGAGGTGTTAAATTAATACTTTGCATCTGTCTTTACCAAGGAAGCAGATGCTACCCAGGCCATGGTGACAGAGGAGGAAACTCTGTCACTAGAAGGGTTCAAAATTAATAAGGAGGAATTGTTGGATAAACTGTCAGTACTTAAATTCGACAAGGCACCGGGACCGGATGAGATGCATCCAAGGATATTGAAGGAAGTGAGAGTGGAAATTGCAGGAGCACTGGCCATAACCTTTCAGTCTTCCCTCAACTCAGGACTCAGGGGAGGTGCCTGAGGACTGGAGAATTGCAAACATTGCGCCCTTGTTCAGAAAAGATTATAAGGATAAGCCCAGCAGTTTAACTTCGGTGGTGGGGAAGCTTCTAGAATAAAATATTCGGGATGGAATTAATAGTCACATGGAAAAATATGGGTTGATTAGGAAGAAGCAGCATGGATTTCTGACAGGGAAATCCATTTAACTAACTGGCTGGAGTTTTTTGATGAAGTATCAGAAAGGGTTGATGAGGGTAATGCAGTTGATGTGGTGTACATGGACTTCCAAAAGGCATTCGATACAGTGCCACACAACAGACTTGTGAGAAAAGCTATGGCTCATGGAATAAAAGGGATAGTATCTACATGGATACAAAATTGGCTAAGTAATAGGAAACATCAAATACTGGTTAATAGATTTCTTTTGGGCGGGGGGGAGGTTTGTAGTGGAGTTCCCCAGGGGTCGCTATTGCTGTTCCTGATATGTACCAGTGATCTAGATCTTAGTGTGCAGAGGACAATTTCAAAGTTTGTGGATGATGTAAAACTTGGAGCATTGTAAACTGTGAGAGGGAAATCAAAAGGACATAGACAAGTTGGTGGAGTGGGCAGATAGGTAGAATTCAATGCAGAGAAGTGTGAGATGATTCATTTTGGTAGGAAGAACCTGGAGAGACAATCTAAAACAAGGGGTACAACTCTAATGGGTGTGCAGAAGCAGAGGGACCTGGGTGTATATGTGCATGTCATTAAAGGTGACGGGACAGGTGGAGAAAGCAGTTAATAAAGCATATAGTATCCTAGGCTTTATTAATAGGGGCATAGAGTACAAGAGCAAGGAGGTTATACTGAACTTGTATAGGACACTAGTTAGACCTCAGCTGGAGTATTGTGTACAGTTCTAGGTTCCACACTTTAGGAAGGATGTGAATGCATTGGAGAGATTGCAGAAGAGGTTAACAAAAATGGTTCCAGGGATGAGAAACTTCAGTTATGAAGATAGATTGGAGAGGTTGGGACTGTACTCCTTGAAGAGGAGAAGGCCAAGAGGAGATTTGATAGAGGTATTCATTATCATGAGGGGGCTGGAAAGAGTAGATAGGGAGAAACTGTTCCCTCTCGTAAAAGGGTTGAGAACGAGAGGGCACAGATTTAAAGTGATTTGCAAAAGAAGCAAATGCGATGAGAGAAAAATCTGTTTCACACAGCGGGTGGTTCGGGTTTGAAATACTGCCTGGAAGTGTGGTGGAGGCAGGTTCAGTCAAGGCGTTCAAGAAGGCATTGGGCAATTATTTAAATAGAAACAATGTGCAGAGTTACAGGGAAAAGGCAGGGGTTCATTCGGAGGGCCAGTGCAGGCACGATGGGCTGAATGGCCTCCTGCACCATAACAATTCTGTGAATTCTTTGAATACTCTTTCTTAAACAGTGTTACAGTCTTCTCTTCTTAGGTAGACCCTCGGTACGGAGGATAACTTGTTTCCACTCTGGTTTGGTAGGTTCCGAGATGGCTGGTAAGTCCAATGTGTGATCTGCAGGATCTGCCACATGTGGGGCAGTTGGTGCTTGATGAGTTGGGTAGATGGGCCATTTGGAAGTTTGTGTGCTCCCTTAGATTGCCGTGACTTTGCCTCTGCATATTCCTGCTAAAGTCTCTCAATGTATTTAGTCCCTTCCAGAATGAACCTTCTCCATTTCGGTTGGTCACAAGCCAGGGTCTCCCATGAGTTGGGGAGTGATGTTTGACCTCTTCAGGGATGCTTTGAGGATATCTCTGAAGAGTTTCCGCTATCCTCCTGGGAGTCTCCTGCTGTGACTGAGTTCCGAATAGAAGGGTTGCTTTGGGAGTCTGGCATCAGGCATACAAATTGCAGGTCCTGCCCAGCAGAGCTGGTTTTGAGTGATTAGCACCTCTTCAATGCTAGGCAAGTTGGCTTGGGAGAGGACACAGCTGTTGGGCAGCCTTTTTTGCCATTGGAATGGGAAGGTCTTGTGAAGGCACCGCTGGTGGTACTTCTCCAGTGCTTTGAGGTGCCTACTGTAGGGTTGTCCAAATCTTTGAAGTGTATAGAAGCATGGGGATCACTGATGTCCAGTAAACCATGATCTTAGCCTTGGGTTTGAGAACCTGGTCCTCAAATACTCTTTTCCTCAGTTGACTGAAAGCTGCACTGACGCATTGGAGGCGATGATGAATTTCGTCGTCAATGTCTGCCTTCGTCAGGAGGAGATTCCCAAAATAACAGAAAATGGTCCACATTTCCCAGGACCTTGCCATTGGCCTTAATCAACAGGGGGAAGTGTCTTGCTGTGGGAGCTGGTACAGTATAAATTACATGATATTAGTACCTGTGCTGTCAAGGTTTTTGTCTGAGATGCTGCAATTTCATTAACCTAAAGTATTGCTCTGGCTACAGAGGGGATAGGCTTTAGGCCCAGCATGATACCGGCGCTAAAAGAATTAAATTATGAGCAAAGGTTTCATGGGCTAGGCTTGTATTCTTTGAACACAGAAGATTAAGGGATAACCTAATTTGGGTGTTTAAGATGATTACAGAATTTTATAGGGTAGATCCAGAACAAGGGGGCATAACTTTAAAATTAGAGCTAGCTCAAGGTTGATGGCAGAACGCATTTCTTCATACAAAGAGTAATGGAATTATGAAACTCTCTCCCTCAAAAAGCTGTTGAGACCAAGCCAACTGAAATTTGTAAAATTAAGATTGATAGGTTTTTGTTAGGCAAGGACATTAAGAGTTATGGAACCAAGGCGGGCAAATTAAGTTAAGATATAGATCAGCATGATCTAATTGAATGGCGAGACGGGCTCAAGGGGCTGAATAGTCTCGTCCTGTTCCTGTGCTTAACCATACAGGAAGCAAGGTGTTTTTTAAATCAGAGAAGATCCAGAGCCACAGATATAGTCACCTTGAAGGTACTGTTTATGTGCAATATTGAGCATTCACAGTTATTTCAGTGTGAATTCTACCCAGCAAGGCTAATGGGGCAAATGAGAGAGCCAGTAGACATAACATATAATGCAATCTATCAATATAAATACACCTCAGCCGTACACATGCACTAACAATGCGACCAGATACTTGTGGCTCAGCAAGCTTTACTGTTTATTTCAATTGTGCTGCCAAAGATTTTTCATTAGCAACTCCAGGTCTGATTCTGTAGGGGAAATCTTCCAAAGTTCTCAACTTGAAATAAATATGGGCAGAGAGTTGGTGCAACAAAGTTCGACCACTGCTTGAAATATTTTTACTTCATGACTTTAAATGACTTTAAAAAAAAATGCTTTTGTGATCAAACATTTGTCAAGAGATCTGGAATATAATAGAACGTGATATTAATTTGAACAAAATCAAACATAGTCAACCCAAATCCTATTTACTCTGGGAGGAGTACGACGCTGCAAAGCTTGGGACAATCTCCCATTCTTGAGCAAATAATGCAGACTTGTTAATGCCTTTTCGAATTGTGCTGTAACGCTGCTTTCAATTTCCTGACAATATAACAGGCTTTGGTGCGGTGGGACTGAAGCATTTAAACAGGGCTGCCTCACTGCTGCCTGCAGGGTTATGCCTGCCAATGGCATATGAGACTCAAAAGTGGTAAGTATGGGTATTTACCTTGACTGTGGAATGCGCGGTGGTATTCCGGGGTTTCAAAGGAAACCGGGAAAACAGTGTGCGTGTGACCTACTTCCCTCAAACCAATATGCCATTGAGTCTACTGGTCTGAGGGGGAAGGGTTGTGTTTCCATGAGTTCAGTAGATTGACAACTTGGCAGGCATCAATTTCTAGGTGTTGGGTTCATTCCAGCGTTTAACCTGCAGCCGATGCCATGTGGGCAGAAGGCCAGGACAGTGACTTAAGGTGGCATCAAGGCTCCAGATGCAAAACACAGTATTTCACCGATATTTTATGCTATCAATTTAATATTTGATTGATGCCAGTACTTGTGTAAATCTGGCCTCGGTGAAGAACAGCAGCTCAGAATTTATAGCTGAGCTGGAGAGTTTTGAGCAGTTTCAAGCTGGTATTCAGACACTAAGCACGTGCACCATCAATCACAAACACAAACAGCATTCAGTGTGCACCAATAAGTGACCTCTTCATTTCAACCAGCCCAGGTCAAAAAATGATCGACAAAAATGGCAGCTCAGTTGTGTCTCCTGTCAAATGATTAAACAGCAGGTGCTGCACAGAATGAGATCACTGTGTTCTTTTCCATCAACACATGCAGATATATAAAGATGCAAGTGAAACAGTGCTGTGCAATTGCCAAACCATAACTGAAAACTACCTCCTTTAGTCAGTATCACCGCCAGCAACACCCCTTCGACCTTTTGCTTATGATATCTTTTGCAATCTTTCCTTTGCCTCCACCTATCACTGGCCTTCTATCCAGCTTCACTTGTCCCACCCCTCTTATACTGTATATATTTCACCACATTTCTACTTCTCTTTAGTTCTTAAGAAGTCATCTGGATTCGAAACGTTAACTCTTTCTCTACACAGATGCTGTCAGACCTGCTGAGTTTTTCCCGCACTTTTTATTTTTGTTTCAGATTTCCAGCATCCGCAGAATTTTGCTTTTAACTGAAAACTATCTTGCCTTTTGTGGTACAAGCAGGGGCAGCTCTTGACCTTGGAAGTGGACTGCTGCACTTTTAGGTTAAGCTGTGTTTGCAGAAGTGTGCTGTAAATGGGACAGTGTTTTAGCATAGTCCGCTAGCTGCTGCTTTTACCTTCCTATGGGAAAGAGGAGGGGAAATTGGAAGAAGCAAGGGTATTGTCGAGGAATTGACAGGAGCAGTGCTTTTAGAATTGGAGGGAACTTTGAGGGCTGCTTTGGAAGTGGAGCGAGAAAACGCCAGGTGTGGTTCTGTGGTGGGAGAAATGGGGTAGGATAGTGACAGCTGGAACTAAGAAGATAATTTTTGTATCTTATGTTTATTCTTAATGCTTTCCTCTGCTTCTACTTTTATCCTCCTGGGATGGCCGAGTTGTACTATTAATGATACAGTTGATCAGCGGACACTTCTTGGGTGGAAACATTAAGTTTATTTACAATATACTCAGCAGCAACTATACATGAACTTTCAACTTCATCTCCATCTCTGCACGGACTGATGAGGTAGCTCATGCTATTCTCCTATTGGTTACTACAAATCATGTGATCTTGCCTAACAAGTATTATTCTTAAAGGTACATTTCACACTAAATAGAACCATAATTACTGCACCATTCATCCCCTTGAGGCTGTTCTGCCATTCAATTAGATCTTGGCTGATACACGCCTCAACTTCATTTTTAAAAAATTTGTTCATGGAATGTTTATTTCCCATTCCCAACGTTCAGAGGGCATTTCAAAGTCAAACATTGCTGTAGGCCTGGTCACATAGAGGCCAGACTAAGTAAGGGTGAGAGATTTCCTTCCTTAAAAGTGATTAGTGAACCAGATGGGTTTTTACAACAATCAGCAATGGTTTCATGGTTATCATCAGACTTCTAATTACAGATTTTTATTGAACTCAAATTTCACCAACTGCTATGGTGGGATTTGAACCCAGATCGTTACCCTGGGTCTCTGGTCCAGTGATAATACCACTATGCTACCACCTCCTCACATTTATATGATATTTCTCTGCATCCCTCGACATAAAAATCCTGAAAATTTCAATGATCTAGCAAGCCCAGCAACAGAGAGAGATTTCCAAATATTTGCTATCCTTTATGTGGAAAAAGTGCTTTTGGATTTCATTCCTAACTGGCCTCACTATAATTTTAAGATTATACTTCTTTACTTTTGATAGCCCACCACAAAGAAATAGGGCAGGATTTTCAAATGCCCACAGTGTCAGAACCCGGTGCGGGCGCGATTCGAAAATTGGGATCCCGATGCCTCCAGGACTGTTTGGAATTTCAAAGCGCTGGTGGGGGGAGGGTGGAAGCGGAGACGGGAAACCCGTTTACCTCCAATTAATGGTTCATTGAGTTTACCAACGCCTTGATTAGACCATTCATCAACCTCCAAAACTCAAGGGAACATGAAGGAAGTTTATGCAACCTTGCCATGTAATTTAACTCTTTAAATCTTGCTATTTGGCTGAACCACCCCGACCCCCAAGGGCAATATCTCTGTTCCGAGGCTCTGTGCTCAAAGCTGAATGTGAAACCCCATGCAACTGAATATTTACTTCCTCACTCTTGTGATCCAACTTGCTTGCGATTTGATTTCCATTTTGCTTTTTGATTGCTTTTCATACATGTGCATTAGCTTTTTGTGACCTGGGTACGTGGAAATCTAAACCCTTTCGCTCCTCCACCGTTCCTGCTCCCTCACTGTGAAGAAAGTATTCCAATTTGTCCTTCTCAGATCCAAAGTGGATGACCTTCCATTTTCCCATCTTGAAACACACCTGTCATAGTTTTGGCCACTCGCTTAATCTGCCTGCATCCCTTTGGAACCCTGGACTCATGTGCACAACTAACTCTGCCTCCTAATTTATCACCTTTGGCAAACTTAAACAACTCCACATTTCTTCAACTAAATAATTAACTTATGTGGTGAAAAGCGAAGGCCACCCTACAAATCCCTGGGAACAGCACTTGTCACATCATGTCGGCCAGAAAGCATTCCATTCATCCCTGCTCTCTGTCTCTTACCTCCCAACTAATTACTAAACCATGTTACAAGGATACCTCCAATTTTGTGTGCTTTCATTTTTGATGATAATCTCTTATGTGGAATCTTATTAAATTTCTTCTGAAAGTCCATCTGAATAATATTTATAGACACTCCGCTGTCTACTATGCTGATAACTCCTCAGAAAGTTTGACTAGATTAGTCAGGCAACACGTATCGTTCCACTTAACGTTCTCTCTGATTAGCTCGAGGGATTTTTGGCCAAGTGCTTAGTATCTATGTTTTTGATGATAGATTCCATCAACTTTCCCATAAGCTGCTAAAATGCCAGCTGCTATAGCTTAAAGCCTACATGAAGCTATTTCCTTTCACATGCGATAGACTTAATTTGCTCACCATTGCAGGGTCAATGCTGAAATTGGGTGCATCAGAGCTATCCAGTGGGATAATGGTTACCCTGATCAGTTCATTGTTCATTGTATATCATTCAAACTCATGAATGGGCCTAAGGCTGTCACTTTCGGACCTGAAAAGTGTCCAGTCTCCCTCAGATTACCCTAGAAGGGCGAGGTGTCTCAAAAATTTGAGCAACAGTCTCACGCTGCTACCATGCAGTAGCAACATGAGCGGTATTCTCCACTGATAAGATGCTGCTGTCGAGCCAGAAAGAGGTTCTGCCTACCATACGAATGAATAACGTGGTATATGAATTTCAGAGCCGGTGTGGTGCCTGGTACATAGGTCGTACGTTCCAATGACTGATGCATCATATCAAACAGCATATTCCTTCTGATGTGCGCAACAGGCAAAGTACTGACTGTACTCTCCCAGCTCGTGCTTGCACAACTCAGAACATAGTGCCCAACATTAGATGTGATTCTGTGATTGGACAGTACCTACTAAACAATCTTGATTGTGCTAAGAATTACACTGACAAACAATTTAAGATTATCAATTGGACTCGAAGTGTGGCTCACTTGTATGTGCTAGAAGCTACATATATTCACACACTGCAATATACTGGATACTGAAAGGCTATGGGGCCTTTCAATGCCAACATTCTGGCAATAGTACTGAAGACTTGTTCTTCAGAACTAGCTGCACCCTTAGCCAAGCTGCTCCAGTGCAGCTACAACACTAGCTTCAATACAGCCATGTGGAAAATTGCCTTGTTATGTCCTGTACACACAAAGAAGGACAAATCCAACCCAGCCAATTACTGAGATAAAAGCAAAATGCTCAGATGCTGGAAATTGGAAACAAAAACAGAAAATGCTGGAAAAACTCAGCAGGTCTAAAAGTATCTGGGAGAGAAAAAAAACAGGGTTAACATTTCGAGTCCATATGAACAGACTTGAAACGTTAACTCTGTTTTTTTCCTCTCCACAGATGCTGTTAGACCTGCTGAGTTTTTCCAGTATTTTCTGTTTTTGTTTGCCAGCCAATTCCTGCCCCATCAGTCTACTCTCGATCATCAGCAAAGTGATGGAAGGGGTTGTCAACAGTGCTATCAAGTGGCATTTACTCAGAAACAACCTGCTCACTGACACTCAGTCAAGTTCCACCAGAACTATAGCCTTAGTTCAAACATGGACAAAAGAGCAGAACTCAAGAGGCGAGGTGAGAGTGATTGTCCTTAACAGCAAGGCTGCATTTGACTGAGAGTGATATCAAGGGGCCTGAGCAAAACTAGAGTCAATGAGAATCAGGGGAAAACACTCTGCTGGTTGGTGTCATGCCTAGCACAAAGGAAGATGGTTGTGGTTGTTGGAGGCCAATCATCTCAGTGCCTGGACATTACTGCAGGAGCTCCTCAGCGTAGTGTCCTAGGCCCAACCATCTTCAGCTGCTTCATCATCACCTCCCTCCTTCCTCCATCATAAGGTCAGAAGTGGGGATATTCACTGGTGATTGCACAATGTTCAGCACCGTTTGCGACTCCTCAGATACTGAAGCAATCTGTGCCCATATGCAGCAACATTCAGGCTTGGGCTGTTAAGGAGTAAGTAACATTCACATCACACAAATGCCAGGCAATGACCATCTCCAACAAGAGAGAATCCAACCTCCTCCCCTTGATATTTAATGGCATTAGCATCACTGAGTCCCCCACTGGTAACATTCTGGGGGTTTACCATTGACCAGAAACTGAACTGGACCAGCAATATAAATACAGTACAGCAGGTCAGAGGCAGGGGTTTCTGTGGTGAGTAACTCACCTCCTGACTCCCCAAAGCCTGTCCACCATCTACAAGGCACAAGTCAGGAATGTGATGGAATATTCTCCACTTGCCTGGATGAGTGTAGCTCCCACAACACTCAAGAATCTCGACACCATCCAGGATAAAGCAGCCCACTTGACTGGCACCCCATCCACTACCTCCAATATCCACTTCCTCCACTACGGACGCACAGTGGCAGCAGTGTGTACAAGAGGCATTGCAGCAACTCACCAAGGATCTTTAGACAGCACTTTCCAAACCCACGACCTTTACCACTTTGAAGGACAAGGGCAGCAGATGAATGGGAGCCCCGCCACCTGCAAGTTCTCCTCCAAGCCACTCGCCATTCTGACTTGGAAGTATATTGCCGTTCCTTCATTGGATCAAAATCCTGGAACACTCTCCCAAGCAGCACTGTGGGTGCACCTACACCACATGGACTGCAGCGGTTCAAGAAGGTGGCTTACCACCCCTTCTCAAGGGCAATTAGAGATGGGCAAGAAAAATGTTGGCCTAGCCAGTGATGCCCATGTCTTGTGAAAGAATGAGAAAAGCCACAAGGCCCTGCCCTTTGCAAACAGGAAGAGCATGTCCATGCAATGCGCCTTTTTCAATTAAACTAGAGCTCGGGGACAGGTATTCCCCAGTTCATTCCCCATGGCAATACCTTGACCAATCAGAGTTAGCCTGCCTGGTTTGAATTTAAACGAAAGCTTGGCAGTTAACTGTTCCCTGGTGCATTCTCCATGGCAACGCCTCTACAAGTCAGACTCCGCTTGCCAACCAGTCAGCACCATCTTCTCATGCAGTGTAAATTGTTGTTCCCTTTTGAGATTAGGTATCCTTGTGAATCTGCCCTGATGAATGCAAAAACGAAAAGCAGATCTCTTTTTTCAGCAACGGACTTTATTAATTCCGTTTGTGAGCTGTTTGGGGATTCGGCCAGTTTTTTAAAAATAAATCTGCCAGTCCCCTTTTGCTCATTTTCTAATTGGACATAAATATTTATGGATCATGGCCTATTAGTGTCCTGCAATGCAGGCAGCGCTGTGTTCATTTCCGGTTACAACCTGTGACCAGATTTTGCTGAACTTTCTAAAACCAGATCAGCTTGGATTTCTGGCCCATATCACCACTGTTGCTCATAGGCTGAGTCAGAATTTAGATTTTTTTTTAATATGTACTGCATCAAGAACATAATTGCCAACCACTCATATTATGAATGGGCAGATAGCAAGTCCAGTTCACGCTCGCGCAATGGCTAATGCGATGGCTGAAATGTTTGTGATTCTCTGGATTTTGTGAACCATATCTTCTGCACAGGTTTTAAGCTTTGCACACGTGTGCCAGAGATTCATTGCCATGTTTTGACTTGGGCAGAACTGTTTTCTGGGTAGATAAACCAAGTACAAAACTGATTGTGCTCATTGCTACTGCTGACTCCAAGGCAATATTTTGTCAGAGGCTTCTCCTTATATATGTCAAACAGCTGAATATTGACATTATTGGGGTAGGCTTTCATGTGGGAAGTGGTGTATGGAAGGTCAAATGTGTACCCTGGCTACTGCAGATGCCCATTTTTGATATAGGATGCAATGTTTCAGAGTGCACTTGCTTGCAGTGATGCTTTCTCTAGCTTGGAGTTCAATTTTTTTCTATTTTTCTTTCATGGGTTGTGGACATCGCTGGCAAGGCCAGCATGTGTTGCCCATCCCTAATTTCCCTTGAACCGAGTGGCTTGCTGGGCCATTTCAGAGGGCAGTTAAGAGTCAACCACATTGCGGTGGGTCTGGAGTCACATGTAGGCCGGACCAGATAAGGACAGCAGATTTCCTCCTCTCCAGTACTTTAGTGAACTAGATGGGTTTTTAACAACAATTGATGATAATTTCAAGGTCACTATTACTGCGACTAGTGGTTAATTCCAGAATTATTAATTGAATTTAAATTCCGCCAACAGCCACGGAGGGATTTGAACCCGTGTCCCAGAGCATTAGCCTGGCCCTCTGGATTACTAGTTCAGTGAAGAGTTTGCAGGTGTTCTCAGCCCCTGTTGGGGACTGTGTAGTAACTGAAGGTATAGCCTCTCCTGCTGTCTATCAGGAGTCACGTGATGATCTTGGAGGCTCTGACCAATGAGCCCTAAGCGCAGGCAGCCCAAGAAGTGGGGGTTCCTGACAAGAGTCCTGATGTAGCATCTGTAAAGCTCTCTGTAATAAAGTTTATCTGTTTCTTGTTGAAACCTGTCTGCTCCATCAAGTCATTCCATTGGGCGAGGAGGGTAAAATAGCTCCGACGCTGCACCTCGCCTTGTGAATGTAAGAAAAAAGAAAAGACTACTCACCAGTCATGCCATTCTTTGGCAGAATCGATCCTTATGATGCCACTTTGGAAGACTGGAGCCAGTATGTAGAGCGTCTTGGTTTTTATTTCATAGTGAAAGAAATTACTGCAGATGAAAAGCAGAAAGCAATCCTTTTGAGTGTATGTGGCAGCAAGACGTACAATCTCATTCACAGCCTGACGGCCCCGGACGCGCCCAATTCTAAGTCCTTTAATGAATTAGTGGACCTTGTGAAAATGCATTTCCAGCCGAAGCCACCCACAATGATGCAATGGTTTAAGTTTAATTCCAGAGTTAGAGCTCCAGGAGAGTCCATCATAACCTATATAGTGAAGCTGAGGCAACTGGCAGAAGACTGCGACTTGGGGAACACTAAATGATACAGTTCATGGGAAGCCACTAGTAATGGAGGTAGATACGAGAGCCTCAACCACGGGTGGGAGAGCCTGCGTTTAAATACCTAAATGAAGGTACCCAGCCACTGAATCTGGAATGGACAACTGCTAAATTGAAGACATACACTGGAGAATATATTCAGGTAAAGGCCATCGCCACAGTACCAGTATCTTATACACAACAGACAACTCAGCTTCTAGTGATAATAGTGACAGGAGAAGGATCTAGTCTTCTAGGCCAAGACTAGTTACATAAAATCAAGCTCAACTGGTGTGAAATATTTCACTTGAAAACAGGGGGAGTTCCTGAACTGCTAAGGAAATACGACAGTGTACTTCGGGATGAATTATGGAAGTTAAAAGTCTTGCAAGCAAAAATACTCAGGCGACACCACATTTCTGTAAGGCCAGACCTGTGCCTTATACATTGAAGGAGAAAGTGGACGCAGAACTGTGCTGGTTAGAAAAGCTGGACATCATCCAACATGTCCAACTCTTGGAATGCGCAGCACCCAGAGTTCCTGTGGTTAAGCCTGACCAAACCATATGTATTTATGGGGACTATAAATTGACCATAAACAAGGCAGCTAAACTAGATATGTAATAAAAACAAAAAACTGCGGATGCTGGAAATCCAAAACAAAACCAGAATTACCTGGAAAAACTCAGCAGGTCTGGCAACATCGGCGGAGAAGAAAAGAGTTGATGTTTCGAGTCCTCATGACCCTTCAACAGAACTGGGTGAATCCAAGGAGAGGGGTGAAATATAAGCTGGTTTAAGGTTGGCGGGGTGTGGGGGGGTGTGGGGGGTGGGGGGAGAGAAGTGGAGGGGGGTGGTGTGGTTGTAGGGACAAGCAGCAGTGATAGGAGCAGATTATCAAAAGATGTCACAGACAAAAGAACCAAAAATCACAGAGGTGTTGAAGTTGGTGATATTATCTAAACGAATGTGCTAATTAGGAATGGATGGTACGGCACTCAAGGTACAGCTAAAAAACTAGATACGTACCCTACTCCAAGGATAGATGACTTTTATGCAAAGTTAGCTGGAGGCAAATCCTATACAAAATTGGATATGAGCCATGCTTGCCAATAATTAGAGCTGGATAGCACACCTAGAGGATACTATTATCACTATTATCACACACAAGGGTCTCAATCAGTACACTCGCCCACACTTTGGAGTATCGTCTGCATGTGCAATCTGTCAAAGGACAATGGAGAGTCTTTTGCAAGGACTTCCCTGAGTGGTAGTATACCTAGGTGATGTTCTGATCACAGGGTCAACCGAGGCTGAACACTTGGCCAACCTGGAGGAGGTGCTAAGAAGATTCACGGAAGCTGGCGTGTGGTTAAAGAAAGAAAAATGTACATTTCAAGCACCAGAAGTTACTTACCTGGGTCACAGGGTGGATGCCTTGGGTTTGCATCTGGTAGAAGAGAAAGTTAGGGCAATAAAAGGTGCGCCCTCACTTACCAATGTAACCAAACTCAAGTCTTTCCTGGGTATGATCAACTACTATAGCCACTTCTTGCCAAACTTACCAACTTATTGGCACCATTACACTTGTTGTTAAAAAGGAATCACCATTGGTTGTGGAATTCGCAACAGGAAGAAGCCTTTGTGAAAGTAAAGAAACTGTTGCATTTGTTGTGTTTATTGGTACACTATG
Source organism: Carcharodon carcharias (assembly GCF_017639515.1). NCBI lineage: Eukaryota > Metazoa > Chordata > Chondrichthyes > Lamniformes > Lamnidae > Carcharodon > Carcharodon carcharias. The sequence continues at coordinate 75,828,711 of NC_054487.1, read as the reverse complement.
ACCTGTCGAAAGAATTGGTATTAACATGTGATGCCTCTCCTTATGATTTGGGAGCTATATTATCACATAGAATGGAAAATGGATCAGAAAGGCCCATTGGCTAAATCTCGAGAACCCTCTCCGCAGCTGAGAAGGGTTATTCTCAACTAGAAAAGGAACGTTTATTGGTGGAATTCGGAGTGAAGAAATACCACCATATCTGCATGAACAGCATTTCACTGTTGTGTCGGATCATAACCCGTTAGTGGGTTTATTCAGTGAGGATAAGGCCATTCCCCAATAGCATCAGCAAGAATACAATGTTAAGCTTTGATATTATCTGCGTACGAGTGTACCTGTATGTATCGTCCTGACTTACACATTGCAAATATGGACGCGCTCAGCTGTCTCCCATTACTAGCCCCTGTTCTACAAGAAGTTGTGCTGTCAGTGAATTTCTACGCCTGTGTGTGCCAAGTAAATTAAAAATTGGATGAACAGAGATCCAATATTGTCGAAAGTCAGAGATTTAGGGCAGCGAGGGCAGAGCTGGTGCGTGCCTGCCATGCTGGGATGTGAAATAACGCGCGAAGATGTCGGGTGCGTGTCCTGATGCTGTTGTTGCGCGCTTGCACAATATTTCGGTCGGCAGGCGTGCTGCCAACTCTCATGCGGACCTGCTGACAATTAAGAGGTCTATTAAAGCCATTAGAGTATCAATTAACAGAGATCTTTCACCGCCCGTCCAACATTACGGTTGGCGGGCAGGCGAATTGGTCAGGTGGTGTTTGCATTTTTCAGGAAACCTCATCCAAGGGCGGGATGAGGTTTCCACAGTTAAATACAAAAAAGTAAAAATCTATGCACAGAATTTTTATAACGTCTACGCACAGCTGACTCATTTCGATACGTGGACATTTTTACCAGATTTTAAGTTCTGTCTTTATTGATTTTAAATTCGTCAGCTCCCTGAGGCAGCTCTCTGCCTTCAGGGGGCTTTCCTACTGCTCTCAACTGCACCCGCATTGACTTCAGCGCTCGTCCTCTTCCCATCTCCACCCTGGCAACGCTGAGCCTTTCGGTGCGCCTTTCATGCTGGCTGGCCGCTGATTGGCCAGCCAGCGTGAAATCGTGGTCGGGGGGGCCAATCATTGGCAAGGGCCCAATCCCCGCCCTCTCCCAGGCCTGCCAACCACGGCTGCCCGCCAACCCGAAAATTCTACCCTTTGCTTTGCCAGGATGGTCAAATTTGCCTGTATCTGAAGATTTGAGACCATTCCATGCCAGAAGCACAAGAGTTAAGCTGTCAAGATGGAATTTTGTTGTGGGGGTCAAGAGCCGTCATCCCTTCGCAAGGAAGAGAACCACTCTTGACAGAGCTTCACAGTGCGCATCCAGGCATATCGAAGACGAAAATGCTTGTGCGAAGCTATGTCTGATGGCCAGGCATTGACAGAATGGTCAAGCACTATCAGCAACAATAGAAGTTACCTGTTTTAGCTCCACTGTGTCCATCCACAGGAGTGGCCTGGCTGACCCTGGGGTTAAGCTACATATTGATTATGGTAGGACTATGCTTAGGTACCATGCTTTTGCACACATGCACGCTCTAAATAGATGGATGTATATCAGATCACCAACATTGAGAGGCTGTATCATTGTTTGAGCATACATAGGAACTGTTGTTTTTTTTCAAACTTATAAGTCAGCTAGGCCAGCATTTATTACCCATCCCTTATTCAGAGGGAATTTAAGAGTCAATCACATTGCTGTGGGAGTGGAGTCACATGTAGGCCAGACTAGATCAGGGGGAAGCAGATTTAGTGAACCAGATGGGTTTTCACAACAATCAACAAAGGTTTCATGGGTCACCATCATGGATTTTTTGTTTTTTTACATTGAATTCAATGTTGCTATTTGCCATGGTGGAATTCGAACCAAGTCCCCCAGGCCATTACCCTGCGACTCTGGAATACCAGTACCATGACAATACCACCTCCCCTTCTGACAACAGTATAGTCTTTACCATTACAGAGTTTCAGAGATTCATGAATTTAATGGCATCATTAATGGACACATTAAAACAGCCCCATATCATCCCTCATCAAATGGTTTAGCTGAGAGAGCTGTGCAAACTTTCAAATCTGGAAACGAGCTTATCAGGAGTTACTCTAGAAGCTCGACTTTCCCACTTTCTTCTCAGTTATCGTACACCACCACATTCGTCTACAGGTTCAACACCGTCTGAATTATTGATGAAATGCCAACTAAGTACAAGGTTAAGCCATGATGTTTCCAAACTTAGAGGGGAAGGTAGAGAGGAATCAGAGTAATCAAAAATTGAATCACGACATTCACAGGAAAGCTTGCATATTCACTGTTGGAGACAAAGTATTTGTGCGGAATTTCGGAAGTGGACTCCCTTGTTGGGTTCCTGGAATCATTGTCTCAGAGACTGGTCCCTTATCCTTCCAGTTGGAAGTGGAAGACAGGATCGTTCTAAAACACGTGGACCATACCCTTTATAGAGAGACATTCCAACAACCAACTATTCTGCCTGTCATTAACATCAAACCATCAATCCCTGAGGTGACAAATTGACCTAGAACAGAAAAGCCCGATGTCTCTGTGGAGTTGCCAAACCCAAAACTGCCACTTTCTAATGATGTATCTCATGACCGAGTTCCTGATCATGTCGATCCTGCGGAAGAACCTCAAGTGATAGAGCTACATTGCTCTAACTGAATCAGAGACTTAATCTTTAATCACCTGAAGTTATATATATGTATATGTTGTTGGATTTTCAAATATTCTCTGTAAATAGAAACTGTAACAAAACTAAAGGGGGAGAAAATGTAGTAATTGAAGATTTAGCCTCTCCTGCTGTCTATCAAAGGACATGTGATGTTCTTGGAGGCTCCGACCAATGACTCCTAAGTGCGGGTAATCCAGGGGTTGGGCTGCCTGACGAGAGTCCTGATCGAGCATGTAGCATCTGTAAAGCTCTCTGTAATAGGGTTTATCTGTTTCTTATTGCAACCTGTCCGCTCTGTCAAGTCATTACAGAGACAAATATTTCCCTATTGATTCTGGGGTGACGTGGTTGCTGGGATGATTGATTATCTGTCATATTCGTCTGTATACTGAAGAAAAATCACTGCCTGGTGGGGGTTAAAATTGGACATAGGTGGGAATGTAAAATTGGCAGAATTGCTTTCACTAACCGTAAAAATAGAGCCTACTATTCAGGTGGTCTAATGAAGTGAATTGAACTGAATAGCAGGCAGGCAGGACGTATGACAAGTGATCAGCGCCATCCTAACTGTTTTGTGTTCTCAACTCCAAGCCCAATTTCACCTCCAAGGTTTTCAAAGGTCAAAGTAAGTCAATTGACAATGTAGAAAATTGTTGTATCTTTATACAATGTAAACAGTTTAATTTTTGAGGCTTATTATAGCTTGTAGTGGCATTGGACTTGCTGAATACTACCTATCGCCACTCTGTAGAAAACAAGACAATCTCCATCTGCCAGCAAGTTGGGGGAGAATTTCTCATTCATGTGGATATTGGAGATTAGGATGTAGCTCCCAATCCTGGCTTTTTATGTAATTTTTTTATAAAGCAATATACCAGATTTTTCTCAAACTTTCCTATTCAAAGACCCATGCAATTACCATTGGCCTGAATTTTTCAGATGGTGGGGGTCTCACTTCCCACCATCTGAAGAGTCGGTGGGGAACACGTGCCCATCGAATCCGAGTGCCCCGCAGCCGTTCACGCTTGAATGAGTGTTAAGTGGCTGCAGGCGGGACTTCCGCCCCTCACTCAGGAAAGAAGTCCAGCCTTAGAGAGCTGCCGGCCAAACTGATTGGCTGGCAGCTCCCCAGCCCCTGCAGCCACAGTGGACAGAGAAGAAATGCAGGAGGACTCCTGAGACCAAGTCCGTGCACCAGAGGCCAAGGTAAGTTCAAGGTGTCACAGGGTGGAGAGGATAGGGGCGGCCTTGGCGGGGTGGTGGTGGGGGTGTGAAGGGAGCGAATGGCATCTTGGGGAAGGGGCGCTCGACTTCAGAAAGGGGCTTCTGATGGATGTGACTCCCCCTCCACTTCCTGCCCGAAGTGTGACTCCAATCCTCCCGCCAGCCTAAAAATTGAGTTGGAAGCAGCCCTTAAGTGACCAATAATTGGCCACATAAGGGCCTCAAATGGGGCATGGGTGGGCTTTCCGTATCAGGCCTCGCTTGCCCCAGTGTAAAATTGCTGTGTGGTCGGGGGGTTGGGGGGTGGGGGGGGCGGTGGGGGGGTGGTGGGGGGGGCGTGAACCCAGCAGAACCCTGTCCCTTCAATTTCACGGCCCCATCCCACCAGCCTAAAAACCTGCCGGTGGGGGGAGTGTAAATTTCTGGTCTTAGTGTCTTTGTCCCATTTGTTTGGTCGCATCTCTACGAGCCTCAATTGCACTTCAAAACACTGGGAAATGTGCCAAAAAAATACATCAAAGGTCACAAATTTTTACGGATCGCCATAGAAAATAAAGTTGATGCTGCCCCCTTTCAACGATGTCTAAATCAATGCGGTTTGTTTGTTGCTCTTGAAAACATTTGATGGATTAGCTGCAGCTAATGATATAACAAGTTCATGTGTCATGTAGCTCATTGTAGCTACTTCTTGTATGTCAAATCGGAGGTCCTGAGTTCCAGTTCTCCCAAGACATAAATAAAAAATACTTCTACTCAGTGCAATAAAAATGAATTCATTTTATTAATTCATCGTGGCCTTGGCCATGAACCTATTTTCATTAACTGGTTTTCAGTTGTATGTTGTTTGTTGTTTTGTTGAGATGCTTTCCCACCTCTCCCCACCCTGTTCTTTGTCAGCTTTTACAACTCTTTTTTGGGTACAGCTAGGTGAGAACTATTAGCTGAAGGATGACAATTCAATGACACAGTTCAAGAGTCTGACAGTAACAACACTTGCTACACCAAAGCCATCAGATGTTATTAGAACAAACTGTTAGTATGGTGAAGGAAATATTAAGAAATATTACTTGATTCTCTTTGTGTCTTTTATACTCTATCTCATCCTTAAGGGAAGTGTCTGAGAGTTGCTGTAGACAGCATGGCTCGGTGAGCAAATGTACCTACTGATAGCCTTGCTACAATTGTACAGGGCTTAGGTGAGACCAAACCTGAAGCACTGATCTTTAATTTGTTTTGAGCGAAAGGTTATCGGGGTTTGGCGAGAATATGGAGTTGCGGTTAAAAAGATCTTGTTGAATGGCGGAGCAGGTTCATAGGGCCAAGTGGCCTCCTCCTGCTCCCAATTTGTATGTTTGTAAGCTCTGCATTTAAGGAATGAAAGACTTGCATGGAGGCAGTACAGCGAAGATTCACTACATTGGTCTCTGGGATGAGAGGATTGCTTTATGATGAGAGGCTGAGTAAATTGGATCTATATTCTCTGGAGTTTAGAAGTATGAGAAGTGGTTTCAGTGAAATGTAATGGATTCTGAAGGGGCTTGACAGGGTAGATGCTGAGGGGTTGTTTCTCCCTGCTTGGGAACCTAGAACATGGGGGCACAGTCTCAGGACTGAGACAAAGAGAAATTTCTTCATTCAAAGGGCTGTGAATCTTTGGAATACTCTACCCCAGAGCACTCTGGATGCTCCATCGTTGAATATATTTAAAGCTGGGATAGACAGATTTTTGGTGTCTCAGGGAATCAAGGGATATGGGGTGCGGGCAGGTAAGTGGAGTTGAAGCCCAAGATCAGCCATAATTGCATTGAGTGGTGGAGCATGCTCGACAGGCTGTATTTTTAAAAATTAATTCACAGATTGTGGGCTTCGCTGGCTGGGCCAGCATTTATTGCCCATCCCTAGTTGCCCTTGAGAAGGTGGTGGTGAGCTGCCTTCTTGAACCCCCGTAGTCCATGTGGTGTAGGTACACCCACAGTGCTGTTAGGGAGGGAGTGCCAGGATTTTGACCCAGTGACAGTGAAGGATGGCGATATATTTCCAAGTTAGGCCTTCTCCTTCTCCTGTCTTTTATGTTCTTATGATTATGTGCCGTCTAAAACCAGACATGTTGTACCTATGTTATTTAGTCTCAGTTGAGGTGTGATGTTGGGATAGAAGGGAAGACTGACTTGAATTAATCCGATGACACCTTTGACATTAAGCCAACAAAGTGTTACTGTGTTCATTGAGCGGGACAAGAAATCAGTCAGGCGTGTGCCATTTAAATTCGCCCAACATCTGAACATTACACCCCAAATGGAATTCCGACCTAGAGGTTAGAACAAACTATCCAAACAGATAAAAGATTGCTAGGAGACAGCTACAGTTTAACTGGAATTGGGGGGGGGGTACATAGGACATCATAAATCATGAGAAATAACTAAGACTAGTCCAATAAAATTATCTATAGTACAGCATTTAGCATCTTGGCCAGCCTTTTCTGAAAGATGTTCCAAATAGTCTGCTGGCATGTATGGTGCAAAGCCTATTGAGTAAACAGAGGTAATGAAGCCTTTCATAGGCATTAGTTGCTATAAGGTCTCTTTTGGAGTCAATTTAGGGAAAAGATTTCACCTCGTTACAACTTGTAGTGCAATCATAAGCTCGTTATTCCTCCTTCCATTTACAATCTTGCTGCAAATAGAAAATAGAGGAGATTCTCAGTCTCCTAAAACTTAAATTGCTACAATTTACTGTTTTAACCTATTACGAAAGCTTACATGCTGTTCCCATCTCTTTGAGCAGCTGCCTGTTGCCATAGAAACAAGAAGTTATTAGGCCTGGTCATGTTTCCCTTGGCCTGGTCAGAGGCTCCATTGAGAATTATAGGGGGCTTATTTCCTGATAAGCAAAGCTCAGGTACAAATAGCACATTTGGTTTGCATTTCTCTATTTATTTTAAAATGGCTGATTTTATTTGAAAATAACACATGGAGGGATATTGAATGAGTGCTCTAAACATTTTTGAGAATGTATCCTTATAGTCAGGTCAGAGCCCTCTGAAATTAAGTTCTACACTGGTGCTATAAATGTCAGAGTCCATAGCAAAGGTCACCACTGTTAGAAGTCAAGTTAATAAAAATTTTGAGGTACAAGTATATTTTATTTCAAACGTTAAATACGTCAGACTGAGTTTATATTTGCCTTTTTGATAATTGACAATGGTATTCTCGAATGTTAGGGCTAACTGACTGGGGTTGCAGTCATACATTTGAATAGGAATGAACTTTGGCTAAATTTAATATCTGACTGTATTCAAACGTTGTGGATTTTGTCAAGCTGGCATGGTTTAGGTTTTGCTCAGATTTATTTCAAGGATCCTTCTGAAGAATGATTGCCTACTTGCCATTTTAAAATGTTAAGAATGTTTAGTTTCACAGTTTAATCTCCCTGTTAATGATGTTCATCTTCATGAGTGTGTTACTTGATGTAAATGCCAAGCCGCTTGTTTCCCATGCATTTGGCAATGTTCCCTGTTTGAAGACTGCCTGCACAAACAGACAATTGAAGTCTGATTACAAACCTGCGAACAGGCCTACATTAAACATTTTGAATTGCACCATAGAGTAAAAATAGATTATTGGTATCTTGGGCTGAATTTTGCCACAGAGTTGGAGGTGAATTCAGAGGCGGGGGTGGGTGGGGTGAGGGGTGGAGGGGCGGAGGGGCGGAGGGGGTCTGACTGGAATGGGGAAATTCAGATCGTTGCGCATCAGGATGGCTCCCAGATGCTGTCCCGCCTCCAAACGGGTTTCCCAAGGCAGGTTGTCATAGGAATCGGCAACCTGTTCTACAGAAGTGAGTAGCCAATTAGGGCAGTTAAGGTCCCACTTATGGGCCATTTTCAGAACCCACCAATATTTTCCTGGACTGCCCCCTGCTGAGTTTAGAGGTCAGCAGCAACTTAAGGCCAGAGGACTATTGGTGCCTCAACTGACTCTGACTCAAAGGCTGAGCCACAGGTATGAGAAGTACGCAGGCACAGCCAAAACTTATCCTGTAGAGGGGTTTGACCTCCACACTGATGGCCCTAACAACTGAGGATCTTCAAAAATTTTAAATTTTCAGCAAGCTTATGAGAGTGCTGCCATATTGAGGTACCCTTCTGCACGCCTTTATGCCTGGGCAGCGCATACCTATCCTGACCACTGCTGAGGGCCCTCTCATTAGGCCTCCTGCCTTGTGAACCCATCCGGTGAACATGGAGACGGCCAATTAGGAGTCTGTTTCACGTAAAGTTGTGCTGGCAGCCACCAAGGCGACAATCATGGGCTTGGAACCCTTATATGGTCCCAACCCTGGGCTTCTGGTGCCTGCGGAAACATTCAACTCCATGGCTCTGGAGAATTTTAAAATAAATAAACTAAAACAAGAGGGCCAGAGGTTTACTTCCACACAGAATGACTGAATTAATTTGGGAAATGATCTTCATCGTGAGGGGAGAAGGTTTTCATGTTCAGTGTACCTATTCCCTGATAAATATTGTTCAATATTTCCAGCAATAAGTGCATTCTTTATCCACATTTTTTACAATTTTGCCTTAACTAACAAATCGTGGGAATCTATCCCTCTTTGCACGATCTAAACAGCAGAGACTCTGCATGATCGCCATTGAGACAATAATCTATAGTTGCTGTGCTAGCTGGTTTTAGAGGCAACTAGACTGAATTAGATACTTAACATATGACCCAGAATTGGTTCCTCAGGAGGTTCTTTCTCCTCCGTTGGCACGAGACCATTGTACTGCTCCCATCATCACTTTTTTTGAGGTTAACAAACTTAGCACAGGCCAGGGAACGAACTTGCTTGGCTTCTTTGCATCTGTGCCAACATCAAATGCTGCCTTTATGCATGGGTGGGCTGAATAACTCAGAGTGGGAAGTGGGATGCGGGAAGAAAATGATCTATTGGGTGGGGAAGCGGGTGGGGGTAATGGGATGGGAGTCAACACTGGACTCTGTAAACCAGCACTGGGTAATCTGCCCAGAAGGTAAAAAGCAGTTTGGAGCAGTGGTCTTATTTCCCAGTTTTTACTGGCATTCCAGTTTAAGGTATACAAGACCTTTCCCTCCCAGTTTTTACTGTTTACTTCATTGCAATTGAGACCATGGATTCTGAAGGGAAGACATTATTCCCTTTGTCAAGCTGCACCGACAGTACTTTGAGCTAAATCTGCCCCCCCGGTATGGCACGTGGTGATCTCCATACAGTGACTTTCCACTGACCTGCTCATTTATTATTGCACAGCTCACCATGTTAAGACTGGCACCTGTGAGGTAGTGGCTCTGCACAGATGCTGCAATAAGAACAAAATCGAAGAGCGGTCCCAGACGGTGAAGTGCTCCTGTTTCCCGGGACAAGTAGCAGGAACGACGCGTGCTGCTCCTTCATGTGTTGACGGTAGGTTTGCTTTCCCTTTTTTAACACCAATTTCCCTCTCCCCAACTCCCAAGTTTGACTGTGGCTTTTTTTTTTTCCTGACACAGACCTCATATAGTTACCAGAACTATTCTATCTCATTTTTTTAATATTGCCTTCCTTTACATTTAGTTGGACTGAAAGCACTTAACAAGATGATCAGATCTGCGGTGCCAAACAACGTAACGAAGATGAACCCAATTGCAACGTTCTGTTAGAATGTTTGCTGAACTACATTTACAAAGGAGTGTTCCCTCACCTTGAATTTTATGAAGATTTTTGGTTCTTAACCTAGCCAGGAACAATATGTATTGGAAGGGCAGTATGTTGAGGCAACTGGAACACAGGTTGTGTCCCTAGGTCTAATTTTCACAATCCATTTTGGTGGCACAGGTCTGAGCTATGGACAACCTCTGCTAGGGTAGGGTACTGAATTAGCCCTCACTGATCCAGCACCAACACGCAGCCAAATTTGGCTCAGGTTGTTTGTCTCCTGATTTTCAACCTGTTGCCCAGGCATAAAATTGGCATTGCCGTTTGTCTGTGTGTTATCAATAACCACTTGTTTATCATTTCCATTGATTATTAACAGAGCTTTTTGATTTGAAAGGACAGTTTTTTTCTAATGGGGAAGGCGACATAACTTCTTTAACACACTACATGTTTGGCGTTCACTGCTCATTATTGGTTTGCCAGTCATGGCTCCATTGTAAGATCCATCAAAGGAGAGCAAGTGAAATACACTCCCTTCTTGTATTGAGTTTGATGTATAATTCTTTGGGGGTGCGTCTCCAGGTGAAAACTAAATAGGGCATTTTGATAAGATAGCACACTTGTTGCTAACCATATTAAATTAACTTAGAAAGGAGTTAAAATAATAAAACTAGAAATATATTTGCTATCAGCATTCCAGCTGGTTATTCTTGAATACTTGACCAAATCACACTTACAGCAATCCTTCCTTCCAGTGAATTACATTAAAAAAATCACCCAGAACAAGTTCAACAGCTTCAGACCATGAACTTCCTCCTCCATCTTTACCCCTTCCTTCATCCAATTTATTTATTTATTTATATTTATTTATTAATTTTTAATTTTTTTTTTACTTTTTATTTTTTCATTTTTTAAATCCTTTTTCCCCAACTACCAACCCCCAGGACCATCTGTCACTTGTTTCTATGTTGTGCTTTCACAGAGTGCTGAAACTTGTTCTGCTATCAACACATTCTGCTTTCTTACCTTTCTGCCACTTTCAGCACCTTCTTTAGTCTTTAACACTACCATTAACACACCCTTTGTCTTGTGTCTGTGACATCTTTGTCAATCTCTCCTTAGCTCCCACCTTTCCCTGACCATCTATTTTACTCCACCTGCTCCACTCCTCTTAATAATAGTATAAAATCCTTCACATTTCTACTTCTCTTTAGCTCTGAAAAAGGGTCATACGGACTCAACACATTAACTCTGTTTCTCTCTCCACAGATGCTGCCAGACCTGCTGAGTTTTTCCAGCATTTTCTGTTTTAAACCCAAAATAAGTGTTTAGTGGCACACATCGCCAAAACGAAATGACACAGATTAGCCACTTTGAATACTGAATGACTTTTGGAACTTCACTGTCAAAAATAACTCTTCATTTTTCAAGACTGATTAATTGTCAAAAATGACGATTATAGAATGGTGCTCCAAATGAAGTGAACTGCAGCAGTTCAAGAAGGCAGCTCACTACCACCTTCTCAAGGGCAATTCGGGATGGGCAATAAAAATACTGCCCTAGCCACTGACGCCCATGTCCCGTGAAAAAATAAAACAAAGAATGGCCAGTTAACAAACAATCTGGATTCATGTTTGATGGCGCAATGTATGTGCGTTCCTGATGGGAAGCACTGGTTGGACAACTGGGGCTAGAGTGTTGCAGTCCCATCTTCAAGTTGTGCTGTCCAAGTGTGGCCGCCGATGGAACCCTTGTACCTTGGTGAGATACTGGAGAGCTGCCAGGAATTGTGGAATGATAGGAGTATAGGAACAGGAGGAGGCCATTCAGCCCCTTCAGCCTGTTCCGCTATTCAATTAAAACATGGCTGATCTGAATCTCAATTCCACTTACTTGCCTTTGGTTCCATAAATATGCGTGCCCAAACAAAAGTTTTGCCATCTCCATTTTGAAATTTTTAATTGACCCATCCTTAACAGCTTTTTGAGGAAGAGAGTTCCAGATCTCTATATCCTTCGTGTAAAGATGTGGTTCCTCATATCACCCCTGAACAGCTTGGTTCCAATGTTAGGTTATGCCCTCTTGTTTTTGCCTCCTCCTCCAGAAGAAATAATTTTTCTCCATGCACGTTATCAATTCCTTTAATTGTCTTAAGCACTTGAGTTAGATCATCCCTTAATCTATACCTTGGAGAATACGGGTCTAACATAACACAGGATAACATAGAAAATACACAGCACAGAAACAGGCCATTCAGCCCAACCAACCCATGTTGGTGTTTATGCTCCTCTCAATCTTTTCTCATCCAAATCCACCGTTGTAAAGATTTGTTCCCCTTTTCCCTCATATGCTTGCCTTATTTCCCCTTAAATACATCTGTGTTATTTGCTTCAACAACTCCATGTGGTTGCAAGTTCCATATTCTCAACGCTCTTTGGATAAACAAGTTTCTTCTGAATTCCCTATTGGATTCCTCGGTGATTATCTCTTATCGATGGCTTCTTGTTATGCTTTCCCCACAGGAGGACACATTCTCTCTGTATCCATTCTAACAAAATCTTCCATTATTTTAAAGACCTTTATTACATCACTCCTTAGCCTTTTTTTGGGAGAAAAGAGACCCAGCATGTCAGTCTTTTCCTGATAAGTGTATGCATGCATTTCATTGTAAATCTTCTCTGCATCCTCTCCAGTGCCTCTTTATCTCTGTTACAATATGGTTACCAGAATTGCACACAGTACTCTTAAGTGGGATCTAACCAAGGTTCAGTATAAGTTTAGCATAAATTCCCTACTTTTCAATCCTTTCCCGGTAGAAATAAAGCCTGGAGCTTGGTTTGTTTTTTTGTATGGCCACGCTAACCTGTGCAACTTTTAGTAATTGATGTATTTAGTAAAGATATTTCTTCTCATCTCAGTTCTAAGTGGCTGATTCCTTATCCCGAGATTATTGGCTGGATTTTCGCTACTGAGGTGGGAACCTCGGTCAGGAAATTTCCCTACTTGACAAACCTGTCTCGGTTCAAAGGGCCCCCTTAGATACAACTTTCATCCCAGGGAGGGTGCGGCAGAATAAGGTTGGGCCGCAGACCCAGGAAGCAGATTGTAGGGGGCCACAGGGGTGGGTGAGTGCTGAGGTGAGCTGGTTATAAGGCCTGTCTTGGTTCTCTGAGACTTTGTCTCTGTTGCTTTAGGAGCCGTTAGGCCCTCTAGCTCTCACCCCTTACACCCCCTCAACCTAACCCACCCCTTGCCACCTCATACTCACATGCCACCTCCATGCCAGCTCATGCCCCCTACCCAGCATCATGCCCCTCTTACCCCCATTCTACCTCCAAAACTATCACCCAGCAGCCACCAAGGGCAGGCTTCAGCAGCCATGCGAGATGGAAAAATAACTTCTAACAATCAAATGCAGCTCTTACTTATGCACACGGTAGTAAAAAACTCCCATTTATTTATTTTTTCTTTTATTCTTTCATGGGCATTGTGGCATTTGTTGCCCATCCCTAATTGTCCCTCAACTGAATGGCTTGCTGGATTATTTCAGAGGGGGGCTGTTAAGACTCAACTACATTGTGCTGGAGTCACATGTAGGCCAGATCAGGTAAGGGTGGCAGATTTCCCTCCCCAAAGGATATTAGTGAAACAGATGGGTTTCTAATGACAATCGATTATACTGTCAATGAAACTGTGAACTTAGAACCCCCTGCAGAGATAATGCTTTTCTAGCTTTTGGAACTCAGTGAAGCATTCAGAATTACACAATGACAGCCCCTGGGCAATGTCAACAAGAATTCTATTGAAACTGTGGAGCAGGTGGTCATTATACCTTTCTACACCAGGTGGCCTGTCAATTAAAGACATCCAGCAGAAGATTTTTTAAGCTCTCATTGGCAGCTTAAGCCTGTTTTCTTTCCAAGTTTAAAAATTAGGGGCTTTAGAAAACTTCAGATCATGACATTTAAACAGACCTTATTCATCCTTCAGGAGTGTTTAGATTTACTTTATTAATACATGACTCCCACACTACGGTTTAAGGCCCTTGGAACAGTGAAAATGAAGTCTGTCTGAACTCAATATTAAGTTAAGATGGCCCTGCTGCGTTTGGGTTTCCTGCCTGTGTGAATCATGCCCCGCACCCTTCACCCATGCTGGCAAAAATTGGATCTGTTGGAAATGATGGTGGGACTTCTGCGTCCAGGTCCCGCCCACCATTTTTAAAGGTCCGTGGACCCTTTCCAACTCCACAAAAATCCAGCCTTATGTCCCCTCATTCTACACTCTTGAGTCAGCGGGAATTGCCTCCATCCTGTCAAGCCCTCTCGGAATTTTTAGCATTTCAATGAGATCATCTCCCACTGTTCTAAATTCCCGTGAGGAGAGGCCCATTCTACTCAAGCTCTCCTTGTAGGACAGCCCTCCCATCTAGGCATCAATCTAGTGAACCCTCATTGCACTCCCTCCAAGGCTTCCTCCCCTAGGTATTGAGACCAAAAGCTATGCAAGAAGAGGGGGAGAAAATTGGAAGAAAAATAAAAATGTGTTCCACTGCTTCATGGTAACGGTATGTGTTGGACTTGTGTTTGCCTTTCTATGGGAACCTAAGCTAATAAACTGTTGTTTCCTGTTGAAACAGCCTCAATAGTTTTACAGAAATGGTGGTGTCAAATGCAGCCATGCCTTGAAGGAGAGGAATGTAAAGTATTGCCAGATCGTACTGGTTGGAGCTGTGCCTCTGGGAATAAAGTAAAGACCACCAAGGTAAGTCAATCATCTGCAATCTTTGCAACCAGAAAATATTTGAATTTCAGAATGAATTTCAGGCTAGTGTAAAAAAAGGTGGCATTTTTGGATTGCCTGCTTCACAATACAAATGACTTTAACTTGAACTGCATTTATACTGCAGCTGCTGGTTGGAGATTGGTAGGGGTTCCAGCCAGGTAAAACTCCCATTTACCGCTGGAACTCCAATTCTCCTGCCCAGGAGAGACCTCCTCAGGTGACAGTTCCGACAACTATCTCAACATTTAAATGAACTCCAGGTAGGTTTGCAATGTTGTCTAAGCTGAATTAGGTGGTGCATTGGGTTTGCCATTGACCTTTCAACTTTTACCTCTGTGACCTGGATTCAAAGCCAGCCCAAATGGATCGGACGAAAGTGTCCTCTGTCTGCTGAAGCCAAGGGGCTTAAGTAAAATGAGCTTGCACAGCTTGAATCCAGTGTCTAGAGGACATAAAGACCTATTGCTGCTTTTTATTTGGAAGTTGAGCAGGTTGTCTCCTGGTATCCAGGACAGCATTAATCACTCAAGCAACAACACCAAAACAAATTAACTATTTGATTATCTCACTCCTGTCTGTGGGACCTTGCTGTGCACAAATTGGCTACTCAGTTTGCAAACACAGTAGTGATTGCAGTTCAAAATTGACTATTCTGAGTGTCTAAAAATACTAAATAAGTACAAATGAAGACATGTCCTTTCATCTCTCTTGGTGGATATGGGTCAACATCCAAAAGATGTCCAAATTTGGCAGTCTCACAAGAGAGCTTGTGTGGAAAAAATGTTACACTGGTGCAGTACAGGAAGGGGTGCGGGTTTGAAGTTGGGCTGAAGCACATGGTTCGAATAAAATAGTGGATGCTTTGCATCTGGTTGTCCTGCACCTGATACCTGCAGCTGGGGTTGTTTTCCTTGGAGCAAAGAGATTTGTTAGCAGTGTTCAAAACCATGAGACAGAGTAGATAGTGAGAAACTGTTCTCATTAGCGGAAAGGACGAGAACCAGAGGACACGGATTTGAAGTAATTGGCAAAAGAATCAAAGGTAACTTGAGGAAGATCTTTTTTATGCAGCGAGCGGTTGGGTTCCAGAATTCATTGCCTAAGAGTGTGGTCGAGGCAGACTCAATCATGGCTTTAAATTGGGCATTGAATAAGCACCTGAAGGGAAAAGAAAATACAGAGTTGAAGGGAAAGGGCAGGGGAATGGAACTAGCTGGATTGCTCTTGCAGCAAGCTAGCATGGACTTGATGGGTAGAATAGCCTCCTTCTGTGCTGTAACCATGCTATAATTCTGTGACACTGAATGTCTGAAATAGAAAGAGTTCTATTCTGCAGCACTAACAACCCTTACATTGATGAGAACTCAAAATTCCAAAAAGTAAAATAGTCCAAGAGACCATGTGATACCAAACTGCAGTTAAACTCCATGTGGTGTCAAACTAACCTTGCAGTCTTTATTTCTTGGCTATCAGGTTAGGCCAGTCCCTAATTCTGTATTAATACTGCTACTCTAGCCTTACTGTGAAGCAGAAGCCTGTCTTCTGAAACCCTGGAGTCATAAGAGTAAATTCACCAGTCGCACCTACCACGGTGCATAGGTCAGAGAATCAGTGCAGCAGGTCACAGCACCTTGCTTCTCTGGAGAAAGAAGCAGTCAATCGAGTTCAATATAACTCTTTTTCGGAACTGAGTCACATCAGACTTGAAACGTTAACTCTGTTTCTCTCTCCACAGATGCTGCCAGACCTGCTGAGCTTTTCCAGCACTCTCTGTCTTTATTTCAGATTTCCAGCATCTGCAGCATTTTGCTTTCATTTTAACCTATTTATCTTCCTGTGTCAGGAACAGTGAAATAGATGAATTTATTGTATAATGTCTCCATATCCCAGGAAGGATACACTTGCCTCGGACACAGTTACAGCGAAGGTTGACTAGATTGGTTCCTCGGAACAGAAGGTTGTCTTACGATGAAAGGCTAAGTAAAGGTTCTCTGGGGTTTAGAAGTGATATCTCATTAACACACGCAAGGTTCTGAAGGGGCTTGATAGGGTAGGCACTGAGAGGTTGTTTCCCTTGACTGGGGAATCTAGAACACGGGGGCAGAGTCTCAGGATAAGGGGTTGGCTATTTAAGACTGAAATTAGGAGAAATTTGTGCTCGTGAATCTTTGGCATTGTCTATCCAAGAGCTTTGTGGATACTCCATCACTGAATATATGTTTTGGGCTCTCAGAGAATGAAGGGACATGGGTGCAGTTGGGAAAGTGAACTTGAGACAAAAGATGGGCTGTGATGATACTGAACGGCGGAGTGGGATTGAGGATCTGTATGGTCTACTCCTGCTCCTATTTCTTATGCTACTATATAAATGTGCTTTCTGTTTCAGGTAAGCTAAGCCTGTGCAGATTTTACTTCATAATTCGCATCAGTGGTTTGTTGTGATTGGCTTTCTGCTTCCATGAGGCATGTCTGGCATTTAAACCACAAATTGCTCATGACAATGGCTGTTTAACCTGTGGATGTAATCTTTGGACCAGACCAAAGACACTTTCCAATATCCTTTGTGTAATTCTCACAGAAGAGTGTGCATTGCAGTCACCTCTGTGCCCCATCTCGTGCAGACAATATCAGTGCCCAAATAGAACAGCTGATGCAGTTGCTTTTTCTGTACTGTCTGCTATTCTCACTTGGTAAATGCTTTACCTCAGCATTGGAACAGTCAAATAGACTGCATTCATGGTGCTTGACAAATGATCCTGTTTAGACATGCACTGTAAGCAATGGGTGTCACCTCAGGAATGACTGCATTCTCACCAGTCAGCAGAAATCCTCTGTGGTATTTTTGAGAAAATCAAGGCTCTCTGAACAATGCTTAATTCGCAAAACCCATTGCAGGATAACCAGCTGTGTTGCTCCTTCAGAGAGCCAGCTCAGGCACAATGGGCTGAATGGCCTCATTCTGCGCTGTACCCATTCTGTGATTCATGAGTTTTTAAAAAAAATAAAATTTATAAAAAGGGTTAAAGAATCTTAAAAATAGTTTCAAGATTATTTTTGACCAATTTTACCATCTTTTGCTGAAACAACTATATACCATCATCAGTCACCAAATTCATTTTCAACTGCCCTAACCCAGATCTAAAAACACAAAAGGGCTAGACTTTTGACTTTAGTGCTTGGAGGCGATAGTGGGAAGCTGTGGAATATTTCCTGGGTACAGGACAATGGGCAAAGAGGATTAAAGGACAAGGAAGAGGCACATGCCCATAATAGAGCCTGTTACAAAAGGGAAATCGTGAGGTAGGGCAGGGGGTCCTCTCGAGATGTGAAATCCTCCCCAGCTGATTTTTCCTCTCTAATATGCATCCTGGTGATGCCTTACATCCAGGCGCTAATGTTAAACGCTATAGGGTAGAAATTCTGGTCTTTGCTGTCCCTGTACAAAACAGTCAACACATTCAGACTAATTTCCTTGGTACGTTGCTGTAAGATGTTCCCATCAGAAAACTGGCAATCACATTTCTATGTGTCGGATTATATTCCCAGAATTTTATGTGTGGAGCGGCTGAAATTCCTAGCACCCAACACAAACTCCACTCCCTAGCCACAGACTCCATGCCTTTCTATGGCAACTGTCTGAGGCTGAACCAGCCTTAGTAATCTTGTATCATATTTGACCCCAAGATAAGCTTTTGACTGTCATATTCTGGAAAGCCAGGCAGTAAAGGATAAAACTGGAGCCAATTTTTACAAACATTTATTAGTTTTATTTAGAGATGCACATTATAAACTTGGACCCCCTAATCCGACCACCAGATTTTCAATCGGTTCCTATTTATATGTGCTCAAGTGACTCCCCAGTTAATGCTCACCACCTGCATACAATTAATTACAATTAATATACGATTAACACTGACCACATACCTGTGCCATCACTAAGACAGCCTATTTCTACCTCTATAACATCACCTGACTCCATCCTGCCTTAGCTCATCTGCCA
This sequence comes from Carcharodon carcharias, assembly GCF_017639515.1. NCBI lineage: Eukaryota > Metazoa > Chordata > Chondrichthyes > Lamniformes > Lamnidae > Carcharodon > Carcharodon carcharias. The sequence continues at coordinate 75,810,298 of NC_054487.1, read as the reverse complement.
TTGAAAGCCTTATCAATGCTTTTCTTACCACTAAACGTGACTATTCCAATACAATCCTGGCCAGCCTCCCATGTTCTACCCTCCATAAACCTGACATTTTCCAAAGCTCTGCTGCCTGTATCTCAACTCACACCAAATCCCATTCATTCATCCCCCCCTTGCTCCCTGACTGATATTGACTCCCCGTTAAGCAATTTTTCAACTTTATAATTCTCACCCTTGTTTACAAATCCCTCCAAAGCCTTAGCCCTCCATACCTCTATAATCTCCTCAGCCCCACAACCCTCTGAGACACTTGTGCTCATTGAATTTAGGCTTCTTGAGCATCAATTATTTAAATCATTATACCATTGGTGGCCATGGCTTCAGATGCCAAGGCCCTAAGCTATGGAGTTCCCTCCTCAAACCTCGCCACTGTTCTACATCTGTTTCCCCATTTAAAACACTCTTTAAAACCTACCTCTTTGACCAAGCTTTTAGTCATCTGTCCAAATTTCTCCTTGTGGCTTAGCGTCAAATTTTGTTTTAGAATGCTCCTTGGCACTATATAAATACATGTTATTGTTGCTGTTCACCGAGAGGCCATTGAAGAGATGTAGATGTAGGTTTGGCCTGCTGGAATTTGAGGCATGACCAGTGCACCTTTTACCCTTCTCTGGCCCAATGAGGAATTCTAATGTTCTGCCATCAGAAGAGGAGACATACTCAACATCCAATGGCGGAAGCAACACCACAATGCCTGTATCCTGAGAATGACTGGGAAGGTGGTAGCTGCATGATCTATCCTATTTTTGTATTAGGATCAGCACCAACCCTCCCCTTCCAGGGGCGCAGATAGTTAGGAAGTGCTGTTGCACACCCCTACCTTTGTGTAGAAAGCCCTCCCTCGCGATTTGGAACGTGGCCAATGCCAGCAGCCAGAATCACAACCTCATCTTCTTCCGGCAGTATTTCAGGCCTTCAGAAGTTTCAGGCCAAGAGTCTTCACTGAATAAGGACTAGAGCTAATTGAAAACATTTAAATTGTTCAATTAAACATAATTGTGAAAAAAAAAAAATCCAGTACAATTAAACTGGAATCATTTGTTATTTTACATCATTGCCTGTAGCTCTGTTGAGTGATATGCAACGGTACACGGGACTTTGAATGGAAAACAGATTATAGATGTTCATAAATATTTTTATGTCATGTGAGAGAACTTGATTACCCAAGACCTTTTCAGAATGTGTATCATGTTGCATCATTTGCATATTGCCATGGGAGCACTGTTCTTTCCTCCCAACTGTAGCTCTTTAACTCCCCAGCTTCAAAATCATTTTAGTCAGGATGAAGAATGAACATCATTTGGGCATTTCAACATAAAATAAAATGAATTGCCGCTCTCCAATATGGAGCCAAAGTGAAGTTCAAGCTCTGTGACTCAGGATAAACATGTAATAAATTTAAAATAGTTTTTCAAATGACAAATCTAATCCACTCATCAGTACCATTTTAGTTCCATAAATGGCTTGTTAACGAATTTACATTTCCTGCAATGTTTGATCCCCTGTTTAAAAAAAAAAATCTACATGGCTGCATGTTCCATTTTCAGCTGAAAGGGTCCGCAAACTTTATTTGTCACTCCGAGGGGATTTTCAACATGGTGGTCACTCACTATAACATCCCACGGAGAGCATCTGGCCGCTTAGGTTCACGTTCACGGCCCTCTCAGAATACCTTGACCTCTGTTCGGCTTGACATAAGATTAGAGTCATAAAATGGTCCAACCCCAAAGGTGGGCCCTTCGGCCTACTGAATTAGTGCTGACCCTTTCGCAGGGCAACCAGTCAATCCAACATATCTCCAGTTAGTTCCTCACATCTCTCCAGTTTTCCCTCTTTCAAGTTTTTATCCAATCCCCTTACTGTTGAATCTGTATCAGGAGTGTATTTCAAATCATGATTACTGACTGTGTCAAGAAATTTTTCCTCATGTCGCCTCTGGTTTGTTTTTTTGCCAAACGCCTTAATTCTGTGCCCTCTCATTATTTCTCCTTAAGCATTGGATACAGATTCCCCTTGTTTACTCCATGATTTTAGACACCTTTATTAAATCCCCTCTTAGCCACCTCTGCTCTAAGGAGGAAAGGATTGTACCTGTTAGTGCTGAATTTGTCCGTTCCTTGTTTTGAATGCTTCAGCCGAGCTGTTGTTCACTGGGCCTGGGTGGCGGCCCAGAAATGAAGAGGCCCTGAGGTGTGAAACAAAAAGTTGTCTTCCGTATGCAAAACTCCTCGACATGCGCCTGACCAATTCCGAACTTTGGGTCATGTTTCTTTCCCTCTGATTATGGGGGACATGGTAGCACTGTGGTAATGTTAGTAGACTAAAATCCAGCAGCCAGGGCTAGCGATCGAGCCAGGGTGAACAATGCTGGTGGAAGAAATGAGGCTGGGGGGGTGCTGCCGAGAGCAGTGGGGGAGGGGGTGATGCTGATACCCTGAGAACGGAGTGGGGGTGGGGCGGTGATGGTGAGACATTGAGGCTGGGGGTGCTGCCGAGAGCAGCGGGGGAGGGGGTGATGCTGATACCCTGAGAATGAAGTGGGGGTGGGGCAGTGATGGTGAGACCTTGATGGCAATGGGGTGGGGTTGGGTCCTTGGGAGCGGGGGGTTGCAACATGCAGCCTTGCGATCCACTTCGATTCTGATGCTGCCGCTTAGACCCCACCATTCAGCGATGCATGACAGGCCCAAACAGACACCATCAAGCTTGCCGTGCCTGATGCATATGCAGAAACAACTCCTGCAGTAGAAATCCCTGGCAGGAGAAATCAGGGACAAAAACATGTACTGGGAAGGCCTGACCTGGGACGCAGGATGAGTGGCCAGATTACAGGACAGGTCGTTCACCCAGGATCTAGCAGACGTGAGTTGAAATCCCACCATGGCAGCTGGGGAGAGTTTAAATTCAGTTAATAAAATACACGTGGAGCAGGAAGCTACTGTCAGTAATGGTGCCAATGAAACTACCCATTGTTGTCAAAGCCCATCTGGTTCAGTAATGCCCTTTAGGAAAGGAAATCTGCCGTCTTTACCCCTTTGCCACCCCAGACCCAAAGCAATGTGGTTACCTGCGATCTAAAATGGCCTAGTAAGCCACTCCGTTTTACTGAAACTGTGATCACCTTCACTATGCATATTGCAGTGGTTCAAGAAGGGTGGTTCACCACTGCTTTCTCAGACGTAGTAAATACTGGCCTTTGAAGTGTTGCCCACGTCCCATGAATGAAAAAAAGCAATTTCTGAAGGCTGAGAAGATAATCGCCTGAGGAGTTTCAAATTGCCTTTATGCCCATGAAACAAAAGAAAAAAAGTTACTGAACTCATCAGAGGACCAGGAATAGGGCATCCAGCTCCTCGGGCCTGCTCTGCCACTCAGTTTAATCTTGGCTGATCTGCCCTTCAGTTCCATTTAACTGCCTTAGCAACATATCCCTTGATATCTTTACCCAATAAAAATCCATGGATCTCTGTCTCAAAAGCCTCCAATTGAACCAGTATCCCCAGCCCTTTTGTGGCACACAATTCCAGGTTTCCACTCCTCTTATTTTTCATTAACACAGTAATAGACCCACAGTATAAAAACAATAATCAATGGAGAACCATGACATGCAGAAATTATTCCACAGCTCCCATTGAATTTCATCCTACTCATTGAAATATAATTGAATAGCAATAATAAATGCCTGGTCATTAGCGTAGCTATAACTGAAGATAGGCAGCATGATTGAAGGACAGAATACATAATTACAGCCCACTGTACTCCTGCACATTCATTATTATCGAAGTCTTGCACAAGCTTTAAAAGCCGGGATAAATTAGGCAGGGAAACATTATAAAAGTGTAAATGTTCTTAAGTTGATCAGATGGAAGAGTGGGCACATATGGCTAAGCAGGTCATCTCAATCAGCAGCTTTTATATAACAACGTTGATGAAGTACGATGGCCATACTAAATCATAATGTAGGAATAGACCTCATTGTTCTAGGCAATGCAGTTCATCAGACTCTAGTAGTGCTTCTGATGCAATGGCACAGCAGGAGCTCTGCCAAGGGATTTTCAGGCCATTATGTTTTACATGGAATTTTTAAGTGTGAACGTTGGTTTCTAGATTCTTGAATCAATAAATCTCGAGTTCAATTATGAACTGTAGGTGTTATTAGAAAGCATATGAGCGACGCAGGAACATTCAACCTGTGTTATTAAATGCACAAATGCTGAGATTATTCTGTGGATGGATGCTAAGGATATCTTGCCCTCATGAAAAATGATTTTAATTGCTCCACCTCTGGTAGCTGTGCCATCAGCTGCCTGGGGCCTAGATTCTGGAATCTCCTCCTGAAGCCTTTTTTGTCTCTATTCATATTTCTCCTCCTTAAAACCTACCTCTTTGACCCAGTTTTTTGGCTTTAATATCTCCTTATGTGGCTCAGTATCAAGTTGTGTTCAAATTTTGAAGCACTTGGGACATTTAATTATGTTAAAGGCCCTATGTAAATGCAAGTTGTTGACCACCATGGGCAGACTGTTGCCATCGGCGAGCAGGGGGCGGGGCCTGCTCGCCGACACGTCAAGTGATGCGGGATGAGTGTCAGACGGAACCTCCGACGTCATCCGGGTCCATTTAAATTTTCAGGGAAGGCGGGGGCTCAGCAAAATCAGCTGCGGGCTGGCCGACCTGTCAGTGGCCAATTGAGGCCATTGACAGGATCAATTATATAATTAAAGGACATCACGCAAGGCCCGCCCACATAAAATGGCGGCGGGGTCCGCTTCTCCGGCGGGGATCGGCTCCCCGCCCACTGGAGATTGGGTTGGGCCCGCCCGACCGACAGGCAGAAAATTCTGCCCCATTTTCTGCTGAAAGTAACTGCGGTGGGAAGTGCTTAATGAATGCAAGGCCCCTCTTCCACCGAAACAAACGCAAAATATTACAGATCCTGGAAATCAGAAATTAAGACAAAAATGCTGGAAATGCTCAGCAGGTCTGGCAGCATCTGTGGAGGAAGAAACAGAGTTAATGAGCACGATTTTCCAGTCCTGCCCACCGTAGGACCGAGAATTCCCACTCAAAGCCAACAGGCCTTTTGCTGGTCTGTCAAGTTTTCTGTCCCACCCACAATGATTCCTGTGGCAGACGGGACCGGACAATCCCTCCCCCTCTCCCCCCCCCCCCCCCCACTGATGTTTCTGATTGAGGACCTTTCTTCAGAGCTGAAGGAAGATAGAAATGTAGTAGCTTTGAGCATGTGAAAGGGGGAAGAGGGAGGAAGAGATAAAGGGAAGGCTTGTGAAAGTTTGGAGGACAGGAGAGATTAACCAACCAAAGATTTCAGGGCACAAAAGGCAAAGGGGTCTGTGATGATTGTAATAAAGAAACAAAAGGATTGTCCAGGGTGGGCGTGTGAGCTGGAACTCCCTTCCTAACAGCACTGTGGGTGTACCTACACCACACGGACTGCTGTTCAAGAAGGCAGCTCACCACCACCTTCTCAAGGGCAACTAGGGATGGGCAATAAATGCTGGCCCAGCCATGAAGCGCACATCCCGTGAATGAATAAACAAAAAGGATGGTAGAATAATGAACAGCTGTGTCTGAAAGCGAAGGCATGAAAAGCAAGTTTAAGACTGGCACATGAAAAGCAAAAAAACAGAAACAAAATGGGGGTACAGAGCTTATAGTTTGAACAGAAGGCTGTAAAGTTCCTAATCGAAAGTTGGAGGCGCTGTTCCTTGAGCTTGCATTGATCTTCAACCGCAGTAGGCAGAAGACGGAGATGTCAACTTGAGAGAAAAGTGAATCAAAATGGCAAGCCACTGAAGCTCAGAGTCATGCTTGCGGACTGAACGGAGGTGTTCCACAAAGCGACCACCCAACCTGCATTTGGTCTCCCCAGCGTAGCGGAGACCATATCGTAATCAGCGAATACAATATACTAGATTGAAGGAAGTACGTGTAAACCACTGCTTCACCTGGAAGGAATGTTTAGTGCCTTGGACAGTGAGGAGAGAGGAGGTAAAAGGGGTAGGTTCATCCCGTTCTTTGTATGGCAAGGCGCCAAGGTGTTGGGAGTGACTGAGGAATGGACCAGGGTGTCATAGAAGGGACAGTCCCTTTGTAATGCTGACAGGCAAGGGGAGGGGAAAACATATTTGGTGATGGCATCACGCTGGAGGTGGCAGGAATAGTGGAGGTTGATCCATTAAATGTGGAGACTGTAGGGTGGAAGGTGAGGACAAGGGGAACCCTAATGTGGTGCTGGGAGGATTCTGGGAATTTCTGAGAGATGTGACATTGACACTTTTTATGAAGTAAATGAAAATGGTGGGATGGGGAACTGAAGAGGTCAGGACTTGTGTGGAGCCTTAAGCTCCCTTTCCCTTCATTCTACTTAGCCTCAGCAAACTGACATCTGTCACGCGTCAAGCGTCTGGGTGTAGGTAACCACTGTCTCATCATTATACACAACGTGATGAAGTGATGTGTCATTTTGAGATATGTTAATCAATATTTTGACACAATGCCTTTGTGAGGGTTGAGTCTTTTTTGAACTCTTCTTGTTCTTTCATGGACTATGTGCATGCAAGAGAATCAGAAAATAAATTAACACAGGGTTGGAAATAGGTATATTTGAATAATGTCAGTGACATGAAGGAAAGTCTAACACACACACATGTACACACACAAACACATGCACACAGACCCCACACACACACCACATATATGCACACACCACACACGTCCCTATACAAATCCAATTACAACAGAATTGGCATTCTAAATTGATCTTCATGCTATTAGGTTTCTAATGACTTACCTTCCCATTCTTGGGGAAATGTTTCTCTTCTCTTCACTTTCCCTGACCATTCCCACTTGCTGCATGGGTACAGCTTCACTGCTGTCCGCAATCTTCCAATAGTGAGACTATCAGCAGGATACTGGAATGGTGGGGTGAGGGAAGCAGCACAAATGCTCAGGTTGTGATCAGCTATGGAAACCCTTGGATCAGTTCTGCTTTTCCCTCTCCTGCTAATAACAACAACTTCTGTTTATACATCATATTTTATGTAATGAAATATCCCAAGGCCGTTTTACATGAGCGTTATAGTACGATACTGAGTCTCATAAGGAGATATTCGGTCTGATGATCTAAAGCTTGGTCAAAGAGGAAGGTTTTAAGGAGTGTCTTAAAGGAGGAAAGCAAAGTAGGGAGATGGTGAAGTGTAGGGAGGGAATTCCGGGGCTTGGGGCCTAGGCAACTGAAGGCACAGCCACAAATGGTGCAGTGATTATAAATGAAAATGTACAAGAGGCCAGGATTAGAGGAGAACAGAGATCTCAGAAGGTTGTGGGGCTGGTGGAGATTACACTGATAGGGAGGGGTGAGGCCAGGGACGGATTTGAAAACAGGGATGAGAATTTTAAAGTCAAGATGTTGCTTGACCGGGGGCCATGAGCACAGGGGTGATAGGGGAATGGGACTTGGTGTGAATTAAGATACAGGCAGCAGAGTTTTGGATGAGCTCAGTTGTATGGAGAGTAGAAAGTGGGAGACCAGCGCATTAAGACAGTTGAGTCTAGAGGTAAGAAAGCCATGGTTGAGGGGCATTGAGAGCAACCTAACCAGCTCCTCATCAGATTCTTTTCTATGAAACTGTTTCCGTAAAACCTGACTTCTGACCACGTAGTGGAAATAAGTTATTGACCAGAGGTCGGGGTGTAACCTCACTTGCACTTTGTTCTCTTGTGTTGTCTGCTTTTCACAACACCCTGTAAAATCAATAATCCATATGACAGTTCAAATAAATGACATCAGTGGTCATGTAATTGAAGACAAGATAGTGCATCAGTTGTACGCTGTCAAGTCTTTTTAGTTAAGATTGTGTTCTACAGCCCTTTAATCTCTCATCATAGTTTTGTGAAGACACAAAAATAGCCTCCTAATCAGGAGTACTGTTACGTTCTATCCTCCTGAATTTTATTTAATATAAAACTAATAACACTGTGCTTTGCTGTTCAGATGTCTCTCTTTCCACTTACAGAAGAGCTTAATCATTCCGATAGATTTAATTCAGCTTTGCACAAGTCTGTTCCCAGATGGCAGCTCATCATGCTGTTGTATAAACTTGGAAAGATCCTTTATAGCAACTAAATGCAGGCATAATAACTAACATTTTATTTGCTATGTAATCCTCATTCAGCCTTGTGGTCCACTGAGTATATGTTTCAGAAGCCGATTAGGTAAAAATGCACGAAGTGAATGGAATAAATGGCAGTTAGACAAAATATCCATGCAATCATGTTGCCTGGGCTGGTATATGCAGCCTCTTAGTCATGTACTACCTTACTATACCAATAGGTGCTGCTACTGCACTTATTAAGTTATTTTAATTTCCCAACTTTAAACCAAAAAACCCCCCCACAATTTTTAGATTAATTTGGCCTTATCAAGGTGACTGATGCCAGTGCTCAGGATCAGAACATTCCCACAGCCCAAGTGAAGGAATTCCGCACTTTCAGGTCAAGTGTAGCCTGGTTCTCAATAATGCAACACAGCTTTACCTCTGCCTTAACCTCAACCTCCCAACCCAATTCCTGTCAAACTACTGCATCATTTCTTTCCCTATGCCGCCCATCTCAGTTGATTCTCTTGAGTGAGGCTGACAAATGTCTGCTGCCCCCATTCCTAACCTGCACCAAGTCTCCTTCACCCATCATCCCTGTGCTCGCTGATCAACATTGGCTCCAGGTCTGGCAACACTTCAACCTTAAAATTCTCATCTTGTTATCAAACCGCTCCATGGCCTCATCCCTCCTTATCTCTGTAACTTCCTCTGGACATACAAATCTTTGAGATCTCTGTGCTCCTCCAATTCTAGCTTCTTATGTATCCTTGATTTTTATTGCTCTGCTACTGGTGGACGTGCCTTTATCTGTCTAGACCCTGAGCTCTAGAATTTCCTCCCTAGAGCTCTCTGCCTTGCTACCTCTCTTTTCTTTTAAGAAACCTATCTCATCTGTCCTAATACTTCTCCTTATGTGGCTCGATGTCAAATTGGCAATACTCCCGTGTAGAGTCTTGGGACATTTTACAACCTTAAAAGTGTGACAGAAATGTGAATTGCCACTATTGTAGTAATTGGGGCCAAATTGGAGCCAGCTTTTGACTATGGAACCACTGCCCGGTATAACTGGGTTGAGACCAAACAAACATGCTTATGGTCGCACCTTCTTAGAGAGCTTTAATTTCGTACTATAATTCATTTTTTGGTAGCTCAACGATGGGGTAATGGAGATTTAAGTGCTCCGGAATAATGTTCATGATTCAAGACAGGTGTAAAAAAGTATTGACCTCCCTCAATACGACTCCCAAAAATGTGCTTTGACCCGCCCACAGGTTTCAGAAAACCACCTCTGATTGCACCAGTATGACAGTCTGAAGACAGAAGGCACTTTGAACAGTGTCATTTGAAGCTGTTATGAACCTCAGCCTTGTAAAGCAGTATGTCATATGATTCTAGGATTTCAATTCCACTGGACCATATGATCGCCAGTTTGAATTTTTTTTTTATCTAGGTCCCCTGTTCCAAACATGACTTTTAAACGAAGAATTTCAGCCAGGTCCCAAGTCAATGCTGCACCCACCTAGCCCTCTATAATGTGTCTGGATGCAACTGGTTTGGTTTGCTTCTTTGTTGTCCTTTCTCACTATACAAAAGGACCTTGCCTTGCCCCATGAGGAGGAGGTGATGTCGTAGTGGTATTGTTGCTGGATTAGTAACCCAGAGACCAAGTGTAATGCTCTGGGGACCTGGGTTCAAATATCACCACAGCAGATGGTGGAGTTTGAATTTAATAGAAGTCTAATGATGACCATGAAACCATTGTTGTAAAAACCCATCTGGTTCACTAATGTCCTTTAGGGAAGGAAATATGTCGTCCTTACCTGGCCTGGCCTATATGTGACTTTAGGCCCAATGTTGTTGGCTCTTAAAATGCCATCTGAACAAGGGGCAATTAGGGCTGGGCAATAAATGCTAGCCTAGCCAGTGATGCCCACATCCCATGAATGAATAATTAAAAAATTCTCCTTCTGTTGGCTTTAGATGAGATCAGAAACTCAATATGTTGGAACTGAAGAAACTCTAAACTCCTTGCTCCCTAGCTGTAATTCACCACACAAACCACCTCCGTTGTCAGAACAATAGTAGTGACCTCTGTTGGTCAATGATGGCACTTCATGAAAAAAAATAGACCATTGCCCTTTGAAGCTTTTTTTATTGAACTATAATTTGAATAATTTTATGTTTTGAGGACCTTATTTACCATTTTTGATGTCATTCCTTCCCCATCTATCAGTGGCAACATTTCTATTGTAGCATAAAAGCTGGACTTGTTAGTACCAACCATGGCTTCTTTCGATCAGTTCTTGGGTTGTGATTGGTTCTGCATCACCACTTCAAATAAAACTCATCCTATGTTCTGACTGATTAAATTGGATTGAATATTTGCACTACAATCTTGAGTTATTGGACAAAAAAAATCAATAAAGATTATTTTTTTGAATATTTTTTAACAGCTACGCTACAACATAAAAAATGGATTGTTTTTGGAATCTGCTACAAATTGCTGAGCAAAGCTGCAGAGGAATAATTCTTAGATTTACAAATCATTGCAATTTAAACTGCTGATGCGGTTGCCAGCGAACACAAACTGTCCCAGGTTTCGCTTCTGGCTTCAAAGCCACTTTGTTTCAGAGAGGAGTAACTTTGGGGGGTGAAATTCTCCCCAGCTCATAGTGTGCGGCAGTTGGATAGCGGATTGGCAGCCCTGTTTAACACCCAACCCAATTTTCTTTTCCCTTTGATGTCAATGGGAACCGAGCAATGAGATTCATTGCTGGCCATTTTGAACTGCCTCCCTTGTCCTTTAATTTCTGGATCTAAATTTTAAATCTAACCAAGGCTCCAGTCCACCACTATTATACATTGGCTAGAATCCTAGAAACTGCTGTTGGCTTTACTAGCCGCTAAATGCTTGATGCAATTGTGCAAACCTGCTCTCTTTTTGTGCTGCTGTGCCCTGCCTATTTTAACTAATGGTGCCACTCCTAACTAAAGTCCGGGCCAGAGATCTGTGAAGACGGAAGGAATCTGGCTCTGCAGGCTTAGGTCAAAATTAAATCTCAACTGCAGTTTAGGAGGCCCTTGGGATGTGGGTGTCCGGTGTTACCGGGAAGGTGTGGCTCTAATGTTTGGTAACGGTGCTGACGCTCCTTTTATTTAGGGCTTTCTTATCACAGTTGCTGCTATTGTAACACCATTAGGCATGCATTGCACACACACACACACACACACAAACACACACACGCTGCCATTAACACACATGCACACTTATTGAAAGCGGACAGTGACAGCCGTGGAGAGATCCTTTTGTCACCAGATCATGATGTCACACTACGTGCAGTTGGCTGGGATTATGTGGCGATCTAACAGCGTATTACTGTGGGGAACAGCTCCCTGAAGCAGTCTCCCAGAGCTGGCTCACAGTGGTCCAAAGCAACCTGGTTTCTTCAGATAAAAAGAGATAAAAAATTAATGATTGGAAAACTGAAATAAAAAAAAAATGATCAGATCAGTCAGTATTTGAAAAGGGGAAAGGTGGATTCACATGTGCGGGTGAGACTCTTCATCACAATCTAGTGTGCATTGCCATTATTTTCTAATAATACTGCAGGGTGGTTACACCAGCAGCTGGAACCACTTGTGTACTTGTCTTAAAGCTGCTGCTGATAAGTATTTCACTCAGGGCCTCTGCCTCTCCAAAAAAATCAGTAACTTTCTTTGCTGAGAAAATAGCATGGGGGCATTTAGCTGGTCTTGCACCTCGCCTCTCTTCTCAGCTCTATTGGAGGCTGAGGTGGGCCCTGAGTCGGAGAGCTCAGTGCTGTGTGTTTCCTCAAATGCACCGCAGCTTTCGCACACGGACTTGCCAACCCTCTGGTACTTGGCTTGGTGTCCAAGACGCTGTTAGGGACAACCTGGGAGAAATATTGCAGGGACAGTAACTTTTAAAAAATATTTTCATGAGAAAAATATCTTTGAACACTTCTGTTTACTAGTCATCAAATGCTTGGACGTGGGGGGAAAAAAAAGCTGTTTTGTCTGAGAGCCAAGCATATTCCAGTTGGGTAATGAAGAGTCTCTTTGCTTTCCAGTTGGCTCTGGGGAGGCTATGGGCTGCATAGATGGGCATGTCAGGCAACCAATGGCAGGTTTGTGGGAGAGAGGCAGCTGGAGGCCGGAGGTCATGTGATGACACCTCAAGGATATGGCCAACCAGAGTTGGCAATCCTATCCACCAAGGGGCACTGCTGCCATCAATTGGGGGATTAAGAGCCCTCACATAAAGGGCATATACGACTCATTATTGGGGTTTTGTTGTTTGTCACCAGAGTGCAGAATAAGTATTAACACAAATTTTTTAAAAAAAGCCTGCTGAATCAGTAGTTAAAAAAATTATATTTGAAAAATACAATCTCCTAATTAAAAGCAAGAAGCTGTCCTGTGTTGACATTTATAGTCTCCCTATGTATTTTAGCCAGCAGTGTGACATCATCATCTGGTGACAAAGACAGCTGTCGATCTCTCCAAAGCAGTAAATGGCTGTCCCCAGTAAGTGGAAAATATTCACTTTGATGCTTCCTCCGTGTACAGGTAAAATGATTTAAAAAAAAATTAAAGTCAGGGTCAAAATATTGGAAGAATGTTTGCTGTATTAGAAACCAAACCCTAGCTGTTATGATGATGCGCTAACAGCCCAGAGGCCACGGGGCTTAAAGCTCACTTTAGCGAGTTACAAAATTGAATTCAATAAATCTAGTCATTTGTGGCTTGGTTTCAGACGAAAAAAAATGACGATGGAGGCTGTCAAATTGCTTTAAAAACTGAACTGGTTCACTAATACCCTCTGCAGGAGGGTAGCAATCGCTCCTACCTGGTTTGGCTCACTTGTGACTTCAGTCACATTATATGTTTTACTTTCATTCCCCCATGCAAAACTTGTTTAAAAAAAAAACTGTGCTAAAGATGGTCACCCCTGGCCCTTCAAGATCAGGCAACAGAGTCTTATTTGAGCTTATAATATTTCTTTTTCCCTAGTTTACCTCCTTTGAGTGTAGTGGGCCTGCAGGTTTGGAAAAGGATTGTTCTTAATACTTTTAGCCTCCTAGACGATAATTTCAAAACTGGATAAAAAAACATGTGTAATCAGCAGCAAATTCATCAGGATGTCGATTTGAAATTTATATGCAGTCTCTGAGGCTCCACAGTATACACCTATGTGCCCCACAGGGACTTCAACTGATTTGTGGTTGCAGTGTGGATATTCCAATCTAAAGAGACTAAATAAAGAGTCATCAATGAGATGCAGCTAATGTTATCACAGCGCATGCATCCACTTTTTTACTGTCTATCTCCTTGAACACTTAAAATGACTTTTTTCTCCCAGTCTGTCAGAATTATTCATTGGCATTTGTAAACACCACAGCCATCATGCTATCAGTCTCAATGGAGACTCAGTGTATAACCATCAGTAATAAGGAGCTGATTTGCTCCTGTGTATACCATACAAAACAGATAAATACAGTGGAGTTATACAACTGTAATTATTGAATAAAATCTAATCCATGATGATCGATCAATAGTGTGTGTTAACCGAAAGTACTCGCTCATACAGCTACCTTTTCTTTACAAATATAAACCAAAATACAAGACAAGAAACAAACATATACTAACTTTCCTTCGACTTTAGTTGTAAAACTGTTTTGGGGTTCTACAGATTATTGATTGACTAGTTCCTCTACAAGACTCTGACTCTCTGTTGCTGTTTATTCTTCCTAGGTGACACGATAGTTGATGAGAAAGGACAGGCTGCTTTTCGAAGACACCTTAGCTCAAATGTTGGGTCCTTTCCTTCAACTATCGCCTGTTGTAGGCTTCTACAATGACCGCTCTGACCCGGGACACTTTCCCTTGAGCTCAGACAAGGACTCAATCATGTGAGGAGGAAAACTAAGAGTTTAAGAAGTCACGGGAGTTCTGGAATCTGACAATATATGGATTTTGCCAGTCTATCATTTCTCAATGGGCCATATATAGGAGGAGGAATCACTGACCTGTATCTGTTGAGCTTTGCTGCCCAGTTCCAAAATGTGACCCACAAGAGGAGCATCAATCATCTTTCAGTTTCGTCACTGCAATCGTGACATTCTTGGACGTATCTGAACGGATGGTTCACATATTTGAAAAAGAGCAAGAGATGGGGTTTCTTGGACCAGTGAGGTGAAATGGAGTTGTCCTAAAGTTCGTCATTACCAGACTCGTTGCTCTTGCACTTTTCAGTGACTTTTTGCAGCCACAGCCTTCTGGCTAGATGCAAGTCGAGACATTCTCATCAACATTCGAGATTTCAAAACATGGAGAGACTTTAGCTTTTCACAGTTTGGACTTTCCTTTTGTTATAGAAATGAATACATTATGGTAAATGTGTATAAACAGCAGTCTGCTTTTGACAGTAAATGCTTATCCGTATACATAAATCAAATGGAAGTTATTGCAGGAATCTCTGATGCAACTGTACTGCTGGCGTTCTTTGGCAATTGAACAAATACAAACTATTTTAATAACTTCAGTGAAATGTGCGCACTAACGGAATACCTAAATAACATCTTTTTATTTGGTTTCAATTGTTACATGGAAAAACAAGTCTGAAAGTGTTAGAATCTTTTTACATTATCAAAATAATATTAATAACACACAACACACTTGTTGTAACATCAGTTCTGCTTGTATGCAAGTTACTTAGCAGTTATGTTTATCACTGTAGCCTCATCTTTATTTGGAATATTCGACGTTATAATTTTGATGTGACTAAATCCTTACAAATATTATTTAATGATAACAATTTTTGTGTACTCTGCAAAGCAGCAGGAGATTCAGTACCCAAAAGGGAGGAAGATGTGAAGCAGATGTTTATCTCAGTGATGCTGTAAAATGTAGCACAGTTTCTGAAACTTTTTTTTTTGTTTTGTTTCTGAACTTGTGTAAATCTTTGTTTTCAATGTAAACAGTAAATAAAATTCAAGTAGCAAAGATGTAGATAATTTTGATCTTTTGTAAGAATGTAAGTCTCAAAAAAGATGGCCTCAACAATTACTCTTATCTCTATACTCCAGTTGCTTCTAATGGTTTTTATTGCCCACTCTTACTTACTATCACTGGAAACTTCTAATCTTGAAGCTTATCATCTTGAAGTTATAGACTTATTTGCCACATCCCCCAGGTCTAGGGGGCACAGATTTAAGGCTTTGGGCATGAGGTATAAGGGGGTCGTGAGGAAGAACTCTTTTATGTAGCAGATAGTAGTGACCTGGAACTCGCTACCTATGAGGGTGTTGGAAGTGAAGATGAGGAATGATTTCAAAAGGAAGTTGGATGGGCACTTGAAGAAAATAAACTCGCATGGCTATGAAGATAGAGCGGGAGAATGGGACTGACTGATTACAGAGAGGTGGCATGGACACGATGGCCTGATTGGTGTAATGACTTTATGGCTCTAATAGTTCTATTAAATAATCTCCTTATAGATAGGTTGGTGTATATCAGGTTTATGGTGCTGTGGTAGTGCCCCTATCTCTGGGCACTACCACAGGCTCGTCCAGCCTGTCCCACACAATTATGACACCATTTGCATGACAAGATATACATTCTTCATCCCACTCAAAATCATGTGATCTCCTGGAAATAGTGAAAAACCAGATTAAGAACCCAGGCCAATTTTTGAGAAACTAAATCTGGGGAATTCCTCTTCAAGCCCCCCAGGTAATCGAAACAAGTCCAGGAGGATCCAGAAGCAGCACCAGCCCTTGTTTGAAGGAATTCAGCCAATTGGCATCCATCACACAAGACGGCATCTTAACACTGGCCTCTTTCTCATAGTAATTGAGTTTGTGCATGAACTCGGGCTTTCTCCAGGCTATAGTTCAAGGCTTTTGGCACAAATTAGCGCCAAAATGGTAACCTCATTCAGAGGGGCTACGGGTAATGGCTGGTGAGAGTTGGGATAAAAGGCAAGGAATGATTTCAGGACTCAGGTGCATTGCAATAAAACAGCAAAGTGTCAGCCATGGCTGAGTGGTAGGACCCTACCTCTGAGTCAGAAGACGATGGGTTCAAGCCCCATTAACACATACCATCTTCTTTTACTTCTGCGTGGTGCTAAGGGAGTGCTGCAATGTGTTTCAGATGAAATATTGAACTGATGCTGCTCAGGTGAATATGGAAGATTCCCTGTCACTATTGAAATAGTATTAAGGTCCCCCTTAACTAACACTACCTAATGTATATAGCAGTGGTTGTCTATCTCATTACTTTGTGTGGGAGTTTGCTGTGTGCAAATTAACTGCTTGGTTATTTACAAAACAACGTTGGCTTCAAAACTACCTCATTGGCTGTAAAGCACTTTGGGATGTCCTGTGGATGCGAAAGGTGCTACATTAATGCAAGATTCTTTTTTTTTTCTTTATCTGGCTCTTCTTTGTCTGAACTGGAAACGTTTGATGACCAACTGCCCTCTTCCTGTCTGATATTTTTGTATGTCCTATCAAGAGGAGAAAAATTACATAGAATTTACAATGCAGGAACTAGCCTTTCAGCCCAGCCAATTCATGTCGGATAACTGTGTGCCACACGAACCTCCTTCCATTCTACTTCATCTTCTTCTATCAGCCTATCCTTCCATTCCTTTCTTCATGTACTTATCCAGCTCCCCCTTGAATGCAGCTATGTTATTCACTTCAACCTGTTGGTCATGAGTTCAAAGTTGTACTGAATCTCTGGGCAAAGAAGATGCATCTGAATTGCTTATTGGATATATTTTAATTTTCAAAAGCTATATTTTATTCATAAAATTTGTATATTAATTAACAGTTCAATTTGATGTTAAGTAAGGGCCCAAATCTTCTAATTAGAACAATTCCGGCTGATGCTAATCACAGGGAAAAAATGCACACTTAGCTGCCCACCTTTTTTCAGGCTAGACTTCTGATGCAGGCTGCTCCCATCAGGGAAAACCAGGCAGGCGTCAGTGCAAGGCAGGAGGAGACAAGCCATGCCTACCTTTTACGGCACTAGCTGCTGTATTCTGGTAAGTAAGCTTTAATGTCCCAAAGTTTGTGTTAGTTGTGCTATTTCCAGTTCTGTTTCAGTATCTACAATCGTTAAGTATCGCGTGGTTGGCATTCTAAATCGAATTACTTGCAATTCTCTAAATGAACAGGCCGATACTGAGGGAAAAATAACTCATGGGTTTAAGAATGCCTGCAGCTGTCAACTTCTGAAACGGTACACCCTCAGCCCATTGGCAGCACTAACCCCGCACCTCACCGTCAACAATGTTCAACACCACCCTCACCCACTCTCAACACACAAAAATGCTCAATCACATCACCCTGCCCCCCCCCACAACCCCACAATCACCCTGCCACTCTGCGACAATGCTGACGCTTCTGACACCAGCTGGACTGGAGACAGGAATTTCAGAAGGTGAGCTGGGAGAGGATGTGTGGGGGATAGGGGGGTATAGGGTGAACACTCTCCGGGGCGGTGGGTGGTGGGTGAGCACTCTCCGGGGTGCTGGGGAGAGGGTGAGCACTCTCCGGGGTGGTGGGGAGAGGGTGAGCACTCTCCGGGGTGGTGGGTGGTGGGTGAGCACTCTCCGGGGTGGTGGGGAGAGGGTGAGCACTCTCGGGGGTGGTGGGGGCTGAGTGAACACTCTCCAGGGTGGTGGGGGGTGGGTGAACACTCTTCGGGGTGGTGGGGAGAGGGTGAACACTCTTCGGGGTGGTGGGGAGAGGGTGAGTGCTCTCCGGGGTGGTGGGGGGTGGGTGAGCACTCTCTGGGGTGTTAGGGTGTGGGTGAGCACTCTCCGGGGTGGTGGGGAGAGGGTGAGCACTCTCGGGGGTGGTGGGGGCTGAGTGAACACTCTCCGGGGTGGTGGGGAGTGGGTGAACACTCTTCGGGGTGGTGGGGAGAGGGTGAGTGCTCTCCGGGGTGGTGGGGGGTGGGTGAGCACTCTCTGGGGTGTTAGGGCGTGGGTGAGCACTCTCTGGGGTGGAGGGGAGAGGGTGAGTGCTCTCTGGAGTGGTGGGGGGTGGGTGAGCACTCTCCGGGGTGGTGGGGAGAGGGTGAGCACCCTCCGGGGGTCGGAGGGGTTGAGCACCGTTTGGTGGAGATGGGGGTGAGCACTGTCCAGTGGGGAGTGGGTGCGTACTGACCAACAGGGCTGAACATTGTTGGGGGGGTGGGGTGGTGAACATTGTCCGGGAAGGGGGGCTGAACATTGCTGTGGGTTCTGGACTGCTTTGACACTCCATCTGATTTACTAAGCATTATGCTGGCCTTATACCTGTTATGAAAAACTCGAAGTAAATCCATGTAAAAAGCCGGCTTAGTATAGGGCAAAAGACCCAAGTTTACGTGGTTCTGGCCAATCACAGAGCAATTCAAGCTGGGTAAAACTGGCAATTGGAAGTTTAAACTCCCTGTGTAAGTGCCAGGGATGTGCACATGTCAGGACTTCCAAGGGGTCCCAACACATATCATCGGGGTTTATTGAACTCTGACTATCCAGAGACCGGAAGACCTGGGCCAATGTGAATTACTATGTGCCAATTTCTTTTAATGGCACCCTGAAGCACCTCACTATACTCACACTTACAGGTTATATGTACAATATTTTTTTTACATTTCATGTCAAACATTCTCTGGTGCATACAGCCCAAGGGGTTTTACACAGGTTCCAGCCCCTTGGTGAACTGTGGTGGGAGGGCCTATTAGATTTATTAGTCAGTTATATATATGACCCCCAACTCGAGTGGAAACAGTTCTATGTCCACTCCATTGAATCCTTGCATAGCTTTAAAGGCCTGTCTTAGTCACTCTGTAATGTTCTCTATTGTAGTGAAAAAAAAACTACCCCAACTTGTTCAGTCTTTCCTGATGGTTCTAATGAATGGAATTTCCTTTCAAGAGACTAATTCCGATGGTGGGCAGGAACGTTGGCGAGATTGCTGTTGCTGGTGGGAGCGGAAGATTCCACCTGATCTCTCAGTTCTGGTATCGTCCTTGTAAAAAGACGCTCAACTTGCCACTTTGCATAAAGCTCATGATGCAGATGGACCACCCGCTATAAAAAAAACTGTGGCTGGCAGCTGATCCAGAGTGCAAGGCCAGTTTGGTGCCCTGTGGCCAGTTGCAAATCTAACCCCCTCCCCCATTCCTCCACCATATGCCCCTGCCACTTTTCCTCACTAACATTCCTTACTTTGACAAAAGGAAAAGGAAGACTTACATTCATATCGTACCTTTCACATCCTTAGTAAGTCCCAAAGCATATTCCAGCCAATGAAATACTGTTGTTGTGTAAGAAAAACAGCAGCCAATTTGCACGCAGCAAGCTCCCACAAACAGCAATGCGATAATGAGCAGATAATCTGTTTTAGTCATGTTGATTGAGGGATAAATATTGGCCAGGGCACTGGGGAGAACTCCACTGCTTTTCTTTGAAATAGTACTATGGAATCTTTCATGTCTTCTTGGCAGGACACACATGAATCTCGGTTTAATATCTTGAACAGAATTTAACAGGCGGCGGGGTTTCCAGTCTCAGCCGGTGGGGAACGTGTTCCAGCCAATACCGGTTGCCCTGCAGCCATTTGTTAATTGGCTGGATGTGTGACTCCTGTCCCTCGTTGGGAGGAAGTCCTGCCTCATTCTGATTGGCTGACAGCTCTGAGTCCCAGCGGTGCCACTGTGAATGGTGGCCACTGCTGGAACTACAAGCAGTCCCCAGGTTCTCAGGCTGGAATTTTCATGTGCCGCCCGTGGCAGGAATCGGCACAGGCGGGACCAGAAAATTTGGAGGGCAGCCAAAAGTTTGTTGACTTTGGGTGGGAATATCCAGCCCACCCTAAGTCCTGGAGCCAGGATGGAGGTAAATTGTGGGGGTCCCATGGTGGAGGCAGGAGGGGTGGTCTGGGGGTGGGAGGGGGAGAAGGGGTGGGGAGTCTTGATAGAGAGTCCAGCAGGGGAAAGGAGCTCCTGGGGGCAAACTTTAGGAGGGGCACCAAGGGAGGCACTTCTCCCTCCCTTTCCCACCCATGGCCTGAGCAGGGTGACCTGCACAGCTTCTTGCAACCAAAGCCCCTCTCCCTGCCACCCCCATCCCTGACCTCCTCCTACCAACCTCAAAGTAGAGAGCCCTGGGAGGAAACAGCTCTTAAGTGGCCATTAAATATGCCCCTGCATAAAATTGAGGACATGTGAGGGGCGGGCTCACCCCCTACCTGCAAACCTACTGTCAGGGGCGCCTGAAACATTCTGCCATTCAGCTAAGTGACAGCAGCTCCCACAGTGCAGCATTCCCTCAGTCCAGCACTGGAGTGTCAACCTAGATTTTTGTGCTTAAGTCTCTAGAACGGAACTTGAACCCACAACCTTCTGACTCAGACGAACAAGAGCTACCAACTGAGCTACAGGTGAGACTGAATACACAATATGCCCCAAAAGGATCAAATATTTGAAGCAAATGAATGAGCTGCAAAGCATAAATGGTTCATTAATGTCATCTCAATCTTGAGGTACAGAATTGTTATCGCGCAGAAGGAGGCCATTCAGCCCATTGTGTTTGCACCAGCTCTCCCAATGAGCAGCTCACCTAGTGCCATTCCCTCACCTTCTCCCCATAATCCCACAGATTCTTCCATAAGGGGGGGGTGGGTGACAACGATGACCTTACTCTGGTATCTTTTATGTATCAATATGTAACCCAACAAAGGGGAAAAATATCCACTCTTTTTTAGCCAGATCCAACATGAAAAAATCGGAAATATTCATTGTATTGTTAATTATGAGGGATGTTTACCCTCAGTCTTGGTCCACTGACACAGGCCAATTGTATAACCGTGAGGTTAATGTATGATAATTTTCACTCTGAAAGTTTCATGATTCCATTATTATTCCCGCAAGCTTATTGAGGAATGACCACGATGGCTGCTGAATTGTTGTAGAAACTGAACGCGTCCACTGACATCCTTCAGGGAGGAGAGCCTTCCAGCTCAGTTTGCCGGGCCTGTCATTCCAGTCACACGCTGTGTAGTCGAGAGTCCCTGCCTTGGCCATGAGTGGAGGCAGGTAGGAGCTAAAAAGCTGGCTAGTGTGCTGGTTTCCTGATTCCAACCCCTTTGGAAGAGGCGGGGAGGCGGCAGGGCTACAGCCTGGATGCGGTGGGTCATAGACGCGGTCCGTTAGGGGCCTCCTGAGGTCAGTTAAAGGAGGCCAACTGGGATTGTTCCAGGTTCCTGCAGGCGGCAGGGGGCCACTTTAAACTGCATGAAGGTGTCCTCCTAGCAGGCAGACCAGGTCGGGAGTGGGTCGGCTTTGCTCCAGGCAAGCTTAGGAGGTCCTACCCGCCTGCGTGAGTGCAGGAGCAGCTGCAGGCCGCCCTGCACCCCCCCCACCCCCAAAGCGGTAGGCCGGCTGCAAGATCTTTTTCTTTTAATTTAAGGTTTTAAAAAGTTGGAGAAAGGGCACTTGCATTTTTTAGTGCCCGAGGCGAGAAGGCCTCTGACTGGCCCTTCAACTTTGAAAGCTCGTCACCGCCCCTAATTGGACGTGAGTGCGTCTCCAGGCCAATTAAGGAGCGACCTGTGAAAATTGGAGCTGGTGGCTCTTTCCTGCCCATGGAGGGGTGCACGGGGGGAGTGTGGGGACCTGGATACGGATGACCTATAACCGTGACCTTTCCTGTTTCACCCACCACGCAAGAATAAATAGAAGAAACCTAAATATATTTTCAACATCGTAGAGGCGACAATGGAGATCTCACTTACCTCCTGAATAACTGAATAGATATGAATCACAACGGTGAAGCAGACCGAGAAAAGTTGACGGAAGTTAAATACTTGGATGCTGTCGAGGTGGCAAGAGCCAGTTAAAGATTTTCTCTCCCTCATTCAATTGTAGCTGATGAAATATTGAAGGAGTTTGATCCTGTATGGTATAATTAGAATCTCATAGAATCTTATTTCATGTTCATATGAACAAATATCAATCTCATTAATTTTGTCAAATATAAACATCAGGCACAGCTAAATCAATTTGCATGTGTGATGTAAATCAGGCATTTTGAATTTAATTTGCCTTAGGGGAGAATGAATATTCTCTAGTTGAAACACAAGATCATGTTTGGCGCAATTACCAAAAGCTTTGAGAAATACTTGTAACTTAACTTTCAATTTATGCCATGAATATAAGGAATGAACTTGCATATGTATAGTGCCTTTCACGGCCTCTAGACATCCGTAAAGCACTTTACAGCCGATGGAGATCCTCTTAATTGTAGTCATGGTTATAACCTAGGGAAAAATAGAATGACAGAGAATTTTACAGCACAGAAGTAGGCCATTCCACCCAACGGGCAGGGTTTTCTGGTCACTCCCACCAACGGGAACGTCCAGTCCCGATGAAGTCCGTGGAGCTTTGAATGGCTCCTCCTGTACGCCACAGGGAAACCTACCGCAGCAGGGCCAGAAAATCCTTGCCAATAAATCCATGCAGAATCAAACCTCACCCCATGATGTTGTTAGGATGAGGTGGTAACATAGTTTTGTTGTCACTGCACCAATAATCCAGATCCCCAGGCTAATACTCTGGGGACTCAGGTTCTAATCCCACCATGGCATGGAATTTGAATTCAATAAAAAAATCTAATGATGACCATTGTTATAAAAACCCATCTGATTCACAAAATATGCCCTCCTCGCCAGGTTTGGCCTATGTGTGACTCCAGACCCACAGCAATGTGGTTGACTCTGCCACAGCCCAGCAAGCCACTCAGTTCTCAAGGGAAATTACAGATGGGCAATAACTGCTGGCCTAGCTAGTGGTGCCCACACCCCATGAATGAATGAATGAAAAAGAGTCACTGGCTCCAATTTTCACGGGTTACTGTTTAATTGGCCTGGAGACACACTCATGTCCAATTAAGGGTGGTGCCGGGCTTTCAAAGTGGGAGGACTAATCAGAGGCCTTCTAGCTTGAAAGGAGCAGCAGCCTGCAAGAGAAAACCAATTCAAAATGTCCAAAATGGCACCAGTAATACTGGAGATCTATTTTAAGGTATATAAGAGCAGTTCAACAAGTTTTACTCCTACCCTTTCTTTCCAAGTGTTATTGGTTCTCCCAAGAACACATTTGTCTGTTTTTTTGCCTGCAGCCTTTTCTGTTAGCCCAATTTCCCCTTAAATGCACCTATGCTATTTGTCTTAGCCACCACATGTGATAGTGTATTCCTCATTCTCAGTTCTCTAGCAGGTCAGTCTATAAAGGTGATAACTGATTCAGGCAGGTTACACCTGAGACCCAAACCCTGTCTTTTACCTGTGCCTAACATTTTTCTGAATCCCAGAGCCAAATTCAGCCTGTCATTCCTTTCCCATTTACCTTGGCTTCTCCCCAACTCTGGCTAATTTTGCTGATGTCCTCCTCGATGGCCCTTGACTTTCTCTCAATAAAAAGAAAGGCCAAGCAACTTTGCAGAGACTGAATGTATGAGCTTGAGTCTGCAATCGCCACAACAGCCAACTTGTGTAGAATAAGATCCCCACATACAGTAAGGAGCTAATATTTCCTCTCATATTTAATTCTCAACACCCTGGCTAAAGGTGGCAACTCTCACTGGGGTACGTTTACAAGGGCACCAGCCACCCTTTTGGTCATTTGCTTAGTGGAGAATAATGGGTTAAAAGTTATGTTAATGAGATAGTGATGTGTCTCATGATGTAACAGCGACATCAACAGTTATGTGCAAGAGACTGAGAGGAGAAGATGCATAGTCTGCACATGAGGGAGATATACTTGCTTAGAAGCTTACAATGTACGCTAATGTAAATAAAGGAGTTTTTGAAGAAGCATTTTGGAGTTAGACATAGGTGACTCATAAGTAATGGGAAACCTTCCCAATCCAGAACAGGCCACAACTTAACCGAAGAGAGATCCAAATAGCATTTCAAAATGAAACCAAACCAGAAACTATGGTAGTAGAGGTGGTGACACAAATCTAACAACAATTTGGTGGCATTGACTGAACACCCACAGAGAGAAATCAGAAGAAGACTTCTAAAGAGGAAGAATCAGAAGACTTATCTTGGCGAGAGATATATTGAGAATCTATAGCGGTGTCAGAGCCAGTCAAGCAGTTACTGCCCCTTCCACAGCCTCGAGTTTGCAAATCTGGAAAGGAGAGAGGCCAGTGTTGAGAGTTGGGGAGAAAGCAATTCTTGAGGTATCAAGCAGTATCAGGTTTGCAAGACAAAGATCAGAAGTGCCAGGTTAGTATGTTCCTATGTGCAGTCGAGTCTGTTGCTGATGATGTCCTCCTGAGATGGGGGGGTAGAGGAGACTACTGCAGATTTTGAAACCACCCTGAAAACAGTCCATGCATACTTCAACCTAAAACGGAACCTTGTAATGGAACTGAGTGCGATTCAATCAGGGATCCCAAAGGCCAGGGCAATCCATTGAATATTTCCTTAATGACCTGTATAAGCTAGCCAGTTGTTGTGGTATTGTGCATTGAAAGCTCAACTTATTCGCAATTACATTGTTGTCGGAGTCCATGACAAAAACCTGTCAGATCTTTTGCAGACAAAAGGTAAACTAACACTTGAACAAGTGGTTCAATATTGTAATAATAGTAAGTTAAACCTTTCATACTGTTATGGGGATCATGTGACTGTACAGACAAATCAGCCCTAAGTGCGGGTAATCTTAGGGGCAGGGTTTTCTAGCCTTGGTCTCGGTACAAGCATATAGCTTCATTAGGAACTCTGTAAATAAAGTTCACTATTTCTAACAGAAACTTGCCCTGCATTCCAAGTTTATTACAATTGGCAACGAGGATAAGTAGCTCCAACGTTACAGCTCACCTCTTGAATGTGAGTTTTTCGATTTTTAAGGAAAGAAAAAAAAAGTCAACTCACCAACAAAACCACTCTTCAGCAGAATTGACCCATAGGACTCAGCCACCGAGGACTGGAATCAGTACATAGAACGTCTAGATTTCTACTTTGTGGCAAATGAAATAACAGCAGAGGAGAAAAGAAGGCAATTCTCCCAAGTGTCTGTGGGAGCAATGTATAACCTAACCTGTAGCCTGACAGGTCCAGATGCGCCAAATTCCAGATCCTTCGCTGAGCTAGTGGACCTCGCGAAGGCACATTTTCAGCCTAAATCATCAGTTACAAGTTTCAAGTTCAACTGTAGAGTAAGAGTAAAACAAAAATAGAATTACCTGGAAAAACTCAGCAGGTCTGGCAGCATTGGCGGAGAAGAAAAGAGTTGACGTTTCGAGTCCTCATGACCCTTCGACCGAACTGAGTGAATCCAAGAAAGGGGTGAAATATAAGCTGGTTTAAGGTGTGTTGGGGGGGGCGGTTTGGGTGGGGGGAGAGAAGTGGAGGGGGTTGGTGTGGTTGTAGGGACAAGCAAGCAGTGATAGAAGCAGATCATCAAAAGATGTCACAGACAACAGAACAAAAGAACACATAGATGTTAAAGTTGGTTATATTATCTAAACGAATGTGCTAATTAAGAATGGATGGTAGGGCACTCAAGGTATAGCTCTAGTGGGGGTGGGGGGAGCATAAAAGATTTAAAATATTTAAAAATAATGGAAATAGGTGGGAAAAGAAAAATCTATATAATTTATTGGAAAAAACAAAAGAAAGGGGGAAGAAACAGAAAGGGGGTGGGGATGAAGGAGGGAGCTCAAGACCTAAAGTTGTTGAATTCAATATTCAGTCCGGAAGGCTGTAAAGTGCCTAGTCGGAAGATGAGGTGCTGTTCCTCCAGTTTGCGTTGGGCTTCACTGGAACAATGCAGCAAGCCAAGGACAGACATGTGGGCAAGAGAGCAGGGTGGAGTGTTAAAATGGCAAGCGACAGGGAGGTTTGGGTCATTCTTGCGGACAGACCGCAGGTGTTGGGTAGGCCCAAAGGCGGCAGCCGCTCCCACTCAAAAGACCGCCAAAACGAGGGAAAGAGCGAGAAACCCTGCAGCAGCCATTTTAAAGTGCCCACACTGTGGAGCTAAAAAGCAGCACAGTAGGGAAGATTGCCCAGCAGGAGGCACAGGGTATTTCCAATGTAGAAAGACAGGACACTTCAAGCAGTTCTGTAAATCTAAATATGCAATTAAAGTTAGAAAACAAGAGAGCATCTCCGAAAAGCAGAAAATCCAGGAAATTGGGAATAAGGAAAGAAATGAGAATACAGATTTCCTGGGAGAAGCGAAGGATTAAGAACAAAAATTTTGGTCAGGAGTTAAAAGCTTTCAAACTGAGTTCGAACTTGATTCTGGCACTGGTGTTACAATGTTGGCTGAGCATTTGGAATGACTCAAAGCGGTAGATACCCAGACATCAAAATTAAATTCCAAGGCCCAGGTGGTATGTATCTTCAAGTGAAAGGTCAGATAACCACCACCCCTAGCTACAAGGAGTGAGAGATTACCAAGCCCCTCCATACCTTGCACAGTCAAAGTACATCTTTACTGGGTCTTCTGACAAGAGTAGACCAAGTCCAAAACAGGACAATGGGACAGAGTTCCGCCAAGAATTCCCACAGCTCTTTCAGGGGCTGGGTAAGCTCAAGCATGAATATCATATTATATTGCTACAAGATGCTAAGCCTCTATGTCTTTGCACTCCCAGGAGAATACAACACCCATTGCTGGAGAAAGTTAAAAAGAAACTTGACAAATGTTACACAGAGGTATCACATCACCTATCACAGAGCCAACTGTGTGGTGTTCTGGGCTTGTGACAGTTCCCAGGCTGAATAGTCAGCTCAGCCTTTGAATGGACCTCGCACAAATAAATAAAACAGCCCAGAGAGAAATCCATCCTATGTTCTCAGAGTATGGCAGCTTGGAAAAATTTGCCAACGGCATGCGTTTCACTGAAATTGATGCTAATAGTGGGCAAATACCCCTCGACCAGGGGTCTAGGCTGTTAACATTTGTAAAGCCCTTTGGACGGTTCTGTTTTAATCGCCTTCCATCTGGGATATCATCAGCTCCAGAGATATCCCAGTGAACCATGTCCAACATTCCGGAAGGAAAAGAAGGGAGTAATTTGTCATAAGGATGATGTACTCATCCATGGCATCACAAGACAGGAGCATGATCACAGAGTTTGTGAAGTTCTGAAAGCATTACAACAGACAGGTCTCATCTTTAATGACAATGTGAATTGTAGAAACTACCAATAAATCCTTGGTACAATGACAGGTCATAATGGTGGACACTAAAAAAATGAGTGCCATCAGTGACTTTCCACAACCAAAGTGCATTTCTGATGTCCAGAGATTCCTCGGAATGGTCAATCAAGGTGGCAAATTCATTCTGAACTTAGCTGCAATCACTGAACCAATGAGAGACCTTTTGCGAAAAGGCCAACAGTGGGCTGGGGATAGTGAACAAACCAACGCATTTCAGAAAATAAAAGAAAGGCTCATTTTTTTAGATGCGCTGGCGCAGTATAACCCCAGGTTGCCCAGGGCGGTGCCACAGATGCATCCTCAACTGGCCTTGGACCTGTACTTATTCAGGTCCAGGATGATGGTAAAAGAAAGCTGCTCTACTTTGCTTCCAGGGCCATTAACTGAAATGGAACAACGCTATACAACTAAAGAGAAAGAAGTGTTGGCAGTAAACCGGGCGTCAGGGAAATTTTCTGATCATTTGATGGGAGTACAATTTCAAATTGAGACAGACCATAAACTGTTGGAAACCCTTCTGAATTCCACAGGTGGGGGGGGTGCACAAACATGTTACTTTTTCCTGGCTGCCTTTCAGTGTGGTGGTGGGGAAAGGATGTGGGTGGGGCGGGGTGGTGCCAGGGCTGGGGGCCAAGGCGGCACAGACTGACGGAAGTACACAAGCACATACCGGGGTTGGGGTTGTGTGGGGACGTGGGGGCAGGGCGAGGGAAGCAGCCACGCACTTGGAAAAGCTTGTCAAAAGTGAGCATTCTTTCACGGCTGAGACCGTTCAGTAGCAGCTCCAATGACGGGCTTGTAGTTAGGCCTCTGAAGCTTTTCTGTCTGTTCAAACAAGTTCTGTTGAAGGATCATGAGGACTCGAAATGTCAACTTTGTTCTTCTCCACCGATGCTGCCAGACCTGCTGAGTTTTTCCAGGTAATTCTGTTTTTGTAACGCAAAAACATGAATGTGCCACCAAATGCTCTGGAACTTTTCACCCTTGGGCACAGGCTACAAATTAATGTGCGTTTTAGGGGGCTACACAACAATTGGATGATGGGGCAAGTTGTAGAATCCCCTTGCAAAAGGTGCTATGGCGCAGTCACTGGTGGAGGTGCTTACAGCCCCTTGCAATGTCTTTATTAAAGTTTGGACCAGTATCCCTCATGGTTCAAGCTAACAGTGCAGCCGTGCAGTGCGGGTTAGGTGAATGCTTGCTTCTGAGCTGAGAGCACAGCATGCAATCCAGTGACTGAAGCTGCTGCCAATTGGTCAACTGTAGTGGGGCGTAGGTGGGTGAGGTTTTGTTCAGCCAATAAGCGCACTACACACTGGCCATCCAAGTGGTGGCCAGCACTCTCCTGCATGCATGAAGGGGCCTTCAGATGCAGCTGAGCTGGAGACTTAACCAAGAGAGCTTCTTAGGAGATATATGCTAACCCTCCTGTCTCTCTTTGTTCCTGCAGGAGGAGAACGCCAGGATCATGGAGCCTAGTGATCCAACAGTATGCCTCAAGGCTTACAGGGAGCAGAGGAGAAGGGGAAGAGAGTGAAGGAGGCACCTGGCTGGTCAAAGGAAGGAGCACTCTCCAAGATGAAGGGGTGGCAGGGCCTGCTACGCATGCAGCTGAAGATCCACAGAAAGCCATCACCTATAGGCGCCTCGCTAGACCCAGGGTCTGTGGAATGTGCTTGTCATTCCTGCAGTTGACTGAGAACCAGTGTCGCTGAAGACAGCGCATGTCTAGGGAACTAGTCGGTCACACATGCCACGTGCTGCAGGATTTGCTGCCACAGGGACTTGGAGGGCATCCACTGCCAGCGGCCGTGAAAGTGACCACAGCGCTCAATTTTTATGCCAGTGGCTCCTTCCAGGGATCCACCGGTGACCTGCGCGGGATACGCAAACCTCCACACTCAAGTGCATTCTGGATGTCACGGGTGCCTTCGTTCGACCGGGATCAGGCAAGCCAGGAAGCAAGGATGTTGGGATTTGCGACAATCTCTGGTTTTCCAGAGGCGCAGGGTGTCATTGACTGCACTCTTGTGGCTCTTAGATCTCCATGGCAACAAGCAGTCCGGTATGTGAACCGCAAGGGCTTTCATTCGCTGAATGTTCAACTGGTCTGCGACAACCACAAATGCACTCTAAAGGTCTGCACACGATTTCAAGGGAGCTTCCAAGGCTCCTATATCCTCAACAGGTCTCAGATCCCTGATATCTTCCAGGGTCCACAGAGGCTGCAGAGTTGGCTCCTCGGGGACAAGGCTACCCACAGAGATGTGGCTGTTGAACCTGTGCGGCGGCCTCAGACTGCAGCAGAGCGACGGTACAATGAGGATCATGCTGTGACCTGGACTTTGAAAATGAGGTTCCGATGCCTCGACAGGTCTGGTGGAGCCCTGCAATACAGTCGACCGAGGGTGTTGCGCACCACCGTAGCTTGCTGTGTTACACAATCTGGTGCTGCAACGGTGGGGGAGGATCTGGTTGAGGAAGAGATGGAAGAGCTGCCTGTCTCCTCCAATGAGGAGAAGTCAACAGTGATGAGGGTGCTGAGTTCCTTGAAGGCGAGGATACTGGCAATGAGGCCATTGCACAGGCCAGATGAGGCAGGTGCACACGGGAGGCCCTCATAGCCACAAGATTTGTGGAGGATGATGATTAGATGCAGTGAGGACAGTCCTGAAATCCTTACCTTGCTTCTGTGAACGTTTGACTCCAATGTGGCTGATGGTAGCTCACAAACCTTCAGTGCTCAGACTCATGTCATGAAGACACAGCGAAGGCCCCAATAGTCACTAGTTTCCAGGAGGGTGATGACGACATACAGTGAGAACACTCCATAGATCTTCATATTGCCTCTGTGAATGTCTGACTCCTGCCTGGCTGAGGGCAGCTCGCTTGCGCTCCATGATCAGGGTCATATCATAGAGACGCAGACATGAAACTTTAAGTGCACCTGATTCTTTGACAGCCTACAGCCCCTGTCCCCTTCAGGACCACACTGTCACCAGACACATATGCTGAAGAGACCGGGGGGGTGGGGTGGGGGGTGGGGGGGCAGCCCCACCCTCAAAGTTGCTGAGAGCAGACAGAGAGAATGATGAAACTCTGTGACACTTGGCCCACGACATTCTGGCAGCAATGACAAGCACCATCGAGGTGCAGCATCACTGATGTGTCCAGTGAGTGTGAAGCTGGACCATCACTTTGCTCTGAAGGTTACACACTGCACAGGGAAGAGGCCCTGGACTGAGACACCTGCCTTTATCTTGTGCAGGAACCGAGGTTTCACATCTGAGTGACACGAACTCTGCTCATCATAACAAGGACCCGTAGACAAGGAGACATTCTTCAGAGTTTATTTACAATAGAGAACATTATGGTTAACACCTGTGCCCAGGCTGTGCAACTACATCTTAACCTTCATAACCCTGCCGCTATGTCTTGGCATTCTCCCAACATCCACAATGGAGGTGGAGGCAGGCTGCTGACCTCTATGCCCTGTCTGTGATGACATTGGCGGGCATCCTCTGGAGGGCCAAGACCTGGAGGGCCCCAGCCTGCTTTGGGTGTCCTGCTGTGTGCCAGGTGCACCCTCCTTGGCCTGCAGAGCTGGGGCTAAAGAGGGGATTTGGATCAGCCGGACATTCCTGGAGTCATCTGGGTGGATGGCCCTGGGGTGCCAAGCTGCTGGTCCTCCTCC
The DNA here is from genome assembly GCF_017639515.1 of Carcharodon carcharias. Lineage (NCBI taxonomy): Eukaryota > Metazoa > Chordata > Chondrichthyes > Lamniformes > Lamnidae > Carcharodon > Carcharodon carcharias. The sequence continues at coordinate 75,779,165 of NC_054487.1, read as the reverse complement.
CTATGGGTGCCCGACGGCCCCTGGCTGACTCCTTGAGGAGAAGGGGAAGCTGGGGTGAGATCGAGCTGCCTAGCACCCCTCTCGCATTGACACTGTTGCAGGCCAACTATGGCGTCAGTGATGGAGTTCAGCTGGTGCAGCAGTGCAGGACCAATGTCCTGGACCAAGGTCTCCATGGTGGCCGCCATGCTGCCAGTGTTGACTTCAGTGCATCGAAATGCTGGCACTATCACTTCAGACTGGAGACGGGCGGAATCATCCATCATCTCTTGCAATCTGAGGAGTGCACCAGACATCCCTTCCTGATGTTCCTGTGATTGTATTTGCAGCTCCACCAACTGATTGAGGACCAAGTCCAGAGGCTCAAAATCTGACTCGGACTCAGCAGATTGCTTGCCTCCAGCAGTCCTCTGAGAGCTGGTGTCCTCGGATGTCCCTGCCTCTGCCTGCTGTGGAACACATTATATGCTGTTCTCACCAGATTGTGATCCTGAGGCTACTCTACATCGAGGTCCCACCGAGGTGTGCTGCTGCACTGGAGGAGGGTGTGGGTGAACACTGTGATGGGTCTTCAACTGCGCTGCCCTCAGGGTTCTCATCCGAAGTGCTCTTGGCTCTGGAGCCGGGGTCACGGTTGTCTGAGGGTGACGTGTCAGATGTGTCTAGGAGAGAAAGTGGAGATTATTAGTGCTTGTCAGCCATGTTACACAAAGAACAGTGGACTCAGAGTAGCATTGACAAAGGGATGATGTGGTGCAGGATCCACACATGGATGCTTGCCACTGACTTCACCGCCTTTGCAGGAACGGTCTACGTCCTCTCTGACCAGCTCCAAAGCGTGACTTTTGACTGGAGTGAGGACCTTGGTGTCCGGCCCCCTGTCTGGGACCTCTCCCGTTAATTGTGCACGACCTTGTTCTGCATAAAGACAGATGGAGAGAATGTGAGTAAGGTGCACACCAGGCTGAATGAGAAGGGTGCCAGGCATGCATGTGTGTGTGCTGAGTGGAGCCATGGATGGGATGAGGAGGTGATCTCCAGAGGAGATGAGGCCAGATGGAGATGTGAAGGTGTGTGTGTGAGAGAGTGAGTGTTGATGTCCCTTGAGCTGGCAGTGAGTGAGATGCCGTGAATATGTGATCGGTTGGTGAGTGTGTGAGTTGAGGGTGATGAGATGGTTGACTTAACATGAGATCATTCATCCTTTTTCTACGCTGGATGGCTGACCTCTTGTCTGCATCATTGGCACTGACCACCACTGCCACCGCCTCCCAAGCCGGAGTGGTGTGGCGGATGCGCCTCCTGCGCCCAGAGCGGGGGAAGAGGACATCACGGAGGGCTCCATTCCATCCAAAACCTGTCCCAGAGATGCGTCACTGAATTGGGGGGGCTTCATTCTTCTTGTCTTTTGGGGCCATTTCTTCGCTGGAGCAGTCCTGGGCTGCAAGCATAGAGAAGAGTGCGTGCGGCTGCAGTTTAAATGTGGCACCTAGAGTGAGGAAGAGGTGAGGTAACAGCGTGACCGGCAAATCGGAGGTCACCTGCCCGTGAGACAGCGTGTTTCCTGTGGCTGCATAATTTATGAGGTGGGAAGGGGACATTACAGTGCAAAATCCTGCCATTGCAGCCAGCGGGTAAACCGTCGTTTTTCATGCTGGTGACTGCAATTAGTGCAAATTTGGGATGATCCCGCCCATGATTAGAGCATTAAAGAATATCTTCTCAATGCATGGATTTCTGGGCAAAATTGTTTTGGACAATGGCCCACAATTCATGAACGAATACTTCAAGACATTTGCAGAAAACTATGGAATCAGCCACGTGATTAGTTCACCCACAGGCCCTGGCCTTGAACAGGTAGGTCCAAGGGACACCTGATACTTGGCTAAGTCTTCTTTTCAGGCAGTTCCTTGGGACTGACAGACTGACTTACGTCCGGCCTGTTTCGATGGGTTCTGAGATGGCTGTTGATTCCAATGCGTGATCTGCAGGCTCTGGCGCTTGAAGGGTTGGGCAGATGCGTTGTTTGGAGGCTTGCGCACTCCCTCCAATGCCTCGATTTTGTCTTTGCGTATTCCCGACGATGTCTCTTGGTGTCTTTGGTGCCTTCCTGCATAAGCTTTCTCCATTTTGGTTGGTCACAAGCCAGGGTCCTCCATGAGCCGACGGATATATTTGACCTCTTCAGGGATGCTATGAGGACATCACTAAGGCATTTCTGCTGTCCTCCAGAGAGTCCCTTTCTGCCACTGAGCTCTGAGTAGAGCGGTTGCTTCGGGTTTCTGGTTTCAGGCATGTGAGTGCCATGTCCTGCCCAGTGGAGCAAGTCTCCCTGCATCAAAGCACTAATCACTCAGCTAAGCGCTTAAAAGGGAAAGGGAAAGCAATTTGGAGAGGGCAAAAGCAGTGGACACCAGAAGCCCACTGTTTTAAGGTGGTGCAGGAGCAGCACTCTCACTCCTCCCTGCTTCATATTTGGGTAAGTATTTTTTACAAACTCACCTTTCTGGGACAGCATGCAGAGGTCCCTTTAAGGACTCCCAGGTGGGCTGCATGTAGACCTGGTTTTCATGGCCAGTTGCATCACAGGAAACCCAATTTTGAATAGGGGCCTCAAACAGGTGTTAAAACTCCTTATTTGCAAAATGGCAAGGACCCATCATTTGTTTCAGGCTTGGGCCGAGGATTCCCATTGTTTCGCCAACACCATTATGGCAGGTGGTTTACTTCTGGTTTGTAATGAGTGTCCACTTCCTGCTCAGCATGCAGGAGGCTTAAATGCCTCCACTTACGTTTTTAAAGTTTGTTCGTGGGACGTGGGCATCACCAACAAGGTGGGCATTTATTGCCCAAACCTAATGTCAAGAAGATGGTGGTGAGCTGCCTTCTTGAACTGCTGCAGTCCATGTGGTGTAGGTACACCCACAGTACTGTTAGTGGGGAGTTCCAGAATTCGGAGCCAGCGACATGAAGGAACGGCGATATAGTTCCAAGCCAGGATGGTGAGTGACTTAGAGGGGCACTTGAGGGTAGTGGTGTTCCCAACTGCTACCCTTGTAATTTACCTTGTGTTAGAGGTCACAGGTTTGGAAGGTGCTGTTGAAGATGCCTTGGCATCTGCAGTGAATCTTGTAGATGGTACATACTGCTGTCACTGTGTGTCTCATAGACTCATAGATGTTTACAGCACAGAAGGAGGCCATTCGGCCAATTATGTCCGTGCCAATCAACAAAGATCTGACTACACTAATCCCATTTTCCAGCATTTGGGCCATAGCCCTGGAAGTGGAAATTCAAATACTTCTTAAATGTTACGAGAGTTTCTGACTCAATCATTCTTTCAGGCAGTGAGTTCCAAACTCCCACCACCGCCTGGGTGAAAACATTTCTCCTCAACTACCCTCTTAGCCTTCTACCTCTTACCTTAATTCTATTCCCCCTAGTTACTGACCCTTTTACCAATGGAAAAAGTGCCTTCATTCCACCCTATCTATGCCCATCATAATCTTATACACCTCTATCAGGTCCCCTCTCAACCTTCGCTGCTCCAAGGAAAACAACCCCAGCCAATCCAATCTTTCCTCATAACTCAGGCCCTCCAGCCCATGCAGCATCCTGGTAAATCTCCTCTGCACCCTCTCCAGTGCAATCACATCCTTCCTATAATGTGGTGACCAGAACTGCATACAGTACTCCAGTATTTTATATAGTTCCAGCATAACCTCCCTGCTCTTGTATTCCAGGCCTCGGCTAATAAAAGCAAGTATCCGCCTTATCTACCTGCTCAGCTACCTTCAGGGATCCGTGGATATGTTGGTGGTAGTGGGAGTGAATGTTTAAGATCGTGGATGGGGTGCCAATCAAGTATGGCTGCTTTGTCCTGGATGGTGTTGAGCTTCTTGAATGTGTTGGAGCTGCACTCATCCAGGCAAGTGGACAGTATTTAATGCCCAAGAAACAGCTATGGCACCATTGAATTCCTGGACCTTAGTCCCAACTTTCTGCTCCAGTGATGTTGTTCTCTTTTGATAACACCAATATATTTGCAAATTAATACAGTACCTAGAAGATTTTACATATTATAAACACTGCAATTATATTAGAGTAACTGAAAAGGAAAAAGGACTAACGGAGCAATAGTGAAACGCACACTGTGATGCACTTTCTCAATCCATACGCTGTTATTGCATTTTAGATCATTGATTTGCTGATATGCTGAATAGGTTCCTTAGAAACACATCAAGTAATTTTTAACCTTTGCTCGCACCTCTCAATTCTTCCCTTGAATTGTTCATTCAAGGGCAAATCCCTTCCAAAGATGCAGTTCCACACATCGGAATGAAATCCCACAGAGATCCTTTAGAGCAGAGGTTGCCAACACATCAATCGTGAGCGAGGGGTAGCCTGCTAATGAATAGCTCGCATTAAGATTTGGATAAGTCACCAATAATATTGCAGTATTCAAGTCATATAATTATTTTTCTGCCACAAGCTAATGAGTTTGCCAACTTTTGTAAACAACAATGGCGCCTGAATCAGTGTCATGCTATAAGTCTGGGTCCAGCTGTCATAAGTAGTAACACACGACCTGCCCTAAGTGAGGATTGACATAAGCCGAGGACCACTGCTAGCTAACGTGGCAGGAAGAATAATCTACCTTTGTTGACATCATGGATGCAGAGGCAGGTCCATCTAAAAAAAGGGCAAATAACATTGTATTTCCTTTAAGAGTGAGAGAACGATTTTTTGTTTTCATGCATTAAAGACAAGTGCGTCTGTTTAATCTGCGGTGTCGGAGTTACAGTGGGAAAAAAGAGCAACGTCAAAAAGAACAGCGCACAAGCATTTTGAGAGGGATTTTCCGACAGGAAGCAGCCTGCGGTCACAAAAAGTAAGCAAACTCAAAGCTGCAGTGCAGAGACAGCAATTTTTTTACGAAGCCAACCAAGAAAGCGAATGCGGCCACAGGAGGATCTTTCAAAGTCGCTCATTATTTGACCAAGAACATTTACAGGCAGTGCGATTGTGAGGGGCGCAATGACTCTGATGGCCGAGTCCTCATTCAAAGATTTCAAAACCAGCCCTGAAATGATGTCTGCCATTTCAGACATGCAGTTAGGAGCAAATGCCATGGCAAGTTAGTCTCATAGGTCACCTGTTTCTAAAGACTGGGAACACCTGTCAGCTATTGGCAATGAAATGGGTAATCTGTTCAATTTAGAGAACTCTGGTCCTTGATGGCTGAACTTCCAGGTGTTCCCAATCAGATTTTGATCCCAAACGATCTTTAAATGACTCAATATAACAAATCATCTGCTTAATTGATCACAATGAAATTGATCCAAGTCTTAAATTAGTGATTTAATGGTGACTTATAAAACCTGCTCGGCTGGGGCTCCCCAGGGGTAGGGTTGGAGATCCCTGGCTTAATGTCAACCCTTATCAACACATATATTTTCAATATATATTTTAGTCGCTCGGGATATTTTTCATTAATCAGAAATAGTTCTTAATTAAAGGAAAGATTGGCAAAGCGTGCTGTAGAGTATTCATTCATTTTACTCCTTATATATTGGCGGTGTATGCTGCTACACAGTCAGGATCCTAAATGTAGCGTATATTAATTAGATTAGATTAAAATAGGAACTGTGTTTGATATGACTTCGAAGAAAGTTGATATAGAACAAGGGGGAAGGAGATTTTTATTTTGTGCTATGAGTTGTTATGATCTGAAAGGCAAGGGAAGATTCACCAATGACTTTTAAAAGGGAACTGGACAAATACTTGAAAAAGAAGTATTGCTGGACTTTGGGGAACGAGCAAAGGAACAGGACATTGGAGTCGGCACAGCCAATAGGGGCTGAATGGCTTTGTTTTGTGATGTAGGATTCTGTCCCAACTTATTATCCATTACCTGGGAAAATTGTCACTCAAAATAAAACAATTTTAATCAATAATTTTGTGGCCACCAAAGGTGGGGGAGATCAATAAGATAGACCAACCAATAATAAGATCTTTGTCATGACTTACACAGCTGTACAGGCTTTTTGATCATTCAGTTTTAAAGCATGATCCCAAATTCTTATCCAAAGTAATGTTAGGCAGCAAATTAGATATTAACCAGCTGAATAAAACCCTTATTGAACATTTCCATAGTTGCCAAGGAAGGGCCAAAATATTTTTCAAACTGCAAAGCCAAAGTACAGGATCCACATCCTGAAAGGAGATGCACTGCTCTCCTCAGGTGTCACCACGATTTCCATTTTACTGCTATCTATTTGATTTCAACCATTTCTCACTTTTAGCGATTTTGTCTCGAGCTTCTTCAATATTCAGCTAATGGAGGGAAACAGTCTGAACTAACTCAACTGTCAATACAACTAAGGGTGAGAAAAGTTGGAGAATATTCTTTTTACACAGCAAGCGTTAGCTTTTATTTTCTACAAAAATAAATGTTAAATGACTTGTATTTCTATAGCATCTGTCACAAACCCGATCAGGACATCCCAGAGTGCTTTACAGCCAATGAAGAATGTTTTGAAGTGAAGCCACCATTGTAGTTTAGCAAACAGCAGCCATTTTGTGCACAGCAAGCTCCCGCAAACAGCAATGTAATAATGATAAGATAATCTGTTTTTGCGGTGTTGATTGAGGGGTAAATGTTGGCCGGGACGCTGGGGAGAACTCCCCTGCTCTTCTTTGAAATGCTATCGAGATCTTTTACAGCCACTTCAGATGGCAGACATGATCTCATCCAAAATATGGCTTCTCTGCCAGTACAGCATTCCCTCAGCACTGCTCCAGCTTGTCAGCCTAGATTTTATACTTAAATCTCTGTGGTGGAACTTCAACCAACAATCTTCGGTACAGAGGCTGGAAATGACTGTACACCATGACCACCCCCCTGAGGTATCAGCAGCCTTGTTTCTGTCGGAGGTTGCGTCAATCTAGGGGACCATTGTGCCTTCAATAATAATCACGTGCCAAAATGAGAGTTGTGGTGCCTTGTCCTGAATGTAAAAATGACTGAAGTGAATTGCTTGCACGGGGAAATTTGAGAATGTAGTGCTCCAAGAGATCGCGAGGGCCAGGCACAAAAGGAGGCATGACAGACCCTGCAGCTGGATGTTGGTGATAGAGCTGGGAGGAGGGGAACCGGAACAAGGAGCAAATCAAGCACATAACAGCTGAAAGGGAAACTCATACCAACAGATGCGGTCAAGCTGTTTGAGTGTGTTAAGTGGATATTAGTCTAAATCCAGACCTTAGCTTCATTTTCCCAGAACACCAAAGGTTTCTCTGCGATCCAATGCATGTAAATTTGCAATTTTATGCTTCTGAATAATTTTCCTTGTATTTTGTGATCAAACACATCCAAATTATTTTTCTTACCTTTGGCTCAACATTTGATGAAGCAAATCAGCTCTGTGATGGCCTTTGAAGAAGGGAGTGAGGATTGAATTAACGTTTAAATTAAAATTAAAGGCAACTTGCATAATGGTATTGTTATACCAGCTAGTGCTCTTTGATTATTGGATTCTGATTTACATTGGTGATGAAAGTATTAATACCAATGCACTATGTGGCAAACTCACAAGAAATAGTCACCCCTCAATATTGAACCAAGTACCCAGAATATATTGTTAATTTCTAAAAAGTGAAACATGTTGCTGAAGCTTTTCACCTTGCACTCTTGTAAGAATGCCAAATATCAAACGATCACAACAATTTATACCACAGGAGAGAAGTGTGCAGATTGGTTGGAAAGTTACCTGATTGGCTGAGGTGTTGCCATAGAGAATGCAATGGAGAACTATCACCTCCCCAAGCTCCCAGGTAATCTAAAAAAGGCTCAAGGATTGAACATATTCCTTTTGTTTGCAGAGAAAGGGTCCTTGCGTATGAACATAGGATGCTTCTAGCAAGTGTAAATGAGCCATGTTACGAGCTTGACTGATTATCTTTGGTTGTTAGTGTAGCTATTAGCGCACTAAGGATTGTTCAGCAAGTACATTATACTTCAGGCTAAGCTTCACGCTACCACTATGCAGTGGCTTCATGAGTTGCATTTTCCATGAACAGGATGCTGCCATCAGTCCAAGAAAGATGTTCTGCCTACTACTCAATTGAACAATGTCGTGTATGAATTTCGGTGCCGGTGTGATGCTAAGTATGTGGGCCATATGTCTCAATGATTGGCTGATTGAATCAAACAGCATGTTCCCTCAGTTGTTCATAATGGGCACAGTTTTTTATTTATTCTTTCATGGGATGTAGGCATTGCAGGCAAGCCCAGCATTTGTTGCCCATCCCTAATTGCCCTTGATTTGAGTGACTTGCCAGGCCATTTCAGAGGCAGATTTCCTTCCCTGGAGGACATGAGTGAACCAGATGGTTTTTTATGACAATCAATGAGGGTTCGATGGTGACTATTACTGAGACTAGCTTTCGATTTCAGATTTTAGTAATTGAATATAAATTCCACCAGCTGCTCTGGTGGGATTTTAACCCCTGTCCCCTGTGCCCAGAGCATTAGCCTGGGCCTGTAGATTACTAGTTCAGTGACATTACCACTGTGCTACCATCTCTCCAACTTAGACTATACTCAACTAGCCCGTGCTTGCAAAACCAAAAACAAAACATCGACTGTTTGATGTGATTTTGTGATTAGGCAGCACTCGCTGAACAATCCTAAGTGCGCTAATAGCTACACTAACAACCAGTTTAAGATAATCAGCTCATAACATGACTCATTTATGCTTGCTAGAAGTGACATACATTCATATGTAGGGACCTGTTCTCTGCAAACAAAAGGGATATGTTCAAGTCTTGCACCTGATTTGAATTACCTAGGGGATGGGGACCCTATAGTTCCTTGTTGCTTTCTCCATGGCAAAACCTCAGCCAACCAGAGTTGCCAACCAAACAGCACCCTTTTCTCTAGTAGTATAAATAGTTGTGATCGTTTGAAATTTGGCATTCTTGTGTTTGTCCCGATGAGTGCAAGGCAAAATGCTTCGGTAACATGTCTCTCTTTTCAGCAATATTCAAGTTCTGATTACCAAGCGACTGTATTGTTAATTGTTTCCTCCAGCCCTACAACCCTCTGAGATATTTGCGCTCATCTAATTCTAGCCCCTTGAGAATCCCCAATTTGAATTGTTCCACCATTGATGGCCGTGCCTTCAGCTGCCAAGGCCCTAAGCCCTGGAGTTCCCTCTGCGAACCTCTCTGCCCCTCTTCCTTTCTTCCAGGCGCTCCTTAAAACCTTAAAATCTTTGACCAAGGTTTTAATCGTCTGCCCTCGTATCTCCTTATGTGGCTCGGTGTCTAATTTTCTTTGATACTGCTGCTGTGAAGCACCTTGGGTTAGTTTATTTTATTAAAGGTCCTATATAAACAAAGCTGCTGTTGTTAATTTACTACTCGTCAAGAGATACTGACCTATTGTAATAATGGGGTACTCATACACCTGTAAATCCCACTCTTAGTCCCTGCACCTGATGAGAACGAGGCACACAGGGGCCAAAAATACAGGCAGGATTCTCCACAATGACCTCACGCCATGCTCCATTTTAGCAAGCGCCTCCCCCAAGATGGGCAGGGGATTCATTACAATCCAAAAGTTGGTGCCTGATTGTATCAGTCCTGATGCTATTTTAACTCCGTGTGGTGAGGTCAGCTGCCAGTGCTGACCTCTCCATGGGAACCTGGTGCCAAGGAGCAGCAGGAGAATTGCAAAAACACCAAGTAACTTATTGGGAAGGCGAAAGAGAAATAATGCCTTGGGCCCCGATTGGGGAAACACTGGAGCCCGGGCTTTTTGCACTGATGGCCATCGACTAGATATCCTCCAGCACACACCTCACACAACTAAAGACCTTTCCTGTTGTGTTTACCGAATTCGCACTTCCTGGCCTAAGTCATTGACATTGGGTGTGAACATCGGGGTCCAGCCAGGCAAATTTAAATGAGGCCTGGGAGTTAAAATGGAACAGGCCTCATATTGGTGTGCTGAGGTGAGCACCAGGCTTACCTGATTGACGATCACCCCCAACCCTCTGTGGTTATAATCAGAGATGCAGCCTTTTAACACAGTCAATGGGCCACATTGGGCCATCTCCATAATAGTTTGATTTCATTGCTGACAGGCCAATTCCAGCCCCTTTGTCCGATTAAACAACGTAAGATTTTTTTGATGCTGCATGATTTCAGTATGAAAACTGCTTTGGGAATTAACAGTTCGGTGGATGCTTCTGTACAAAGCAGGTCATTGGAGCTGGTGATCTTAGGCCATACACAAAATGAATCTGCTCAGGAGCTCTCTAGCACAGCAACTTTCATAGGGCAGTGATTGAATTCACTTCAAGAAAGGAGATCAGAGGTTGGGGCCCTTGAAACTGGCAACCTGCACCCGACAGCTACTAGCTACTGAAGTCACGATGAAACAGTGTGAGGTTGGTAGGGCTTCCAGTTATTCTGGTTAAAAGTCTCTATGTATCTGTTTAAATGACTAGGCATGGCACAGCCATTATTCTGATTATAGCTGCAGGGTTCCCAAGGAACTACCGGTTGAGACCATTTTCTTGTTTAAGCAGTCAGGACAATGCAGAGTGATACAAAAGAATGCTTGATGGTTGTGGGCATGGGAGATATTGTTCTTGTCCACAGGGCCTCAGGGTTGGCACATTGTTCATAGAACAGTGTTCTTCTCTCTTGATGCAGACCATGGTGTGTGTTGCTTGATGCCTCTGAGTACAATATGTGCTCCTCACTGCTCTAACAACCTGAATTTTAAACAAAACACAAGAAAAATTCTGCTGGTGGCAAGCTGATGCTCTGGGGAATCAGGGAAATGGATGAATCTTGGTGAGGGGAGATCTGTCACCTTCTGCATATAATTGGATAATGTAGGCTGTAAAATGGCCATATAATCTTCTTCTGGTGCCTGGGTAAGAGCCTGAGGCATAAAAAGATGATAGCTGCAGTTTCCATGACTGCTGTGCTGCTATCCGAAATGGATATTCCAAATAACCATTAAGTGTATTGGGAATGTCAGTGAAGGCATCTGATGAGACAAAACTGCTGTGCATTCCATTGTTTATTCAGTCAAGGCCAAGTCATTTATCCTAGACTTGCTGCCCGTAAATGATTGTCTCTCCTCTTCAATCGACCCCTTCCTCTCTTCCACCTGATACATAGCATCAGTAACCACAGTGAACATTCCATTCATCTAACACGTTTCTAAACTAAGTGCAGCAAGGATTTTGAATGATCGGATAGTGGTATTTAACCCTATTTCAGCCATGAGTTAGAAATGCGCCGTCTTTCGGATGCAACATTAAACCGAGGCCCCATCTGACCTCTCAGGTGGAGGTAATAGACCTTGTGGAACAAAAACAAAAATAGCTGGAAAAACACAGCAGGCTTGACAGCATCTGGGGAAAGGAAGGCAGAGTTAACGTTTCGAATCTGTATGACTCTGAAGAAGAGTCATAAGGACTTGAAACATTAACTCTGTTTCTCTCTCCGCAGATGCTTTCAGAACTGCTGAGCTTTTCCAGCTATTTTTGTTTGTGTTTCAGATCTCCAGCATCCGCAGTATTTTGCTTTTATCATAGAACTTGTGGATACTGGTTACCAAACCAGTGTCAGGAAGATGTGTTACAGAAAATTAATTTGATGTCTCATTGACCAGTCTTACATATTCAACTATTTAAAATGGGACACTTAGCTGTAACACAAAGGGTAGTTCTCCCCAATGTTCTGGCCTTCTGGCTGGTGGTTATCCTTGAACCAACACCTCAAATAAATGATCTGGTCAATGATTTCTTTGCTGTTGGTGGGAGTTTGCTGTACATGAATTAGCCATCGCATTTCCCTACAGCTACACATCACAAACACATCACTGAGGCCATGAAGTGTCAAGGCTTTTCTTGTGATATTCTTCCATGGGATGAGTGTTGCCAGCAAAATTCCTGTCTAATTGCCCTTGAACTGAATGGCTTGCTAGGCCACTTCAGAGAGCAGTCAGGGGTCAACCACGTTGCTGTGGGCCTGGAGTCTCATGTAGGACAGGCCAGGTAAGGATGGCAGATTTCCTTCCCAAAAAGGTGGGTTTTTACAATAGCAAATGATAATTTCATGATCTCTATTACTGAGAGTGGTGTTTATTTCCAGGTTTAGTAATTGAATTCTAATTCCACCAGGCGCTACGGTTGGATTATGAACCCACATCTCTAGAGCAATAGCCTGGCCTTTGGATTATTAGTCCCGATAAATTACCACCATGCCACCATCAGCCCAGCAAAGTGTAAATGACCAGATCTACTTCTAACAGTCAAAATTGTTCTACGTACATTTTAAGCTTAAAGGAATCTTCCCTGAAGCACAAAAGATACTGGTAAATGACCAGCGTTAGTGGGTTACCAGGGGTGATAACATACTGCAATCAGCAGCAAATAATTACCCCGCTCAACATGAACCAAGGCATCACTCATTAAGATGGTATTTTAGTGCTCAGGTTCGATGCTACAATGCATGTTGCTTTTCTCTTCTGCTCAATTTGTTTTCACTGCATCGTAAGCCTAGACCCCAACCTTGAAGCAGCATGTTTATAGCTCTGTGAGGTTAATTTGCAAACATTATAATGCAGTTTGTAAGCCATTTAAATTTTACACATGACGGGTGAATGCAAAAGCGCCTAGATGCAAAGTTTGGTGCCCCAGGGGACTGAGTACGAAAAATATGTCGCCACAAATGTATTGTCATAAAAAGTGTGTGGTGATCAGCATATGTGTATTGATGCAATGAATTAAATGTTGATTTGATATTTTCAAGTTCTTTACTTATTGCTCCAGGATAAACACCCCTTAAATCATTGAAACAGTTTTGGTTAAAAATGAAATAAAAATTCTTAAGAGGAAAAGAATTACAAAATTCAAATCTAAAAACAACACATCCTATCAGCCCAATCCGCTCTGATAAAGAATTAAACAGAGAAAGAAAGACTTGCATTTATAAGGCACCTTTCACAGTCTCAGGATATTCCAAAGAGATTTACAGACAATGAAATACTCTCCACCTCTTTTCTTCTCTTTCCTCCTTTAAGACACTCCTCAAAACCTATCTCTGACCAAACGTTTGCCCTAACATCTCCCTGTGTAGCTCAGCGTCAAAATTTGTTTCAGAATGCTCCTGTGAAATACCTTGGGATAGTTTACTGCCTTAAGAGTGCCATATAAATACAAGTTATTATTGTACAAACTGTTGTAATGTAGGAAATGCAGCAGACAATTTATGCACAGCCAGCTCCCACAAAACCAATGGGATAACTGACCAGATAATCAGCATTAGTGATAACGATTGAGGGATAAATGCTCATCAGCACACGGCAGGGGGGTGATCCCTGCTCTTTGTCTCCTGTCAACGTGAGGTGGTAGTGCAAGATGGCCACTGATATCCATCTGCACATGCCCACTAGCCCGCACATGCTCAAAAATGTAAGGACATCATTCCACTGCACCCACTTTATTCATCATGTTAAACTGTAAGTGTACTAGATTGCTTTCCATGTACAGTTCCATGAATCAAGGTGCAGCACCAGTTAAAGCTATAGCCGTTTTTGTTGCTTCATGCAAGCTGTAAATCTCTGGCTAACTTAACTCAACATTCGCGCAAATGTTTCAGCCTTTATAAAACTGCATTTTTTCAAAGTCATTTTTTATTGTTTTTAAAGAAAAGATGACAGTCAATAGGTGCCACTGTTTTTTCTCCCTTTTAGAGAGTTTTCTTCAACTGTTACACAATTACTTCTAAACCTATATGGGTTAGGCCGCTGCCTACGCTGTTGCTTGCAATGATGCAACGGAGTAAAACACTCGAACTGCACATGCATGGTGTTGGCAACAAACAGCTTTTTGAAATAATGCCATCAAATCTTTTAAATTCACCTCAGACAATAGGGATAGGGGACCTTAGTTTGCAACCTTTTTGGAAAGATTGCACCTCCGACTGTGCAGCATTCTCTCAGTACTGCGCTGGAGTGTCAGCCAGGATCTTTGTGCTTTGAATTTGAACCCTCTGACTCAGGTGTGCTACCTTGTGAGCCACAGATGATTGTATTTAATAGTCAGACAGACCCTCGGGTAATTCTAACCTAACTCATGGGTGGAAACATCATGGGATTGGTTGGAATGCTGGTTTTACATACCGCCCAACATTACTCTCTGTTGACTCACACATGAGCAAGGAGCAGGAGTAGTCCATTCAGCCTCTCGAGCCTGCTCTGTCATTCAATAAGACATGGCTGATTTGATAATAACCTGAAATCTGCATCCCACCTACCCCTGGTAACCTCTTGCCCCCTCCCTTTCCAAGAATCTATCCACCTCTGCCTTAAAAATATTCGAAGACTCTGCTTCCACCTCCTTTTCAGGAAGAGAGTTCCAAAGATTCCCAACCCTTTGAGTGGAAACATTTTGCTTAATCTCTGTCTTAAATGAACGACCCCTTATTTTTAAACAGTGACCCCTAGTTCTAGACTTTTCCACAAGAGGAAACATCCTCACTACATCCACCCTGTCAAGACCCCTCAGGATCTTATATGTTTCAAATAAGTTGTCTCTTACTCTTCTAAACTCCAGCAGATACAAGCCTAGTCTGTCCAACCTTTCCTCATAAGACAACCTGCCCATTCCAGGTATTAGCCTGGCAAACCTTCTCTGAACTGCTTCCAACGCATTTACATCCTTCCTTAAATAAGGTGTACAAAAAGAAAAATACCTGGAAAAACTCAGCAGGTCTGACAGCATCTGCGGAGAGGAACACAGTTAACGTTTCGAGTCCGTACCAGAGCTAAGGAAAAATAGAAAAGAGGTGAAATATAAGCTAGTCTAAGGGGTGGGTGGGGGGGGGGGGTTGGTGGGGGGGGTGGGGGGTGGGGGGTGGCCGGGGGGGGTGGGGGGGGTGGTGGGGGGGGAACAGAGGGCCAGTGATAGGTGGAGATTGCCAAAAGATGTCATAGACAAAAGGACAAAGAGGTGTTGATGATAACCAATACTACATACAGTACTCCAAACATGGTCTCACCAGTACTCTGTACAACTGAAGCATAAACCCCCTGCCTTTGTGTTCAATTCCCCTCGCAATAAATGATAAACTTCCGTTAGCTTTCCTAATTATTTGCGATACCTGCACACTAGCCTTTTGTGATTCATGCACTAGGACACCCAAATCTCTCTGCACCTCAGAGCTCTGCAATCTCTCACCATTTAGATAATAAAGCTTCTCTTTTATTCTTTCTGCCAAAATGGACAATTTCACATTTTCCCACATTATACTCCATTTGCCACTCACTTAACCTATCTATATCTTTTTATAGCTTCCTTATGTCCTCTTCATATCTTACTTTCCTACCAATCTTTGTGTCATCAGCAAATTTGCTGATCCCATCCATCCCTTCATCCAAGTCGTTTATATACATCGTAAACAGTTGAGGCCCCAGCACTGATCCCTGTGGCACACCACTCATTACATCTTGCCAACCTGAAAAAGACCCACTTATGCCTACTCTCTGCTTCCTGTTAACCAGCCAATCTTCTATCCATGCCAATATGTCACCCACTACACCATGAGCTTTTATTTTCTGCAATAACCTTTGACATGGCACTTTATTAACTGCCTTCTGGAAATCTTAGTGCAGTATATCCACTGGTTCCCCTTTATCCACAGCACATGTTACTTCCTCAAAGAACCCCAATAAATTGGTTAAATACAGTTTCCCTTTCACAAAACCATGTTGACACTGCCTGATGACCGTGAGCTTATCTCCAAGTGCCCTTCTATAGTTTATTTGATAACAGCTTTGAACATTTTCCCTATGACAGATGTTAAGCTAACTGACCTGTAGTTTCCCACTTTTTGTCTCTCTCTCTATTTGAATAATGGGGCAGGATCTTCCCCTGTCGGGCGGAGGGAGGGGTGTGGTTTGTGTGGGAGCAGGCACGAATGGGCGGGTTCCTGATTGGCGCCCCCGGTTGGGACCGCACCGCCATTTTACGTGGGTGGACTAATTAAAGCCCGCCCAACGTGCTGTCCGCCAGGAAACGTTATGAGCTGCCTGTCTGGTTGGAGGGGGAGGCGCGGAATTCTCTGAGCTGGGAACACACTGTTTCGCACATGTAAGAGTGCACTCACCTCTCTGAGGTAAAGCGCTGCCTCAGGAAGATCGGCTCAGGTTTGAAACATTGACTAAAGATTGGAAAAAAGATTACTGACATGTCCCCTCATGGGCCACTGTCCCATGAGCTGGGACATTTCAATTTCTTTTATTTAGACAGTTAATACAAATTTGAATACCCTCATGAAACCCCATCTTGCCCGCTGTTTTCTCGGAAGCCAGCCTGGGCTCCCGGCCTGCTCACCAACCTTAAGGTTGGACGGGCAGGTCCATTGATTGATTCAATCAGTTTACTAACGGCCTTAAGTGGCAGTTGACAGGTCGGCGGGTGCACAGCTGACTCGGCTGCGTGCCCGCTAACCTGAAAATGTAAATGATGCGGGGTGACATCGGGATGCCCGCCCGACGACACCAAGTGTCATTTTACGCATTGGTGCGCAGGCCCTGCCCTTGCCCGCCGACCGGAAGATGCAGCCCGTAGAGTTACATTTGCACCCTCCCCAAATCTCGGGAGTTTTGGAAAATTAAAACCGATGCATCAACTATCTCGCTAGACACTCCTTTTAAGACCTAGGATGAAGTCCATCAAGACCCGAGCCCTTGTCAGCCCTCAGCTCCAACAATTTACTCAGTACCTGAGTAACTCTGGTTACTGTAATTTTCCTGTTTTCTTTCCCCACTTCCATTTCCTGGTTTATAGCTGCTTCTGGGATGTTACTTGTATCCTCTATAGTGAAAACGGATGCAAAATCAGGGCGACCTGATCGAGGTGTACAAGATTACAAGAGGGACATGGACAGGGTGGATAGGGAGCAGCTGTTCCCCTTAGTTGGAGGGTCAGTCACGAGGGGACATAAGTTCAAAGCAAGGGACAGGAGGTTTAGGGGGGATGTGAGGAAAAACCTTTTTACCCAGAGGGTGGTGACGGTCTGGAATGCGCTGCCTGGGAGGGTGGTGGAGGCAGGTTGCCTCACATCCTTTAAAAAGTACCTGGATGAGCACTTGGCACGTCATAACATTCAAGGCAACGGGCCAAGTGCTGGTAAATGGGAATAGGTAGGTAGATTAGGTGTTTCTCACATGTCAGTGCAGACTCGATGGGCTGAAGAGTCTCTTCTGCACTGTGTGATTCTGTGATTCTGTGAAAATATCTGTTCAATTCATCTGCCATCTCCTTGTTTTCCACTATCAATTCTCCAGATTCACTTTCTATAAGACCAATTTTCACTTTGTTAACTCTTCTCTGTTTTAACTATTTATAAAAACTCTATCTGTTTTTATATTTCTGGCTAGCTTTCTCTCATACTCTAATTTTTCTCTCCTTATTAGTCTTTTAGTCATTCTTTGCTGTTCCTTATATTCTGTCCAATCTTCTGACCTCCATCTGTCTTTGCACAGTTATATGTTTTTTCTTTAAGTTTGATTCTATCTTTAGCCTTTCTAGTTAACCACAGATGGTGAGTCCACCCCTTGGACCTCTTCATACTCGTTGGAATGTACTATTCTGTGTATTCTGAAATATCCCCTTAAATGTTGGCCATTGCATCTCTATTGACCTACCCCTTAACATAATTTGCCAATTCACTTTAGCCAGCTCAGCTTTCATGCCCTCATAATTGCCTTTATTTAAGTTTAAAAACTTGGGGCAGGATTTTTAGTTTGGTGGGTGCACGCGATTGGCGGGCCCAGGAGTGCTCAGGGAACGGGTCACTGACCCCGATCAGCCCCCGGCCGTGTTTTCAGGCTGGCTGGCCAATTACCAGAGGGCGGGAGCTGACCTAAGTGCGGGCGTGGGGGAAGCGCAGAATGAAAGCTGCCTGAAGGCAGAGAGCTGCCTCAGGGAGCTGAAGAATTTTAAAGCGATGAATAAAGATTTAAAAATTCAGAAGAAAAGGTCCATGCACCAGAATCAGTCACCTGAACATATAGATGAGGAAAATTCTGTCCAAATGTTTTTATCTTTTAAAATTAATAACAGAAGCCTCACCCCGCCCTTGGATGAGGTTTCACCAAAAATGCAAGGTCCACCAGGCAGATTCGCCCGCAAGGTTAGACAGACCATGAAAAATTGGAGTCAATTGAAACTTTAATGGGCTTAATTGTCCTCCTAATTGTCAGCGGGCACGCTTCTGACTTTCATGTGTGCCCACCGAGCAAAGTATCGCCCGGGCGTGGGATGATGTTGGGACGCTCACCCGACATCATCACCCACTATTTTATGCTCGAGAGGGTCGGGCATGCGCCCACACGCTGAGCTAAAAATCCTGCCCTTAGTCTCAGACCCACTCCTCTCTCCCTCAAACTTAATGTAAATTTCAATCATATTATGGTTGCTGCTACCTAGGGGTGCCTTCACTATAAGATCATTAATTACTCCCAGCTCATTGCACAATACCAGGTCTAGTATCGCCTGTGCTCCAACTTCACTAGGTGGAGTGTAAAACCGAAATGGCACCCGACTCAGCCAGTTTCCTAATGGACATATTAGCTTAAACATTCTCAATGAGTTTATCCTTTGAGTAGCAGAGCCCCACAGATCAGGAAAGCCCTGTTTTTGAGCCCTAATTTGTGTGTAGGTAGTTAACGGAAGACAGGACATTGACAGGGCTCTGCAGTTATTTACAGTGCCCTGGATTAGGGAGGGAAATTTTGGCCAGGATACCTGCTTCTGGTTACCAACTGATGTGAAGACGTGCTATATGGAATTAATCTGAAATCTCATTGACTAATTTTACATGTTAAACTTTTAAAAATAGGACATTTAACTGAAACACAAAGACGCTGACTTAAAATGGCTGCCAATTTTGTATCTCTACTTCATGAAGACCCCCAATAGACAATTACCTCTCTGGAGGTGTAAAAAACATCCTTCCTATCGCATGAGAGTGACTCCCCTTGACATCAAGGTAGCACTTCACTGAATGTGGCATCAAGGAGGCCCTTACAAAACTGGAGTCAGTGGAAATGAGAGGGAAAACTCTCCGCTGGTTGGAGATATACCTAGCACAAAGGAAGATGGTTGGGGTTGTTGGAGTTAAATCATCTACATTCCAGGACATCACTGCAGGAGTTCCTCAGCGTAGTGTCCTCGGCCCAACCATCTTCAGTGGCTTCATCAATGACCTTCCTTCCATCATAAGGTCAGAAGTGGGGAGGTTCACTGATGATTGCACAATATTCAGCACCATTTGTCACTACTCAGATACTGAAGCAGCCCATGTCCAAATGCAGTAAGACCTGGACAATATCCAGGCTTGGACTGACTAGTGGCAAGTAACATTCGTGCCACACAAGTGCTGGGCAATGACCGTCACCAACAAGAGAGAATCTAACCATCGCGCATTGATATTCAATGGCATTACCACCACTGAATCCCCCACTATCAACATCCTGGAGTTACCATTGGCCAGAAACTGAACTGGACTAGCCATATAAATACTGTAGCTACAAGAGCAGGTCAGAAGCTAGGAATCCTGTGGCAAATAACTCACCTCCTGACTCCCCAAAGCCTGTCTACCATCTACAAGGCACAAGTCAAGGGTGTGATGGAATACTCTCCACTTGCCTGAATGAGTGCAGCTCCCACAACACCATCCAGGACAAAGCAGCCCACTTGATTGACACCACATCCACAAATATTCACTCCCCCCACCACCGATGCACAGTGGCAACATTGTACACCATCTACAAGATGCACTGCAGAAACTCACCAAGGTTCCTTAGACAGCACTTTCCAAACCCATGACCACTACCATCTAGAAGGACAAGGGCAACAGACACATGGGAACACCACCACCTGGAATTTCCCCTCCAAGCCACTCACCAGACTGACTTGGAAATATATCACTGTTCCTTTGCTGTCGTTGGGTCAAAATCCTGGAACTCCCTTCCTAACAGCACTGTTGGTATACATACACCACATGGACAGCAGCAGTTCAAGAAGATGGCTCATCATCACCTTCTCAAGGGCAATTGAATGAAACCAGATGGACCATCCTGCATCGACGTAGAAAACGGCAATGGCAATCTCAGCCCTGTTGACCCTGCAAAGTCCTCATTACTAACAACTGGGGCTAGTGCCAAAATTGGGAGAGCTGTCTCACAGACTAGTCAAGCAACAGCCTGACATAGTCATACTCACGGAATCATATCTTACATATAATGTCCCAGACACTACCATCACCATCCCTGGGTATGTCCTGTCCCACCGGAAGGACAGCTCCAGCAGAGGTGGCGGCACAGTGGTATACAGTTGGGAGAGAGTTACCCTGGGAGTCCTCAAATTCGACTCTGGACCCCATGAAGTCTCACGGCATCAGGTCAGACATGGGCAAGGAAACCTCCTGCTGATTACCACGTACCACCCTCCCTCAGCTGATGAATCAGTGCTCCTCCATGTTGAACACCATTTGGAGGAAGCACTGAGAGTGGCAAGGGCACAGAATGTACTCAGGTGAGGGACTTCAATGTTCATCACCAAGAGTGGCTCAGCAGCACCACTACTGATCGAGCTGGCTGAGTCCTAATGACATAGCTGCTAGACTGGGTCCGCAGCAGGTGGTAAGGGAACCAACAAGAGGGAAAAGCATACTTGGCCTCATCCTCACCAACCTGCCTGCCGCAGATGCATCTGTCCATGGCAGTAGCGGTAGGAGTGACCACCGCACAGTCGTTGTGGTGACAAAGTCCTGCCTTCACATTGAGAATATCCTCTATCGTGTTGTGTGGCACGACCACTGTGCTAAATGGGATAGATTTTGAACAGATCTAGCAACTCAAGACTGGGCATCCATGAGGTGCTGTGGGCCATCAGCAGCAGCAGAATTGTACTCAAACACAATCTGTAACCTCATGGCCTGGCATATCCCCCACTCTACCATTACCATCAAACCAGCAGATCAACCCTGGTTCAATGAAGAGTGCAGGAGGGCATGCCAGGAACAGTACCAGGCATACCTAAAAATGAGATGTCAACCTGATGACGTCATAACACAAGACTACTTGTGTGTCAAACGTCATAAGCAGCATGTGATAGACAGAGCTAAGTGATCCAGCAACCAATGGATCAGATCTAAGCTCTGCAGTCCTGCCACATCCAGTCATGAATGGTGGTGGACAATTGAACAACTCACTGGAGGAGGAGGCTCCACAAATATCCCCATCTTCAATGATGGAGGAGCCCAACACATCAGTGCCAAAGATAAGGCTGAAGCATTCGCAACAATCTTCAACCAGAAGTGCCAAGTGAATGATCCATCTCGGCCTCCTCCGGAGGTCCCCAGCATCACAGATACCAATCTTCAGCCAATTCGATTCACCCCAGCTATGGGCCCTGATAATATTCCGACAATAGTACTGAAGACTTGTGCTCCAGAAATTACTGCTCCCCTGGCCTAGCTGTTCCAGTACAGCTACAACACTGGCATCTGCCCGGCTGTGTAGAAAATTGCCCAGGTATGTCCTGTACACAAAAAGCAGGACAAATCCATCCTGGCCAATTACCACCCCATTAGTCTACTCTCAATCATCAGTAAAGTAATGGAAGGGGTCATCAGCAATGCTATCAAAATTCTCTTGCTTAGCAATAGCCTCCTCACTGACACCCAGTTTGGGTTCCACCAGGGTTACTCAGCTCCTGACTTCATTACAGCCTTGGTTCGAACATAGACAAAAGAGCTGAACTCCCGAGGTGAGGTGAGAGTGACTGCCCTTGACATCAAGGCCGCATTTGACCTAGTATGGCATCAAGAAGCCCTAGCAAAACTGGAATCAATGGGAATCAGGGGGAAAACTCTCTGCTGGTTGGAGTCATACCTAGCACAAAGGCAGGTGGTTGTGATTGTAAGGGGTCAGTCATCTCAGCTCCAGGACATCACTGCAGGAGTTCCTTGGGGTAGTGTCCTAGGCCCAACCATCTTCAGCTACTTCATCAATGTCCTCCCCTTCATCATAAGGTCAGAAGGGGGGGTGTTCGCTGGTGACTGCACAATGTTCTGCACCATTCGTGACTCCTCAGATACTGAAGCAGTCCATGTCCAAATGCAGCAAGACCTGGACAATATCCAGGCTTGGGCTGACAAGTGACAAGTAAAATCCATGCCACACAAGTGCCAGGCAATGACCATCTCCAACAAGAGAGAATCTAACCATTACCCCTTGATGTTCAATGGCATTACCATCACTGAATTCCCCCACTATCAACATCCTGGGGTGTTACCATTGACCAGAAATTGAACTAGACAAATAGTGTGGCTACAAGAACAGGTCAGAGACTAGGAATCGTGCAATGAGTAACTCTCCTCCTGACTCCCCAAAGCCTGTCCACCATTTACAAGGCCTAAGTAAGGAATGTGATGGAATAGTCCCCATTTGCCTGGATGAGTGCAGCTCCCACAGCACTCAAGAAGTTGGACACTGTCCAGGACAAAACAGCCCGCTTGATTGGCAATACATGCACAAATATTCACTCTCTCCGCCACCGATGCACAGCAGCAGCAGTGTGTACCATCTACAAGATAAACTGCAGTAATTCACCAAGGCTCCTTTGACAGCACCTTCCAAACCCACGACCACTATCACCTAGAAGGACAAGGGCAGCAGATGGAAGGGAACACCACCACCTGGAATTTCCCCTCCAAGTCACTCACCATCCTGCCTTGGAAATATATCACTGCTCCTTCACTGTCGCTGGGTCAAAACCCTGGAACTCCCTTCCTAACAGCACTGTGGGTGTACCTACACCACTTTGTCTGCAGCGGTTCAAGAAGGCAGCTCACCATCAACTTCTCAAGGGCAACTAGGGATGGGAAATAAAAGCTGTCCCAGCCAGCGAAAATCACATCTCATGAACGAATAAAAAAAATCCAAATGGAAGAATGAACTGTTCAGAGATAATTGCTGGAACATTAAAAAGTAATCACCTCGGCCAACAAAATGGCTAACAGGAGCAGTACCAGACATGAGCTGATCAATGTCCTTTTAGAATATTCAACTGACATGGAAAGAGGTCATGTGATACAACTTTTTTGTGGATGCTTGAATTTGGGATTTGGCAGGGATATTCTAGCTGCTGGAGGGAGCAGCTGTCTTTTGCTCTCTCTCTCTACAAGTCCGTCTAAGCTTTGGACCCTGTTTTGCTGAGTTAAAAATGTGTCTACATTCCCATAGCAGACAGAGAATCTCTGCTGAAAACCACTGGAATTCTACAACAATGTTTTTATGAGAAAAAGAATATACCAGCCACAATGTTAAGCCAACTGCTTCAGCTGAAGAACCAGTGTCTCCAAATACAATCAGTGAATCTTTATTGACTTTCCTTTTTTTTCATCTACACTTTATTAGCACCTGATCTATCACCTTAAAAATTCACCACCTCCACTACCGGTGCACCACAGCAGCCGTGTGTACCATCTACAAGACGCATTGCAGCAACTTCCAAACCTGCAACCTCTACCACCTAGAAGGGTAAGTGCAGCAGATGGATGGGAACACCACCACCTGCAAGCTCCCCTCCAAGCCACACACAGTCCTGACTTAGAACTCTGTCGCTGTTCCTTCACTGTTGCTGGGTCAAAATCCTGGAACCCCCTTCCTCACTGGTTCAATGCACCTACACGTGGACTGCAGCGGTTCAAGGCGGCAGCACACCATCACTTTCCCAAGGGCAATTAGGGGCGGGCAATGAATGCTGGTCTAGCCAGTGGTACCCACATCCCATGAATGATAAAAAGCCTTTAACTTGGCCAAGTTTAACCTCTGACACTCTGTCAATTTGTATTTTTTTTCTGCATGCTTAGGGTTAGAGTGTGCATTTGCACACGTTAGTGGGAAGTAGGATGCATTTGTGCATTTTTAACGTTTTAAATATTTTTACCTGGTGGCTTTTAGTACAATGAAACTAGCAACTTATGTGTTTAACTGACAAATACCTGTCCAGCTTAATTCTTACAAAATGCACACAGTCAAGTACACACTGAATTGGCAATACAGCAGCCTTTTAAAATTCAAAACATCTGCTATAACAAAACAGGGAATGTGAAGAGAGGAAAACCAGTCTATCCCTCTTCACCTGCTCATAACACCAGTGAGCTGTGCTGTGAATGAATATATGTGAGGTTAAGAGCTTTACTGTTACATTTGAGTAGCCAATCCATAATTTCCGTCTAGGAATGCACATGAATGATTGATCATCTGGCCAAGATGCTGAAGGGCATTTGTGGGATAGTTTCTCAGGAAGCAGGCCATTTTTCAACGTTGCTGCCAGTGGTATCCCAGTGAAAGGGATCGCCCCCCTTCATTGTAGAAAATGGAGGAGTTTCCCTCCAGTGAAATTAAACAAATGTAAATCAGGCAGCTTCTACAAACAAAAATAAAAATACCTGGAAAAACTCAGCAGGTCTGGCAGCATCTGTGGAGAGGAACACAGTTAACGTTTTGTGTCTGTATGACTCTTCACCAGAACTACAACGGCTTCTATAAAGGTTGGGTAACCTGCCCAGCTGGTGAAGTTCAATCCTGCCCTCAATGTCTCTGGGAAGAGGACTGATGATGGAAACAAAAGCAACGTTAACTAATTAAATGAGGGATCTGGAACTTTTGCTCTGTGTCTGCGGAAGTCTGAAATGTTGCAGAAAGCCAGGTTAATTCTACAACGAGGCCAACTTCGGCATTTGAGCTAATTGGAACCTCGTTCCAGTAAGAATGCTCAATTCTTTTCAGAATGGGTCAGTTAAATCGAACAGTAGGATCTCTGAAACAGCCAAGTTGTGAACCCCTAGTTCTTGGTTTTACAAAAGGAAAGGCAGAAATGGAAAACAAAAACAAAAAAAATTGCTGGAAAAGCTCAGCAGGTCTGACAGCATCTGTGGAGAGAAAAACGGGGGGGCAGGATTTTCCCATTGGCGAGTGGGGGTGCGGTAGGGGCCTCCTTGCCGACGCGTAAAACGACGCGCGGTGACGTTGGGCTGAACTCACCACGTTCCATTTAAATATTCCGGTAGGCGGGGGGCGCGGCTAAATCAGCTGTGCGCCCGCCGACCTGTCAATGGCCAATCGAGGCCATTGACAGAGTCATTAAACTAATTAGTGGACCTGCCCGTCCAACCTTAAAGGAATTAGAAAAAGCATGAAAACTCATCCACGGGTGGGATGAGGGTTCATGTTGGTTTTTAAAAATTTTAAGAAGGTTTTTGTAAAAATTATGGACGTGTCCCAACTCATGTTAGGGAAATTTTATTTTTATATTTTTAGCTTTTTTTACATTTAGAGCCGATCTCCCTGAGGCAGCAGTTGGCCTCAGAGAGATGAGTGCGCTCTTTTGTGCGCATGCGCGAAACAGCGCACTCTCGGCTCAGAGATTCCCCCCCCCACCCTCCCCCCGTCGCACAGGTAGCAGATAGCGCTTCCGTGTGGATGTCATGCTGGGCGGGCCAATTAAGGCCCGCCCAAGTAAAATGGCGGTGGGGTCTCAATCGGGGGCGCCGATTGGAAGCGCGCCTGTGCGCGCCCGCCCTTCAACTTCCCCCCTGATGGGGGGAAAATCCTGCCCAGAGTTAACTTTTCAAGTCGGTGTGACTCTTCTTCAGAGCTCTGAAGAGGAGCCATGCGGGCTCGAAACGTTAATTCTGTCTTTCTCTCCGCAGATGCTGTTGGGCCTGCTGAGTTTTTCCAGCATTTTCCGTTTTTGTTTCCGATTTCCAGCATCCACAGTGGTTTGATTTTATCTAAGGCAGAAATGGGATTGCTTTCTAAGGAAATGGAGGGCTGACATACCATCCCTTTTGTGGTAGTCACTCCCAGTATCTACAAGCTACAGGGCGTAAACGAGATACTCATTCCAGGATTCTGCAAGGGAGTGAAAGAGCATCAAAATCAAAATGTCATTTGCACATTCATCAGCCCACACATCCCACTGGTAGCCTAAAGCACAGAACTGAGTGTGACCATTATGTTCAAAATTCACAGCATGTTGGAATATCCAATTGTCACTACAATCATTTTTACATATTGTATTGCCAGCATTATCGTGGCTTTCACCTAAAGATGAATATCAAGAGAAAGTCATAATTTTTAAAAACAGAATGGACAAACTTCCAGAGAGGTCGCGTCCCTGAACAAGTTGAAAGGCTAAGGCCTCACAGCACCTTATCTTCTTCCGTTCAATAATTTTGAAAGAGAAAGGACAGATGTATGAACAGTGGTGGATTTCTGGCAGAAATTGCTAAAGGATGATACATCCACATTTACTATTTACAGAGGATTACAGGATTGTCGACGTTCCAGGATTGTCCTGGAATCTCCAGGCATTTTCAATCAATCTCCAAGGCACTGCCATCAGAAACCCTGGAGCAAAATCACAGGTGCATGTTAAAAGAGAAAGGAGTGTTGTTTTAAAAATGTTCCAGATTCATAGTAAATTTTACAAGAGATTTACTAAAATGGTAGCAGGGAAGTGGGAGTTACCTGGAAAGACTATAGAAGCTATGGGGGAGAATTTCCTGAACGTCGGGCGGGGCTTTCAGGAGCGGGCGTGGGTGGGTGCGCCGCCATTTTACGTGGGCGGACCAATTAAGGCCCTCCCAGCTTGACGCACGGCTGGCAGCGGTCAGCGCTTCCTGTGCGGGTGGGGGGAGGAGGGAGAGCTGGGGCCTGCACTTTTTCGCGAATGCGCACTAAAGAGCGCAGAAACCTCCCTGATGCACGGAGCTGCCTCAGGGAGATTAAGCACATAATGAAAGTTCAGAAATAATAAAGTTAAAAATTATTTAGACACGTCCCCTCATGTGACAGTGAAGGCTGCCAACCTTAAGGTTGGACGGGCAGTGTTGATAGCTACTTTAATTGGGTTTTTAATGGCCTTAAGAGGCTGTTGGCAGTTCGGTGGGCGCACAGCTGCATCTGGCGTACGCCCGCTGAATGTAATATCTAAATGATGCATGCCCGACATCACCGCGTGTTATTTTACGCGTCAGTGTGCTGGGCGTGCCCCCACAGGCCGACATCAAAATTCTGGCCGTGGTTTTCCCCCTTAGAGCAGAGAAACCTAAGGGAGATTTAATAGAGGTGTTCAAAATCATGAAGGGTTTTGATAGAGTAAATAAAGAGAAATCTTTCGGCAGAGAAAGGGTAAGTGACCAGAGGGCACAGACTTAGCACGATGGACAGAAGAGCACGTGGTGAGTTGAGAGAAAATGTTTTTATGCCATGATGTGATATGATCTAAAATGCACTGTCTGAAAGGATGGTGAAAGAAATAGGAACTTTCAAAAGGGACTTGGATATATACTTGAAGGGAAAACACTTGCTAGACTATTGGGAAAAGAACAGGGGAGTGAGAATATTTGGATAACTCAAAGATCTGGCACCGAT
The DNA here is from genome assembly GCF_017639515.1 of Carcharodon carcharias. Taxonomy (NCBI): domain Eukaryota; kingdom Metazoa; phylum Chordata; class Chondrichthyes; order Lamniformes; family Lamnidae; genus Carcharodon; species Carcharodon carcharias. The sequence goes on along the minus strand of NC_054487.1, from coordinate 75,751,618 downwards.
GGACTGAGTAGCCGAGTCTCCTTTGTTGTAACTTTCACCGATTCTATAATTGCAGTCACATTCTAGTTTTACTTCTCTGGTCTTTTAAACAATTCTTTTGCATCACTTGCCAGAGTTTCATTAGTGGGCACAAAGTTCACACTTCCTGTGACCTTTCATCATAGCAATTGACCATCCTGATACATCAAAGAAAAAGCAGTTATCATTTCTCTGCAGCGCACTTGATCAGGCTATAAAGAATACCACGGGGAAAAATAGGCTTTCAAAACTGGCCACTCAACTAGTTTGCAAAAATATAGTGCATGACATAGACAGAATGCTGATTTTGTTTCTTCGTTTAAGACACTCATTAGCTGCTTGTGAAGTGGTTAATGGATCATTATTACAGACATGTTGTGATTGTTGTTTTTTTTGTTCATGCTAATGAAATCACACTCAACAAAGTGTCACATTTCAAAACCAGCCATTTCCACCAAGCTGTTAATTGTTATAAATGTTGACACAAAAGTAAATTTGTCCAATTCCACAACAAAGAGATGAAACATGGTCCTAATGTTTTAAGAAAGCTAGCTCATTCATCAACCTCAGCTTTGTAGTATAATGGCGGTCAGTGATGAACAGATAGCCCTTGCTATTCATTGCACCTACACTTGCCCACAGACTTTATGGACTTTTGGAAAGCTATTCCAACAAGGTGTCCTCTTACAGGGGTTCTGAGGCCCAAGTAAACAAGGCAAGCGACAGCATGGCTCTTCAACCAATTAGTTTGAAGAATCCTGAATGAGACACACAGAGTCTAAACCAGAAAGCGTAAGTTACAATATTTAATTCAACATAAAACTATGTACAGAAAGTAAAGTAAAGAGAGGGAACAAAAGATGGGATCAAGAGAAAGAGAGAGAGAGACAAAGGAGACAGAAAATATTTTAATTTTTATCAAAGCCTTCAATAATAACTGAGTTCTGAAGGATTGAGCCTCCACACTTATGAAAGTAAATTTTCAGTGCCAAGGAGGTTGTTTGGCAGTAATTAAAAAATTACTTAGAGTTGAATGGGAAATGCAAACTTTTTCTGGCATGTTCAGTGGGTAGCTAAAAGGCAAGTACTGCAACTTCCATGTGTTTGAACACTGGGGCCTGGAATTTTGTTCCGAGGTCAGGAGAACAGAGGTGGGACATTTTCCGGCTACGCCAACCTGACCTGGGAAAAAGAGGCCCAGATGGTTGGATTTTCATCCCGGTGTGCGGGTTTGATTAGAAGCCGGGCCCACTGCCCCCAGAACGAGTGTGGTTGATGCCAGGTGCAGAGGTAGGCTGGGCGGAAGGCCTGTGTTGAAGTTATTTAAAAAATTATTAAAACAAAAATGGTCCACAAGGTCTCACCTTTCATTTCCCCTCATGCCCCCCCAAATACTCCCCATGCCACCTCATGAATATTGCCTGAGCCAATGTGGAGGGCTGCATTTCAGCTGCCCTTGAGGGGACAGGACACTGCCTCACCAAAGAGGGCATTTTTTGCCCCCATTTGGTGCTTTGAAAACTGGCACAATGAATTCCAAACTCTATTCTGGGTTGACAGTCAGAGCACGTGCCTAACATGGGAAAGAGTTACGTCAGCAGATGATTGGTTGAAGTATTGTTTTGAAGCAAAGTCGCTTCGTTGTGGGAGAGGCCTATTTGGTTACTGACATCAACAAAAGGAATTTAATTGGAATTTTAGAAGAACTGTCATTTTATGTAAAGTTCCGGATGAATACATTGCCACTGAAAGGAATGCTGACTGTTTTGTAATCAGAAGTTCTTGAGTGAGTACCTTTGGATTTTTGTAATACATTTTAATCTGCCTTGAACATGTGTTTTGACTGTGGGAGACAAGAAGGAAGGGATTAGTATTTACATAAGTGTGTGCTTTCAAATTTCAATTACTTGGCTGTGAAGTGTGGACAAGTGTTCATTAAACATTAAAGAGCTAGGTACAAACCTTACAGTCTCCACCCTCGACAGCAGGTACATTCGGATGAACCCAATTCACCTTCTAAATGCAATGCCCACTATAACATGGTAGCACGATTACAACGTTCGCCTATATATCAGGAATGTCCCTACTGTGTCATGATCTTTTGCCCAGTGTTTCCAGTTCCACTGTCACTTGCAGCATTATTTAAACTGCAGTAACTGCTTAACTAAGTTATGCTTTCATGGGATGTGGGCATCACTGGCAAGGCCAGCATTTGTTGCTCACTCCTATTTTCCCTTGAACTGGCAGCTTGCTAGGCCATTTAAGAGTCAAGGATCTGGAGTTACATTTAGGTCAGATCAGGTAAGGATAGCAGATTCTCTTCCCTAAAGGGCATCTAGTGAAACAACTGAGACAAGCTTTATGGTTTTTTATTAATTTAATTTAAATTCCATCAGCTGCTGTGGTAAGATTTGATCCCGTGTCCAGACAGCATTAGCCTTCTGGATTGCGAGGCCAGTGACATTACCACTATGCCACCATCTTTTCCTTGTAACTGTAACCCTACTTAATTGGGCAACTCTCTCAGAGAGCTGGCATGGGCTTGATGGGCTGAATAGCCTCCTTCTTTGCTGTAAGATTCCATGATTTAATGCCACAACATTGAGGTGTGATTGGATGAGCTGAAATACACAGGAGGTAACTGGACATTAACAAGGTGCTGGTTACTCATATTTCTTCTTGCATTCAGTGCAAGCAGTGGTTCATCTCTGAAATAAGTGAAACGCTTAAGATGCTAAAACCAGAAACTTTGATGTGAAAGTAAATGCCTAATGGTCACTGCTTCTTTCTCAATATAAATGGCTGCTGGTTTTAAACACCAATGTTTGAAGTGGTGGGGACTGTTTCCTGGAGAGGCAGGAATCAAGTACCAGAATAGCACCAGGGCTGTGATGGGTATGCAGCACAACATCACATTCATTGAATACAATGCCGCCACTAGTGATTGGAAGTGGGCACAATGGGGTTCGATTTCTACCCCACCATCTAGTGTATTCATCAAAAACTGTACAGTCAGATTAAGAAATAGGCAAGGATACATACTCACTTTACAATGCAAGGATAATTTAAAAAGCATCATTTGCCAATCTTTGCTACAAGCTGCTCCATGGCTGGACCTCCATCCAAGGGGGGGGGCAACTATTGCCCTTCTGGGTGGCAGAAGACAATAGCTTTACTTGGTAGGTTGGCCTCTGTTGGGAACCTCAGGCCCTGACTGAACCAATGGAGTGCTATCTCCTGATAGAGGAAGCCCCTCTGTCATCCCTGTCCCTCCTTGCCAGATGACATTTGCCTAGTAAGGGACAGGTGGGTGCTCCACCCTTTATAAGAGAAGTGGAAAATCTCCCAGAAAGGCTGAAGACCAGGCGGAGTCATGATGAGAAACCAACATAACCCCCGGTGCATTTCACCCCCAGAGGGTCTAACTATATACAGGGCTTGTTACAATCATTATATTGATGAGTTTGTTTCTGGTGTTGGCAAGAAAGGATTGTCACAGAAACACAGGCTCCACCAGAGTAGCTGTTCTCTCAAGGGAAAACTTAAATCATTACCATCTGTAATCATGCCAGTTAAAGTGAAAAGGAAGATTAACACTTAAGTATGGAATATTTATGTTATCGGCTTAAACACAATCTGACTTGCATTTCAGACATGGCTCAGTGGTAGCACCTTTCACCTCTAAGTCAGAAAATTGAGGTTTGAATACCATGCCTGAGACTTGAACACAAAATCTGGGTTAGCACTCCAATGTTTTCAGAGGGAGTGCTGCACTGTCGGAGGTGCTGCCTTTTGGATGAGACATTAAACTGAGGCCCCATTTTCCATCACAGGTGAAGGGGTTAAGGATCCTAGGGCACCATGCAAAGAAGAGCAGGAGAAGAGTGCACTCTCTGGTGTCCTGGCCAATATTTAACCTTCAGTCAACATCACTAAAACAGATTATCTGAGCATTATCACTGCTGTTTGTAGGAGCTGGCTGTGTGTAAATTGGCTGCCGCATTCCTTATTATACCACTTACTACACTTCAAGCATTACCAATTGACTGGAAAGCAGTCAGGGACATCCCGAGGTCACGAAAGATGCAATAGAAATACAAGTCTTTCATTTGGTTTTTCTTTTTGTCGGAAATAAAAACAGAAGTTTGCTGAATATCCTTCATGTTTTTAGTCCTTCCTGCCCTTTCTCTGTTCAAATTGGCAGCCAGCCCCTCTACATTATATTTCGGCACAGGCACTGCTTTGCATCATTTCATGATTACAACAGTGACTACACTTCAAAAGACCTTAATTGGCTGTAAAGTGCTTTGGGACATCCTGAGGTTGTGAAAAGCGCTTTATAATAAATACAAAGGGAAGATGAAAATATAAAGGGTTTGTTAATAAGTGGCACTCACTGCAGTAAAACTTATGGGTGAAATTAATCATTCTGGAGCATACACTTAAATGTGCACAGCTCCCACAATTTGCATTATTTATTTCAGGAACATTCATTAAAATTAAACTGGATTTCAATTTGATGGTACACGTGCATACAATTTTACAATTATATAACCTGACAACATTTTATTTATGTTTTGAATGATTGTATCTGAACACAGGAAAATATAACTTAACTTCATAAATCACAGACTAATCTAATTGAGAAGACAAAGGGACTGATTAAGTATGTTGTAGTAATGTTACTATGTAGTTTGTAGACTCTGAAAAGGCACCTACCACGCTGGTTTCAATTGCTTGTTTATACTCGTGCTATCTGCATTTCAATTAAAAACCTAATGCAGGATATTTGCACCAATGCTATTTAAAGGTGCGGAAGCTAATGAAGGAATCATTACCTGATTAATATCATGGTGCTGTTTGTGGCAACTGAATCAGTATAAATATAAAAACAAGGAGATATTCTTAATTTTCTTTGTTTTTAGATGTTTTACAATGCAGCCAAACCAATCCGAATTCAACACAATGGAAAGGGCCACCGAAACAGGAAAAGATGCAACTTCAGAAAAACGCTGTTCCAAGAAACTCTCAAAGAAAGTAGGCATCAGCTGTGGCTCTGTGGTAGCGCACTTGCTTCTGGATCAGAAGATCAAGTCTAACTCCAGAGACTTGGGCACAAAAATCTGAGGGAGTGCTGCACTATTGAAGGTGCTGCCTTTGGAATGAGGCATTAAACCGAAGCCCTGCCTGCCTGTTCTCGCGAGTGGACATAAAAGATCCCATGCCACTATTTTGAAGAAGAGCTGGGGAGTCCTCCCCTGTGCCCTGAGCAATATTTTATTCCTCAGCCAACATTGTTCAACAAGATTATCTGGTCATTTTCCTGGGAGCTTGCTGTGCACAAATTGCCTGCTGTCCCTCCTACATTACAAAAGGGACTGCACTTCAAAATCATTTAATTCACTTTTGGAAATCCTGAGGTTGTGAATGGTGCTACATAAATGTAAGTCCTTTTTAAACTTAAAGAAAGATATATTAATGGTCACACATCAGATGATTTTTGATTAGACATGTCTTAAAGTGTGCCGAGGAAGATGTCAACAAAATAAGAAGCAAAGGGCAAAGAAACAGAGATTGCATGAGGCAAATGGAGGGGGAGGGAGAAAGTTGGAAATTAAAAACAGTAAAGAGATAAAAATAATAATACTTGTTAACATCCCTTTTTGATCTTTCGTGATTACTGAAGTAAAATACAGCAGAGTGTGAATGGGTTGCAGGCATAGCATGTGCACATCATCCCACACACACCAGCACCTGACTTGAAAAGGACACATTTCAGGATGACTGAAGAGCATCTTACTGCGAGTTACACAGCGCAGTGGCGAGGCTGAAATTATCCCCTGAGGACTTATGGTTTAATGTATGCGCTAGTTTTCTGGCCCAGTCCAACTCAAATTGCTTTCAGGCTTCAGATTCATCAAACAAATGCTCTTTGACCTGTACAAAGAGTTAAAAGAGGATTTAGAATGTCAGGCTGACAACAATTCTGCGAGGCCCATAACATTGAAGGAGACAGCAGCGGTCAGCTCCTTCAGTGCTGGCACTTCCCAGACCCCTGCCGGTGCCACCACAGGCATCAGTCAGCCCTCAACATCAAAGTATATATCCCTGTTTTTCATCGCATTGCTTATGAAGCCAGGCCTCCTCGCTCCTCTTGGTTCTATTCCTCAGGCAGGAGTAATTGTTTTTATTGACACTGTTGCATTCCAGGACACACTGGAAACTGTTGACTGAAGGTCTTGTTTCCCCTCTGAGTGCCGAGGCCATGTTCTGTCAGGGGAAAGGATGCTAATTCTCTGAGTTTCCCGGACGATGAGAGGCAATCACAGTTTCATTGATGGCCATGCTGCCTCTTGCCAGGTCTCTGAAATTTTCCCTTTGCCTCTGCAGATTGTTTGAGAAGACAAATGGTGCTGGAGGTCTGTTGTTTTGTAGATATTTTGGCAGTTGTGTGTTCCTCAGCTAGAAAGCCCTTTAAAAGCGCTAGGTGTCTGCAGCTACTGTCTTGACACGTCGCTGCTGAATCACATCTGCAAATGGAAAGTAAGGAGTGTTTAAAAAAAAGAGAGGCAGGTCAGCCCGAATCTCTTCCAATTAAGCACGAGCTGAGATGAAATTTCATTGCATTGATCATTATCGATGGAGCTTACATCGCTGTTTGTCCAAGGCCTGCTGTACTTTTGCTGCTTGTTATGTGTTACATAACTTTGCAATACGCTTGGGAGCCAGGCAGTCCTGCCAACAGTGGCAGTGAAACAGATGAGACCAGGACTCCGAACAGGCTGTGACTGGCTAATGCAAATACACCAATGTGCGGCATTCACAATGAGTGGCTAAATGATTTCTGCATCGCTTTACCTTCATCGTCATGGCTACGTACCATTACCACTGGAGTTTCTTCCCCCCCTTCCAATTCCCCCTGGGAAAGGAAGAAGATGCAAAACTGCATTGTAAATAGTACTATTTTAGGTTTGTGACTGTACCATCTCGCTGTCTGCAGATTCAGTGACAACTGACAAGGCAGCTCTTTGCCTCCTGTCCATTTTCCTTTTCCTATTTCCAAATAATTCACTATTAATTTGCATATTTCTTTTCCTGAAGCAAGGCAGTTTTATTCTGCTTTTAAACATTGGCTGACGACTTTCGCTGAGCCTGTACGTTCCGGCCCCAGCTGGAGTTGGCATGTCCATTCTGAGCATTGCACTTTAGGAACGATGTGAAGGCTTCAGAGAGGGTAAGAGAAGATTTACGAGAAAGGTTCCAGGGATGAGGAACATACGTTACTTGGTTAGACTGGAGAAACTGAGGACTGTTCCCCTTTGAAAAGAGAAATTTGAGTGGAGATTTGATAGAGGGAAACTATTCCCATGGTGTAAGTATTGAAAACCAGAGGACACTAATTTAAGGTGACTGACAAAAAATCCAAAGGCAACATGAGGAAAAACCTTTCTGTTTATGCAGCAGGTGGTTAGGTTTTGGGTGGAGAGTGTAGCTGAGGCAGAATCAACCATGGATTTCAAAAGAGAATTGAATGAGCACCTTAAGGGAAAATAATTGCTAGCTGGGGAGAGGGCTATAGAGTGGGATCAGCTAAATTGGTCTCGCAGAGAGCTGGCATGGAATCAGTGGGCCAAATTGCTTTCTTCTGTGCTGTGACCATTCCCTGTTTCTATGAACCAAAAATGGCTGTGGTAAAAAAGAACAATCCTTTCTTTTACGTGATATTGCAACCTTTTGTACTCTGGGAGGTGATTGTCAACTTTCGACTTGGCATCTGTGGAACGTTTTCTTTCTAATCGCCCTTGCACAGGGCGCCCATGGAAACGCCAGGAATTGCAGCTCTGAGCAGGTTTCACCCAGAATGCACATTTCTGGTTGCAGTGACACCAATGCAGGTGATGGGCGAATGGGACCTGTGGCGAGTTAGGCCATGGGCAGCAACGTTCAGGAAGCCTCACGGGCCCTGCCCCAGGCCAGTCACCAACAAGCTACATCCAGGCACTGGGCTTGGCCTTCGGTGGGGAGCTTGTCCGTTGCTGGGAGGATGCTGCTGATGTGACCATTGAGTTACACAGATTTATACCCACCACTGTCAGCGATGACCTGCTTCCAGAAAGATCACTCAGTGTTTGAACCTGGAGGTCCACTGACCTGTAGGCCCATTGACCTGTAGGCCCATTGATCTGTAGGCCCATTGACCTGTAGGCCCATTGATCTGTAGGCCCATTGACCTGTAGGCCCATTGATCTGACTGTTACTTATCAAATGTTCTCCCAGTCCCATCTTCAAGTCCGCTCCAGCAAGACCCGGGAAGGTTCCACCCTTCTTGAGCTTGGCCTTGCTAATTCTGATGAAGAAATATACCTAGAATGTTAACCTGACTTTCTCTTTTATATACTGACCAACCAGTTTGCAGGATTTTTCATTCTTATAACAGCTTACACAAGACTACTGTCCATCCTACAACAACAACTTGCATTTCTATAACATCTTTACAATAGTATAAAGTACTTCATAGGAGCATTATCAAACAAAGTTTGACACCAAGCCACATTAGGAGATATTAGGACAGGTGACCAAAAGCTTGGTCAAAGAGGTAGGCTTTAAGGAATGCCTTAAAGGAAGAAACAGAGGTAGTGAGGCTGAGAGGTAGGCTTTAAGGAATGCCTTAAAGGAAGAAACAGAGGTAGTGAGGCTGAGAGGTTCAGGGATGGGGATTCCAGAGCTCAGGGCCCAGGAATTTGAAGGCACAGTTGCTAGTAGTGGAGCAATGAAAATTGGGGAGGCCAGAGTTAGAGGAGTGTAGAGATCTTGAAGGGTTGAGGGGGTTGGAAGAGGTTATATCGAAATAGGGAGGGGCATGGCCATAGAAGGATTTGAAGCAACACCAACAACTTGCATTTATATAGCACCTTTAATAGAGAAAATTGTCCCAAGGTGCTTTCTGGAGTTGCTATGTCTTTTTTCATTGGAGGACGGGCGAATAGTAGGACAGTTGGGGGGACCGGTGTCTTTGTGGCAATGGTGCTGGTTATGCATTTATCCAATAAAAGCAATAAAACTCTCTGGGAGGATCTGCTCCTTCTTATGTTATTGGTGGCAACTGTGTCTTTGTTCCTGATTTAGGTGCGGTTGGAGTCTAACTCCAAACAATGCCAGGTTTTTACCATTCGCTCCTTGAGAAAAGCAGCTATCCAAAGATGAGAAAGCTGCAAAATGTGGTTCTGGAGAAGGACAGAGCGGGTCAGTTGGAGAGAACACAAGAGCAGTGAAGAAGCTGTCAAGATGCTGGAGGAGGAAAGATCGTTTGTGAATATCATGAAAAGAAAAGCAGCAAATTTGGATTGACCATATTCCAAGGCATGAGAACAGGCTGAAGGAGGTGATTCAAGGAAGATTGGAGGGATGTAGACCAAAAGGGAGAAAGAGAGCAATGATGTTAGGCAACTTGAAATTGTAAATGGGAGGCTCTTACGAGAACAGAAGAGGACAGTGCAAGGCAGCAGGGTGCGGGGAAGTGAGCAGAGGATCTGCCCTTAGGCAGATCGCTACTGAGCTTCTTTCAGGGGCATTAGTTACCTATTAAGCATCCACATTACCTATGTTGTTTGTATTCTCCAAATATCATGTTTGTGTCAATACACTCATTAAAACCATCTCTTAAAATGAATCTTTGATGAATTTAAAGCAAGCAGGTACTGCTGAGCTGTGTTCTGTAATTTTAAAATATAGCACCGAGGTCGGACTGTGTTTTAGAAGTACCTGTGATTTTTACATAGAATTTACAATACAACTCTTGGCTATTTGGACCAGCTGGTCCATGCCAGTGTTTATACTCCATATGAGCCACCTCCTACTCTATTGACTTCATTTCACCCGATCAACATGCCCTTTTATCCTTTTCCCCTCATGCACCTAGCTAGCCTCCCTTCAAATACATCGATTGGGCATTTTCAAGCCAAAGCAAAACCGAAAAATATTGAACCTTCATCCCTAGCTGAAGCTCTCCTTTATTACATTTAAAAAAACCTTGTTCAGCACTCATGTACTTTAAATTCTGCCACACTTCAGTTGGAATTTGTCCCTGAAGGTTCAGGAAGTTTTAATTGATGTAACCAGTTCTGGGTCAATGCTAGTGGGCACAATGGCAATTCTATAGGGGAATTTAGAGTATAAAAAAAAGGTGTCCTTTTTAATCAATGCTGGTCATCTGAGAATGGTTTTGGGCACCTTGGTGATAGAGACGTGATTTTTGAGCCTGTGTTAAAGATCATCTCTCAATCAATGACATCTTTATTTCTTGGGATTCTATTGAGAAAGTATTATGTACATATCAACTGGACTTTAGTTGCCTTTAATGCTTGCATCAACCATGGCTCAGTTGGTTGCACATCTGCCTCTATGTCAGAAAGTTGTGAGTTCAAATCCTACTTTGAGACTTTAGTACACAAATATAGGCTGACACTTCATTGGAGTGCTGCATTGCCAGGCATGTGATAGAATGTTGAATTGAGGCCCTTTATGGTCTCTCAGGTGGACTTACAAGATCCCACCAAACTATTGTGAAGATGAGCAGGGGGCGATGTTCCTGGTGTATTGGTTGTTATTTATCCCTCAATCAACATGACAAAAAATAGATTAGAGGAGCAGTTTTCTCTTGTCGGGTGGGCTCGGTGGGGGTGAGGGGGGGTTGATTGGGAAGCTGACCGCTGCCCGCGATTGGGGCCGGACTGCAATTTTGCATTGGTGGGCCAATAAGTTTGGACAGTGAAAAATTTCTTTCAGTTATAACTTTAATGGCCTTAATAGGCCTGTTAATTGTCGGCGGGCACGCTGCCGAGTATGGCACGTGCCTGCCGGCTGAAATATCGTGCGAGTGCGCGATGACGTTGGGATGCTCGCCCGGTGTCATTGAGCTTCACTTTACGCTCGGTTGGTTGGGCAGCCGCCCGTCCGACGAGCTAAAAATTCTGGCCTATCAGAACGCTGTTTGTGGGAATTTGCTGCGCGCGACTTGGCTGCTTCATTTCCAACGTTATAACAGTGAATACGCTTCAAAAGCGCTTCTTGACTGTAAAGCACCAGATGTCATGGAAGGTGTTTTACAAAAGCAAATCTTCTTTCGTTAACTTTATGAGGGAGAACTTCTGCAAGGTTTTTCAACCTTGCGCCACAGACTTTGGTTGATGGAATCTTGTTTTAGGCAGATGATGTTATGAAAATGAAAAAGCATGGCTTCTGCATGCACTGACCAGCAGTGTTGCATAGCTACTGCAGTGTGATGCAACAGTGTTGCATAGTCATCCAATAGTGCTGCATGACTGCTACAGTGTGATCCAGCTTCATGGCATAGTTGCAACAGTGTGATGCAACAGCACTGCATGGCTGCTATGGAGTAATCCAATCGTACTGGATGGGTGCCACCCTGTAATGAAGGCATCTTTGATTCATTCATGGGATGTGGGTGTCACAGGCTAGGCCATCATTAATTGCCCTTGTTCAGGGGGCATTTAAAAGTCAACCATGTGGCTGTGGGTCTGGAGTCACATGCAGGCCAGACCAGGTAAGGACAGCAGATTTCCTCCCCTAAAGGATATCAATGAACCAGATGGGTTTTTACAACAATTGGCAATGGTTTTGTGGTCATCCTCAGACTTTTAATCCCAAATTTTTATTGGATTCAAATTTTACCATCTGCTGTGGTGGGATTTAAACCCAGGTCACCCAAAGCATTACCCTGAGTCTCTGGAATGCTAATCCAGTGACAATACCACTATGCCACTGCCTCCCCAGTATGACATAGTAATCCAACAGTACTGCATGGGTGCTATCCTGCAATCCAGAAATGCTGCATGACTGCTACAGACCCAACTGAGAGGGAATGAAACATCAATTCCCAGCACTCTGGTGTCTTTAGTATTTTAACTTTGTTTTAATGTGTTGAAGTACTTCCTGGATATTATTGGTGCAACATGTTCCCTGTAGTGACTGTTGCAAGTGTTGGTGTTTCTCACGTGTCAGTGCAGACTCAATGGGCCGAAGGGCCTCTTCTGCACTGTGATTCTATGAAATGTATTCAGTGTTAAATTTCAGGAAGAAATGAAAAATTAATCTATAGTATTTCAATGAATAGTGAAACCATGTTGAAGAACATGGAGTAGCTTTGTAAAAGCTTATCAATAAATTTCCATCATTGGATTAAGGTTAGTAGATGTGTACATCCTTGGTATTGGTGATTTATCATTTAATTACATAGCCTAGCATGATGCTAAGCTCTACGATCATATTCAATGTATATCCCTGATTTTGCTGTATTGTCACATTGACTGAAAAAGGATCATTATTGCACCACAAATAAAAGCAGTTGTTATTTTTGAATTGGCAAAATTTATGTGTTTAGTTTGCGGTATATTGTATTCAAGGACGCGAAATAGATTGGAGGCAAGTAATTCAATAGTTCAATGTCAATTATCTAAATATAAGGCATGATGTTCATAGCATTCAATTGCATTTTGAAGACAGGAATATCTAGTTTCTAAAAAAGTCACAGTCTCAGTAAGTAAGTCCTTTGGCCCAAGTGGTCTTCAGTTATATAGAGATTGGGACTGGAGGTAGGGGCTTCACAAGGTACCTTAATTCCCCTGGGAAGGAACAACCAGGGGTTTTGATAGAGTAAGTAAGGAGAAACTGTTTCTACTGGCATAGAGGTCATTACCTAGTGGACACATATATAAGCTAATTGGGAAAAGAACCAGATAAAGCTGGACAGAAGAAACATTCCCAGATGCCAATAAAAAAGAAACAATAAATACCATAGTAATGTTAATTGAAAATTACGTTGCTTTTGAGAAAAAGTTGGCTATAAGGATTAAGATATCCCACCAGGCTACAGAAGAGTCCCTCCTCCTCCCTATCTGCTGGAGGAATTAGTTTATGTTGGGGTATAAGTCCCATTCCCTTTGGCTGAAAGAGAATTTATATTTACACAGCGAGCTGTTATGACCTGGAATGCACTGCCTGAAAGGGTGATAGAAGAAGATTCAATAAAATTTTAAAAAGGGAATCGGATAGAGACTTGAAGGAGATGAAGTTGGTAGTACTTTTGGTAAATGGGACTAATCTAGTGGTTATATCAAAGGGCAGGCAGATGCACTATGGGGTGAATGGTCTCCTTCTGTTCCATATGATTCAATTATTTTATTCTATGAACCAACTGGGGTTCCTTATTTAGTGACTGATGGAAATTGGTGCACGTATATCTCAGGGGTGGGCAAGATCAAGCTTGGCTCTGATACCGACTATGGTTGATAAGAGCTACCAACACTAATGATTGCCTAGATGTCCGCTTAAAGAGTGATCGCTTAATGAGTTATTGAGAATGCATCAATGGAACTATACCCCAATGTAAACTAATCCCTTCAGCAGAGGGGAGGAGAAGAAGGACTCTCCTGTAGCTCCCCGGGATAACACGCCCAATTTTTCTCAAACTCAACTTAGGGTGACATTTTACGGCCTTGTCATGGCAGGAGTGGGGGTTAATGTGATGAGTCATCCAAAAGCCCATTGACTCCAGCGGAATTCCCGCTGGCTGGAGGGTCTGTAAGATTCCATCCTTAATTTTCAATCTGCAATATCTTTGTGATTACTTCTAGACATTTTTATGACGTTTAACGGGTGGGATTTTCACCTCCGTCCACTAAGTGTGGCGGCAGGCATGAGAAATAACGCTTACTTTACCTGCCGGCCACAATGACAGGTTTTCACGCTGTATCGTCCGCTTCCCACCACATTAATTATGCGTGCACAGGAAACACGCTGGGTCACGGGCAGGCAGCCTCTGATTCGCCAGCCCCGCCGCTTCCTCACTCCGAGCAACATATTTAAACAGCACCCGTGCACAGCCTTGCCAATGTCGGCAGCCCCAGGACTGCCACAGATGAGATAGAGGGCCCCAAAAGGGAAGAAGACAGCTGCGCCCAAATTCAGTGATGCTTCCCTGGAATGCCTGCTGGACGCAGTCGAGGCCAGACATGATGTCCTTTTCCCAGACGACGGCTGGAGGAGGTCGGCCAACCCTAACACTCCGGCTTGAGGTGGCAGCGGTGGTCAGGGCCAACGCAGGACAGAAGAAGTCAGCCACCCAGAGCAGAAAGAGGACGAATGATCTCACCCAAGCCACCAGGGGTAAGTCAATCATTTCATCACTCTCACCTCACACGCACACCAGCCCATCACACACTCACTGGTTTCTCACACACTGCCAGCTCAAAGGACCTCACCACTCACTCTCTCACACATACACCTTCACAAGCCCATCTGGATTCATATCCTCTGCAGTTCGCATCTTCATCCTGTCCACAGCTGCACATGCCACCCACACATGGCAGACATCCTTATCATCTGCCCTGGCATGCATCTTGCTCACACTGTCTTGCCCACAATTGGAGAGAGAGGTGTCAGGCCAGGGGTGGAGTGGCTGAAATCAAAGCCCTCACTCCCTACAAGATTCGAGCCAGCTAGCTGGCCGGGGAGGGTGTGGACTGTGCCTGCCGCAATGGTGAGGTTAGCAATGCAAACACAAGAGAGGGTCCTGTACCAGCTCATCCCTCAGGCAACCATACTGTGAATGCACTGTCTTGTTTTAGAGTTGCCCGCCATGCACTAATTATCTCTCCTTTCTTTCATAGGCGCCTCTGGAAAGTGCCCGATGGCATCTGCAAGCTTCATCTCTAGCCCCGTTGACAACTCGGATGAGGAATCAGAGGAGACCACATTGAAGACCCATCACAATACTCATTCACACCCTCCACCAGCACAGAGACACACACCTCGGCGGGACCTAGTTCTAGAGCAGGCTCGGGGTCATAGTCTGGTGAGCACACAATCAGGTCCACAGCAGGTGGAAACAGGGACATCCGAGGTTGCTGATAATTGGAGAGCTGTTGGAAGCCAAGAATCTGAGGAGTCCAAGTCAGATGATGAGCCTCTGAACTTGGTCCAAAATCAGTTGATGGAGTTGCAGCTACAATCATGGAAACATCAGGAAGGGATCTCAGTTGCTTTCTTCAGATTGCAATGGACGATGAGGTGATAGTGCCGACATGCCAATGCACTGAGGTCAACACTAGTAGGATGGTGGCCACCATGGAGAACTTAGTCCAGGACATAGGCCCTGCACTGCTGCAGGAGCAGCTCTCCATCCTGGTAGCCATTGGTGGCATCCATCAGTGGCTACTTGAGAGGAGGGCTGGGCGTCTAGATCTCACTACAGTTGCCCCTTCTCCTCAAGTAGTCAGCTAGGGGCCCCAGAGCACCCATAGGGAGGAGGACCAGCAGCTCGACACCCCGGGGCTATCCACCCAGGTGATTCCGGGACTGTTCGGCTGATCCAAATCCCCTCTTTCTGTGGCTCCATCACCTCCAGCTCCACAGGCTGAGGAGGGTTCACCTACCCCACAGCAAGACACCCAAAGCAGGCCAGGACCCTCCAGGGCACTCTAGAGGATGCCCATCAAAGTCATCACACACAACAGGGCGTAGAAGTCAGCAGGCTGCCTCCACCTCTGCTGTGGATGTTGGGGATGCACCCAGGCATAGTAGTAAGGTTAGAAAAGTTAAAAAAGTTTTGGAGCACAACAGTAGCACAAATTTTAACAGAATGTTCAAAAATGTAAATAGAATCGTGCCCATTTCACATTTCCACTTGTTTATGCCTCCTTTTTATGGTGAATTGTGTTGCTGTCAATCAGGTGTGACACCATAGTCCCTCTCCCGACTTAAAGCAGATGTTGCTATCATGGGCCCCTTGTCTATGTAGTCTGCTTCCATATCACCACAGTGTGCGTCCGTTCTCAGATCATTCCCGACATCAGTGATGCCTCAACCTTAATGTGAAGTGTGTTTGTGGAAGGAACCTCGTTCACATGCTTTGCAGGGTCATGTCATGTTTATTCTTGGCTGTGTTAGGTTGAAACAGAGGTGATCTCCTAACTCGCCTGCATTCTTGAAAGGTGAAGGTATAGTCTACAAGGAGAGATATGTTTATGCATGGAGAAGGGTGATATGTTGTGGGAAGTCCATGTGCTCTCTGTCATCCGGCAGGGGTTTTCAAGCTATGAGCCCATACTCAGAACTCATGCGCGCTCCTGTCTGCCAACTGCATTTCCAACTTTCTAAGTGCACTTTCTGCTAAGCTCACCAATAAGTGGGGGCACTTTGCCACTTCAAGGTGCTGAAGCTCTGCCCCTCTCAGCCACGCTATTGCCCTGATGCTTAAACCTACAACCTTGAGCATTTCTCAGCCTGTAATTGTCTGCATTGCAGCCATAAGACTCTTGTCACAATGTTGGGATGCAGCTTTGTACATCCCATCACCTAAGCACTCACCAAGGTCAGCGATGCTAATTGCAATTGGCGGTCAATAGAGCCTTGAAGCATGCTTGGGAAGCGCACATCATAGCTTTAAACAATGTTGAGAGGAGCAATGGGATAGCAGTGAGGATGTAATGAAGCTGAAGTTTGCTCTTTATTAGCAATGACTCATGACCTCGAGGGCTTCCTGGTATCTGAACATTTTGGAGTTTGCAAGGGCCAGGGCTGGCCATGAGGACTCAATGTGTGTCTTAAAGAGGAGGCATTTTAATGTCTGGCAAGCAAGTGGTTGAACGTTTTCATCCTCAGGTGGTCCACACACATAGAAAGGTGAGCATGAAAGCAGGCCAGCACACCTAACTGGGAGTGCTCGATGTTAATGTGATAGAGAAGAAGGTGGCACAGAGGATTGAGCCATCTTTGATTAGATTCACACCTGTGGAACGTCCTAGGCTTCCTTGGCCAAGTGTCACCTCTCAGTTTCACCATCAAGGTTACACAGAATATGTTGCCCTGTTTCTGGAGATAGATCTCCTTGAGCTTTGTCAGATTGAAGTCATGCAGCTATGAGCCCACTGAGGATAGCGGTACAGCTCCTGGCTCTTGTAGGCTGGCTTTGCGACTGAGATGCTGGAGAGATGCTTGAAGAAGCAGTGCCTTCTGACATCTATGCCAGGACTCTCTCTTCCAGTTAGCATCTCATCTCAGTGAGGACACATGGTCTCGAGACTTCATCATCCTTCAAAGGATCAGGACAATGTGAACCTAATGCCTGAGTTTATACGCTGTGAATGAAGGGTTAATACAAGGAGATCGATTAGTGCCACTTATTGGGATTCATCTTGCGTGAATGCGCATCATTGCTTCACTTTCCTGATTCTCTGCATTGTCATTGAAAGGGTCCTAACATGTCTCAGATGTACCTCTCTCCTTATTTGGGAATGCATCCCCTTTAATTGGCACCCCCCGGTGCATGCACCTGCCCTCCAATTGGCCTTCAGAGCCCTCACCAGTAGAGTTTCTTTGCGCTGTGCCATCGCTGCAGGTTGGAAGATGATGGTGCTGAGGTCTCACTGCCAGACCAACTTGGACCCTCCCTGTGTGAGTATGGAAACCCATCCCATCATCCTGGAGGAGATTCATGTTCAGGATTCCCTCCCTCACAGACCTCTCAATCCGCCCCTTGTATTCCTTGATCCCAACGTGATTGTGGTGTATATCCCTTTGTTAGCCCTTGGGTTGGTTGTGCCTATGCCCCATGTAGACATAACCCCTCCCCATCTTGAGGCCACCTGCACCAGTTAAACATATACCCAGCCCCCCAACACCCCCACCACCGACTCCTATGAATGCCCCCAAAATACCATTTCTCCATCTGTAGGCTGCTGATGCCTCCCCTAACTGAGTGTGCCAGCCAGAAATCCCACTGATGTTACGACCAGGCCCTGGGCACAACACGTTGGGCACAACGGAGACTGGACTGACATGCCTTCCCCCTCCCTGGACTGGAACAAGGACAGTTTTTGCAAGCTCAACAATGTAAACTGAAGCGCTTCTTCACTTAGCAATCCTCCCATTCTGACCCCAAGTTGGCTTATGTCATTCTGGAACATATTGCTCCCCCTATCCTGGCACTGAGGATGCGAACTCCCTGCACCCCACCCCCGAGTCATAGGTCTGAGTGCAACCTTCCCCACTCTACCCCCCCAGTGGAGTCCTTGCCCTGCAGCCCCTACCCATGCCTCAGGTCAGTTTCCCCTCTTCCCCTCTGGAGCCCTGAGGCACGTTAAAAGCCACCACTGCCTTACCGCTGGCCTGGTAGGTCAAAGCTTGCCTGTGACCCCCCCCCCCCCAACTGAAAACGATGTGGCGCTGCCTGTGAGTCCTGGTGCTAATTCCCGCGAGCGCTGAGCAGTGCAAGGTCGGCGAACGATCCTTGAAGTGACGAGTGGAGTGCAGGTCGCTTGGCGCACGTTGTGAAACATGTGGTTCTAATTTCACGCTGAAGTGCCCTGATGATCCGGCACGGCGGCGGGGAGGAGGGTTGGGGGGGGGGTGGGGTGGTGTGGGGCGGGGTGGGGGGATGATTCCGACGGGCAGCCCTTATAGTGAGATGAAAATGTATGGAAACCATCGTGTTCCCAGAGTGCCCTGCTGGGAAACACGGCCCGCCATTGAAGGCTGCAGCTCAGAATCACAAACTGGTTTTGTGACGACATCAAATCAAATTTTTTGGCTCCTCGCGATATTTTCTGCTCCCGCCCACCATGACACCTGTCGCGGGAAGGAGTGGAAAATAGTGGCTGTTGTTTCTCTTTTTATTGGCATCTGGGTATGACCCTTTTCTCCTCTGTGTGGCTCAGGTCAAGAGCTAAGGAGAATGGAAGACAGAACCACCATTCTCCCCTTCCCGTTATAACTTCGCTTTACTCAGGTTGTAGCTCAAGTGGAGTCTTGAGCATTTGCTTGAAGGAACGGTGGCTTGTGGAGGTGGAGGAGAAATTCAACCTTGTTTCATGTGGAAATCTCTTGGTAATCAGGAGCCTTAATGATTATCTGCAACGCTGGTTTCCCCAGCACGGGCCTCCAACCTCCCGTTTGTCAGCTGTGCTTTCACAGCTGCTTCTGGCAGTGAAGAGCGACCCCTGATAAATGAGTTGCCGCTAACCAGACCAGTACGCTCTGGCAGTGTCTAATTCCTGAGCTAAATCATTTTACTGCTGTTCCTGATGAAGACAGCGCTATTAATGGCAACACGTTAAACTGACAAACCTCCCGCCTGCAGAAAATCAACTTCCCTAGATGCTCCTTCTATGTAAAACTAACTTAGTACGGGGGCTTGGTTCACGTTTTCTAGGCTTCATCACCACATTCCTGTTTGTGGGACCTTGCTGTGCGCAGATTGGCGGCTGAATTTCCTACACTATAACAGGGACCACACTTCAAAAGCACTCCTTTCCTCCCTTGCTTTTCAGTCAAATACTGTAATCATTCATGGCTTTTACGTGAATACAAAGAGTGATTACTAATAATTTAGTCACAATGGTGGACCAACATTATACATGCTCCAAATTCTGGTGACTGTCTTGCTGTTGCGCCTGATTACTGCTCCAGAGAATATCGCCATCTTTCCTGACTGGCACTGCTCCTGTCATAATGATTTTTTTAACAGTATGTTTCATACGTTTCTGGCACATTTTGCCACAAACCATTTTAAGACATTGCACGCATTAGCCCTGCAGTCTGATGAAGCTGAGTTGATGTCCTTCTCTGTTTATTCAAAATAAAAACGAATTGATGCAGACTCCTCTCTCACCAGGGGTAATATTCCATGCAGCTGATTTTATTCTGTTTTTCCAATAACAATTATATATTTCCATGCAGATAAGACCAGGGCTTACATGATCAGAAATAAACATAAATGAAACTGTTCACTCTGGAAGCCAGTGTTTAAAGTTTCCAACTCTGCAGGGCCAGACAACTTCTCACCTTGCCCCTGGCCAAGGCCATATCTCTGGCTCATATCGCAGGCAAACATACGTACCGTTTCTGGGCAGTCCCAATGCAGGAAAGTCACAATTCCTCACTGGCTGTCACTTTGACAAATGCAAATGTGGTCATTGGGGTGGACTTGGGGTGGGGTGGTGGTGGTCAGATTGCAGAACAATTCAGCAAGTCAATTCAGACAACTATATTCTTCTCCGCCGATGCTGCCAGACCTGCTGAGTTTTTCCAGGTAATTCTGTTTTTGTTTTGGATTTCCAGCATCCGCAGTTTTTTTGTTTTTATATTTAGATGGTATTGAATGGAGAGCCATGATATTCACCTGACTTCCCTGCCTAAGGAGATTTGATCACAAAAACCAGTGAGGAAATGTCCCCTACAGCATCTATTGGTAGATTGCAATGGTTGGATTTTGAGAGATGGTGGAATATTATCCAACTGTATTTTGTTGTAAATACAGCCAAATGTTTAAACAATCAAATGAGTAATGTACAAGCTTCATTATACTAGAGCGTAGATTTACGAGTCCAAGTCTCTGAAAAATACAAGGTAGTGTCATGTCCTAATATAATACAAATTTCCAGTCAACACTTTCAAAAATTGGACACACACAGATTATTAAAATGGTCACTGAAACTGGCATTTTGAGCTTCAGACAGTCCTAAGGCTCAACTGCATTCTTAATTCAATATGGACACTCACAGCTGTCCGAGGAATTCACACATCCCATTGTTTAAGGATGGATCAACAAAAAGGACTATAGAGTTCCAGCCAACCTGACTCTCTGTTTCACCCTGGACAAAAGGAGACATCAAAACTCAATGTCTGTAAGACGGATGTGAATGGATCCTAGCAACCTTCCATTGTATTATGGTGGTTTTCCTCATCTAATCCAGCCTAGGTAGATCTCAAGGTATCAAATGACAACAGAGGATTGGAATCAACATGAGCATCACCCTTTTGTTTGGGAAAGGACTTTGAACTTGTAGAAGGCACATGATGAGGAAACCATTTTTTTTGTCTGCTTTTAAAACAAGCAAAAGCTGTTTGCAGACTCGAAAGTTTCACCAAAAGCTATAAAATTAGCTGCAAGCCATCAAGCAGTCAAGATAATCAACAGCAATATCTCGTAGGTGGGGAATCCCAAGAGAAGGAATCGCACAATCTGTTCTAACTTTGAGTTAACCTGAGAGCCAACCTCCTAGAAATTCCACTGCAAGAAACTCCACAGTCTGCTGAGAATCCTTCACTTTACAGGACCTTCACTTCAACTTAAGCATCGACTTCACCTCAGGACTACAGGCCTGCCATGAAAGAGACTGAGATAATTATCAGCTGTAACAGTATATTATGTACAATTTTAGTGCATGTGAAAGTGTGTGTGAGACAAGTGAGGGAAATGCTGCCTTATTTTGGAGCAAGTGGGCGCTAATAAATACCCTTCTTAATTTTTCAACTCACAGAAAGTTTGCTGCTGTAATTATTTAATTGGGACACTCACCCTGAGGGTAAGAAAACATTCACCTCTTATATACAAACATTCTGATCACAGGCAATAAAAGGAAACACATAACGTCTGTCTATGACAATAGTCAGTGATACCATCACCTGCCCCAATAATGGATGCACTTTAGATGAGGCTACAACTTTCCAGCTACCAGAGCACAAATGTCAATGACTCCTGGACTCTGCTGTCAGCGCTTCACTGCTCTGTTGGACTATGCTGTAAGCCTTAGGAGCTGGGACTCTGCCATGCCACTCAAGCATTTTAAACTGAAGGCAAAAATATTATAGCCTACCATTCCCAACCCCTCACCACCACTGTTCCCTGCTGGGCTGAGCTTGGACGACTGTCCTATCGGTGCACCACTGGCTTGTCAGCTTTACCCTGCAGCTGTTTAAAGTCCTGGCCAAAATTCTGCCTTCTCCTGGACAGATGCCCTCTTCTCTGCTGCTTCTCAGCTTTATCACTGGGGAGGTGTTAGGAGAAGGACATTGGGGTTTGGTAGCTGTAACAACCTGTGGGGCTGGAGGGATTGAGAGTTAAGTCGATCAGGAGTGGCTGTGAGATTTTGTTAGATGTGGTGCTGCCTTAGGGCAAACTAATCTTCAAGGGCAGGACTCAAACTGGTGTGCCCGTATTTGTACGTGCAGAAAATCTGATGCCTGCTTCAGATGTGGGTACAGGACCCGTTTTTTTCCTTCCCAATATGCTGAGTGGATGGAAATGGATGGTTGAAAACACGTGCTTTCTGCCCGCTTTACGAGGGACTCTGGAGGCTTCAGTAGGCCAGTTAGCAAGGCAAAGATGGGCTCCGTGCAGCCAAATTAATAGGCCATTGCTTTTGGATCCTGCCAACAATCCCATATCCCTCTCTCTGATTTAGCCCACTCTCTGGTCACTGTTTCTGGTTAAGCCAGTCTGTTCCCAACCTTGGCATCCTATTCAACCACGGGCTGAGCTTTTGATACATATCCTTTTCACCGCAAAGACTGACGACTTCAATCTCCATAATATCTCCTGTCTCCATTTCTGTCTTCGCTGATCCATGCTTTTGCCAGCTCCAGGCTCAACTATTCAATGGTCACCTAGCTGGCCTATCATCTTGTACAGTCCGTAATCTTCATCCCATCTGTTATGTCTTCTGGTTCCCAGAAATTAGAAGTAATCACACTTTGGACTCAAAATACTGTCGCTTCATTGAATGTATTTCTTTCTGTTCTCCATGTGGCTGGTGGACTGATGCATTTTTAAAAATATTCGTTCATGGGATGTGGGCGTCACTGGCAAGGCCAGCATTTATTGACCATCGTGCAATGCCCTTGCTTGGAGGGCATTAAAGAGTCAGCCGCATTGCTGTGGATCTGGGGCAGAATTTTGCTGTTGGTGTGCGGGGACAGGCCCGATACCCTGACACGAAAAATGATGTGCGATGATGTTGGGCGGGCATCCTAACATCATCGTGTGTCGTCTCGACATTTCGTTCAGCGAGCACCTGCTGGAGGCGGCTGTGCACCCGCCGAAATGTCAACGGCCTATTAAGGCCATTGAAAAAGTAATTAAACTAGTTTAGACAAAAAGCCCAAGCTGCCTTTGGGTTTTTCAGGAAACCTCATCCACGGGCGGGATGAGGTTTCTTGAAGCTTTTTATAAAATACATAAATAAATTTTCCAAACTTCACAAACGCATCCCAGCTCATGTGACACTGTCACATGAGGGGACATGTTTAAATACATTTTTACTTTATTTATTAAAAAGTTTTCCAATCCATTCGATCTCCGCACTCCTTTGCGCCCACGCATGACAGAGCGCAGGCCCCGACTCTTGCTCCTCCTCCCACCCGCACAGGTAGTGCTGAGCAGGCCTTAACTGGCCCGCCCGCATAAAATGGTGGCGCACAGCCAATTGTGGGCAGTGATGGGCTCCACACCCACCCCCATATAGGAAAAATTCTCCCCCTGGAGGCACATGTAGGCCAGGCCAGGTAAGGACAGCACTTTTCCTTCCCTAAAGGACATTAGTGAGCTAGGTGGATGCTTAAATCCATTCATGGCCTCCCTAGATCTATAAATTTCCCCAAACCTCCGACCCACCCCCAGTACTTACTCCTTCTCTTTTCCCTCTTTTAAACCAAAAACCCTACAATATGACTATAATTTATACAATTAGCCAGTATGCCACTTAAGTGACACATGTTTTGTAACTATATTCAAAGTTCAAGTATTTGTTTTGAGCTTCTATAGTACAGACAAAACATACCTAAAATACACAGGGTAAAAGCTCTAATAATATTTGGTAACGCCTTTCTTCCCCTCTCTCTCTCCCACTTTTAAACCCACCTCTTTGACTAAACATTTGGACATCTCATTGATTATATCCATCTTTGGCTTGCTGCCCATTTTTATCTGTGAAGTGCCTTAGGGCATTGTTCGACATTAAAGGCATGATAAAAATGCAGGTTGTTGTTGACATGAAATTGATAGCATAGCAAATCCTCTGGAAGTATCCATAAACAAGCATTAGTAGCAATATTTATAGACAACACATTCAAAATGGAATAAGAAGTTAGACTCAGAAAGATACTTGTTTCTCCGCAAAATGGTCAAGAGACCTTCCTGATTAAACTGAAAAACAAAACACAATATGACTATAATTTATACTCTCGAGCAATCAGCCAGTATGTTACTTAAGTGCCACATGTGTTGTATCTGAATTCAACGTTCAAGTATTTGATCTGAGCTTCTATAGTATAGAACAAAACGTACCTTCAACGTGCTGGGTAAAAGCTCTAATAACATTTGATAATGGCTTTTGCAAGGCTTCTGCACATTTTGCTTTGAAATGGGCAGTCCTACGTGTATCAGTGGAGAAGCCAATATTTGACAGCAGGATAAGCTGAGCTAGAAATGAAGAAGCCAGTGCTCATTTATCTGTCATCCTGGATGGCTCCAGCATTCCTATAAATAGCATATGTCTCTTTTAAACTGGAGTACATCCTGCTGTGCAAATGACACACAGCTCCCATATAATGCACTATCTACGCTCATCACACTACTGTCAACCTGTTGGATCTCCTGTGGCATTGCTCCCAGTAAGTTAGAGGCTTCACCGCTTCATAACAATACAGACCTAGAGGCCTTGTAGGGAATCACACCAGAGGGCACCAATTTACAGTGGCTGAATATGTCCAATTCCATTTTTACTATGCGACATTGTGAGATTGTTATTGGCACGTTGGGGATTTGTCCATTATTCTGTGTGAACTTGAAATGAGTAGCCAGCTTTTATATACTCTTTAACTCATATGTATTCCAATGGATCCTTACCCTTCTGAAAGCTGGAGACAGACATAAAGTTGAATGCAGCAGCTGGAGTTTGACATCTTGAGGCAAAGTTTCCATAGGCTTCTCCCATTGTAACCTTGATGGAAGATTGGCTGGAATGCTAGTGTAATAGCATAAATGCCCCTTTGTGCAGTTTATCTGGGGAGGTTCTGCTGATCTTCTGCCAAAGTTACCATGAGAGGTCAGGAGAGCCCCATGGAACCTCTACCCACCCTCTGGGATGGCTGCGATTTGTTCTTGGGATGTGGATGTCACTGACAAGGCCAGCATTTATTACCCGTCCCTAATTGCCCTTGAGAAGGTGATGGGTGAGCCACTTTCTTGAGTTGTTGCAGTCCATGTGGTTTTGGTGCACTCACAGTGCTGTTCGGGAGGAAGTGCTTCAAATTTTCAGAAGTGGTTTGATACACCTGAATGACTTGCTAGGTGGTTTCAGCCATATTGCTGTGGGCCCAGGGTCATATGCAGGCCAGGCCAGGTGAGGGATAGCAGATTTCCTCCCCTGAAGGACAAAAGTGAACAAGGTTTTGTTTTTGCCACAATCCAATTGTTTCATGATCATTATTAATGATACTAGCATCTTATTCCAGGTTTATTAATTAATTAAATTTAAATTTCCCCAGTTGTTGTGGTGGGATTTGAACTCAACTTTCTGAAGTAATAGTCAAGGCCTCTGAGTTACTAGTCCTGTACCATTACCATTATGCTATAGTGCCCCTATTTAGTAGCATCATTGGAATATGGGGTGCAGTGGCACGATGAATGGTGTGTGTCACACAATCACACTTGATGGCAGTCTTGCCCTTGAGTAGTAATTGGGACACTTGGTACTGGAAGCATTGGAGCATGACAAATTGGGGTGGAGTTCATAGAGTTTGATAACATTGCAGTGAGTTCTGAGCAGTTGGCTCTGCATCTGTATGGAAGGGGAACATGCTGTTTGGTACAACTGTGGGTGGAATGTTTCAATGATGTATCCTTAGTAGCTGCTGGCAATGAGGAGGACTTGGGCCTGATGACCTTGGTAAGGGAACCAAATATAGTGGTTCTGGTTTGCAGCTTTCAACGGGATACCTGTAAAGATTAAAATTGATATTTCCTGGACATGTACCTTTATATCTTTCTCCCCCCTGTCTTTCTCTCTTACTTTCTTCCAGCTGAAGAAAATGTATATATTCTAATTGTTAGCCCTCAACAGAATGTAGGTGGTTAAATATTTTTTTTCTATTTGCTTCAAAGTTCAGCCTTTTTAAAGTGTAAAATAGTGCAAATTAAAGGCTCATTTTCTTCTCAAGGTGGGTGAAGGCTGCTGGGGATATTGATTGGATTTTCTGGTTGGGAGCCTTCTGGGCACAAGCCTGTCCTCGGGAAGGAGCTTGTGCTGGGAAACAGGAGAAGGAAACATGATGGAAACAATAATCTATACCTCAGATTAGCTGTGCTCCTGTGGCTGGACAACAGCAATGTGAAGGCACCCAAAGACTGAAAACCTTCTGGGTTGTGGGAAGGGGAGGCAACAAGAACTAACCTTCTTCCATCTTTCATCCTTGGGTTGCTCTTGGGACCTCTGCAGATGCTGTGGACCATTCTTATACCAACCCCTCTTCCAGCCCTTTTGGATGTTCCTCTATTTGGGTGGTCCACGGTTGTACTGACAGGAAATGAAGCAGGAGGCGAAGGGACAGTTTAGGGACCTGCACAAAAAGCGAGTTGCATTGTAACAATTGAAGTGCAATATGTCACTGCCACCATTTTCTTTCCACTGAGCCTGAAAGTTGAGCATTTATCAGGTGCAACAAAGAAAAGATAAAGCTACATTCCTTTGTTTTTTTTCTGTCTATTTCTTTTACCCTTTCTTTCTCTCTCTATCTCTCCCCCTCTCTCTGTCTTTGTGACTCTGTGTGTAATAGTTGTTTGTGAATGGAATCTTTACATTTTCAACAAAACAAAGGTGCTAACTGGGGGCTTTCTGTCTGATTCCAAAATTAAACCCATTCATTTTTGAATTGGAAACATCAAGTTACGATGAGGAAATACATTCTCTATATCTGTATCTCTCTCGGTCTCCTCTCCTCTCTGCCTTTCTCTGTGGCTTATAGATGTGAATAATTAGGATGTTTTCATTCTCTCTCAACATAAGAAAGTTGATGGCTAGAGACTTTATTTGTCTCAAAACTCAATTAATTTGTGTGTGATTTTTAAAAAGAGAATTCAAATTAGGATGAAGAAAGATACTGTTTGTAATTTTTATTCTGTTTGTAATTTTAAACTTTGCTGCCTTGGGTGGTAACCTGGTAGAGTGGGTTGCCCACCATTGTCTGTGTCATCTCTCTCTCTCTCAGCTTACAATGTTTCCTGAACTTTGTAACTCTCAAAATCTGTCCCTTACTGTCTGACATACACACATTTGTTTGAAAAACACATTTACTATCCCATAGGGGATAGTAAATACCATAGGGGTGGTAATGGCATATTGGTATTGTGGCTGAACTAGTAACCCAGAGACCCAGTAATGCTCTGGGCCCGGGCTTGAATTCTGCCACGCCAATAAAAATCTGGAATTAAAAGTCTAATGATGACCATGAAACCATTGTCGATTGTTGTAAAAACCCTTCAGGTTCACTAATGTCCTTTAGGGAAGGGAATCTACTGTCCTTACCTGATCTGGACTACATGTGACTCCAGAACTCTGAACAAGGGCAATTAGGGATGGGCAATAGATGCAGGCCTAGCCAGTGTTCCCCACATCCAATTAATAAAAAAAATCTAACTCAAGTAAAACTTTAAAAATGTGTTGCCTGGCTTTTCTTCATATAATTATGGGGAAAAAAAACCCTGGATACTGGTGAGAAACTTGGAAAAATATTCTATCAAATCAGCAGAAGTTGATGCATTCTGGAAAATAAGCTGCACTGCACATCCTCAAGCTGTCAATTTGTGTTCAATTCACAGAAGCATAGCTCTGGGCAAAAATATCAAACCAAGCTCAAACTTTAGGGAGAGGCCAAAGCCTTCATGTAACTACTTTAACGAAGGCATTAAAAGATATTGAAGCTAATACAATGGATAATCTCAGTCGTGTCATTTGGAAGTATTGATTTAAGAATAAATTGTTTTCAATTGCATAATAGAAATTATAAACTCCAATTATAAAGGAAAAAAATGGCACAAAAATTATATTTTCAGAAAGCAGTTTGAGTGCCTTCTTAGGAAGACAATACAGCACCACCTTGTGGCCAAACCCTGTAACTATATCAGTACCGGTGACATTTGACATAGCAAAATAAAATGGGCCATCTAGATATGGAAATTTACAGTGGAAGTATCAAAATAAGGACAGAAGTTATGATTTTAGCATGGGGCCAGAATTATTTCTGTATTCTCTGGTCATATTATCCTTCCCTCCTAGCCCTGCATCAACTGAAAGCTATGCTTGGCCTTAACTGCCCATGCATAATGTCGAGGGATAGTAACTGATAAAAATACATATACACTGTAACATCTTCAGCCTGGAAATCTATTGTTTGGAAATTATTTGAGCAGACCCAAGCAACTCATTGACTTGCCACTCAATTGCTCGTGCGCTGCACAATATCGAGACAGCATGGGCTCTGTAAAGATAATTGGCATTTGGATAAGAGAAACAATTTTTATTACTGTTTTTTAAAAGTTTTATCACTGTTTTATGTTTCAAGTAAACGCTTATATCCAGATTGTTTTCGGGTTCACACACTGTTCTAATGTCATTCTCAAATCCAGAAAGTTCTGAAGTCCAGAAATGGCTAGTTCCAAAGCATTCCAGACTGGAGAGGCGGCAGCATCTTATGTGTCAGATTAGAACATTTTGTGCCCAATTTAAAAACAAATCTTGTTAACCCTAGTAATACCACATCATCTAAAGGGAGTTCATTTCTTTTCCGCCACCTTTAAATTCTTTTGCAGATTTTTAAAACCCAAGGACTCTTGACAATGTCTCAGGATGTTCTAGAAACAAGTTTTGAAATGCAGTTACTGCTACGATGCAGCAGTATTTTTATGGGTTGCAAGTTTCTACAAATTGTAATACGGTGAATGAACAGTTAGTTTGGTGTTGCTGTTCAAGCCAAGAGGGTTGTATAATCTGGCTGTTGCACTTTGACCCTGCTAACACAATGATTGGTCAACCAAGTATGGCTATCAGAAGAAAACGATTAATCCAAATAGGCTTTCTTCCATTTTAGAATGGAATAGCTAAACAACAAATAGATCTACACATTGTCATTACCACTGTTGTCAATATTCCTAACTTAATTAACAATTTAGTAGATGTCTGTGATTTACAGTGATAGAAGGGAAAGAGAGAGAAACATTAACACATTTATTAAAACAATAGTGTAAAATCAATAAACTGTTAATGAAATTGTAAATGTTGCAATGCTGCCTTCCTGCCCCTGGAATTATTGAGTACTGGGATGCAGCTAATAAACTATTAACTGCCCAGAATTCTTCCTGTGAACTGGATTTGATCAGACCTGCTCCAATCTTAATGGTGAAAATTTAACTAGTTGCTTTTAGAAAAAAAGGACTAAGATCTCAGAACAAGCAAGCGGTTTTTGGAGAGGCCTGCAAAATAGGGATGCATTATTAAGAGCAGCCGATTGAAGTTGCCTTGCGAACTTGAAATAAGCCCCAGAGAAATTTTATAAAAGAGCGAAGGATCCAACGGTTGGAAGAATTTCTGCGGTTCCAAATGAGAAATTACCTCTGGTGCTTGGGTGGGCTCAGGAGATAAACATTTTTTTTCTGTAAGAAGGAGTTAAATCCCTTCTCTGAGGGGGCTAAGCTTGGAAGTGCAAAGATTCACGCAGAATTGCCAAAACAGGGCACTGATTTCCTCTGGGTCCACTCTGCCTGAGTCACTCTTGCACTTGATGTCTACAATGTTTCTGTCAGTCTCTGATTTCTGCAGTGAAAACGCCAGAAGCTTTCCAATGCTTTGTTACAATTTTCAAAGAGCTGGTCTTTGGTCTGAGGCAAATTCCAATTTCTCTGCGATCAGAGAGCTCAACTGAAATTTCACAGATTTTAATTTCCAAGTGGGGGGGTTGGGGGGGGGGGTTGGGGGGGAGAGGCGGGGGTGGGGGTTGTTGGGGAGGGCAAATGGATTCATACTATTCAGCTTGTTCTATTTAACCTGAGCTCTCACTTGCACAACAGCCTTCCTCTAGTATTTGTGCAGGATTGATGCATCTGATGTTAGCTCTGTATATTATGTTGCCCATTTTTATAGCTGCGTATTTATGTTATCTATTTTACTCCACCATTGACAACGGTACCTGCAGCTGCCTAGGCCTTAAGCTGTGGAACACCCCCTCTAAACCTTTCGAACTCTCTAGCTCTCTTTCCTCTTTTAAAACACTCCTTAAAAAGCCACCTCTGACAAAGCTTTCAGCCATCTGCCCCAATATCATCTTAATTGGTTGAGTGTCTACTTTTGTTTTATAACACTTCTGTGAAGTGCCTTGGGACATTTTATTATGTTAAAGGTGCTATATAAATATACATTTTTGTTGTTGATTGCTACCTTGCATTATGCATTATATATTTTTATAAATTTTATATTTAAGTAAATTAATTCAACGTCTACCAGTGACACCAATCTGAGTTAACCTGAATCATCAACTCGGTTGTCACATAATCCAAAAATGACATTAATCTGAAGGACAATTGCCCTCAGAATCATTGACTTCAAGGTGAGTATTGATATCTTTCACATGCATCAGATTGCAAATCAGCTTGCTATCATGGGTCAATCATTACATTTCTATTCTCTTCCAGGGGGAATGAATGTATCTTCTGAATCAATCAAGGCCATTCTAAGATATGGGAGGAAATGAGTGCATACCCTGTCCAGTACATTACATGTAGATAGAAGGGTTGTTGTTTTATTTTTGGGTTTTATGCTAGAAATTCTATTTCAGTTTCCATCATTGCACACTCCTATGTCCTCTGTAGTCCGGAGTGTAGCTTTACTGGTCCAATATGTAATAACGCAATTCAGGGATCGAACAGGAAACCCTTGGCACTGTTACCGTCAAGAACAGTAAAGGGCGATAAAACAGTTAGCAAAGAGCTATAAAAAGGGAGTATGAAAACAACTTGCAAGTGATGTCAAAATTAACACAAAATGTTTTTGCAATTTTTTAGGAAAAGGTGGATAAGCAAGAGCAGCACAAAGGTTGTTAGCATTTTGGAACTCTCTTTCACAAATGCCAATTGATGCTAGATCAATTGTTAATTTGAAATCTGAGATTGATTGTTAACCAAAGATATTAAAGCAACATAGGGCAACGGTAGCTGAATGGAGTTAGATTGCAGGTCAGCCATGATTTCATTGAATGGTGGAATAGGCTTTAGAGGTGAAATGGCCTCCTTCTGTCCTTCAGGGACAAGAGTAGCAGAGTCATAGGAAGACCATTACCTCCAATATCCCTCCAAAATCATACATCATCCTGATTTGGATATTTGCTGCTGCTGGGTCAAAATCCTGGAATTCCCCAACAAACAACACAAGGACTACCATGGTTCAAGGAGAAGTCCAACCATCATCTTCTAAGGACTACTAGGGATGCACAATAAATGCAGCCTTGTTAGTGTCATTCGCTTAAGAAAAAACAGAAAATAGGCAGTAATCCAACACGGAGGAGGGAAATCTGGAAGATTACCATTTATGTATGGAGAGTACTCTCAAAAATTAAGCATTGAATTTAAATATGTACGCATCGAATTTCTAAAGGGATTCTCCCAACATCTTGCCATCATTTTGATGATAAATAAACGGAAATTTTGAAGAAATGGTGTAAACAGCCAAAATTGCAGTGGAAAAGATTTAGGGCTCCATGTACACAGTCATAAAAGTATCACAGACGGGTACAAAATAAAATCAGGAAGGTGGAAATTATATTAGCCTTTATAACTAAAACATAAAGGGGAGAAAGTTTTGCTGCAGTAATGCAAAGCCCTGGTTATGTCAAAGCTGGAGTCCTCTGCACAGTTCTCATTGCTTTGTCTTGGAAAGGGTAAATTGGTGATGGAAGGAATACAGTGCAGGTTTACAAAATGTTCCCAGGCCTCCAATGGTTTGGTTATGAAGAAAGGTTACATAACCTGGCAATGTATTCCCTGGAACCTGGAAGGTTAAGCGGTAATGTAATTCAGGCTGTTAGGTTTTGAAAAGAATTGACAGGCTAGTTAAGAGAGGAAGATTGCACTTATATCGTTTTATGACCACTGGACGTCTCAAAGTACCTTACAGCCAATGAAGCACTTTTGAAAAAAGGGCTGGATTTTACCGGTTTATTGAGGATGGGTTGGGAGGCAGGAAGATGGCAGGATGATGTGGGAAGGTGTCGGGTGTCTGATGTCTTACTGCAGCCAAGCCATTTTGTCAGCGGTGGGAAAGGTGGCAGACGATTGCCCAATGGAAGCCCAACTGAGCCACTGAAGTGATCAACAAAGGACTGTTGCTGCCTCTGCTGGCATATTTCCAACAGTATTTGTGACCGGGGGTGTGCCCACTACCGTTTGCGGAGACCGTCCACTGAACCCCCCCTGATGGGCTCCTGGGGTGGGGGAACCCTCCTTATTTGGCACTCCATGGCCCAAGGAGGGGACTCACGTTGGTATGGGCTGCCCCCACAGCAACAGCACAACCTGCCATCAGCAGTTCCCCTCCCTCCCCTTACTGGGGCCTACTGCCTGGCCCCTGTGCCTCC
The DNA here is from genome assembly GCF_017639515.1 of Carcharodon carcharias. Classification (NCBI taxonomy): domain Eukaryota; kingdom Metazoa; phylum Chordata; class Chondrichthyes; order Lamniformes; family Lamnidae; genus Carcharodon; species Carcharodon carcharias. The sequence continues at coordinate 75,719,125 of NC_054487.1, read as the reverse complement.
AGACCCCATTCCACTGCCCTCAAGGATGCCTGGCCATCAGTGCAGCCTCATCCTCTAGGCCCAGCTCCAATAGTGGCCACTGGCCACCCATTGGAGTTTAGAAGAGTAAGTGGTGATCTTATTGAAACATATAAAATCCTGAGGGGACTTGATAGGGCGGATACTTGGAGGATGTTTCCACTTGTGAGGGGAAATGAAAATCAGGGAACACAGTTTAAGAATAAGAGGTCTCCCTTTCAATGCGGATGTGAGGAGAGGATCATGAATTTGCGGAATTCTCTTCCTCAGAAAGTAGTGGAGGCTGGGTCATTGAATATATTCAAGGCTGAGTGAGATAGATTTTTGAGAGACAAGGGAGTCAAAGGTTATGGGGGTGACGGTCAGGAAAGTGGGGTCAGATCAGCCATGATCTTATTGAACGTTGGATTTGCCTGGATGGGCTGAATGGCCTACTCTTGCTCCTAAGTCCTGTGTTCCTATGCCGATGATGGCTCTATTGAGGCTGGCCCTCTGACTGGACCAGCAGCTCTTGGGGTTGGACCGCCATCATAATGTGATGACAACCCCTGCAGCAGTCACCACCAGGAGGATATCTCCCAGGGACCCAATGGCAGTCTAAGCAGGGTTGCCTCCTGCTTTTGACCCAGTGACAGGACCTCAGCTGGTAAAAATCAGCCAATAGCATTCATTTTTAAAGTTTTTCACCTTTTTGGGGAGGCTAGGACAAGAGAAAAAAACCTTAATATCAGAGCCAAGACACAGGGGGGGATGTGAGGAAACATTTCTTCCTACAAAGGGTGATAGAAGTTCAGGACTCTCTCCTAACAAAAAAAAGCGGTAGGCACTAGCTTGATGAATAAAATGAAATCTGAGATTGATAGATTTTTAGCCAAGTGTGTCAAGGGCTATGGAGCCAAGGATGGGGGACAGAGTTAGGAGAGAGATCAACCACTGTCGCGAGTTTGATGGAATACTCCCCACTTGCCTGGATGAGTGCAACTCCAACAACACTCAAGAAGCTTGACACCATCCAGGACAAAGCTGCCCGCTTGATTGGCACCACATCCACAAACATTCACTCCCTCCACCACCAAAGCACAGTGGCAACAGTGTGTCCCATCTACAAGATGCACTGCAGGAACTCACCAAGGCTCCTTTGACAAGACCTTTCAATCTCGTGATGTCTACTGTCTAGCAGAACAAGGGCAGCAGACACATGGGAACACCACCTTCTGAAAATTCCCCTCCATGTCACACACCATCCTGACCTGGAAATACATCGTTGCTTCTTCATCATCACTGGGTCAAAATCCTGGAGCTCAGTCCCTAACAGCACTGTGGGTGTACCCACACCACATGGACTGCAGCAGTTCAAGAAGAAGGCCCACCACCAGCTTCTCAAGGGCAATTAGGGAAGGGAAATAAGTGCTGGCTTTGCCAGTGATGCCCACATCCCGTGAATGAATTTTTTAAAGAGCCACGTGTATATTGAATGGCAGAACAGGATCGAGGGGCTGAGTGGCCAACTCCTAGGTGAACCTATGTCCGTATAAGATCAGGGCAGCCCTATGGAAATACTCATCCTTTATTTCGGTAAATTCTTTTCAATAAGGCTAGGAAATGCTCCAGTGAAGAAGAAGTCAACATTACTTAATTTTTTTTATTTTCACCCTGACTACAAAACCTCACTCCCAAGCTAATAGAACAGCCATCTTACCTGCTCACGACCATGTCAGACTGTTGTTTTTGACCCCTCTCTATTATACTTTGAAAGGAATCCAGGTCACCACTTTCACAGAGGGTTTAAAAGCCCTTGATCTTTCGTCTGTTGAAACATCTATCCAAGTGAACCAAGTGGTGCTTCTCTATATTCCACCAGCAGTGCAAAAAGGTAAAGTCAAGGATTGCAAAGTTTCAGCACATAAATTGAATTGCAAGGCTTTAATATTACATCAATATAGGGTGTCAATTAGATGTGATAAATCTATATGTGAATTTGAAAATAAAGGAAATCAGTTGGCTTGATGAAGTGACATTTCATTCTTCTGTGTGTGCGCTGCGTTACATTATTTAAAATACACCAGTTGAAAACTTGAAAAGCTGATTACAACATGAGGCACTGCACAAGGTATATAACAAGGAACCATGCAATATGGTTTCACCCCACACTGAGTCGTTTAGTCATTATTAAAAAGAAAAAAAGAAAGACTGCATTTATGTAGCGCTTTTCACGACCACCGGATGTCTCAGAATGCTTTACAGCCAATGAAGTACATTTGGAGTGTACGACACTTGGAATGTAGGGGACAGAGCAGCCGATGTGTGCACAGCCAACTCCCACAAACAGCAAAGTGATAATGACCAGATAATCTGTCTTTTTGTGAAGTTGATCGAGGGATAAATATCAGCCAAGACACTGGAGAAAACTCTCCTAATCTTCTTCAAAATAATGCAAATGGATCTAAATCTGCACAAGCAGGTAGATGGGACCTCTGTTTAAGGTCTCATCTGAAAGACAGCACATCCAACATGCCGCACTCGCTCAGTGCTGCGCTGGAGAGTCATCGTTAACTTTTATGTTCAAACCCTGGAGTCAGACTTGAACCCAGAACCTTGCAACCCTTGTACGCTAACACAGATGGCACTTAAAAACATATTGCTTTTCTAAAAGAGACATATGAATATATGAATTAGGAGCAGGAGAAGAGCATTTGGCCCCTCGAGCCTGCTCTGTCATTCAATAAAATCATGGGTGAACTGATTGTAGCCTCAACACCACATTCCACCTACCCTCAACAGGACATAGGAAAATAGGAACAGAAACAGACCATTCAGCCCATTGAATCTGCTCTGCCATTCAATTAGGTCATGGCTGACCATCTATCTGAATGCCACTTTCCCATACTATCTCCATATCCCTTGATGTCATTAGTATCCAGAAATCTATCGATTTCTGTTTTGAACATGCTCAGTGATTGAGCTTCCACAGCCCTCTGAGGTATAGAATTCCAAAGATTTATCACCCTCTGTGTGAAGAAATTCCTCCTCATCTCAGTCTTAAATGGCCTATCGTTTATCTTGAGGTTATGTCCCCTGGTTTTAGACTCACCAGCCAGGGGAAACATCTCATCTACATCTACCCTGTGATGCTCTGTAAGAATTTTGTAAGTTTCAATGAGGTCACCTCTCATTCTTTGAAACTGTAGGGAATACAGACCCAGTCTCCTCAGTCTCTCCTCATAAGACAATTCCGCCAACTCAGGGATTAATCTGGTGAACCTTCACTGCACTCTCTTTATGGAGAGTATATCCCGCTTAGATAAGGGGATCAAAACTGTACACAATACTCCAGGTAAGGTCTCACCAAGGCATCTTTACTCCTGTATGAAAGCCCCCTTGTGATGAAGGCCAACATAGCATTTGCCTTCCTCATTGCTTGCTGCGCCTGCATGCTAACCTTTAGTGAGTCATGAATAAGGCCTCTTTTTAGACAAACACTGGGCGTCCTAAACAAAAAAGGCCCCACCAATTTAATGTTGGCTCAAATGCACTTACGGAACAAGTGTGGGGTGTCCCACTGCTAAAATTGTCATGTTTGCAACCGAAAAATAGGCACAATGCATCCCAATTTCTATGTGTAACAAAGAGAGTTGAAATGCTTGCTTTCTCTTTCTTGACTGGGTGAATCCGGAAAAGGCATTTACCTCAGGTGCATACACCTGTTTATAAATGTATACGAGCTAGAGGTAACATCAGGAACGGTGCTCATCCATCTCTTTATAAATGTTAGTCACACTCAATACTGCACCCTAAATTGGCACACGACCTTCACATAATAGCATAACAATCAGGAGAACTGATTTCCTCCCATGCTATTTACCTCATTATACTGGCAACATTGCTGTCCACCATCTGCCAACACATTGACAGGAACAAATTGGAATTGATTTCTCCTTCATACAGCCACAGGATGCTGCTAACATGTATGCTATTTAATAACATCTTGTGGCTGTTCAAGTATCTGGGAAAGTCACTAATTTCATGGCATGTAGCTCAGGCTAAATTTCAGTATCATTTTTAGTGAGCAGGATATTTAAAGCAGGCACTGTGACAAAGTCCTCAGCTCACAGGGCTCTAAAGGTCAAACTAATCTCTTGGGTAGGCTAGTACAGGAAAACCATGAGGCATACTCAACATGCAGCCAGATAATGGGAGAGTTAGGGCACTGGGCGGATAAGCACCAGACAGCCAAATGGCCTTCACTGGTCCTTGAGTTTTCCTTTGCTTTGAGATTTGTCTCTGGCGTTAGCTGTGGTTCAGTAGGCAACACCCTCATCTGAGTCAGGACACTGTGGGTTCAAGTCCACTCCAGAGATTTGAGCACATAATCTAGGTTGACTCAGCAATGAATACAAGATGGGGGGTGGAATTGTACTGTTGGAAATGTCGCTTGTCAAATGAGATGTTAAACCATCTGTCCTCTCAGAACCCCTTATCATTATTTCAAAGAGCAGGAGGGAAGCTCTCCCCAGTATCAAGGCCAACATTTATCCCTCAACTTGCATCACTAAAACTGGGAAATGCCTTTATATATTGAGAGGGACCTGTACATGAATCACAGAAAGTTTTACCATTCCATCTCCCGTCTTCTCTCTCTTCCTCCTGCTGTGGTCTATCTTCTCCTGCATAAAGACAGATGGATTGAGTCTGAGCACATTGCATGAAAGAGCAGTCAGAGGCTGGGATTTCTGTGGCCACTAACTCACCTCCTGACTCTCCAAAGCCTAACTACCATCTACAAGATATAACTCAGCAGCGTGATGGAATGGTCTCCAATTGCCTAGATGAGTGCAGCTGCAAGAAGGCTCAAGAAGCTGGACACCGTGCAGGACCAAACAGTTTGCTTGATAGACATCCCATCCACCACCTTCAACATCTACTACTTCGACCATCAAAGCATGGTGGCAGCAGCGAGTCCTATGTACAAGATGCACTGCAGCGATTCACTGGCTCCTTTGAGAGCACCTTCAAAGCCACAATTTTCACAATCTGAGCAGTAGGTTGCAGAGCCGAGGGTGAGGTCAGCCTCTCCAACCATCTAGTGAGGAAGCATGCACAATCCAGAGAACCTTGGAACATCAAGGTGATTGATGAGTGCCAAGTTTGAGTCAGTCTAGGCAGTTGCTCATTCCCTCCACTCACCATTCTAGGTGCCAGCAGGAAGAGGTGGGGGTGGGGGGGGCAGCCCCAGTCTGCAGGAGATGCCGGAAGAGGACAAGGACAGCTTCTCACCTGTACAGCCATCACAGTGCTCACCTGCACCCTCCACCAGACCAGGGGCACTCACTTTGGTGGGCCATAGGTATATTTTAGGTACAGGCTCACACTGGTGGTCACCGCACAGGCATGTGTCCACAGCAGGAGGAGGCAGTGACAGCCAAGGTCTCTGGCACTCGGAGGACCGATGGAGAAGAGGCCCCTGCTAAGTCAGAGTTAGATGATGAGCCTCTGGAAGTGGCCATGGAAAAAATGCTGGAGTATCAAAGAGATGGAGGGAGACATCAGGCAGAGGTATCAGAGGCCCTCAACAGAGTGGTACATGAGGCGGATTGTGTTCCGGTGCTCTCTTATGTGGCTCCAGCATATGAAGTTTCATGAAGGTCTCCATGGTGAGGATGGTGGATGCCATAGAGACCCAGGTCCAGCAGAATGCAGAGTTTCTGCTGAATATACACTCAAATTTGCATTCCATCACTCTAGCCATGGGTAAGCTTGTGCAGTGACGAGACGCGGGGTGGGGGTGGGGGGGGGGTGCGGGATGGTGTGGGGGAAGGGCACTTTGACCTCCCTCCAGGTGTCCCTTCTCCTCAAGGAGTCAGGGAGGAGCCTTTGAGCACCCAAAGGGAGGAGGAGCATCAGGCAGACACCCCAAGGTCTTCCGCCCAGCACTCTCCATGGGGGTCCATACATTCTGAGTCTCTTCTGGCTGTATTTTCCCATCTTCAGCCTCTGAGATGGCTGAGGGTGCATCTGTCCCAGAACAGGAGACCCAAAGAAGGCCGGGGCCCTCCAGGCCTTGGGGTCTTCAGAGGGTGCCCACCAAACTCATCACAGACAAGCTGGCATAGTAGTCAGCAGGCTGCCTCCACCTCTGCTGTGGATGTCAGGGAAGCACCTAGACGTAGTGGTAGGGTAAGAAAAATTAAGACGTATTAACAGGTGGGTGTACAATCATTGTGATTACTTAATGCAGCTTTATAAATATATGAATCCTTTTGCTCCATGGAGGTCTCCTAGGTTTTTCTTGCTGCTGCTTGTGTTATTGGCTGTGTGTACTCTCCCACCCACCCTTCCAGGGGGGAATCAAGGCTGAGTCTATTGCCCCCTGAATGGTGCCTGCAGATAGAGGCATCGCTCTTTGCCTAGCCTCATGCGAGCCATGTGAGAGAGGCCTCCCACTCATACTATTCCCCTTCCTTCCACTGCCCTCTAGACCCTGTAGAGCGACTTTTGCCCTGTCAGGATAGATTATCAGAGTTCTCCTTCAGCTCCAGCACCAAATGACTCTCCTCCCGCTTAGAAGTTTTCCTGTTGGACATTGAGGGCATCAACATCCTCATCCACCTGTGCCTGTGTGCACCACCTTCCAGACAGTGTCCACACCTTTTTCCCTCCTCATTTAACCCACCCCCACTATCTCCCATCACCACTATTACCTTCACCCTCCCATCGGTTACCCTTGAACCCCCCCCCACCATCACCCTACAGCGCATCACTGTTACCTTTCAAATGCCTTCCCTCCCCACTGAGCCCACACCTGTCACAGACCCCATGCCCACCCCAATCCTGCCCACTCCCCAGATCCGTGTGACAATTTGTATCCCCATGGACAACCCTCCCAGATGAGAACCACTCCTGTCATTCCCAGACCCTCATCCTCCCACCCTACAGCATTCCACTGACCCTCTCATAGTCACAGCCTGCTCCTATTACCAGTACCCTCGGTTCACCCCACGGAAGATTCCAGCATTGACAACACTGACCCCTCGCTCTAAATAACTCCCCCACCACCCTTATCCTGCACACAATCCTTCCTGTGCAACCCCCCATCAATCACTGTCGCCCCCACCACCCCCCCACTCTTAAATCCTTCCTGGTCACCAACCTCCCTCACATGTCTTCCAGCTTCCCTGCAGTTGTCTCCTTGGCACGCACCAAACATCTTCTCTGGTAAGTCCTCTTAATTCTCTCACCAAGTGCATGCCAGGTTGTCCGGTCGTGAATCGGACCAGCGTGAATTCCCGCTGGGTGATATGTCGGGGGCGAGGGGGGCGGCCAGGGAGGCGAGGGGGAGATGATTCTGGTCAATTGGGCTTTTAATTAGAATGCAAGAGATGCAAATTCGGTTCCCAACGAGGTTCAGTGGGAAAGGTGACCTGCCAACCTGCCATTAACCCGCCATATTCTCCATCCCCACCCACCACGAATCCTGCTGCCAGCAGGAGGGGAAATTCCGGCTTCCTCTCTTTCTCTCATTCTTTCTTTCTCTCTCTTTCTTTCTACCTCTCTTTTTTCCTCTCTTTCTGTCTCTCTTTCCTTATTTCTTTTTTTTCTCTTTCTATCTCTCTCTGGCTCTTTTTCTATCTCTCTCTCTCTTTCTATCTCTATCTTCTCTCTCTCTTTCTATCTCTATCTTCTATCTCTCTCTCTCTTTCTATCTCTACCTTCTATCTCGCTCTCTCTTTCCCTCTCCTTCAGAAAGCCTCAATCTTCATTCTGCCAAAAAAAGACGCATTGTCACAATATGGCAGTACAGCAACCTGCCTGGATTATAGAGGGTCACTGAGAAAGCAGCTTCACCTGATTATTATTTTTAAAAAGGCTGCCACAACACAATTTGAAGGGTCAAATGATTTCTCCTGTCCTCTTCTCAACTGTGCCTCAGTTGGTAGCACTCCTGCTTCTGAATCACAAGGTTCTGGGTTAGGGATACACCCTCACGGAATGGCAGGATTCCACTGGAATCAGCATCAATCTCCCAATGGCCAAAGAAAGCATTTTGGAAGATTGGAATGCTGTTTTCCCAGGACAAATGAGGTGCATTTCCAGCGTTCTCTGTTCTTGGTAAGTGAGTCACATGGGCACATCCTCCAACTCAATTTGGCACACACAGCATACTGCGCTCGTGCACAGAAACATTCCCTTCGGAATAGGCCCTGGCTGAAAAATCCATGCTTTGTTCATTGTGTCTGTTACATGTGCCTCTGTGTACTGGTGAGTTCTGTCTGTACTACAAAATGAACAGGTTTCAGCCTTGGCTACTTTGGATTTATTGTGCGAAAAATAAAACTCTTGCCATGAATGACTTACTTTCCACTTCTAACGCTTTCATGGAGATTTGACTTGTGCAGACGTGGAGGGCTTTAGGAGAGTAAAAGAGATGTAAAAACACGAAGTAAAAGTAGCTAAGGTGATGAGTGATGTCAACATTAATAACATGGAACAGAAATGAGATCAGGAAAGGACGATGTGCATCTGCAAAGTTTTAATAGTTAAGGATTAGTGTGACGAATAGCATTATTCTCTACTTTCTGAATCTTGCAGGCTGCAAATTCATTCTGTTGATTGGATAATTTTCAGATGCCAAACTTGTTTCTCAATCAAATGGGTAGGTGGCCTGCCAGTTTTGAAGATTGGCCCTTGACCCCAAGACCACCCATGCCACACCGCTGGGTTTCTCTGACCCCACTCCCACTGGCATCTCCCAGAATATGTCCAGTCCAGGTTGGCAACCCTATTCTGGGTTCAAGTCCCACTCAGGGGTTTGGGCAAAAAAATCACGGCTGATGTAGCAGTGCAGTGCTGAGGAAGTGCTGCACTGCCAGAGGCGCGCTCTTTTGGATGAGATGTTTAAACTGAGATCCCTTCTGCCTGCTCGGGTGGATGTAAAAGATGCCAGGGCACTATTTGAAGAAGAGCTGGGGGAGTTATCCTTAGTGTCCTGGCCAATATTTATCCCTCAATCCACATTGCAAAACCAGATTATCTGGTCAGAAGAGCTCTCTTTGGCCCTCCCGCCTGCTGCCCCAATTGGATAAGGAGCCTTTCTCCAAACCAATTTAGAGGGCATCCCCAGTTAAAAGGCTGAAGATTGACTGTTTCCCACCCTTGGGCCTATTCAGGACCTGGAAACAGTTCCACTCCTGTTCCCTGCCCCTGAATTGCAAATTCAGCTCCTATTGTGTCTTGTCTGATTATATGAAATGAAGAGAATGACAGTCTATTAAATGACAAAGAGACAGAAGGCAAAGCAGTTGACAACAGTAAAAACTCAACAAAAATAATCACAAAGTAATAGATTTTTTACACCATCTGTAAATGTGGAATTGAGATACTTTAAAATTCATTTTCTGCCTTCAAACCATTGCCTAGCAACCTTGGGTGACAGGTGTGATTATGAATTAGCACAAGTGAGGCAGAAAAGGTGACAAATTGTGATACATAAAGTTACCATGTCAATGCTCCCTTTACTTGTATGCGGTGTGCGTGGCTTCTGACAACTGCTGGAAATGATGATGGAAAATGGAGAATGCTCAAATGTAGCTGGGGATTGTCACAAGGCTATGTTCCTTTACCTTTGAAAATATGACGTCTCAACTTCCAACTGACTGGAAATTTTGCAATTTGAAATGAGACAGGCAAAAATTATTTAAAAATGCAAGACCATCTTCCAAGGTGAAGGTGAAAAAGCAAACAAGACCCCCCCAGGGGAGTGTGAAGTGAGGGACCTTTCCTATAATTCAAAGGCTCATCGAAACTTGTCACCATCAAAACTTGTCACTATCTAAGGAAGAGATATTAAAATGTAAAATGCTGGATATTGAAACCATGGCTTCCAAAGGTAGACCAAGCCAAAACCCCTTGGAAATACACAAAGGTGAAGTATAATAGGCCAGACTGCCTGCCACTGCAGGGAGATTGCAAGTGACACAATGAGTGTCAAGAAAGTTTTCAAGAGAGGAAACAGGCTGAAAAGCTGCACTCTCTCCCTCTCTCTCTTTTTGAAAAGGTTTGTGTCCTCCGGTTTGAGAAGTCAACTATCAGAAGCCTACCAACGAACTGAGATTTTGTAATAATTACAACATTTTCTACATCTGACCCTATCCAAGAATCCAGCTAACCTAAATTGGCCACAACATTTAAAATATATGGCTCAAGGAAAGCCAGAGGACATTTAACCTTTTTTAATTGGGCTCTAACATCCCTTATTTTTGATACCTGTGTGCGTGTGATGTCACGTTTTTATTATTTTTTTTCCCCTCAGGTTTAATGGCTAATAAATTTGCTCTTCCTTTAACTCAAGAAAGCCATGTTAGATTGGCTCCTTACTGCTCGCATCTTAAATAGTTAAATATATTTGGATTCGGAAAAGGCATACCCTCGTGAAAAAGAAACCTTACCCTTTGTTGTGATCAATCGAGGAGGTTGAATACAGGGGAGTCAGTTCACTCTTCCTCACCCAGCCGTAACAGGGGTGCAGAGCGATTGATAACTGCCCCATTTCATGCTGCTGTCCACTTGGCGAGGGCCACAAAAACCAGGCAAGTGGTCACTGACATTTTAGGCTGACCACGCGCAGTGAAGGAGGTTGAGTTTTGACTAGTGTCTAGGAGATGCTGCAGGCCATCTCTTGAAAGACATTTATCACTTGGACAGAGAGGTTTCATAGGTTCTACAGCAGGGTTTCCCAAACTGTGGGTTGTAAATTAGGTTAAAATTAACCCCCCCCCACCACCAACCACCCCTCCACCCCCCACTGTCCCCCCACTGGTGCCAGCCTGTCAGTTTGCCCTGTGTATTTGTTTTTAAAACAGGGAAGAAGGTAAAAGCTGAGTATACTTAACAAGTCATTATAATAAAATATTCCAGCCTTGTGTCACATGAATAATAAAAACCAGAATTGCAACAGATGGCATCTGGGTATTTATATTGAATACATTTCATTTGAATTTTTGATACTTCTATATCATGCCAGATAAGGCAAAATTAATATCATTTAAAATGGCACCTTTAATATAATAATGGTCTCAAGGTGCTTCACTGGAGTAATATGAAAGAAAATTATCCACCAAACCACAATAGGAACAAATTTAATTTATTATTGACCCTTTAACAAAGTGAAACACCCCGGCGCACTTCACAGGGGTGTTATTAAACAAAATTTGACTCAGAGCCACATAAGGGAATATTAATGTCTGGCTAGGGACTTGGGTTGCCAGCCCTCCAGAATTGGCCTGGAGTCTCCAGGGATTGAAAACCAATCTCCAGGAGATTGCTGTGTGCAATCCCTGGAGAAAGATCATCGGGGCATTAAAAAGGCCTGGCCGGGATTTTCCAGCCCCACCACGGCGGGTTCCCCCCACAGCTGATGCAGCAAGCCATCCAAATCACCGTTGACTTCGACAAGGCCGGAAGATCCTGCCAAAGGCAGGGGCCGAAAAATAAAGAACAAAGAACAAAGAAAAGTACAGCACAGGAATAGGCCCTTTGGCCCTCCAAGCCTGCGCTGATCACATTTCCTGTCAAACCAAAACATTTTGCACTTCCAGGGTCCGTATCCCTCTATTTCCATCCTATTCATGTATTTATCAAGCTGCCTCTTAAACATCACTATCGTACCTGCTTCCACCACCTCCTCTGGCAGTGAATTCCAGACAGTCACTACCCTCTGCGTAAAAAACTTGCCCCGCACATCTCCTCTAAAGTTTTCTCCTCTCACCTTAAATCTATGTCTCCTAGTAATTGACTCTTTCACCCTGGGAAAAAGCTTCTGACTACCTACTCTGTCCATGCCACTCATAATTTTGTAAACTTCTATCAAGTCGCCCCTCAATCTCCATTGCTCCCACACATTGTTTTTTTTTAAATTTTCTTTGAACGTTTCTCTTTACCAGGTATAAAAGTATTGAAATTGGGGAGAAAAAAAACTGTTTGGCTGACAAGTCAAGCACTGCCCAATTGGGTAATGAGTCTTTTTGCTTTCCAATTGGCGTAGGAAGGCAGTGTGTCACAAGGATGGGTTTGTGGGCTGGCTAATGGCTGGAGCATGGGGAGAATCAAAGCTCCAGGAATACGTTTAATCACAGTTGGCAACCCTGCTAAGGACCCTGCTGGGAAATTGCTAAGTATCCACCATGCTCTCTCAGTTTTTTGGAGTTCCTTTTGCAGTTTAAAGGGGCAACAACAGCTTGCATTTATATCGCACTTTTAGCACAGTAAAATCACTCAAGGCACTTCAAAGTTCTGTAATAAAAGCAATTTGACACAGAGCCATATAAGCGGAAACTGTTTTAGGACAGTTGACCAAATTCTTGCATAAGGAGGTGGGTTCTAAAAGGAGTATCTTCAAGGAGGAGAGAGGTAAAGAGGTGGTGTAGTTTCGGGAAGAGGTCCTTGAGCTTAGGGCTTAGTATCAACTGTGGTTCAGCTGGCAGTGGTCTCACCTCTGAGTCAGAATCCAGAGATTTGAGCATTTAAGAATTCCAGGCTGCTACTCCAGTACAGTTCTGAGTGTGTGCTGCACTGTTGGGCAGCTGAAGGCATGGCTGTCAATGTTGGAGCGATAAAAATCAGGGATGTGCAAGTTATTAGAGCAGCAAGCGCATTTAGGCAAATTCAGATGTCCAGAAGCTCCACTCAGCTATTTGCAGCTTTAAGTTGTTGCCTCAAATTGTTTCTTCATTGGAAGAATTTAGTGAGCTAATTTTTTTTGAATAGGCAATTAGCAGTATTTCCTCCTAGTTAAAGAAACAGATGTGTCTCTGTCGGGCAGTATCCCTTGGGGGAACGACAAAATGTTACAAATTCTGTTACAAATTTTGTTGTTGATACCTTCTTGGGTTTAGCGGCTTCAGTTGCTCCTGTAACTGGATTCCACATCCTTATGTCCTGGAGTTAACTCATGCTGTGTAATAGTCCCTCACATAATAAGGTAGACTGGGGGTGTGACTGCATATCTTAAGTTTCCACTTCATGCGCAGTCAGCACAAGGGGTGCAAATTGTGCCAAAATTGCGCCTGATGTCAATTAAGTCTTCTTGTCCCTAAGTTTCCACTCTTAACTCCTTTGCGTATCGCTGAATGCAAAATCTGCCATGAACCAGTGCAATCAGGCAGTGTTTTACAACGTCATTGTTAGAAAATGATCACTTTAAAAAACATTCCTTGATATATTTAAGGGTAGTAACCAGGTGCAGTCTGACTAAGGTGGGCTTATCACAAAAAGTAAGGGCCCAGGTCTTCCGTTCTCTGGGTGGTTGTATCTTGGAGGTACCCGGAAGGTACACTGGGAAACCCTCAGAAGAACCTGCACGCTGACTACGCAGGGATTGCCTGGGAAGTTTCAACTTACGTTGGGCAATTGCCCTGTGTCTGGAACCTTCCGAAACTCCGATTGAACCCAGAGACTTTGGATGATTCCGGCTCTCTTCGCAGAATAGTTACCCATGAAAAGTTAGAAGAATTAAAAACACTCCTAACATCTGGATAACTATGGACTGACACCCCTACTTCCCACTGGATCCCACAACCCCCCCTTCCTGACAACACCCCCACGACCCTGCAGCCTGACTACCAGCCTGATCCGTCGACCACCCCACCCGACAACCCCCTACTCTCCGGACTCCCCCACAACCCACTAACCACCCAATCCTCCAACTACTCATTGACCCGCTCACTACCCCCCACCCCCACCGACTATCCCTCAACCCCTGATCCCCCCCTCACCCAGCCCACCTGTCTATTCGACTAACCCCCAACCTCGACAACCACAGACTCCCCCGGCCTTCCAGATGCCTCTCCCCACCCTCCAACAACCCCCAACCCCGCTTGACTCCCCCGATTATGCCCAACCCTGATGACACCCCTGGCCACCAGACCGGGTGATCCCCCTGACTACATCCCCATTCCAGGCTACCCCCACCCCCAACCCCACCCCACCGCAAATACCCCCCACACAACCCGACTAACCCCCCACTCCCCTGACCACCTCCCTCCAACAAACCCCCTTGACCACCCGACTACACCCACCCCGACCAGCTCTCCCCCCCCACCACCCCCCCCACCCCCGACCCATGCTGCCCACTGACCTTCTCTCCTGTCAAAGTGGCTGAGACATTTAAACTTCACACTTTATAGCAGCTGGTGCCGCAAAAAGGGGGAGTGGCTTCACATCTCCCAACGACCTTGCACTGCACTGGGAGGACTCCAGGAGCAGCTGCGCTCCGCATTTGTCAGTAGACCCGGGTTGGAAGGGGATCCCGGTGGGAAATGTGCCCCGCAGCTGCTCCTGGAGTCCAGTAGAAGATGAGTGGAAAGGAACAGAGTGGTAATCGCCAATGCATGGAAGATTCCGGCCTAAACATTGTTCAGCACAGTGTCAATCCACCACTTCAGAGTAAATTGCTTTTAAATTACTGAAAATTGCTTTTTTTAAAAATATTAAATAAAAACTTGCCTGTTACATTAGAGCACACTAGTCTCTTTCCTGGTAAATTACATTTATTTTTTTCCCATTTATGTCCTTCCGCCCAAAAAGGACCAGCTTAATTTTCAGGAACTTCTTGAAGGTCTGAAAATCAGTGCAATTAGCACAAACTCCCAATGGTGATTAATACATTTTGAGATGGTGGGGGGTGTGTGTAGGGGGGGAGGGGAGGGGGGGGGGGGTGGGGGGGGGGGGTGCTGGTGGGGAGGCCTAATTCTCATCCTGCTTTTTTTTACAATCAGAGCAAAAGATCGTGGAAATTCGAGGAAGTGCTGAGTGTGGTTCGTGCTGAAGATTCTGCAGCACTGATTCCGTCAATTTCGGGGCAAGTTGCGTCGAAACAAACAGGCACAACTGGGTGGAAACTCCAGGAACATGTTTTCGACGTGTGCCCTTGTTGTGTAAACTCAATCAAAGTTGTCACATTGTTTGCAAGAAAGGCGGGAGTGGAAATTGCATTTACACAGCACTTATTACCAGCAGCCAATTAAATACATTTTCATGTAACAACCTAGTGTTTCTTTTTATTTTTGGCATTTAATCTACAGGAATTTGTGTTTTCTGCTCAATCCCTCATCCAGTAATTGGGTGTAATTACATAGCTTTCCCCCATCTTCATTAATTTAATGCTAGTCTGAATCTTTTGTACACCTTTTTCATTTGGAGCCTCACACTTGGTTGCACAAAATTATCTTTTCTGATGTTTATTTGGATGAATCTATTATTCAGGCATATGCCGTTCAGCAAGACTGGAGGTCCACAGGACAGCAGTGCCTAAAGGGAGCATAGGATACCAATAGGATACAAAGTTATCTCTGCCTCAAAATGTAAACAGAAAACATACAAATTGTCCAGCTGGTCCTTTTCTTAGCACAATGCACTCTTAAGCCTGATACTCTACAAGCCCTCGCCACCTGCTGATAGGCTGCCTGTGTTATGCAGCTCTGACCTATTAAAGCATTTTGTTGTTGGTGATATTTTGTCCTTGTGTTTGACATGGAAGGATCGCTTGTTGATATACTTTCTCAAACCCTATGTTGACCATTACATATAAATGCTCTCCTCCCAAAGCCTGAGGGCTTCAGGACAATTGGTGCTTTCAAGGCTAAGATCAATAGTTTTCTGTTGGATAAACATATCAAGGGATATAGAGCTAAGGATAGTAAATGGAATTGAGGTGCATGATCCAACTGAATGTTGGAGCAGGTTCGAGGGTATGAATGGCTTAATCCTGTTCCTTATGTGTGCCTTTACCAAACACTCATTAACAATTTAATGGGTTTGCTCACAGCTCCAAGGGCACTTGCTGCATAAAACCATCCCTCTCTGTGAACGTATCCTGAATTTAAGGAGGGAATCATTATTTTGTGGCTAAGACTGCCAAAAATCACACTGATGCACTTGATGCAATTGCTCATCTGATGAAGCAGGATAAACTGCTATAAAATAATAGGCAATATAGAATTTCAATCTTCCTTTCACTGTTGAAACTGGAAAGAGAAATCCTTCTTCGCAAAATGTGAATTGCTTCATTGAAATGATCAACTAGAGGAATTTCATCCACACCTAGGTCCCAACTCCACAGTAGGAATTACAGTGATGAAAAATAACTCAGTTGCAGCCAGTATTTACTGTTCTTGCTATGATATTCTTTATAGCTATCAACAGCAAAAAAGAAAGAGCCTACATTTAGATAGAACTTATCACAAAAACAGGATGTCCAAAAGTGCTTCATAACCAATGAAGTACTTTTTGAATTTAAGTCACTGTTGTAATGTAGGAAACACAGCAGTCATTTGCATACAGGAAGTGCCTAGTTACAATCCCCATGGAGAAATCGTAAACCACAAATAACCAAATTTACTGAATGACCCCCAAATGAAGAAATTACCAACAAGATTCCGCTTTTTGTATGTTATATTTTAATATGAATCAGAACCAATGCAAATTGCACACTGATTAACAGGCAAATTGTATTTCAATTAGAAAAGCTGAATTCCATTTTAAATAGCCGATACAGCAAAGATTCATTGTATGCAACCACGAGCACCCACATCACTCCCTGCATAAATATGGTACCATTGCAACCTCACAGTCTTTCCAACTCAGCCTCTGGTATATAGGATCTCTCACTTTCCCACTCAATTGATTTGGCCCCAGTCACACTCACCCAGCAGCTGGATTCCATTCAAGGTCCTCAGATATGGCAAAATCGACAAGGTACCCATCTACGAATCTTTTCTCACTTGGGTCACATCAATCCTGTAGCTTTCCAGGGTTCTTTCTCAGCTGACCAACCAATAATACCACAATCTGCTCCTTTGGTACAAACTCTTAGATGTTTCACATCTCTAAGCTACCCACTCTGCTTTTAGGATTCAATCCCTTTTAGCTTAGTTTTAGTTTTTCGTTGCATCTCCGAGAGCTTCTGGAATTCTATTTATCTTCTTACTGCCCAAGAGAAATCTGACCTATTTTTAGAGAATTTGACTCACTCCTAAACACACCAGAAGTTGATAACTGTGTCCTGTGTAGCACTTCAAAGTGTCTGCATCTGTGTGCTGATTGCCTTCTGCCTCCAACTCTCCTTTGTGTCTGCCAGCTACATGGTCTCTGTCTTAACTTCCTTTCTGTAGGCACTGCTTCCAGATCAGTGGTCACCAGGTCACATGGACAAGCTTTTCTTAACGTCCAAGGAAATTACTTGGTGTACATGGATTTTCAAAAAGCATTTGATAAGGTGCCACATCAAAGGTTACTAGGGATAATATAAACATGGATAGAGGATTGGTTAGTTAATAGGACAAATGGGTTATTTTTGGACTGGCAAACTATAAATAGTGGAATACCACAGGGATCAGTACTGGAGCCCCAACTACTTACCATCTATATCAATGACTTGGTTAAGGAAGCAAATGTAAAGTAGCTAAATTTGATAATGACACAAAGATAGGTAGGAAAATAATTTGTCAAGAGGAGATCAATGCTCTACAAAGGGATTTAGATGGGTTAAGTGAGTGGGCAAAAAATTGGCAGATGGAGTATAATGTGGGAAAATGTGAACCTGTCTGTTTTGGCCGAAAGGATAATAAAGCAGTATATTATTTAAATGGAGAAAGATTGCAGAGCTCTGAGATACAGTGTGTTCTGGGTGTTCTGGTACATGAATCACAAAAGGTTAGTATGCATGTACAGCCAGTGATTAGGAAGGCAAATGGAAAGCTGGTGTTTATTGTAAGGAGAATCGAGTATAAAAGTAGGGAAGTATTGCTACAATTGTACAAGGCCTTAGTGAGACCACATCTGGAGTACTGTGTACAGTTTTTGTCTTCTTGCTTAAGAAAGGATATAAATGCATTGGAAGCAGTTCGGAGAAGGTTCACTCAGCTGATTTACAGGGTGAAGGGGTTATATTATGAGGAAAGGTTGAGCAGATTGGGTCTATACTCATTGGAATTCAGAAGAATGAGAAGTGATCTTATTGAACCATATAAGATCCTGAGGGGACTTGACAGGGTGAACGTTGAGAGGATGTTTTTTCTTCTCAGGGAGTCTAGAACTAGGTGACGTGGTTCAAAAATTGTGGATCTCCCATTTAAAGACAAAGTTGAGGAGAATGTTATTCTCTCAGAGAGTTGTCAGTCTGGAACTCTCTTCCCCAGAAGTCAGTGGAGGCTGGGTCTTTGAATATATTCAAGGCTGATTTAGACAGATTTTTGATCAACAAAGGAACAAAGAGTTATGGGGGACAGACTAGAAAGTAGAGTTAAGGACATAATCAGATCACCATGATCTTATCGAATGCTGGAGCAGGCTTGAGGAGTCAAATGGCCTACTCTTGCGCCTAATTCGTATGTTCTTGTGTTCCCTTTACAATTGTTGCAAACTCTGAAAAGTCCTTTTCAAACATTCTTAAAAGCAATTACAGGTTCCACAGACATTTTAAAGAAATTACAAATTTTTCTTACTGCACTGCTTCCAGGTCAAAGGTTCTCACAGTCCACAAACAGCAATAAGTAATGTGTTTTTTAGTGATGTTTGCTGAGGGACACCTGGGGAGAACTCCCCTGCTCTTTGAATAGCGCCCTGAGATCACTTACATCCAACTGAGAGGGCAGACAGGGCCTCTATTTAATGACCTCATCCAAATGCTGAATGAGGTATATGGTACTCAAGCGTTCAACAATAAGATTTAAGTGAATGATAAAATGTAATCATGTGAGAGAAGCTGGCCCTGAATCCTGAGAGCTAAGCCAGATGAAAAGCTAAAAGCATCTTTCGATGCCTGCAATTCGGTTAATGACGAGTTGTACTTGCTAAGTTCAGTTCAATGATATAAACCATTGAACTTAACAGAACAAGATCAGTGGAGCTTACTGAAGTCATAGAGAGAGAAAATAACTTCACAACACGTGAAACACCTTGTACTTCATGATCAGAGCCACAATAATCCATAGGAACAATCTGTGCCTGGCCCTCGCACTCTCAGGTGGGCGCTGCTGTTATCCAACCTGATAATAAGTGACATGATACTTGAAATAAGTGTGGGTGATATTATCATACAACACTTAATGCATTCATATCAAATTGCTTTGTTTGCTGGTGTCATTCATCACTCAGTAGGTAGCAGTATCATCTCAAAGTCAAAGGTTTGTGAATTCAAGTTCCACTCCAGTGAATGATGTACAAAAACCCAGGCTGACACTGCAGTGCAATACTGAGGGAATGGCACAGCCTTGTGAGGTACTGCCTTTCGGATTCTTTTTTGGATGAGACATTAAACCAAGGCCTAGCCTGCTCTCTCAGATGGACGTAAAAGATCCCATGGAAATATTTTGACAAAGATCTGAGCAGTTACTCCTGGGGCAGGAATTTGCCCTTGGCGGGGGTGGTTGGGAAGCGGACAGCCGCTTGCGATCGGCTTCGCACCACGGTTTTACGCGGGCGGGCCAATTAAGGCCCGCCCAGCATGGAATGCGAGCGGCTGTTCGGGTGAGGGGAGGAGGGCGAGCGGGCCTAGTGCGATCTTCGCGCACGCGCATGAAAGAGGGCTTCAATCTCCCCGAGTCATGGAGCTGCCTCAAGGGCATGAAGAAAAGGAAATAAAATTGTCATAAAACATGTCCCCTCATGTGACTCTGTCGCACTAGCTGGGACATGTTTTTAATTCAGAAATAAAACTTTTATTTGATGTTTATTTGCTTTAGGAAACCTCATCCCGCCCAGGGGTGAGGTTTCCTAAAAAACGTAAAGGCCGCTTGGCCTTTTTGCCTGCCCGCCCAGCGTTAGGTTGGACGGGCAGTGTAAATTTGAATTTAATTAGCTTCTTAATGGCCTTAATAGGCCTTTAAATTGCCGGCGGGCGCGCAGCCAACTTTGGCGTGCGGCCACCGAACGAAACATCGGACACTTGCCCGACGTCATCGCGTGTCATTTTACGCTCAGGCATGCCGGGCGCGTGCCCACACGCCGAGCATAATATTCTGTGTGTTCAGGTCGTTATTTATACCTCAAACGTCATATAAAAACCGATGATTTGGGCCATTATCACAGTTTGTGGAAGCTTGCTGCGTGCAAATTGGCTGTCGCATTTTCTACATTAAACTACTCTAATAAGGTAGTTCTTAAATGGCTGTAAACTTTTATGGGAGGCCCTGAGGTTGTGAAAAATTCTATATAAATGCAACTCTTCCTTTCTTCTATTAACACACAAAGTAAATGGATTAGATAGAAGAATGGGCAAAATTGGTTGGTGTTGGTACAATATACACAGTGATTCTAAGGCTGCAGTCAGAATTTTACTTTTTAAATCTGCAAGAGTATTAGTACAAAGAAGAAAACAAGAAACAGCATGGATATTTTACCTTTCGTGATCCTCAAAGTGTCTCAAATCAGTGTCCTGCAGTTTTGATATACATGGGAACAATTTTAACTGGGAGCAGGATTCAGCCTGTTGAAGCAAGTATCTAACATGCTCGATGTTGGCAGGTTTTAACTTCTGGCACTATCTGCCCGCAGCCAGTCGGACTTCTGCCCGATGCAGGTGGCAGGTGGAAGCTGGCTGTCGTGTGTGAGCAGGAGTTTGGGCAGCAGGAGCCTGAGGTTCAGCCACAAGACACCAGGGAGGGAGTTTTGGGAGGGTCTTGAGGGAGAGAAAGCGGCAGGGGAACCCCAGGTCAGGGTGCGCCCTTAATCGTTCTCTGACTGAAAAGCTCATGGATTTCAGCCACACTCCAGAGGCTTCAGCATGTAATCTGGGCTAACACTTCATTGCAGTTCACAGGGAGTGCTGCTCTGTCAAAGATGCTGATTTATGGATTAGATGTGACACCGAGGCCTTGTTTTCTCCCTCGGATTAATATAAAAAAGATGCCATGATGAACAGCAAGGATATTTTCCCATTATCCTGGCCAACATTTATCCCTTGAACAAAATCAGTAAAAACAGATTGGCTGATCATCCATCTCATTGCTGTTCGTGGGATCTTCCTGTGCACAAATTGGCTGTCGTGTTTCCCCACCTTACAACAGTGACTACATTTTAAAAGTACTTTATTGGTGGTGAGATACTTCAGGATGCCCTGTGGTTGTGAAAAGTAAATGCATGTTTGTTCTTGCTTCCTGACAATATTCCAATTCTGAGTATCTTCTAACATGGGTCAGGACATTATGAATTTTCTTTAGTAGGTAATATAAATCGTAAACACTCCCAGAACATTCTGACATTTTATTTGCAAAGCCACTACAGTCTATTCCTCTTTATGCAAAATCATTTAATTCAAATTATCTGACAATTTGATTCATCTTAGCACTAAAATCCCACTTTGTTATGACATTTGGGATGCTTAATTTAAATTATTGAATAATGCAGCTTTTCATGTAAAAAAATGACTGAGATATTAGAAGCACACTGCACATTCTATTGTCTATGACTACAAAAAAATCAAACAGAAGGTAGAGCAAATTGTATAGCTTTCCCCCCAGTTGATTGTATTAACGAGATGCATTGCACTTACAGGTTAAAATTGAAGAAATTAAAAAGCACAGGAATAATTTTGGTTTTTAACTCAGCATTAAGTAATTCTTCTGTTGCTTGTTTGCAAGTTCTCCCACCCGTGCATTTGAATGACACCTGTGATAAAGGGCATAACTCTGTCAGATACCACAATTTAATGATGACCACATTTTATGACCCAATTCCTTCGACAGCACCATCCAAACCCTACCAGACCTCTACCACTCAGAAGGACAAGGGCAGTATATGCATTGGAACACCAACACCTGCAAGCTACCCTCCAAGTCACACACCACCCTGACTCGGAACTATATCGTTGTTCCTTCACTGTCGCTGGATCAAAATCCTGGAACTCCCTCCCTAGCAGCACTGTGGTGTACCTATGTCGGGAAAGTATAATAATTTTCATAATGTTATTGGAATCTATTGGTAGGAATAGAGTGTGTCTGTGTGTGTCTGTGTGTGGGGCTTAATTGGGTTAAAGATAGCTGGTCTGAAGGCTTTGATGTATCAGAAAAGAAGCAAGGTTTGAAATGTTAAATAGATAAACATGGCTGAAGTTTTAGAATGTGAGGTGCAAAGGGAAAATTTACAGTTTTAGATAAACCAGAGTAAATTGAATTTCAGAGGAGGTGAAACGTTACACTTAGCCAGGAGAGGCCAAACAGTGTGTTTATTTTTCCTAAAGCTTACTGATAAAATTGGTACGATGAAAGATTTTTATTACTAAAAAAGTAGAGTTGAAAAGACATATTGGGACAATGGGATTTACATTAAAAAGGGAGAAACCTATATAAAGGAGATGAGGTTATATGTAAGAGGAAGGAATTCTAAGATCTAACAAGTGTGAAAGGCCTTCAGCCTCTAAGTCTCAAGTTGCTGTCTACACGAACTGAAGTGAAGAAAACTCACTTTGAATTCGATTGCTCAGGGTATCATGTTACTTTGCCTGGGTCTTTTAAAATCTGTGCGTTTTACTGTTGCCTTAACGGAGGTGTAACTAGATGAACTAGGGGAGCTAGGAGTTATCATAGTAGTAATTTGTAAACCTATGTATGTGTTTAAAATCATTTTCTTTTAATTAATAAATGTTTAATTTAGTTTTGTAAGAAATCTATAAGACTCGGTGGTCTTATTACAAGTGAATTCAAGGCATACATCTTGAAATAAAAACAAATTGTAAAATAGTTGCAGCAGTTGTTTTAAGTTTCCCTCTGGGATTTGAACAGCTCAGCATTTACCATTCACTGTGCCATAACAACCTATACCACATGGGCTGTCATGGTTTGAGAAGGCAGCTCACCACCACTTTCTCAAGGGCAATTAGGGATGGGCAATAAATGCTGGCCTCGCTGGCAATGCCCACATCCCATAAACGAATAATAAAAGATTGTCGAGAGTTATTATATAGATCAAATACTTATTCTCACCAATATTGCCTAGTCAATCAACTCCATTCTTTGAAAGGAAGACTGACAAAGGCAATGGAGATAAATATGTAACATCTCTGGAAATTTGGTGGATGTGCAATGAACTTACAATGGTATAGTTTAGATTATAGCCCAAGGGTATTGGTACAGTCTGTTCAATGACCATTCACATTATACATTTCCAATTTAGTCAGAGAAACTGCAATGAAATTGGTCATTTGCCAATATAATCTATCATCATTGTGAGGAAGTGATCCAACGAGGGACTTCCAAGTGGAAAAGGTGAGAGCCACTGTCATTTTCATCCTGTACTATCCCAGCTACTGTTACAAGAGGGCACTTTCACTGACCTTAATCCCAGGGTTACACCAGACGGTTGTTGAAATTAATGGAGAGAATTGGCTGGAGTGAGTATCTTGTTCAGATGAATCATCCAAAAGCTCGCAAATGAATGCAACACTACACTGCTGTTGACAAATGCTGCTCTAGCCACAGAGGTATCATAATTCATATCATCTTTGTTATTGATGTATGATGGCGCATAAAAACAAGGTGATCTTTCCTACTGTCAAAGCATAAAAATGACTGTGAAAAGTTTCTTTCTTTTTTCAATTTATCCAGAAAATAGAGGCTACATACGAAAGACTTTGCTACACAATGCTCAGCATTACAAATTGACAGTAATGTTTCTGTAAATTCTTCTGATAAATATGAATTGTACATTCTGAAAACTTTGAAGAGAAATTCACTGCTTAGAATACTGATCTGTCTAGCGTGAGCACATCATGTTGGAGGGTAAATCCTTGCAAGAGAAGCCTGGAATCTAAATCCTGGTTTAACAGGGTAGGTTTGTAACTCAAAGAAGCTATTAAGGGAAGGAACTGAAATAATCAGACAAAATGGCCACACAAGGACAAGTCAACAAAGGAGAAACTGTTCAGGAAGTTTGGACGCAAATTCCTTCTGCAGACCAAACCAAATTTGGTTCTTTCCAGCATTAATCCCATTGCTTTCCTGAGGGCACTAAATCTTGTATTGGTGGCCCTTGAATAAACTATCCCAATGGCCATTCCCCATGTATGAGTCTAATCTTACAACCTGATTGTTGGCAGCCACTTTGACCAACACATCCGAGGTCAGTTAGTGTCCTCACTCAACATTGATGGGTACACAATTATTTTCTTCCTCTATTTCTAGTCCTCTTCTAAAGATGGTGATCACTTGCATCTACGAGTTTCCACACCCACTTGGCCATCCTTGATCTGTCAGCCTACATTTTGAAGGAGGCAGATACTCTTATGAACTCTCTATTTGAGCCTGGAGTTTTGTTCATCTGGAACTGATATTAGGAATTCAGGTGCAGTGTCTCTGTGGTTTGTTGTCCACTGTTTGTTTTTATTTGATCATGGGATGGGGCATCAATGGCAAGGCCAGCATTTATTACCCATCCCTAATTGCGCTCGAGATGTGGTGCAAGCCTTAATCATTTTTTCTGTAGCTGTTTGATACAACTGAGTGGCTAACAAGGCCATTTCAGAGGGCAGTTATAAGTCAACCTGGGTCTGGAGTCACATGTAGGTCAGACCAAGTAATGACAGCGGATTTCCTTCCCGAAAGGACATCAGTGAACCAGCTGAGTTTTTATGACAATCCAGCAGTTCATGGCCATCATTACTGAGATGAGCTTTTTGTTCCGATTCATTTGATTAATTGAATTTAAACTCATGCCTCTGGAACTTCAATCTGGTCTTCTGGATTACTGGTCCAGTAACATAACCTTTCTGCTACCATTCCTTCAGACAGGAATAATGGGTAATAGACCACGGGCAGGTTGCTTTTTCTCTCTAGTTCAGGACGCTGAGGCCAATGGTAGCAATTTACCACAGCCCTGGCTGAGAATATTCAACCCAGCACAGGTTTCAGATTAATCTTTGGATCTTCAGGATCTGTGTGATTCCAACCCACATTGAAAAGCATCTTTATTTGCTAAGGCCCCAGGAGAGGTTTGCTTTAAAGACAGATATGCATAATTTTTGCCCTGATTTCTTAGGGTAAGGGTGGTGATGAGGACGGTTGTGATGGAGGGGTGGGGGGAGTTGTTTGATGTGAGAGACGGATAGAGGGAGAGAAAGCTGGAGAGAGCAGAGGGAGGGGAAGAGAGGCAGAACATTTCTCCTTATCTACCAGCTTGCAAAACTGTTTCTATTACAAATAGACCAGCTTTGCGTTTTAGCAGGAACTGGGAAGCCAAGGGTCATGTGGGAATTTCTTTGCACATAACCGTGCTAAAGAAGCTGGTGACAAAGGAGGCACAATATGGTTGATTTACCTGAATGAAAGCATTTTAAAGTCAACTCAGGGCTAGTAAAGCTTAGAAAAATACTGCCTTTGAGTGCTGTAAGTGAATAGTCTTAACATTGCTTTATTCTTTGAAGGTGACAGATCAATTAGAGATGAAAGAATTTCTCGTATTTCACCAAGTACTGCTGCTTATGTGAGTAATTTGTGTCTAATTGCTCTTTCCCCGCCTTCCTTCATTCGCTCCTCTGAACTCAAGTCAACAAAAAAAGATGACTTTGTTAAATGGATGTTGACATTGTGACCTCTGTGGAGGGAGCCTGCAGGTGATTCTACTTTGCTCAATGGTGTCAGGCAATTGAAGGTAATCTCAACACTGCTTTCCATTAACAAAGACCAGCAGTCTGTGAGCAGAAGCAGACGATAATGAGCTATTGTTACACATGCCTTTAACAGTAGGTATCGTGTTTATAGAGATGACAGTAATGCAGGTAGCTCATTTACATATCCGAACTTTCCATTTCATTCTTGTGTAATGAATTAAAAGAAAGAGGCTCTTGGAATTAGACCATCTTTGAGGACCCAAAGGCTAATTCTGAGCTGTTTACAAACAATCTGTCTTCATTGTAGATAATATTTAAAAATAAATATTCATTAAGGGGTTGTGGGCATTGCTGGCTAGGCCAGCATTTATTGCCCATCCCTAATTGCTCTTGAGAAGGTGGTGGTGAGCTGCCTTCTTCAACTGCTGCAGTCCCTGTAGTATAGTTACACCACAGTGATGCTCGAGGGAGCTCCAGGATTTTGACCCTGGGATAGTGAAGGAACGGCATTATAGTTTCATGATGGTATGTGGCTTGGATGGAAACTTCCAGGTGCTGGTGTTCCCATGCATCTGATGCATTTGTCCTTCCAGGTTTCAGAGGTTGCAAGTTTGGAAGGTACTGTCAAAAGTTGCTGCAGTGCATCTTGTAGAATGTAGATGGTACAAACTGCTGCCATTATGTGTCAGAGATGGAAGGAGTGAGTATTTAAGATGCCAATCAAATGGACTGCTTTGTCCTGGATGGTGTCTTGTTTCTTGAGTGTTATGGGAGCTGCACCCATCCAGGCAAGTGGACAGTATTCCATCACCCTCCTGACTTGTGCTTTGCAGATGGTGGACAGGCTTTGGGGAGTCAGGAGGTGAGTTACTTGTCACAGGATTCCTAGCTTTTGTAGCCACGGTATTTACATGGCTGGCCCAGTTCAATTTCTGGCCAATAGTAACCCCTAGGATATTGGTAGAGGGGAACTCAGTGATGGTAATGCCATTGAATGTCAGGGGGTGATGGTTAGATTCTCTCTCATTGGAAATGGTCATTGCCTGGCACATGTGTGGTGCAAATGTTACATGCCACTTATCAGCCCAAGCCTGAATGTTGTCTAGGTCTTGCTGCATATGGACATGGACTGTTCAGTACCTGAGGGGTTGTGAATGGCGCTGAACACTGTGTAATCATCAGCAAACATCCCCAGTTCTGACTTTATGATGGAGGGAAAGTCATTAATGAAGCAACTGAAGATGGTTGGGCCAAGGACACTACCCTGAGGAACTCCTGCAGTGATGTTCCAGGACTGAGATGATTGACCTCCAACAACCACAACCATCTTCTTTTGTGCTTGGTATTAATACAACCAGTGGGGAGTTCTTCCCATGATTCCTATTGACTTCAGCTTTGTTAGGGATCCTTGATACCATACTCAGTCAAGTGCTGCCTTAATGTCAAGGGCAGTCACTCTCACCTCACCTCTTGAGTTCAGCTCTTTTGTCCATTTTTGGATCAAGGCTGTAATGAGGTCAGGAGCCAAGTGGTTCTGCTGGAACACAAACTGAGCATCAGTGAGCAAGGATTACTGACCAAGTATCGCTTGATAGAACTGTTGACGCCACTTTACATCACTTTGCTGATGCTTGGTGTTATGGCAGCTGGTAGAAAATACTGAGTTGCTCAAAACCTAAAGGGAAACTTGAAACAATTGCCACAACTATTTTGCAATTTGTATAAATTTCAAGATGCGTGCCTTGAATTCAGTAATATTAAGACCACCAAGTCTTATAGGCTTCTTACAAAATGAAATTAAACCTTTATTAAGAGAAGAAATGATTTTAAGTACATACATAGATCTACAAATTACTACTATGATGACTTCTAAATCCCCTACTCAATCTAACTCCCAGTTACACTTTCGATAAGGTAACAGTAAGATACATAGATTTTAAAAAGACCCAGGCCAAGAAACATGATACCCTGAACAATCCAATTCAAAGTGAGTTTTCTTAACTTCAGTCCTTTGTAGACAGCAGCTTGGGGCTTAGATGCTGGAGGCTTTTCACACTTGTTAGATCTCAGAATTCCTACCCTTACACACAACCTTCATTCACCCATTTATGCATATTTTTCCCTTTGAATGCAAATATCCATTGTTTTACTATGTTTTTGGATCTTACCCCTAAAGATAAAAATCTCTCATAGTACCAACTTTACCAATAATCTTTGGGAAAAATAAACACTATTTTTTAACTTCTCCTGGCTAGGTGAAACATTTCACATCCTCTTTTGAATTCAAGCTTTTCTGGTTTATTTAAAAATGCAAATGTTCCCTTTACACCTATATCTACCCACTTAACATTTCAAACCTAGCTTATTTTCTGATGCATCAAAGCCTTCAGACCAGTTGTCTTTAATTCATTTAAGTCACACACATACACACACACACACACACACACAGTCCCCACTATTACTCAACTTTACAATAAATTCTGATAACATTATGAGAATTATTATATATTCCTGACTCCTGGGAGTAGGCTGATGGAGTGGTAGTTGGCTGGGTTGGATTTCCCCTGCTTTTTGTGTATAGGACATACCTGGGCAATTTTCCACATTACCGGGTAGATGCCAGTGTTGTAGTTGGACCGGGACAACTTGGCTAGGGGTGCAGCCAGTTCTGGAGCACAAATCTCCAATACTATTGCTGGAATGTTGTCAGAGCCCATAGCCTTTGCAGCATCCACTGCCTTAATCAGTTTCTTGATATCACGTGGAGTAAATCAAACTGGCTGAAGACTGGCATCTGTGATGCTGGGGACCTCAGGAGGAGGCTGAGATGGATCATCGTTCTGGCTGAAGATTGTTGCAAATGCTTCAGTTTTATCTTTTGCACTGATGTGCTGGGCTGATGATGGGGATATTGTGGAACCTATTCCTCCAGTTAGCTGGTTAATTGTCCTCCACCATTCACAACTGGATGTGGCAGGACTGCAAAGCTTAGATCTGATCCATTGGTTGTGGAATCACTTAGCTCTGTTTATCCCATGCTGCTTTCGCTGTTGATTGTGAGTAGATTGATGGAGCGGTAATTGGCTGGGTTGGATTTGTCCTGCTTTTTATGGACAGGACGTACCTGGGCATATTTTCCACATTGCTGGGTAAATGCCAGTGTTGTAGCTCTCCTGGAGCAGTTTGGCTAGGGGTGTGGCTAGGTCTGGAGCAAAAGTCTTCAGTAGTATTTACTTGTCCTGTGTTGTAACTTCATGTGGTTGACACCCCACTCTTACGTATCCTGATGCTGCTCCTGACATGTCCTCCTGTATGCTTCATTGAACCAGGATTGATTCAATTGTAGTGGTAGAGTGGGGTCATGCCAGGCCATGAGGTTACAGATCATGGTTGAATACAATTCTGCTGTTGCTGATGGCCCACAGCGCCTCATGGATGCACATTTTGAGTTTCTAGATCTGTTCAGCATCTATCCCATTTAGCACGGTGGTAATGCTATGAAGCACGATGGAGGGTATCCTCAATGTGGAGACGGGACTTTGTCTTGACAAGGTGGTCATGCCTACCAATACTGTCATGAACAGATGCATCTCAGACAAGTAGATTGGCGAGCCCAATATCATGTAGGTTTTTCCCTCTTATTGGTTTCCTCACTACCTGCTGCAGATCCAATGCAGCAGTTATTTCTTTTAGGACTCGGCCAACTTGGTCAATAGTAGTTTATTGAACCATTCTTGCCAATGGTCATTGAAGCCTCCCACCCAAAGTATATTCTGTGCCCTTGCCACCCTCAGTGTTTCTTCAAGTTAGTGTTCAACATGGAGGAGTACTGATTCATCAGCTGAGGAGGGGTGAGGATCTGCAGGTGGTATTCAGCATGAGGTTTCCTTACCCATGTTTGAGTTGATGCCATGAGGCTTTATGGAGTCAGCGTTGAGGACTCCCTGGGCAATGCCTTCCCAACTGTATATCATTGTGCCACCATCTCTGGTAAGTCTGTCCTGCTGGTGGGACAGGACGTACCCAGGGATGGTAATGCTGGTGTCTGAGACATTGTAAGGGTCGATTCAGTGAGTATGACTGTCTCAGGCTGCTGCTTGTGTAGTCTGTGTGATGGCTCTCCCAATTTTGGCACAAGCCCCCAGATGTTAGTAAGGAGGACTTTGTGGGGTTGACAGGGCTCAGTGTGCTGTTGTCATTGCTGGTGCCTTAGTTGATGCTGGCACGTCCGTCCAGTTTCATTCTTTTTTGTAGACTTTGTAGTGGTTTGATTCAACTGAGGGGCTTGCTGGGTCATTTTAGGGGGCATTTCCGAGTTAACCACATTGTTGTAGGTCTGTAGTTACCAGACCTGGTAAGGATGCATATATACATGTGTCTGCATATATAACTACACGTACATATTTCAGGATTTGTGTATAGAGCATTACTAAAACAACAGCTATTCTTTCAGTGCCCTACACATCAAAATGATTTCTAAACAATTTTGAAAAATTGGACCGAAAATTCTTCCATCATATTTTCTGTTGACAGCAAATTGTACTAATATAATATGCCTTTATGAATACTACATTTCCAATAACATTGTTAAATCTCTGATTTTGTTTTAAACCCCAGATGGTTGGCATTTTAAAAAAAGAACACATTTCTTCCCACGCTCTTTACTCTTTCTCCAATTCAGGCCATTTGTTACCAGGTAACTTTTCTCAGTCAGCGCTTTGGGACCATCTTGACTGTGACCTTTCCTTTCAATGCCTCTCTCTGTGATTGCCAGGCAGGTAGTGCAAATTGAATTAGGCTGAAGGATGTTTGTCTTCTCCTCTCCTGTGAAGGTAAGCGTGGCCTCCAGAATGTATTCTATCAAATATCCTGCCAGAGAACTGACAAAACTTACTCAAACGAGGATGATAGTCTCAAGTGACAGGGGCAATTGGGACTTAAATATATGATCACTGGACCAATAGGCGGGCTGTGTTCCACTTGAAGTAATAAGCTGTATGTCTGTATGGTGGACTTTCCAGCCGGGGAAGACAGTAGGGGTATGTCTGTGGATGGAATACTTTGAAGAACAGGTGTACAATTAATTCTCTTATCTCAATTTCCTATCTTTATTTTTATTTGGAAAATTTCTGGTGGGATTTCCAATGCCTAAGCCTGCATGGAGACAATTTTGGAGTTAATAAAAAATAGATCAGTTGAACAATTTTGGTCCTCTGGATCCATTACTTTGTGAGATTTTTCTTTAAGCTTCCGGTTAAATTTTGTTAAACCTGTATTCTCTGACTTTGCACTTGTCATCCAAGTCAAATAACTTGGTTTACACCCACCTCATTGGTGCCTTTCACCATTGTGGAGGCCCTGACTGTTGCCAGTCAACTTCTTTTGTTTGGTAACTTCAATTCAAAACCCTCTCATCACTGACAGGGTTAATTTAACAAACCCCATACGAGTATACGAATTAGGAGCAGGAGTCCACTTTCTCACCTACCGCCGGTAATCTTTGACTCCCTTGTTAGTCAAGAATCTATCTACCTCTGCCTTAAAAATATTCAATGACCCTGCCTCCACCTCTCTCAATCAACAGCTAGTTTTACATCCTGCTAGAGTTTACCTTACCTTACTTACCTTGCAAGTACTGTTGAGGTACTTTCTCCTACCTATTCTATGAATTAGTAACTGTTTAAATATATGAATGGAATGATTCCCTCATTACTGTTCCTCCTACTCTTAGAGTGTAAAGAAAGAATCTGCATTTATATAGCCACTTTCATGACCTTGCGATATACAAAAATACTTTACAACCAATGAAATATTGTTGAAGTGTCATCACTGTTGAAATGTAAGCAATCCAGCCCTCATTAGGGACACAGCAAGCTCCCACAAACAGCATTAATGACCTGATAATCTAGCTTTTGTGAAATCTGTTGAGGATAAACTTTGGCCTGCACACTGTGGAGAACTCCCCTGCACTTTATTTTATTCATTCATGGGGTGTGGGCATCACTGGCTAGGCCAGCATTTATTGCCAATCCCTAATTGCCCTTGAGAAGGTGATGGTGAGCTGCCTTCTTGAACTGCTGCACCCACAGTGCTGTTAGGGAGGGAGTTCCAGGATTTTCACCCAGCGGCAGTGAAGGAATGGCGATATAGTTCCAAGTCAGGATGGTGTGCGGCTTGGAGGGGAACTTCCAGGTGGTGGTGTTCCCATGTAGCTGCTGCCCTTGTCCTCCTAGATGATAACAGTCATGGGTATGGAAGGTGCTGTCCAAGGAGCCTTGGTGAGTTCCTGCAGTGCATCTTGTAGATGGTACACACAGCTGCAACTATGCTTTGGTGGGTGGAGACAGTGCCTGTTGGAGATAGCAGATGGGTGCCAATCAAGTACTTCTATCGAGTAGAGTTGTGGCATCTTTTATATCAATCAGAAAAGGCAGGTAGAGCCTTGGTTTAACATCTTATTTGAAAGACATTACTGACTGTAGAGTCAGCATAGATTTTATGCTCAAGTCTCTGGAATGGGAGTCACAATCTTCTGACCTCAGAGGTGAGAATCCTCTTCACTGAGCCACAGCTGACACTAGGTGGACCCTTCACTTGTGAAGAAACCGAATCTTACAATGGGAATCACACAAGTTTTACTGTGTAGTTATGGCAGAATATGTTGCATAGGCCATTTTCTATTTACTACCTGGATAAGGTGATACTTAGCATGGA
The DNA here is from genome assembly GCF_017639515.1 of Carcharodon carcharias. Taxonomy (NCBI): domain Eukaryota; kingdom Metazoa; phylum Chordata; class Chondrichthyes; order Lamniformes; family Lamnidae; genus Carcharodon; species Carcharodon carcharias. The sequence goes on along the minus strand of NC_054487.1, from coordinate 75,686,802 downwards.
TGAACAGTATATGGCACGCTCATAGATATGGATATGTGTTTGTGTTAGTGGACATCCCAACTTGGACCTGGGAGGAGCCATTATTTAGAATGACCTTGTGGGTGTTAAGTTCACCCAGATGTTTGCATCCTCTGTCCAAAGTTAGCTGTTTCCGTGGAATGAGCTACATAAATGATGGCTGGGACCTGACAGTCGCTAATCTGCAATTTGTGCTGTTGGCAGATCATTGCCAAATGTTACAAGTGTAAATTAAATGCCTTCAAAGCCACTTCAGAAGCGTGAGACCAGTGCTGTCAGAGGTAAAGAGAAATTGGCCAAGTTTGTAGTCTTATTATGAACATCAAGGTGGTGAACTGCAGGGGATGTAGTTGTGTTTACTCTGGTTCATGGGTCTCACTCAGATTTTAACTGTGAAATTCGGCTCTCTAGTGCTGGCTGCGGGCTGCGCCACCACCACTTTTGCACAGTGTACCTTGCTGAGAGGGCACGAGCATGACTGTGCTGTGCATACATTAGAAGCCTTAGGAGACGTCAGATCATGACATCAGTTACCCCTTCAGGGTCATTTGTTGCATGTTGTTCCACTGCACAAGTCCATTGAATGTTCGTGCTAATCACTCACAGCCCAACATGGGTTCAGCTACATGGGGGATGCTCCCACCACTAGCATTATTTACAAGGCCAGCCATCCAATTTACAGGCGAGATGCTTTAGATTTACTCTTACTATTGCAAAGGTGCTGGAAGTAGTGTGGCTTGTTTTTTACAGGTCTGTTGGTGAGCTTGTGCTTCCATTCAGGGAGGGTAGGGGATTCTCTTGCCTGTATTCTGCAAACAGTGAGGAATCTGTCATTGCAGTACCTCTGGGTCTGCAGCAGTAAATGGAGCAGAGGCTGCAGAGAGGTTCTGTGCAAAGGAAGGTGCAGGAGGGCTCTCTACAGAAGGCCTTACCAAGCACAGGCTTTCAGGAAGCACTTCTCATGCCTCCACCTGAACTAATGTACAACAAGGAGCTGGTTACAGAACTGTGCAGCCTCCTTCAACATGACCTGGAGCCTCCCCCCAGGTCAAAGATGGCACTGCCAGTCACAGTGAAGGTCATTGTGGCATTAAACTTTATGTGCCAATCTTTCTAGGTGGGAATGGGCAACATATCCAGTACTCCCTCCATTGACGTACCCGGGAAGTGGGAGCCTCTATATTTGTTCTCTCTAAGGAGTGAGGAGCAGGTATGATGATTTGCTAGGATAGTTGGATTCCCGATGGTGCTGGGAGCCATTGACTATTTGCACCTGGCCCTGTACATCCCCCCTTGTCAATGGGGAGAGGTACAGGAACCGTGAGGGCTACCATTCCATCAACTTTGGTATGGAACCATGCAGAATACATCACGTTGATGAATACCCACTATCCTGGCAGCAGCCATTGTACCTTTATTCTGAACTCATTTGTACTGTTCTCATGCTTTCAAGAACAGAGGACAAAAGGACAATGCTTGATGACACCCCCCCTCTGCCACTGATCACAGGAGGATCACGGCTGTATAATGAGAGCCATGGAGCCACCAGGAACGTTGTGGAGCAGACCACCGGGGTGCTGAAGAAATGCTTCTAATGCCTGGATTGCTCAGGGGGATCCCAGGACACACCAGAACAGGCATCCTAGATTGGTGGTGGTCTGCTGTATCCTCCATAACATCACCATCAGGAGGACACAGCCATTCCGACCAGGAATCTGGAGGCCACCTCAAGAGGAGGGGAAGGAAACAGGGAGGAGGCTTTCAGGACTCTTTCACTCCAGGTGGACTGACCAAGAGCACTTGCTCAGACTCTGTTTTCCGCAGGATGACATCCATTTACCACCATGGCTCCACTATTCTCCACCTTACCATCCAACACTTCACTGTGCCCTCCAGGCCAAAACCCGGCAATAACCTTTCACTAACATCTTTCTTCAAAGACCTATCCACTTATGCAAACAGAGATATACTATTCACCCTTGTGCATTCCCTTAGTGCCTGTCCTATGGGTACTTTAGCCTGGCACTGTACTATCCCTAGGCTGCAACATGACTTGTGAGAAGCTGCTGACTTTCACTTGGGGCTAGTCAGCAGATGGACCCTGGGACTGGAAGACCCGGCCTTAGACTGTATCATCACAGTGTGGGTAGCAGCAGTCAGGGTGGGCTCACCGAGGGGCATCAGTAGGGGCATTGGCAGAGCAGCAATGGTGGGAACATGAGTGCTGCTACTTTGAGAGAGGACTGCAGGCTCATGTTCTATGGAGCTCCTGCCAATCCCATGGCGCGGCACCTCCTTAGTCCTAGTAATCTGTTGGAAGACAGGTTGCTGGGCTGCTGTGAGAGCCTGCAAGCCTCTTTGAGCTCTGAGATCTGCAACCATGATGGGAGGTGCCTGACCCTGCATGGCACCAAGCATATTTCACATGAACTGCGTAAGGCAGGAATGTACTCTCATTCTCAGCGTTCTGTTACAAGCTCCATAGAGACTGATTTCTTTAAGAAAGAGATTCAAACTTCTGGTTACTAGCTGAAAGAATGACATAGCAAGATTTCAGGTTTTAAAACTTTTACTGTAACAAATGACTAAAAAAAAGCACTAGTGACTAAACACCATTTTCTTTATGCAGACAACTTATACTTTAAACTACAGAAAGTGACTCTTTTATACTTATCACCCATTGCACTCTCCATGGAATTCCAGTCCTTTTAGCAAACATACCATATTTGCTCCCAGTTTCCAATGGGTTCCTGTATCCCCATTTCGCCAAGAGTTATTTCGAGTGACCATCTCCCGGTGCTTTCCTCAGTTTTCAGAGGGTTTCTTAAACCCGCCACCAGTAGTAAAGCATGTTCCAATGATGGTTCTTCCCACTGGCCATACCAGGACAAATCTCCCAGAATCCTTAGATGGTTGTAGGATGCCTCTATTCGACTAGACACCGTTTCCCTCCCACATCTGGCTATGGTAGCTCAAAAAGCCAAGCAGCCTCTTCTCTCTGCTGACAAACTGCTGTCTGTCTGAGATTCATGGATTTGTAAGGAAGCCTGTAACCTGATCTCAAAAATGGCTTCTTCTGCTCTCTTCCCCATGGCAATGTGAAACAAATTAATCTTGCATTAGAAATACTAATCACCTATCCTTGGTCTCAGCTCGCTTTCACCTTACAAGTAAATGGGCAGTTTACAACAGAACTGTTTACAATCCGATACCAGCATCACCTTTTTGGGACTTTGGGAGACTCAGGCTCTACTCATTGTAAACTCAGAGTGGCTGCCATTGTCTCCAAGTGTAAATAACTTGCACATTCTTCCCAGTAAAACAATCTAAATCTTGCTTTAATCTCTAACAATCAAACTAGCCAGGCTTATTGTCAGGCAGACTTCAGAGCAGGTTACATGAGCCCCTTAATTATCCTAAATTTAAAGCTACAGTCCCAAAATATAACAATCTTATAAGCTGCCTAACTCGAACAGTTGTCAGTGGTGTCAGATGTTATGGGCTCTGTCAGAGCCAGGCCCATCATGAGGAGCACAGAATTTTCTGTTGAGCTCTGGGGATAAGGGTGTGTCTTTTCCTCAGTCAGTTTGACTTTGCGACTTTTAATTGTCCAGCAAGAGAGAGGGCAGGCTGTGCTGCATTGTTCTTGATTGATATGCCTGCCACAGTTGAATGGCTGGAGGTATGTGGAGTTGGCGAGAGGTGGGTGTGAGGCCGGCAGCATTGGAAGGTGTGTGAGGGTGAGGTGAAGTATCCGATTGTTGGGTATGAGCCTGGGCGCTGAAAACTTCTTCCAGCGTTGCTATTGGCCCTTGAGGCCAGACTCCAGGAGTTCAACTTCCTGGTCACCTGCTCCCACTCCCTTCAGAGGGAATTCTTTGAGGGCGGAAACATGCTTCCCCTCTGCTGTCCACTTCCATGACTAAGGTCTCTGGTGCCACACCAGTTAACTGCAGAGCCCTCTCTGTGTCCTGGTGATCCATTTCCCTTGTCTCCAATTGCAGCGCTGAGAGAAGGCTGCAGCCTTGCTTCACTCAGTGCAGCTCCCCTTTAAGCGGGATAGGCCATGTTTAAGAGTTGGAGGCTAACTGCAACAGGTGTAGCCTCACATGCTGCTAGTCAGCCAACAGCGCTGCTGCAGGTGTGGAAATCATTTGAATGAAGAGGCAGCGTACGGTTGGTGTACTGCCTGCCTCAGTGGGATTGGGCAGATCGAGAATCATGATCCCTGTGTCTGAAAACGCGTGCATGTACGAGCTGTGGTATGAATGCAAATTAAACATAGGAATGACAGTATTACCTGGAAAAACTCAGCAGGTCTGGCAGCATCGGCGGAGAAGAAAAGAGTTGACATTTCGAGTCCTCATGACCCTTCGAAGGGTCATGAGGACTCGAAATGTCAACTCTTTTCTTCTCCGCCGATGCTGCCAGACCTGCTGAGTTTTTCCAGGTAATTCTGTTTATGTTTTGGATTTCCAGCATCCGCAGTTTTTTTGTTTTTATTATTATATAGGAATGACAGTGTTTCGAATTTGTAACCTTGGAAGCATTTTGTTCCCGAGGCTCAAAGGTTGTGAGAAAAGGGCAGAAGCTTGGCCCAGGAATGACCTTGGGAGGTGTTGGGGTGGAGGGCGTGGGGGGTGGGGGGGCGGGGGGCGTGGGGGGAGTGCGGAAAGGTGGATGGCGGGATGCGGGATGAAATAAAGTGAGGATGGGGAAGCATGGAGACAGTGGCAGGGGTTTACCTATGTCTGAAGCAGAAAAGCTCCAGTTTACCCTCCCTAACTCTTGATCTTGAAATATGAGTGGAATTTTCTGACCGCTGTTTACCAACGCAAGACTAAAGTAAAATAACATCCCAAAACACAAAGCAATCAAACCCCTGTCATCTGTTTACACCCTTTCCTAAATCAGTTATCCATTGCTACTCCCTATCTCCATAAACTCCTCCAGCCCCACAACCCTGAGTGATCTCTGCAGTCCTCTAGTTCTGGCCTATTTAGCATCCCTAATTTTAGTCGCTCCATCACTGGTGGCCTTCAGTTGCCTATTTATATTGCACCTTTAACATAATAAACTGCCCCAGGGCATCTTGCAGGCGTGTTATAAAGCATAATATGACACTGACACACACAAAGAGATATTAGGTCAGATGATCAAAAGCTTGGTCAAAGAGCTAGGTTTTAAGGAATGCCTTAAGGGAGGAAATGTAAGTTATTGTTGTAATGTTTAATTTGGTATCCTCACACATGAACATAATTCATCTAAATCCAGATATAAATGCACTGGGGATAAGACATGAGCGCTTTCTGATCCCTGAGCAGGACTCCGGTGTTCCTGAATTAGAGAACACCATGCTGTCCAAAATGAGGGACGCCGGTGAGAAGGTAAACACTACTGATCCGGGGAAGGATCTTCCAGAGCCTCACTAATTCAAATGTTACAGGGTGTCGGGTGGGAAGGGCTGGAATTAACAAATTAATTGAGTCTGCAGGAGTTTGAGCCTCGCCAGAGACGGCAGGAAAAGCTCAATTTGTTACTCATTATGCAGCTAGTCTGGGTTTAGTATATGGCAGATGTGTAGCATCCCATTGAGTCTGACTCTGTGAGATGTCTATCACCCACGTGTGTTGTTAATTGTAAAAAAAAAGTCATTTATCGGTACAGCAAGGGGAGCCATAGATGAAAAATGTAACTAATTGAGCTATGCTTGCCATTCACCTAAAAGCACATTTTCTTTGTTTGGTGTTTTGCTTAATCAATGTAATGTTTTATTGTTATGTGGATGTTGCAGAGTAGCAGTAATGACCCAAAATGATACCTTATCACCAGTGCTAACATGCTTTAAAAGGCAGTAATTGAGCAATAATATCATTGTGCACAGGGCAATTAAGACCTAACGTTCTTTGGTGATAAACTCTTGGCCTGTCAATAATTATACCAATCATGTTGGCACAAACACAAAAGGAGGAATCCCAGTTTAGTTCTCATTGTCGACCACTTTATTAGAAATATTAATACCAGCAATTGCATCCTCGTTTCTTGGGTTTAATTTCCAACCCCATCTTATTACAGGCTGGGCAAGGAAAGATCGAGCGCAAACATTTTAACATCTTCTCACAGAGACACCCTGCAATCTTAGCCTGTTTGACACTTCAAATATATTGAAATTTAATCAGTGTCAACATCTGATAATTGTGGTAACTACCGTTGACTGACACTTCCTATTTCAGTTCCTTCATGAACTGCCAATATTAAGGTATATTTACATTTATAGCGTCAATTAGTCACAAAGATAAAACTTCAGTCTAGCGCCTTGGTGTATCGTACAAGCTATTTGCAAAACATCATACGAGGCCATTCAGAGAATTGAGACGAGTACAAAAGTGGACCTAGGCCACGAGGCTGAATAAATTATCCAAATGAGAAACGGATGAATAATAAGAGAATTGTTCAATATGCTCTGCCCAGAAGGGTGGTAAAGTGCAGATTTTGCAGTGAAAAATGTTATTGTGTTGTACACTTAAAAGCGGATAATTGTAATTAAAAAGGAGCTGCACAGATCAGGCACTCTGAATGCTAAACATTCGACCCTAGACTTGTCGCAAGCATCTTTGAACAATTAGCTCTGAAATATTTTTTTTTTTTGAGCTCCTCTGTGACAATGCTTTATTCATCCATTTCATCAGCTGAACCCTGGAGTGGATGCACTAGGGTGATGTGCAGCAAGCAAGCTCACGGAGTGTGTCAGCTTATCTTTTGCAGATGTCTGTGTCCAATTCCTTTCCACTCCAATTACAAACAACTTTTGTATCACAACAAATCCCTTTTATACTTTCTGCTCAGACTCAGTTGGTTATAAATTCCTTGGTGCCTTCCTGCACTGAACATCTGAGGGCATGTGAGGGATTTGTCAGAGGGCAACTCACTGAGGAGGCACATGCAGGTGTGCCTTGCATACCATTCTGCCCATGAACCTGAAATCACGAGCCACTGCCCAACTGTGGAAGGAAGGGAATTGTCCATCATCATCTGGCCATTCCTCTTACCTCACCCAAACCACAGAAGCATCCTTTACTCATTTTTCTTTCACCTCTAGACCCAGCTTGCTCAGTGTTATCCTTGTCACTCTCCCACCTTATATAGTTTCTAACTCATCAAAAATTCACTGCATCCTGCTCACCCATCATCCCTACCTCGTGTTTGCATTGTAGCCCCCTAATCTGTTGATTGTAAATTTCTAAATTAAAACGGAAAATGCTGGAAATACTCAGCAGGCCTGCAAGGCTTAATGGGGAGAGAAACAGGTGTAAGAGGCTGGATTTTTGCTTCCTAGGCAGGTGGCTCGAGTCCGGAAATTTCCCAGTTTGGCACACCTGCCTTGGGAAAATTGCCCTGTAAACAAACGTAAGGACATACATAAGAACATATGAATTAGGTGCAGGAGTAGGCCACTTGGCCCCTCGAGCCTCCTCCGCCATTCAATAAGATCATGGCTGACCTGATGGTAGCCTCCACTCCATATGCTCGCCTACCCCCAATAACCTTTGACCTCCTTGCTTATCAAGAATCTATCTAGCTCTGCCTTAAAAATATTCAAAGACTCTGCTCCCACAGCCTTTTGGGGAAGAGAGTTCCAAAGACTCTAAACACTATGAGAGAAAAACATTTCTCCTCATCTCTCTCAAATGGGCAACCCCTTATTTTCAAACAATGACCTTGAGTTCTAGATTCTCCTACAAGAGGAAATATCTTTTCCATGTCCACTCTGTCAAGTCCCCTCAGGATCTCATGGCCTGATTTTCGCTCTGGGGTCAGCTTGGGGGATGGGGGGACGATGATGGAGAGGGGGTGGGGTGGGGCGGTGCAGCAGGGAGTCGGGCCCACTGCCCCCGGACAGAGATTGGAGGTGGTCACGGGGGCTGCTGAATGGGACAGTTCTACCTTATCCACCCGTCAAGAGCATTTATGACCTAATGGTTCGTAACTCCCAAACTGCGAAATAAGGTCCCTGCTTCCGGCAAAAATGGGGCCCATTTGAACTCAGTACTCTGTTCCAATGGCTCTGCTGAGTTTCAAGTTTCCCACATGTGGGAGTCATACCCCAACTCTTTTTCCCTACCAGTGAAAATAGGATCCGGAGGGAATGGGGGACGGGACTTGCGCATCCAGGTCCTGTCTGCCATTTTTAAGGGTCCCTGAAGTTTCCAACAATTCCCCGGAAACTTGGTCCAACACTTCAATTCGGTGACCTTTTATCAGAAGTGGGAATGTTTGGAGATGTGACAGCTTTTAAGCCAGGCAGGGAAAGTGGGGGATGGGAGGGTAGAGCAAATGGGAAGACCTGTGTGAGAGTGAAAAAGATCAAATGGCAAGAGGTATGATAGCGTAAGACAAAAAGAGATGGCAATGGGACAGGTAAAGAACCAGAAGTGTGTCTGGATGAGGGAAACCAGAATGATTGTCAACAGCTGCAGAAGAAACAAGAAACAAGCAAAGGGCAGAGGTTGTGATCTGTAATTGTCGAAGTCAATGTTGAGCCTGGAAGGCTGTAAGGTGCCTTGTCGAAAGAGGAGCCGCTGTTCCTTGAGTTTACACTCAGCTTCATTGGAAAGGTGAAGGAAGCCGAGGACAGAGAGCTCAGTGTGAACTGGGCACAGAATTTAAATGGTGGGTGACTGGAAGCCCCAGATCACGCTCGCGGACGGCAGGCGTTCTGAATCTGTGGATGGAATGGCCCCCCCCACCTCGCTATAAGCCCCGTGGCTGGATGAAAAAGCGGGAGTAATTTGCGCCGCGGAGAGGGGCAGGCTTTTCCCCCAGTCGTGTACCCCCTGCCTCAATACGTATGTGTGCGTGAATTCCCGCCGGCGGGGTGGACGATTTGACGGGGCACGCACAATTCCGGCCTGTCGTGCTTTTAATGAGCATGCCTGAGATGCAAAACAGGTCCTTGCCGAGCTTCAGCGGGAAACCTGACCCACCATCAACCCGCCAGGAGGGGTGGGTGGGGGCGGGGGTGGCAATCCCGGCCTGGGTTTCCTGACATTGGGAAGCGGATTTTTTGCTCCCTGCCCTGTATTCTGCCCTGCCCGTTACAAATCCTGCTGATGGCAGGAGGGGCCCATTTCCGCCCTGTGTTTGAACTTCCCAATTCCTGTTCCCTCCAGTCAATTGCTCTGCTCATCCTAAATCCACAATCTCTTGTGGTCTTAATCCCCCTGCACACAACCTTCAATGTTCTCACTCTGGCCTCTTGTGAATCTCCCTCTCCCTGACTCCAGAGAGAATTGGTACAAGACTCCCTGGAGTGGACAATATCAAGGGGATTGAAAATGGCCTTTTCAAACTGCAGGTGAAATGTAACAAGGCATTTTAATCTATATTTAATGAATTTACACATTCACAGCATCAACATTCCTGCCAATAATTCCTAATAATCAAAATTTTTACTGCTACGTACGTGTATATTAAAAGGGCGCTGCTCGCCTGAAACCTAGTCAGGTCAGTAGCTACAATCCAAATGCATCATTATAATTTTTTGGGAATGAAACAGGTTGTTAATCTTGTGTCCATTGTGCCACTGAAATGTTCTTTCTAACCACCCAAAGTACAGCTTCGAATGAAGCAGTTCATCAACTTTTTTCTCAAACCTTTTGCAAGGGAAATGAAACCGAATGTTTAGTGATTGGTGGGGATATAAACGCTAATAGCCATGTAGCTACTCAATAAAAAGGGTTTAGTAATATCAAGAATACCATGTGGTGTCAGGAGATACAACTTCGTCTTTTCACTTCTAGTACCTGGATTTCAATTAAGACTCGTGGGATAGAAGTCTCTGGTCTCTGATAACTGTTAGATTTCTATGTTAAATGAATCTGGAAAAGTCTCAGTGCCCTTCGAATAACCTTAAAATCTCTAAGGAAAAAAAGGCCTATTATTCAGAACAAAACTATTGAGTCGGCACAGAAATGCATTTTTGTTCTTCACTCTTTCTTGGGACATGGACATCACTGGCAAGGCCAGCATTTCTTGCTCATCCCTAATTGCCCTTGAATTGAGGTGCTTGCATTTCAGAGGGCAGTTAAAAGTCAACCAAGTTACTGTGGGCCTGGAGTCACAGGTAAATCAGACTAGGTAAGTAAGGACGGCAGATTTCCTTCCCTAAAGGGGACAGGGGTGGGCTTTCATGACAATCAATGATGGTTTCATGGTCACCATTGCTGAGATAGCTTTCTTAAAAATTAATTCCAGATATTTTTATGAATTGAATTTAAATTCAGCCAGCTGCTGTGGTGGGATTTGAACTCATACTCCCAGAACAGTAGCTTGGATTACTAACCAATTGACATTATCAGTACACCATTGTCTCCCTGCACTACTTGCTGTTGCAGATGTAAACATTTATATTAGTGTAGAGGGTGTTATTCTCCCACTCTTCAGATTAAGGCACAGTGTTGGAGCATGGTACAGGAAACTTTAGCCAGTATCTTGCCCATACTATACCTGACCTGAAAAGCTGTCAGAGTATCAACAAGCAGAAAAATCCCCAGAACTGAGCGACTTCTAACTCAGCAAGCGAAAAGTCACCAACAAAAGAGAAACGTTTGATGATGTGGTTAACAGCAGCATCAAATATAGAAAGGTGAGAACTTCAAGACCCTGAATACTACTGGTTGAAATATTGAGGGCAGTGTAGTTTTCCAACATACACTGGCTGTATGCGAACCTCCTTCAGGTACTAGGTTAAAATATTTCTCCTATAGCATTGCCTCAGTCGGAATGTTCTGGCTTTTTTGATATGAATGTCCTCAACTTCGCTGCAGGAGCCAAGAATGAAATTTTAAGGCAGCTGCAAAGAATTTATTTTTCGCGAGGTTACAAGGCTAATTTAACATCCTTTCACTTTTACCACTCAGTGCGCAGCATGAGGCTACCAGTGTTTGTCACAAAATCTCAAAGGGATATAGCAAGAGGCATAGGCCATGTACCACCAGGAACATGTTCCCCCATTCAGTGATATCATGGCTGATCTGCAACCTAACTCTGTGTGCCTGCCTTTTTCCCATATCTCTTAATACCTTTGGTTAACAAAAAATTATCAATCTCAGTTTTAAAATTAACAGTCAGTCTAGCATCAATTGCCATTTGCAGAAGAGAGTTCGCTTTATGTGTTTCCTAATTTTTCTTCTGAAAGTTCTGGCTAAAGTTTAGTTTATGTCTTCTAGGTCGAGGCTCCCCAACCCTTAGAAACAGTTTCTCTCCATCTATCCTATTTGTTCCCCTTAATATCTTGAAAATTTCAAACAACGAATCCTTAATCTTCTAACTCCCAGGGAATTTATGTAATCTTGATTTGTAATTTAACCCTTGGAATAGAAGGTATCATTCTGGTCAATCTACACTGCAGTCCCTCCAAAGTCAATCTAACCTTCCTAAGGTGTGATGCTCAGGATTGCTCACAGTACTCCTGGTGTGGTCTAACCAGGGCTTTAGGTAGCTGACGCGTAACTTCTCACCCACAGGTAGCAGTGGAGCCTGGGTCATTGAATATATTCAAGACTGAGTCAGACAGAGTTTTGATCAACAAAGGAGTCAAGAGTTATAGGGGACAAGTGTGATCTTAGTGAATGGGGGAGCAGGCTTGTTGGGCTGAATGGCCTACTCTGTCTCCTATTTCTTATGACATTACCCATTTATATTCTAGTCTACTAGATATAAAGACCAGGATCCCATTAACTTTTTGGATTACTTTCTGTGTCTGTTCATGACATTTTAATGATCCAACTACCTGGATCCCCAAGTCACTTTGGACGTCTACTGTTTCTAACTTTCCACCATTTAGAGAGTTTTACATCCCTTGGGCGGGCGAGCACCCACCTGACCCGAACGGGCGTAAAATCCCGCGAGGTGACGTGGGGCGTAAAACCGGGTGGTATTTTGCTCAGTGGGCGCATGCAGAAGTCGGAAGAGTGGCTGCCAACAATTAAGGGGGCAATTGAGCTCATTACGGCCCAATCGTCAGCGATTTTTCGTGGCCCATCCAACCTTAAGGCCAATCGGCCAGGCAGGATTTACATTTTTGGTGAAACCTCATCCAAGGGCGGGATGAAATCTCCGTTAGGATTTGAAAATAAAAAAGAAGTATCTGGGAACTCTTTTTTATGCCTTCAGGTGCTTGACTGTGCTGCATGGACATTTTTTTGCATCATTTTTTGCGCTTTCTTTTGTTATTTGGAGGCCTGCAGCTCCCTGTCTGCCTTCAGGGAGTTCAGTGGAAGTGCTCATCAGCACCGGCGGTGATGTCGGCGCTCACCCTACTCCCGCCCCATGGAGCTGAGCCTTCCTCCGGGCGTGTTTCACGCTGCCTGGCTGTTAATTCGCGGTCGGGGGCTTATCGTAGGTGGAAGCACTTTTCGCGTCCGCTTCCGGGCCCGCTGATCGCACACGCCTGACGAAAGTAAGATTCAGGCATGCATCACATGTTTCAAACTGCTTCTCAGACTCTCCTTGTCAAACGTAACTAACAGATCACGCCATATTGTCAGAATACTATGTACAAAACCAGGGTCTGACATTTGGACTTAGATCTTGGCGTTGGTGCACTTGTCAGATTTTGTGCCATGGAAATCAGTGTCTAAACGTAACCCTAGATAGCAGACAATGCATTCAAAGGAGAATGTTGGGAGGACAGTTTTCCCTCTGGTGGAGTTACTTTTAAGGAGTGGTTCATGAACGTACTGTTTTTAAAAGTTGTTCAGACACTGAAAGTGGGACGGGTCAGTAAAAAAGCCATCTGGTTAGAGGGAAAAGCACATCCTGTTACATGTTTCCTCCAGCCTTGCTTGTTGCTTTGGCTCTCATTCACCCTCTGTCAACTATGGCTGTCCTTTCCACAGACGTGAGCACATATAAGGCTCCTCGTGTGTGTGTCTTCTCCCTGGCATTGTGTGAAAGCTTTTCCTACATTAGTGAGTAGTGTTGAGAGTTGTTCTCATCTCTGTGTGAGAGGAGAATACTTTAGTTGGTGCTATAAAGTAGAATCAGGAGTGTGTAACAGAGGTCATTAATAGTGAGAGCTTTGCCAGAGTATGGAAGTGGCAGCAAGATGAGGGGCAGTGAAATTTGTTGCTGTGATTGGTTGAGAGGAATGTGATGCAAGGGAGGTCAATTGTCCTGTAACAGTGAAGTGATGCAGGGCTATACTGATAATGACAAAAAAATTATGAATGGAAGTCTTACCTTATCAGCCGGACCAGGTTATTAAACTTCTTCCTGCATCACTTCCCAGCTATTGGTCCACTTTGGCCCATCCCTGCCTAGCTGTGGTGAAGCAATATTTTCATACTTGGATGTTGCTCTGCCTTGTGACCTCATGGCCAGAAGCCTCCTGGGCACTCTGTAAAGTCGGGCACTCAAGCATTGTACCATTTAACGTTAAAACTGCATCCTCAGTTGAGCGCCACGGTGCACCCTGCACCTTCCCTTTAAAGAGGCACAGGCTGGCTGCAAGTGATATTGATCCTGCTCAAAACCCACTCTCTCCCATTGGATGAGCTGGCCAATTACCAGTGCGATTCAGACCCTGGCAGCTCACCTGCCCTGCTCCCAACTTAAAATTTTTCAAGTATTTGTTTATGGGAATCACTGGCTAGGCTGGCATTTATTGCCTATCCTTGATTGCCCTTGTTCAGGGGACAGTTAAGAGTCAACCACATTCATGTGACACATGTAGGCCAGACCAGGTAAGGATAGCAAATTTCCTTCCCTGAAGGACAATAGTGAACCAGATGGGTTTTTTACAACAATGAGTAAGGGTTTTGTGCTCATCATCAGACTTTTAATTCCAGATTTTTATTGAATTCAAGTTTCACCATCTGCCATGGTGGGATTCAAACCCAGGTCTACAGAACATTACCCTGGGTCTCTGGAATACTAACTCAGTGACAATACCACTATGCCACCACCTCCCCCATTGATGTACAACTTGTCCAGTTTAGCACTCGTTTTTTGGGCAGAGTTTGCAGATCAGTTGCCTCCCTACCCCTGTATCTGCTAACCTAAGAAATTCACTACCTTTCAATTCCTCTGACAACCATAATTCTCACTCAAATGTCTGTGTGTATATGTAGACATTAAGACATGCTTTGCGATGAAACCTTACCTACACTTGGGCCAGAACTGCAGGGGATCATCTCAAAAAGAATGCTGCGACCTCGCAAGTGAATTATTCTTGGGGGCAAAAGGAATTGAATATTGGTTACTGCGAGGAAAGATTGCAATTGTTTTCACCTCTGATGAGTAAAAGGTGCTGAAAGGCACAAACTTGCCATTAGCAACATTGATTTCCATAGCAATGTCGGTCCTGCCATTTAACACCAAATGAAAGAACGCAGTAAACCTAAGAGAACAGTAGAAAAACAAAGCTGTAGTAAGTTACTTTTATTTTAAATGTGCCTCGAAGAAGTCAATGTTAGTCCCTGCAAGAATTAATAAATTCCTAGTTGCCTCAGTTTCAAGCCTGCATTGGAAGCAAGGATCACATTAGTCCTGTGATAAATTTATGCGGCTGGTACAAATTTCCCACAAAGTCCTGTCACTTGTACTAACGACCACACCAGTGCTAAAGATTTTCTGAGCCTTAATACAAAGAAGGATACACGTCAAAATGTGGTTTGCTGGACGTAAAGCGCTTTGCAAGAACCCGAGGATTTGGCAGGGATAGATCTTGACTTGGTCCAACAGAGGGAAATGGGTGACGATAAAGTTAGCGGCATACATTTTTCCATCTTTCTTGAGTTCCATTTCCATTGGCGTCAGAGGAAAAATTCCAGCAGCAAAGTAAATTTTTGGGAGGTCAGGTGACCTGAGAACCTCATGGTTGGGAAAGGGGGGAGGGGATGGCGAGAGGAACTGAGGGCAAATGTTGTCCAGACTTCCCACGTATGGTCTGGAGAACTCCCACTCTTCCCAGCCTCCCACCTTAATGGGTCTCATTGACTTTCCGGTCGCCCAGGAGCAGGTAAGATTTCATCGAGCCCCCTCAGTTTGCATTTATTAGTCGTCGACTTCGAAAGGGTAGTTGCTGCAGTGTGGATTAAAGGAAGTTACGCTTTCCACGGTCAAGTGACCTCGAATTATTCATGACTGTTTTTATGATACAAAATGTTGGCTGGGATTTTCTGACCCTGACACCAATGTGCACCGTCGTGGACTGGATGGGAAAATAGCTCGCCAAATTTTCCTGTCCCGTCTAATGATGCCCACCGCTGTGAGGGCTGGAAAACCTCGCGCATTGTGTGTGATTGAAGAGTATTTTTAATTTTTTTTTAATCGCAGTTATGATCTGGAATCTGGAGAGATAATGGAAGCAGATTCAAAACTAACTTCTGAAAGGAAATTGGATCATATTTAAAAAGGAAAAAAAAAAGTTGTATGGCCAATTGAGCAGTTCTTTCAAAGAGCCAGTACAGGCATGATGGCCTGAATGGCCCCCTTTTGTGCTATAAGATTCTACGATTGTGCAAACGTATTTCTCAAAATATGTCTTGTATCATCTTAAGATACATTTATCATGAAGAATTCAGGGTGGGCCATTGTAGTTAAAAATAAAAAGGTTCCAATAACAGTGAGGTTTGAATAACTTCAAGCTAGCAATTATTCAAGTGTGGAGTCACATCATCCCAATGCAGGTGCACACAAGGAATTGGCTCTAGTACTGGAGACTCTACCATCTCTATTACAAACTAACTGCAATTCCCCATTACATCTGCCCTTTTCTTCAAAGGCTGATGAACCACAGAAGGGTGCTGGGGATTTATCAAGTTATGAGGTCAAAAGTCTAAATGGCTCCTGGTGCAACCAGAACTTGTAAAGCTCCATGATGTCTCTGAAATCTATTTTGGTTTTAATGGCTCCGATGTGCTTAATTACGTAGAATGTCAGTCATTCTGCAGCCGGTATCTGGTAGAAAATGCAGGAAAGTGCTCAAAGAACAATCTGTCAGTATAAATTTTAATCCAACTGTCTCTGCTCTGCATCGCCTATTTTGAAATATGGATTGCTGCCATCTAATTAATAATGGATGTGCAGGTGCATATTCTTATCTATGCAATTAAACTCTTATTAAAACATACAACACAGGCAGCAGCAGAGTTGCCATAGCACATAATAAATTGCAAAAGAAGTGATAACATCATGCGCTGGATAGATTCCTTGGTGCAGTTAGACTTGCTGAGAGTGTCTTAATTTTAAAAAGTGCTACGCTTCTTTTTTTAAATGAATCCACTGGGGGCTGGATGAAAGTATTAGGATGTTATCAGGTATCAGAAATCGCAGCAACTTTCTACCTTATGCATCTCTATTTTCAACGCATGGAAAGAGATGTTTTTTTCTTCAATTGATTTTTGTGTTTTTGTGGCTGAGTTGGTAGTTATCTGCTGTCATTTGCTAAAACCTATTAACTGCCGAATACTTGGCAGCTTTTACGAGGAGGTGGTGGGTAGTATTGTCCCTGGGCTAGTATTCCAGTGACCCAGCGTAATGCTCTGGGGACCTGGGCATGAATCCCACCACAGCAGATGGTGAAATTTGAATTCAGTAAACATCTGGAATTAAAAGTCTGTTGATGACCATGAAGTTGATTGTTGTAAATGCCCATCTGGTTCACCAATACCCTTTAGGGAAGGAAACCTGCTGTCCTCACCTGGTCTGGCCTACATGTGCCTCCAGACTCTTAAATGCCCTCTGAACAAGGGCATTAAGAGATCCTGTAAATGCTGGCCTAGCCAGTGACGCCCCCATCCCATGAATGAATTAAAAAAAAAGGATTGTAGCATGATTCAGGGTCTGGGGGTGGGGTGGGGTGGGGTTTGGTGGGGAAGGACAATTGTGCAGACAAATCTAAAACAGGGTGTTAATCTGAAAAAAAGAGGAATTGATGGGGTTTTTTTTTGGAGGGAAGATTGAAACCTGGCTTCAGAGTCTTTAAAATGTTGGTGTTTACAAAGTCAGAGCTGAAAATCAATCCTGGTATCATAGGTCAGCTTGTGAAATCCCACAGGACTATCAGTGAATACAGATACATCCCCACTGGAGTGCCAGAAAAAATGGAGGAACACTCAATCATGCCAGTAGGGATTCAACTTATGACAGCCACTGTAGCACTGGGGATTTGGATGTATATCCCCTCAACTCATTAATCTGCCAAACCTGCCATATAGAATAGGCACATATACATCACAACATCGCCAGGGAAAACAGACCGGACAATGGACCACCAGGGATAAATCTTAAATTATTTTTCCTTGGGAAAAAAAGAGCCAGATACGTACTCCACGGCTGCCGCCTGGAATCAGCTGCTCTCTCTCTTTCTCTCCAAACCACGAGTTACAAAGCATGGAATATAAATCATTTATTTAAGAATGAAGAAGTGCACATCAATGACAAAATCATGCCTCAGTTTGCATTATTTTACTGTTGCTATCTGTTTTTTTTTTACCACTTTTCATTTTTCACAGGCTTGGTCAAGGTTTTGATATTATGACGGCATGTTTAACTGGATTAATGCTTGTTAAAGATGTCAGCCTTGGTCTATTCATAGCCCTGTCGCCTCTGATTCAGAAGGTTAGAAGCTCAAGCCACACTCCCGAGGCTTCGGTGTATAATCCACCTTAAAACCCCAGTGCGGGGCTGAGAGGGCCGCATTGTCAGAGGGACTTTCAATGGACGGGGTGTAAACCCAAAGGCCAGGCTCTCGTGTACCGAATTAGGTTAGCAGGGAGGTGGCGACATAAAAAAGGCACCGGTGTGCCAGTGTGCCATCTCCGCCCCCCCCCCCCCCGCCCCCCACCGGCCCTGCCAATGTGGGCAGGGCATGGGAGGAAAAGTGACGTAGCCTGCACTGTTCACCGGGTAGATTAAGGAGCTCATTATGAGCTCGTCTCCTAATGTCCGAGATTTTTTTTGCAGCTTTTGTGAGCTTGCAAAACTGAATAGCTCCCCCCTGTTGGGAACGTGTTCGGTAGGGCTGAAAAAGTTTCATGTGATTTAAAAAAAGTGGAAGATTTGACAAAAATCTATTGCACAGCAATTAGATTTTAACAGCACTAACATTTCCCACCTCCCCTGTCCGTGTGCTCAGTGACATAAAAGATTCCGTGCCACTATTTGATGAAGAGCAGGGGAATTCTCCTAGTGTTCTGACCAACCTTTATCCCTTAACCAGTATCACTAAAAACAGGTTATCTGCTCATTTATTTCATTGCTGTTTTTGGGACCTTGCTGTGTGCAAATTGGCTGCTACATTTGTTTACATTGTAACAGGGCTACAGTCCAAACACAAGTCATTGCTTTGAAATGGCCTGGGTGGTTTTGTGGACATGAAGAGTGCTCTGTAAATGTAAGCATTGAAGCATTCAAAAAGCCAATTCAATAACAGTAGCAGCAGTGTGTATCATCTACAAGATGTACTGCAGAAATTCACCAAGGCTCTTTAGACAGCACCTTCTAAACACACGACCACTACAAGCTAGAAGGACAAGGGTAGCAGATAGATGGGAACACCACCGCCTGGAAGTTCCCCTCCAAGTCACTCACCATCCTGACTTGGAAATATATTGCCATTCCTTCACTGTCACTGCGTCAAAATCCTGGAACTCCCTTCCTAACAATGTGGGTGTATCTACACCACATGGACTGCAGCAGTTCAAGAAGGCAGCTCACCACCATCTTCTCAAGGGCAATTAGGGATAGGCAATAAATGCTGGCCTGGCCAGCGAAGCCAACATCCCCTGAATGAATTAAAAAAATTAAGATGATTAATGGATAAAACCTTTTCTTGAAAGGAAACTAGTGAGAGAGGTCCTTTTAACAGTAAGTAAGGTACATAGTAGAATAGGAAAGGTTCATCCATGCCAGCAGAAGGAAGGGGTAGAGATGCAGACTGACAAAAGGCAACTTCAGGGCTGAGGTCAAGAACACAAGAGACAAAAGAAGCAGGAGTGGAATGATCTTCAGTGGAGTGGAAACAAGAACTCATTTAATAATGAGGTAACTATAATCTTGAGGCTTTGCCTGCCTTTCCATCATAACATAAATGGCAGTTTATGCCATTTTCCTGGGCTTTCTGCCAAAGGTACAACTGGAAATTGGGAGTCCCACTGGGGAAATTCCAGGCATAGGTCCTGGTGGAAGGATACGCTAGCCAGACCAAATAGCCTCCCTCAACCTCTACTTAGTCCTGACTGCACTTCTGCATTGATTCTATCTGTTGATAGAATCTGGGAGAGAATTCCACAGATCTGTGATCCAGCTTCACTCCCCTTTTTATCAGTAGATTTTTTTTTTGGATTGCCACAGTTTGTTGCAGTGCAGAAGTACTCATGGTTGGAGCATGAGCACACAACCTCAGTTTGATGATTCCTGTATTATTGCTGAAAAGAAAGACATGTTGCTGAAGTTTTCTGTTTTGTACTTATCAGGACAAAGGCAAGAACGTCAAATTTCAAAGAATCACAACAATTCTTATTGCAGGAAAAAAAAAGGTCGCTGATTGGTAGGCCAGTTGATTCTGATTGGCTGAAGTGTTGCCATGGAGAAAGCAACAAAGAGCTATCAGCTCCCCATGCTTCTGGGTAATCCAAAAAAGGCACAAGGCTTCAACATATTCTTTTGTTTGTAAGACAAAAAGCTTCCTCAACATGTCCCTCTTTTCAGCTACCAAGTGACTGTCCTGTATCGTTGCTGTGAAGCTGGGGATGGTTAGAATGTGGACCAAACTGTCTTGACAACACCTGATTTTGGCAGTCCCCTTTCTCAGCTCCCTATCATTCTGTGGCTTGTGAGTGATAAGCCGGTTGTGAAGCTGCAGGCTTTTAATGGAAAAGGTTCAGCTGGACAACCTGGCAAACTGCAATTTCTTCAGCAGCGTTATCGATTCACTCTTTTTCAGTACTGAATATCCCCTAACAATTACCTGCTCAGCACCCAACTCAGTTCGACTTTCCTGCATTCAATCCCAGTTCTTCTTTCAGGTGGGGATTTAACTACCCTGTGAGAGGGTGGCACTGCCAACACAACCACATCTGCCCTCCGCCCAGGCAGAGTTTGAGTCTCCCTTCGTAGAATAATTAAGAACACCAACCGATGGTCAAAAGAATTTGTGTCATTGCTTCCATGTATTTATGCCGTTTAGTCACAACACTATAGATTGGCACCCAGTCATTGTGGAGGAGGGACAGGCCCAATTAAACAACCAGCCATGCAGCATATCAAGGACTCACAACACAATTCCACAGGATTCAGTCCAGTCCCAGCGGCATTAAAACGATCACCTAGGTGGTTTGTATTATGTAATTGGAGGCATGTAAGGGCTTGGGGCCTCGGTGGGATATGAGGCCAGAACACTGTTTGTGCATTCACTTCCACTGTAACCCAGGGATGGGAGAACTAAAAAAACAGTTTCAAACATATTCATGCTGTAGGTGGTCAATTCCCCACAGACAACAACAATGATCTGTATTTATGTAGCGCCTTTAATAAATGTCCCCACGTGCTACATAGGAGCGTTAGCAGACAAAATTTGACACCCATAATTGATATTAGGAGAAGTGATCAAAGGTTTACTTGAAGAGGGAAGTCTGAAGAAGGCAGAGGGTTAGAGAATTAGAGTAGCTTAAAGGGAGCGAATTGCAAAGCTTAGGGGCCAGGCAACTGAAAGCCCATCACCAACAGCAGAGTAACAGAAATCAGGGATGTGCAAAATGCCAGAATTGGAGGAGCACAAGGACCTCAGAGGGTTGTAGAGTGGAAGAAATTGATAAGGTGGGGCAAGGCCAAAGAGGGATTTGAACACAAGGATGAGAATTTTAAAACCTCAGAAAGGTCATGACCTTAGCATTTATATCTTTTTCTCTTCAAAATCTTGAATGCTGTGATGTACACAATTACTATGAGCACAGTGAATGCTTTTATGTGTTGTTAATATTTTAACTAATAGCTCTATATCAATGTCATCCACGAACTCCATGTCAAAAGCCACAAACTAAGCGGTATCAGCAGTGGCTCAGTGGTAGAATTCTTGCCTTGGAGCACATAACCTGGGCTGGCATTTCAGTCCAAAACTGAGGGAGTGCTGCACTGCCAGAGGTCCCATCTTTCAGACGAGACACTAAGGGCCTTGTTAGCACTCTTAGGTGGACATAAAAGATCCCATGGTACTGTCTGAAGAACAGCATCCTGACCAATATTTTTCCCTCAATCAACACATGATCTGGTCATTTACTTTCTTACTGTTTATGGGTCCTTGCTATGAATAAATTAGCTGTCATATTTTCTACAATACGACAATGGCAGTGCTTCAAAAGTTCATAATTGGCTGTAAAGAGCTTTGGGATGTCCTTACATTGTTTCATAAATGCAAGTCTTTTGTACTTTCAATGGCTTGCTTGAAAGCCAATCTCTCAATTGCTTCAGTAACCCACAGTGGTGGGATACAGGTTTGTGTCTGTAATCTCCCCATGGTGAGCAGTCCAGGAGTACCCTATCCAATCATCACTCTTCACAGAATGTTGATATTGGAGGTGGATTTAACTAACACTGAATTTTTTTTGAGGATTCCCAATTTTGTTTCCACTATCCCACAGATTGGAATCACGAATCATTGCTGAATCGACAGCAGATAAAACCCCTCTAGGTCTCGTGGGAAAAATTATAAATCTAGACTGCCAGTGTCATTATATCAATGGCACCTACAGTTTTACAGGCTTATTAGAAATAATGGAACAGTCGCATCTCCTAATGATGTTTCCCTTGGTTAACTCTAGCCGGACAGCCAAAGAAGAGGAGAGTAGAACGGAGGAGGAAACCTGCTTAATTGTGTGGGCGATTGAAGGTGACAGATTGTACGATGCATACCTGCACTCTATGTAACAAGCAATTAAAACCAATAGTGACACGGTTTGGACCCTGAGCTCTGCAATTCCCCTACTTTGCCTCTCCAACCAATTTGTCTTCTACGGTGCTCCAAACATAAATCTTTGACCAAGTTTTTTGTCACTTGTCCTCTATGTGGCTTGTTGTCAAATTTTGCTTGATAATTCATCCGACGAAGCACCTTGGAATGTTTGACTATGTTGAAGGTGCTAAGTAAATGCAAGTTGTTGTTTTGTCAAATACTTCACAGGTAAACAGCAAAGAAATGGCTATATTTCTGCAATATTGCAAATTTGCTGGGGAAAAGAGAGCAAAGATAGTAAGTAGAATGATAGAAACTGATACCTCACATCCCTTGTGAAGTAACCTACTAACTGCTTAGTTAATCTTTTCTCAGAAGAAGAAAGCTTCAGGCTTCGAGGGACAAACCATTCACCCTTTAACTGCGTCTCAGCCCGTCTCATGTACAGTTTTACGGTCCCCTTGGCTAGGTTCGGATGGTGTAAAGAGCCTAGGAAACGGTGGAAGCATTCCATAACATATAGGGAGATACAAGATCCTTTAATGATCTATCCCTGCAGACTGCAGAGTTCAGATCAATGGCAGCTGCCACTTGATTAATTAGACATGCAATCCTGCAGGTCATGGGAATTTTCATCCTTTTCCCTTAGTATTTTCACATGCTACTCATAATTAATCATAGTCACACTGGGACTTTCTATGATGATGTCAGCAAATAGGATCTCAATAAGAGGCTAAATGAAGCATTCGATGATGCAAGTCAGTCACACGATTTTCCGTTTTTTTTTCAACTGCCTCAAGATTTTTCTTTTAATTTACGAAAATTTTTTTCTTGCCGACTTGTTATATGTTCTGGGCCGACAGAATAGGCAGGGATAATCTGAAGGCGATAATTGTTCTTGGCATGCGAGAGTGGATCTTCCGGTGTAACCATAATGTTGAAGCTCATTATCTCGCAAGGTGGGGCAAAGGGACAGAGGCAATGTCAACTCAGCGTTCACCAACTGAGAATAACTCCGACCTATCAGGATGCCCCGCAGTCAAGGTATTTGAAATAATGATGTCTCTAACGGAGAAAACATTCCTCCAGTGGCTCTGAGAATGCAGATTGTGATGATAAAGCAGCAAGGCGAGTTATAGCCTTCATGATTGATACGTGCAGGAATCAGGAGTAATTATTGTGGGGCACGTGGGTAACAGTTTTGTGTTAGACTGCAATCTCTACACACAAATCGTTTAAGACAATTTATTGTTGCAATTTCTACAAAATACATTCCTACCAGTGCCAAAATACGCCAAGGCCTGATTTTTCTCGGAAGCGCAAGATTGCCAGGCCACCGGTCACGATTGGCACCCCCCTCCACCCCTCCCTCGATCACGATTTCACACTGGATGGCCAATTAACGGCACCGGCTTAACTGAGGGTGTGGGTGAGCGCTTCGAGAGAGCACGTTGAAGGCAGATGGCTGCCCCAGGGAGATGCAGACCTCCGTAGACGAAATGACATGACAAAAATGCTGCAAAACATGTCCATGCGGCACAATCAAGCACCCGAAAGCATACTTCATAATAAAAACCAGTCTCCAGGTATCTCTTTATTTTATTTCCCCACGGAGATTTCACTCCTCCCCGGATCGAGGTTTGAGCAAAAATGTGAAAACTGCCTGGGAGAGTGGTCTGTCCGCCTAGTGTAAAAGTGGACGGGCTACATAAAATCTCTGTTGATTGCATCGTTAATGGTCTTAATTGCCCACATAATTGTCGGCAGGCCCACTTCCGACTGCTGTGTGCGCCTGCCGTGTGAAATATTGCGTGAGCGCACGGTGACATCAGGGCACTCACCCAATGCCATCTCACGCTATTTCACGTCCATTTGGGTCAGGCACAGGCCCGCTTATCCTGGCCCATGTAAAACTTTTAACCGTGTACCACAGGATTCCTTTATTTAAATGGTGGTGGCAGTGGAAGTGGCACAATGCTACACAGGGCTCACCTGGGCAGTATTTATAGAGAGGCTTGTGTTTACAGAGCTTTATTCATGCCCTCAGGATGCGCTAAACTGCTTTACGGGCAATTAGTTTAGTCACTGAAAAAAAGTGACTGATTTTTTTGTTGAAGCTTTTAATCTTGCACTCATCAGGACAATTTGCAAGGAAATACCAAAGTCAGGGGAAACAACATTTTTCTCATAAGTATAAAAATCTTCTTGTGAATTGTCCTGAGGAGTGCAAGATTAGATGCTTCGGCAAAAAAAGTCTCTTTTTTTCAAGTTCTGTGCTACCAAACGACTATTAGTTTTGTCACTGTTGGGGAATGTAGGAAATACTGTAGTCAATCTGACCAAAGCAAGATACAAGTAGCAGCCATGAGGTAAATGACCAGGTAGTCTGTTTTTTAACAATGTAGGTTGAAGGATAAATATTGGTTGGGAGAAAAGGGACAACTCTCAATTCTTTCCATGCTTTGTGGAACACCTTTGGTCTGACCGTAAGCATGACCCAGACCTCCCTGTGGCTTGCCATTTCAACACACCACCCTGCTCTCATGCCCACATGTCCATCCTTGGCCTGCTGCAATGTTCCAGTGAAGCTCAACGCAAACTGGAGGAACAGCACCTCATCTTCCGACTAGGCACTTTACAGCCTTCCAGGCTTAACATTGAGTTCAACAACTTCAGACCATGAACTCTCTCCTCTATCTTTACCCCTTTTTGAATTCCTTTTTTAAAATTTATTCTTGTTTTATTTATTTTTATTTATTTATTTTATTTTTATTCATTTATTCATTGTTTTCCCCTCTCTTTTATCCCTTTTTCTAACCTTTCCCTGAACACCCCACCTCCCATGCCCCCTCCAAAAGGGCCATCTGTCACTTGTTCTGTGTTGCTCTTTCACAGAGTGCTGACCCTTGTTCTGCTTTCTTAACTTTATGCCACTATCAGCACCTTCTTTATCCCTTGCCACTACCATTAACACTCCCTTCATCTTACGTCCATGATATCTTTGTCAATCTCTCCTTAGCCCCCACCTATCGATGATCTTCTGTCCTGCTTTACCTGCTCCACACCCCTTAAACAGTATAAATTCCATCACATTTCTACTTCCCTTTAGCTCTGAAGAAGAGTCACATGGACTCGAAACGCTAACTCTGTTTCTCTCTCCACAGATGCTGTCAGACCCGCTGAGCTTTTCCAGCATTTTCTGTTTCTATTTCAGATTTCCAGCATCCGCAGTATTTTGCTTTTAAGCCCCCACTTCTTCTTCAAAATAATTCTGTGGGTGTTTTACACCTACCTGAGAGGACAGATGGTGCCTTGGTTTAAGGTCTCATCTGAAAAATGGCACCCCTGTCAGTGCAGCACTCAGAACTGTACTGGTGTGTTTGCCTAAATTTTGGATTTAGCTCACTGGAGTGGGACTTAAATCACAACCTTCTGACTGGGAGGTGAGAGCTATACCATTGAGCCACAACTGATACTAGACCAAAATTTTGAATGGTGTGGTGAAGTCAGCAAGCTGGGTATCAGTGTAGAATTCTTAAATGGGGCCCTTGTCAGGATTATTTTTATCTCCGTACATTTGTAATGTAGTATAGTACAACAGGGTAGTGGAGCATGGGGGTGGGAGGAACACTCACTCCACGTTAAGTGTGAAGATATCAGACTTCTTTATGTCCCCATCACTTCAATGAATGAATGGTAATCATGCATCAGTGTAGCAGAAGCCAATTTAATTTGGAAAAAAACATTGATGACTGCAGGGTATTACTGTAAAACAGTTCTTTTATGTTTGAGCACAATTGACCTCTATTAAAGTCGCTAGCATTGTCAGTAACAGTGATAAGATACATTGCTCCTTTGTTCATTTGTTCTTGAACAGACCCATTTACACCCCCTGTCCTATCATGCTTAGATATCAAAGTTCATGTAAAATGACTGCATTCTCAGTCAGATTTTAATGTAGAAATGGAGGAAGAAGGAAAGACTTACCACCTCTGTCACTGTATTGGGGTGGTTGGTCTTTGTCTTGTGCCTCTACAGTACAGGAGAACAACTGCTCCCCAATGTTACCATTGGAAAAGTTTTTCTCCCACCCCCCCTCAATGATCTGATCGATTTATTGGAAAGGTAAACTTATATGACGCTTGTACCCCGCTCAAACCTCAACTCTTGGTGCCAGAATTCACAGGTTACAACTTGTCGCTAGAAATGTGGGGCTGCGAGGTGGATGTTACCATTGTCCTTACTCGGAAATGTCCCAGAAGCCAGGGGCCTAGTCACATTTCCATGCATCATTTCCTTAAGGAGGTAACTGAAGTCCCATTTTACCGTGTGACACTTCTCTATTTGTTCATGGGATGTGGATGTCACTGGCATTTATTGTCCATCCCTAATTGGCCTTGAGAAAGTGGTAAAAACAAAAAAACTGCGGATGCTGGAAATCCAAAACAAAAACAGAATTACCTGGAAAAACTCAGCAGGTCTGGCAGCATTGATGCTGCCAGACCTGCTGAGTTTTTCCAGGTAATCTTGAGAAAGTGGTGTTGACCTGCTGTAGTCTATGTGGTGTAGGCCTTATTTAAATTTCCTGCAGTGATTTAATGCAGCTGAGTGACTTACTAGGCCATTTCAGAGGGCAGTTAAGAGTCAACCACATTGCTGTAGTTCTGGAGTTGCATGTAGGCCAGACCAGGTAAGGATGGCAGATTTCCTTAATTAGTGAACCAGGTGGGTTTTTATGACAATTTGATAGATTCATGGTCACCATTCCTGAGACTAGCTTTTTATTCCAGATTCATTTTAATTAAATTTAAATTTGCCCAGCTGTTGTGGTGAAATTTGATCGCATGTCTCCATCAAAATTACCACTGTTCATATGTTCATCCATAAGTGTGCAGGCTGTGGCTCAGGTGGTTTCCCCTTTGTGTCCAAATGTTTTGTGTTCAGGTTTCGCCCCAGAGACATGAGCACAAATACTAGGCTGACGCTCCATGGCACTATCAGTGAAGAGCAGAGGAGTTCTCCTTGGTATCCTGGCCAACACTTATCACTCAATCAACACCTAAAACATTTACCTTATTGTTGTTTGTGGGACCTTGATGTGCACAAATTGGCAGCTACGTTTTATCAATCACAATAGTGACTGCCCTTCGAAGGTGTTTCATTTGTTGCAAAGCACTTTGGGACCTCCTGAGGTTGTGAAAGGTGCTATATAAATGCAAGTCTTGCTTTCTTTCTTTACTTCAGCAGTGTCTACCAGCTCCAATAGCAGAGATAGTTTCAGTTTATCTATAATAATGTCTTTGCAAACTACAGGGTGTTATTGAACTAATATTGTACCTGCCAACAATACAATGACATGTTTAAATAGGGAAGGCTATTATTTCTGGTACCCTGTATTTCAGGGTCCCTGTACAGCCAACCTCCACCACTGGGACCTCAGTCGGCTAGGTGAAAAATTGCCCAGGTATGTCCTGTACAGAAAACGCAGGACAAATCCATTCTGGCCAATTACTGCCCCATCAGTCTACTCTTGATCACCAATAAAGTAATGGAAGAGGCCACCAACAGTGCTATCAAGCGGCACTTGCTTAGCTGATGCATAATCTGCTCATCGATGCCCAGTTTAAGTTCCGTCAGGGCTACTCAGCTCCTGACCTCATTACAGCCTTGGTTCAAACACAGATAAAAGAGCTGAGCTCCCAAGGTGAGGTGAGAGTGACTGCCCTTGACATCAAGGCAGCATTTGACAGAGTGTGGCATTAAGGAGCCCTAGAAAAACTGGAGTCAATGGGAATCAGGGGGGAAGCTCTCCACTGTTTGGAGCCATACCTAGCACAAAGGAAGATAGTTGTGGTTGTTGGAGGTCAGTCATCTCAGCTCCAGGCACTGTTGATGACCTCTTCCATTCCTCATGGTAGAGTCCTCTGCCCAACTATCTTCAGCTGCTTCATCAATGACCTTCCTTCCATCATTAGTCAGAAGTGGGGATGTTCACTCGTGATAGCACAATGTTCAACACCATTCACAACTCTTCAGATGCTGAAACAGTCCATGTTCAAATGCAGCAAGACCTGGACAATATCCAGACTTGGGCTGACAAGTGGTAAGTAACATTTGGGCCACACAAATGCCAGGCAATGACTATCTCCAACAATAGAGAATCTAACCATCGCCCCTTGATGTTCAATGGCATTACCATCACTAAATGTCCCTCTATCGACATCCTGGGGCTTACCATTGACCAGAAACTTAACTGGATTAGCCATATAAATACTGTGTCGACAAAAGCAGGACAGAGGCTAGCAATCCTGCGATGAGTAATTCACCTCCAGTCTCCCCAAAGCCATCCACATCTACAAGACGCAAGTCAGGAGTTTAATGGAATACTCACCACTTGCCTGGATGAGTGCATCTCCCACAACACTCAAGAAGCTTGACACTGTCCAGGACAAAGCAGTGCACTTGATTGGCACCCCTTCCACAAACATTCACTCCCTATGCTGATGCACAGTAGCTGCAGTGTGTACCATCCACAAGATGCACTGCAAGAATTCACCTTAGATAGCACCTCCCAAATCCATGACCACTACCATCTAGAAGGACAAGGGCAGCCGACACATGGGAACACCGCCACTTGGAAGCTACCCCCCCAAGTCACTCGCCATCCTGACTTGGAAATATGTCGCTGTTCCTTCACTGCCATTTGATCAAAATCTTGGAACTCCCTTCCTAACAGCACTGTGGGTGTACCTACACCACAGGGACTGCTGCGGTTCAAGAAGGCAGCTTGCCACCACCTCCTCAAGGGCAAATAGAGATGGTCAATAAATGCTGGCCCAGCCAGCGAAGCCTACATCCCGTGAATGAATAACTTTTCGGTGGGTGGGGGGGTGGGGAGAGCGTGAAATTTAAGGGTTGGGATTCGCTCTGGGTTCCTGCCTGTCCTGACCACACAGCAATTTCGGGGTGGGGAAGGCCTCAGATGGGTGGCCTGCCCTTCCCCCAATTGAGCTGCTAATAATCAGCCATTTAAGAGCCATTTCCCATCCACCCTCAATTTTTAGGCTGGTGGGAGGGTTGAACGTTTTGTGGGGGGAGCACAAAAAAGAAGAGAATTGCATCTCGTATGAGAAGGTGGGAGACCATCTCCGTCAGAAGCCCCCATCTGAAGGCGGGTGCCCCTCCCTAAGGTCCAGTGGCTTCTGGATCTCTCTCTCCTCTACACCCCCGGCCTCTCCCCTGAGACCCTGATCACCACTTTCACGCACCACCACCACCGCCCCCCCCACCCACCCCCCCCCCCAACGAAGCCCCCCCAGGCCTTTGCTACCCTCCCTACCCTGAGACCCCTTGAGGTTACCTGAGCCTTCGCTCCCCGGACTTAGGTTCGAATGTCATCCTGAACTTCCTGTAATGGCCGCTGTAGTGCTGTCGCTGCAAGGGCTGGAGAGCTGCTGGCCAATCAGATTGGCTGGCGACTCTCTAAGGCGGGTCTTCCTCCCCAGTGAGGGGCAGAAGTCTCACCTGCAGCTCATTCGAGCGTGAAACTGTTGCTGGGCATTCGGAATCGGCAAGGGACTCTTCAGATGGCGGGGAACAAGACCACCCCATCCTAAAAATTCAAGCCTTAGTGGCCGACTAATCACCTTAAACTCAACAAGTGAGGGAGTTATCTCTTGACTTCAACCATTTGCATTCGCTAAATAATAATATATGTTAATTGGAAGGCAAACAGGCCCTTCATTACCTGAGTGGGTAAGGCTATTGATCAAACAGCCTTTTTTTCAATCACATCTTCAATATTTTTAAAACTAATGTTCAAAGAAAACAAAAAAACAAAAAATCACATACTACTTTCTTTAAAGTCCCTGTGATTTCTCTCATGGGTTGTACATAGCCGTATCCTAGAAGTTAATCTTCAATCCCTGGAGACAAAAAGCAAAAAGTCCACAAAAAGCAGGGCAAATCCAACCCATCAGTCTACTCTTGATCACCAGCAAAGTGGTGGAAGGGGATGTAGACAATGCTTTCAAGCGGCACCTACTCAGCAATAACCTGTTCACTGACGGTCAGTTTGTGTTCCGCGAGGGTTGCTCAGCTCCTGACCTCATTACAAACTTGACCCAAACATGGACAAATGAGCTGAATTTCAGAGGTGAGGGGGGGAGTGACTGTTCTTGACATCAAGGCAACATCTGACTGTGGCAACAACGAACCCGAGCAAAACTGGAGTCAATGGGAATTGGGGTTGGAGTCATACCTGGCGCAAAGAAAGGTGGCTGTGGTGGCTGGAGGCCAGCCAACTCAGTCCAGGGACATGGCTGCAGGAGTTCCTCAGGATAGTGTCCTAGGATCTTCAGCTGCTTCATCAATGACCTTCCTTCCATCGTAAGACCAGAAGTGGGGATGTTCGCTGATGATTGCACAATGTTCAGCGCCATTCGCGATGCCTCAGATCAACATCCAGGCTTGGGCTGATAAGTGGTAAGTAACATTTGTGCCACACAAGTGCCTGGCAATGATCATCTCCAACAAGAGAGAATTCAACCAATTCCCCTGGCCATTCAATGGCATTACCATCACTGAGTCCCCTCTGTCAACATCCTGGGGGTTACCATTGACCAGAAACTGAACTGGACCAGCCATATAAATACTGAAGCTACAAGAACAGATGAGTAACTCACCTCCTGACTCCCCCCAAAAAATCAATATTAATCTAATAATTGAGCCAAACAGTTTCTCAGCAGCATTGTTTCTCCAATTTATACAAGTTTACATCCTTGCAGAAATTAATATTAAGTAGAAATATGATTTTCCAATTGATGACATTATTAAAGAAATAGTGGTGAAGGGTTAATATTATGAATTAGGTTTAACATAATGTTGGCAAATCAAGTAACTATGACTTGATCCAACAGTGTAATCAACTAATTATGTGCTAATCAATCCCATTAAGGAAATTGGTCAGCTTTAAAATCAGGTGCAATTTTCTTGGAAGAGTTGAAGCAAAATTAGAAGCGTGAGAGTGAATTTCTTGAAAAAGATGAGAAACTTATATAATGTTGAAAACATAATTTCTTCTATTGAAATATAAGCAGAGTGCATCCCGTCATTTCAGACACCTTAATGGACCCAACACAGATCTGCAAATGCCATGTGCCCAATTTTAGCTCAACTGTCCGACTTGTCTTCACCATGGAATAGATGCGAGTCTATGATTCCTTCAAAAGATAGATATCACGGGTGTTCCCTGGAAACCATGCATCCATGGGTGCAAGAAGTCAGTGATAGTCATTAGTCACAGGTCTTTTTGATATTCAGTGATAGACATCATGGGATGTTGCCTGCACTTTCAATGGCTCCCTAGGTATGACCCTGGACCCAGGGAAATGCCACAGGGCTAATTCTCATCCTCCCCTCTGTCAGGCAATGTTAACAGGGCAACAGCTTGATGACTGTCACAGTGTGAACTCTCTATTCCCATCGACGCCTGGCCTACGCAATTTTCCACCGCCCCCATCGCTTTAACCTTTCCCCAGACAGAAAGGTGATGGCATGACATATATGAAATATGAAAGAAGTACTGGAAATAAAACTGAAAATAGTGTTGGCTACATTAACACTGGTCATATAAAACTGAAAGCAAAATTTCAGTAACAGAGATATATGTAAGGTACTGCCTCTCATGTCAGATAGATGGAAGGGAAATCATCTTTGGGATAAAATTAGACATTAACATTCAACTGAAGCAAGAAATAGAAACTTCAGGACAAAGACCATCTGTTATTTAATTTTTCACAATTGTACCAAGCTTGGTAGATTGCGAATGTGAAAGTGCATCCGCAGCATTTTTTTTGCTAGACCTCAAATTGAACACCAACAGAACTTACTGTTCTTATTTATTTATAACCTTAGAAGCCTGTTGACATACTTTCAGCCTCTAGATGAAATACGAGTATGCAACAATAACCATTTCACTTTTAAACCTGTTAAAATAAAGGAAGCATTGGGAACAAAAAATGTCTTATTCTCAGGTCCCGTCACTGAGGAAGAAAAAAAACTTTCACTGATAGGGCAGAATTTTCTACCTGTCGGGTGGGTGGGCCCAATCCAATCTCCGGCGGGCGGGGAGCCGATCATCGCCGGAGAAGTGGGCCCCGTCGATAATGTCACATGTGATTGGACATGTTCATAAATTACACTAAAACTTTATTAAACTGTTTAAACCCCTGCATGAAACCTCATCCCACCAGTGGATGAGATTTCATGTTTTTTCTATTTGCCATCCGGGGCTCCTGTCCCGCCCCGCCAACCTTAAGGTTGGACGGGCAGCTCCTTTAATTGTTTAAATGATCCCGTCAATGGCCTCAATTGGCCATTGACAGGTCGATGGGCCCGCAGCTGATTTTGCTGCGCCCCCGCCTTCCTGAAAATTTAAATGGGGCGGGATGATGTCAGGGGTTCCGCCTGATGTCATCCCGCGTCATTTTACACGGCGGCGAGCGGGCCCCACACCCTGTTCGCCGCCGGCAAAATTCAGCCCATAAAGTGCCTTTCATGAGCACAGGACATTCTAAAGGGCTTCCCAGATTATTGTTATTCGTTTTGAAGTATGGTTACTGTTTTGAAGGTAATTGCGGTAGCCATTTTTTTACCCCCACAAACAGCGCCAATTAATGTGTTTGAAGTCAGCCGAAGGATTGATGTAGGTGAGATTGCTGAGAGAAATCTATGTTCTTCACAAAAGTGACACGTGTGTCCTTTTACATTTCTATCACCAGTGCATTTCATCAAGGTTCACTGCACAACTTTGTTATTTAACCCCACGGCCTGGAATTTTAGGCTTTCCCCCCCTGGGAGCAGGCTGGCAGGCAGGAAGTTCGTGCAAAATGGTGGGAGTTCCTTGCCCGTTGTTTACCCACCTCTGCTGGAGTTTTACCAGTGGCGAGGTGGGTGTCGGTTGGCTCACCTGCCCTTGGGCTATTCGAGGTCCTTAAGTGGCTACCACTCTGGTGGCCCGACTGGGGCTGGAAAGCCCCTGACCATCTAATTGGCTGGCAGCTCTCTGAGGTGGTTCATCTTCCACATCAGGATGGAAGCCATGTCCTTAGCCAATGATGGCTGTAAAATCAGGTCATGGCTTCCTAGCTCTACCTCCATTTCTCCTCCTGATGAGAGTTTAAGCTGAGGTCCCGTCTGCCCTTTCAGGTGGACATAAAGATTTCCTGGCACAATTTTGAAGAAGGGCAGCAAAATTCTCCCAGTATTCCAGACCACTTTCATTCCTCAGGCACACCAAAAAACAGATTCATTCGCCATTTATCATATTTGCTTTATACAGGAACTGGTATTGTGCACATTGTCTGCCATGAATATCCTTGTAACAACAGGGACTACACGTCAAAGGTAACCCTTTGGTTGTGAAACATATTGGGATGTCCCAGTGACAAATGAGAGATGCTGAATAAATGCTAGTTCTTTTTTCAGGCTCTTAAAGCCCCAGTGCCTCAAAACCTAATCAGTACTTTCCGATTTCCTTTCACATTTTGCCTTTACATTCTCCAAATTTGTAAATTCTACATTATTGATAAAAAAAATCATTTGAAAGGGAACCATTTTCATTATTAAAAATGACAAAGATTTTTGCAAGGTTTTAATTCTGTTACAATTATACAATGGCCACTTGGGGAGAACATTTTTTTATTCATTTGCACTTTATGCATTGCTATCTTAGGTTAGAAAATTATTTATTAGAACTAATCTGCACATAAAATGAAGTGTAAAAGCATACTTCAAAGTGAAAGCAGCAAACAGAAAATGCCTTTCTTAAATTCCTTGGGAAGATTCAGAGTGCTTTAAACAAAACTTGGAAACTATCCAGAATGTGAGAAGCTTTGGAGAAGGAGAAAAATAAAGAATTTTATGGTACGGTGATTGGTGAACAGAGATTAAATCAGCAGCTGTGGATCATTTATTTTTAATATTAGAAACTTTATACCCCAGTGTATAAGCTCAGCCATACCTAAATGAACTGATTGCTATGAAGAACATGTTTCAGAATCAATAATTATAACAGAGCATTCAACAAAGCTGTCAATTTTATAATCATTACAGTTTTATTTTTCAAGTTACATTGAGCATATACATTTTTTTTATTCATTCATGGATGTGGGCTTCTCTGGCTGGGCCAGCATTTATTGCCCATCCCTAGTTGCCCTTGAGAAGGTGGTGGTGAGCTGCCTTATTGAAAAATTACAGTCCATGTGGTGTAGGTACACCCACAGTGCTGTTAGGGAGGGAGGTCCAGTATCTTGACCCAGTGACAGTGAAGGAATGACGATATATTTCCAAGTCAGGATGGTGTGGTGTTCCCATACATTTGCTGCACTTGTCCTCTTAGGTTGGGGATGGGGAACCTTTTTCTTATCAAGGGCCACTCGCACATAGACAAATTATCTGCCACACACACTTAAAAACCAACTTAACTTCTATTTTTAGAGCGAACGCAGAAATGTTCAACTCCCCCATTGCCTCAATGAGATGGGTGAGTTTGCTTTTCCTTAAAGAGTCTTGCTATGTCTGCTGGCACTGATGATGTTGCTACTCACAACTGGCTTTTCCCTCTCTCTGTCTCTGTCTCTCTCTCTCTCCTTTTCCACTCTGTCTGTCTGTCTCTCTCTCCGATTCTCACTGTGGGCTGGATGAAAAAGCGCAATGGGCTGGATTTGGCTCCCAGGCCTAGGGATCCCCACCCCTGTTCTAGGCAGTAGAGGTCAATGGTTTGGAAGGGGCTGTCAAAGGAACCTTGGTGAGTTGCTGCAGTTCATTTTGTAGGTGGTACACACTGCTGCCACTGTGTGTCGGTGGTGGAGGCAGTATATGTTTAAAGTGGCGGATGGGTTGGCAATCAAGCGGGTAGCTTTATTGTTGATGGTGTTGAGCTTCTTGAGAGTTGATGGAACTGCACTCATCTAGACAAATGGAGAGTATCCCATTACACTCCTGTCTTGTGCCTTGTAGATGGTGGACAGGCACCTTGCCTGTCTTGTCTTTGCATCTTGTAGATGGTGGAGGGAGTGAATATAATGCCATTATTTTTTAGTTAAAACTCCATTTTAGTATTTTGTACTACATGGATACAATATTAAAATATATTTTGACAGCCCAAACTTTCTCAAGGTAGACTCCATTGATAATTGTGTTGCAGAAATTAAAAGGATGCATATGATTCCTCCTTCACAGATAGTTGGGAATTTGTAGAACTAACAAAATTCTGGGGTAGATAAAATTAGAAGAAAGTAAAGTCTAAGAAACCTGTAATAAGTAAACCATTGAACTTACCACTTGAACAAACCCTAACATACTAGAACCAGCCTTACACATGTGAAACGATCCTGGAACTGTTACTAGTGTTTATGGCAAGTGTTGCAAGCCTTTATGCAGGGTACATATTTAGCCACTTGGATATTTCTTGCAGGGGAGGAGGGCAGACTAGTCGACAACCTGCAGAGGAAGAGATCCCGTCAAAACTCAATGGAAGAGGCCACCAGTAACACACTGGGGAAGACACAGAGTATCCAGTTTCAGAGTTAGTGTAAAGGAAACCCTTGGTGGGGCGGGTCACATCCATGAGATTGGGCAATGAAGCATGTTAGCCTTCAGCTCCATTGTGCCTATGGGAGGGCTGGTCCATTTTGAGGGTTGGATCTTATTAAGACAGGACTGGCAGACTGTGAGTGGGAACCAAGCATCCTGGGGCCTGGTATGAAGTGTGCTGGTGAGGACTCTGGTCTTGCCCTGCCTGACTGTGGTTTAAAATGACACAGTCAGATTGACATGACAGAACCAATTTTTAAATACCAAAATTAGCTAAGCAGTTGCTTCAGGCCACTTCCTGGGTTGTCTATCCTGAGGAGTCCTTGCAAGCCCTCTCAAGCTCTAGAGATTTAGAGAAAGTCTAGACTTTTGGGAAAATTCTTGAACCCTACCTCCCATTGCCGCTATTTGCCACAGCCATACAAAAGTACAAGTGTGATGGAATCAAGGGGAAAAGGCGCCATTCTGCAAATGAGAGAAAGAATGAATAGACTATGAGATAGCCCTATCCCCTATTTTATAAAACTCATGAATAGTATATAATTGATCGAATATGTAAATAATCGAGAATTTAATGAACTCAACCTGACAACATATGACCTAAGTACTTTAATACAAAATGCGGAGTGCAGTAGACCTTTCATTCTTATTCTGTAAATTAAGGAGACATGCATTATTCAGTGTTTTTGTAATGATTTGTATATTGAAATGTTCATAACTGTGCAACCCCTTTATTATTTTATACTTTTTATTTTATTTTGATGATTGTCTACACCTATATTATGAATTATGGTTTCTTGTTTTGCTTGTATCATCATCACAATTCAGCTCCTGCCACGATGATGATTTTCTAATAAACCGACGATCTGTCTATCTAAGATGGCGACAGTCACAGTGATGACTGGAACACAATTTGTGGGGAATTCCCAGTCTCTTCCCCATGGGTAAAAGGCTTCAAAATCTCCTTTCTCTTGCCAAAGACAGATTTGTGGCTGTCCTTTCTATTCTTGCTCTTTCTGATTAATTCTTTTAGTCAGAAACTGAAAGTGACAACCTGGGGAGGCATACTGCTGACAATGGCCTGACAAGTGCTTGCATTCAATATTACAACCATACCCTTGTTCCCTTTTAGAGGTCCACCAGGACATTGAGTGCCTGTCCCACATAAAACAAGTCCCACACGCAGCCGAGATTGATAGATTTGTATTAGGTAAGTGTATGAGGCGTTACAGAACCAAAGTGGGTAAATGGAGTTGGGATAGAGATCAGCCAGCAGGTAACTAAATGGGACTATTTTCACTGGAGTTTAGAAGAATTAGGGATGATTTCACTGAAACATACAAAATCCTTCCGAGGACTGGACAGGGTAAATGCTGAGAGGCCCTTTCCCTTGTCTGGAGAATAGACATAGGGATCATAGTTTCAGGGTAAGGCATCAGCCATTTAGGACTCAAATAAAGAGAAATTCTTTTTGTGTAGAATTACAGTAATTGCACATTTAATATTATAGTTGCGTTCGTCAAAAGTGCAACTTTAACGGAAGCAACGTTAAGCGAATCAGATTTTCCCATTACAACCAATGTAAAATCTTGAGTTCAGTTCAGTATAGGATCTTTCCTGTCAGACAAAAAACATTAAAATATTATACCTGTAATGTACAATGCTAAGCTGCTATATTCATAAAATAATGTTTAAAATAAAATAAATTTTGAAATATGAAAGAACTACGCTAACTCTTTCTACTTACCTCTCGCTCTCTGCCTCTCCCATTGGCCGACACTCCGGCTTACCATTTCCTTCTCCTGAATCCTTGCTGTGAGCAAGGGTTTGAGCGATGTGTGGAGAGAGGCGGGAAGTAATCTATGGTGTGATGTTTTAAAAATTCATTCACGGGACGTGGGCTTCGCTGGCTGGGCCAGCATTTATCACCCATTCCTAGTTGCCCTTGAGGTGGTGGGGGTGAGCTGCTTTCTTGAACTGCTGCAGTCCATGTGGTGTAGGTATACCCATAGTGCTGTTAGGGAAGGAGTTCCAGGATTTTGACCCAACGACAGCGAAGGAACGGTGATATATTTCCAAGTGAGGATGGTGGTGTTCCCATTAATGTGCTGCTCCTTCTTTGTGGTCGTGGTCATGGGTTTGGAAGGTGCTGTCTAAGGAGTCTTGGTGAATTCCTGCAGTGCATCTTGTAGATGGTACACAATGCTGCCACTGTGCGTCAGTAATGGAAGGAGTGAATGTTTGTGGATGTGGTGCTAATCAAGCGGGCTGCTTTGTCCTGGACGGTGTCAAGCTTCTTGAGTGTTGTGGGAGATACACTCATCCGGGCAAGTGAGGAGTATTCCATCATACGCCTGACTTGTGCCTTGTAGATGGTGGACAGTCTTTGGGGAGTCAGGAGGTGGGTTACTCATCACAGGATTGCTAGCCTCTGACCTGCTCTTGTAGCCACAGTATTTATATGGCTAGCCCAGTTCAATTTCTGGTCAATGGTAACCCCCAGGATGTCGACAGAGGGGGATTCAGTGATGGTAATGTCATTGAATGTCAAGGGGCAATGGTTAGATTCTCTCTTGTTAGCACTTATGTGGCATGAATGTTACTTGCTACTTGTCAGCCCAATTCTGGATATTGTCCAGGTCTTGCTGCATTTGAATATGGACGGCTTCAGTAGCTGAGGAGTTGTGAATGGCGCTGAACATTGTGCAATCATCAGCGAACTTCCCCATTTCTGACCTTATGATGGAATGAAGGTCATTAATGAAGTAGCTGAAGATGGTTGGGCCAAGGACACTTCCCTGAGGAAATCCTGCAGTGATGTTCCGGAGCTGAGATGACTGACCTCCAACAACCACAACCATCTTCCTATGTGCTAAGTATGATTCCAATCAGTGGAGAGTTTTCCCTCTGATTCCCATTGACTCCAGTTTTGCTAGGGCTCCTTGATGCCACACTCGGACAAACGCTGCCTCATTGTCGAGGGCAGTCACTCTCATCTCACCTCGGCAGTTCAGTGCTTTTGTCCATGTTTGAACCAAGGCTGTATCGAGGTCAGGAGCTAAGTGACCCTGGCGGAACCCAAACTGGTCATCAGTGAGCAGGATACTGCTAAGCAAGTGCCACTTGATAGCACTGTTGATGACCCCTTCCATTACTTTACTGATGCTCAAGAGTAGATGGATGGGGCAGTAATTGGTCGGGTTGGATTTGTCTTGTACTTTGTGCACAGGACATACCAGTGAGACCAATTTTGAGCTGCAGGGTCGTGGAGGTAAGCCGCAACTGGAGAGGCGGTGACCGGGAGGGTCGGCAGCAGGAATGGCCACTCCAAAATGGCGCTGATCAGATCACATGATCTTTGTCACACCCAGTGTGAAAAGACAGTACAACAAACCTCCAGGCGCTAAATGCAAATACCCACTCATTAACTGATCAACATTAAATCAAAACAACTTAAAATGGGGGCCAACTTAAAGGTAGGACTTACAGTATATCAAAAATACAGGCCAAATAGGTCTATACTGGCACTCATGGCCAGAACTTTGACATCGATGTGTGGGGCCGGACCAGACACACCAATGCGTGCGTCCTGACATCATCGCGCGTCATTTAGATATTACATTTGGCAGACGCGCGCCGGAGTTGGCTGCTCACGTGCTGAACTTTCAACGGCCTATTAAGGCCTTTAGAAAACCAATTCAGGTAGTTATCAATGCTGCCTGTCCTACCTTAAGGTTGACGGGCAGGTGAAGAGCCCAAGTGGCCTTTGCATTTTTCAGGAAACCTCATCCACGGGCGGGATCAGGTTTCCCGAAAGTTTTATAAAATTTTAAGTTAATTTTTGCACAATTCACAAACATGTCCCAGCACATGTGACACTGTCACAGGAGGGGACATGTTTACATAATTTTTAACTTTTTATTATATAAAAACTCCTATTATGTGCTTAATCTCCCTGAGGCAGCTCCGTGCCTCAGGGAGATCCCTGCGCTCTTTCGCATGCATGCGCGACAGAGCACAGGCCCCTACTCTCCCTCCTCCCCCCTGCCCGCACAGGTAGATGCTGAGCGCTGCCGGGCGTGCATCACGCTGGGCGGGCCCTAATTGGCCCGCCCACATTAAATGGCAGCGCACAGCCAATCACAGGTGGCGATCAGCCCCACGCTTGCTTCCGACCGGCCTGCAAAACATGCAGAAAATTCTCCCCCATGCTGCACCTGCTCCATCTCCCACCCTTCTTCAACTAACCATATCAAATATGTATTTCTATTCCTTTGTCCCTCATGTATTTACCTAGCTTCGCCGTCTATTCGCCATGCTGTTTGTCTCAACTACTCCTTGTGTTCGTGTGTTCCATATTCTCACTAGCCTTTGGAAGTTTCTTCTGAATTCCTTACGGGATTTATTAGTGACTATCATTCTCTACATTTGGTTGTGATTCTTTGAAGCTTTCGTCCCCAGGGGGCTGTGGATGCTCAGTCAATAAGTGTATTTAAGACTGACATCAGTATATTTTTGGATACTAAGGCTATTAAGGTGCATCAGAATCAAGCGGGAATTGGAGTTGATGTTGAAGATTAGCCATGGTCATATTGAATAGTGGAGAAAATTTGAGCGGCTGTATGGCCTACTTCTGCCCCCATGTCCCTAAGTAAGGCAAGAAATAACAAACTTTCATTTCACTTTGCAAGACTTTAGTGAATGAGTATATTGTGTCTATATTCACTGGAGTTTAGAAGAATGAGAGGCGGTCTCATTGAAACATACAAGATTCTGAAGGGGCTTGGTAGGGTAGATGCTGAGGGATTGTTTCCATTGGTCAGGGAATCGAAAACACGGGGGCACAGTCTCAGGATAAAGGGCTAGTCATTTAGGACTGAGATGAGGAGAAATTACGTCACTCAAAGGGTTGTGAATCTTCAGATGTATGCTTTAAATCTCTAGTGGAAGATTGAATTGGAATTGCTTTGTACTGACTTTACCTAAGAAACATTTAAAAACTAGGCAACTCAAAGAAACTTACCTAACGTCATTCATGAGCTTAGATTGCCCCAAAGCGCCTTACAACCGATGAACTACTTCTGAAATGTACTCGCTGTTTCAATGTAGTGTAAAAAAAAATGGTGCTCAGCAGTGAGATAAACGAACAGCTAATTTGCTTTAGTGATGTGGGTTGAAGGGTAACGTAGCCAGGAAAGATGCTTTTCTCTAAACTGTGCCAGGAAATCTCTCCCGTCCACTTGATAAGGCAGGTTGGACCTTAGGTTAATGAGTCATCCAGATAGGCAACTCTAACAGAGCAGCACCCCCTGAGCTCAACTGAAGTCACTAAAGCAGATTATACCTGGCTATTATCAGTTTGTAGGAGATTGCTGTGTGCAAGTTGGCTGCCATGTTTCCTAGTTGACAAAGGTGACTACACTTCAAAAGTACTTCATTGGGCTGAATAGCACTATGGGGCATCTTGAAGTTGTGAAAGGAGCTACATAAAACTGTAACCTTTTCTTCTTTTCTATTTTTTAATAGCATGAAGCGGAAGCTTGGTTTGTGTGCTCAAGATCCCAGAGTAGGTCTGGAATCCATGACATCCTGTGTTAGAGGCTCAAGCCAAGTCTGACATTAACGCTGTGTCAGACACAGATACCAACAAAATAGATTAAATATGAAAAAATTGAGAAGATTTTGATGCTATCAGTGTTCCAACATATTCTGAGGCAGCTCATGTATGATGTGTGATAGATTTTTTAAATTAAGATTTGACAATTTTACTGGTTTTTATTATTGGCTTCAGCATCGGGAATTACTTTCTGATTTTTTTTTGCTTCCAATCTATCCAATTTCCTGCATTGCAACAGTGAATAGACTTCAAAAATACTTTATTGGCTGTGAGGCATTTTAAGAAGTCCAGTGACTTCATGGAAAGCTGCTATTGTTAGGAAGTAGACAGCTTAAGTAAGTTATATGTGCATTTGAGTGTGTTAGGAAGAAGGTGTATCTCTAAGTTTAAGTTTAGTTTGTATTTCTGTATTTTGTGGGTTTAAAAGGATGAAACCTGAGTTTTAGTTTCACTTTAAAAGATGCCCGCATTTTTAATGATTTTCATGACCCTTGAAGTGGAGAGCTATGTTATCAAGAGGGTAGTGGTTTAGGGAAGTTAAAACAAATTAGAAAAACTGTGCTGTTGCCTAGCAACAGGGGTCCAATGAAGTAGACCCCCTCCCCCCGACACACACACGCGCACATGGAGAATCCGAAAGCAGTTTGAGTTCAGTTGATCAGTGTGCTCTAAAGTTGAAAGGAGTTGCCAGCAGAAGCAGTATAGGAAAGGGACAGATAGCAAGTCCCAAACTAAAGTTGAAACTAGCTGCCAGGAGAAGCTGGATGGGAAGGAGCTGCAAGAAGCAGGGTTCCCCAAAGAACAGGAGAAGGGGAATCCCAAGAGACCTTCTAGTCAAAAGGAACTAACAGGAATCTGGAAAAGGTCCTGTTAAGTGAAGTTCAGAGTGAGGAACAGAGAAAACTTAAAGAGAAAAGCTGCAGAATGCAGATTTAAAGCAATATTGGCTTGCGAGAAGCCAGAAGATCCAAGGAGACAGCTGAAGGTCTGTAGCTCTTTACTATGGGCATATTACGCAGTGGTTTTCTTTTGGCACAACTGGGTCAGTGAGGGACAATATGGAATAAGGATTGAATGTACGTGGTGATCCAGGAGAGCTCAAAACCCTGAAGGTGGACCCTTGTGGAAGGCATCCGAAAGAAAGTGTCGGTTTGGGAGAAGATTCCAAAGCAATTTCTTAGCGAGTGGAGACTGGAAACCCTTGTGTGAAAGACCGAGTTCAGTGAGACTGGTTGGCTCATGGTGTGACAAAACCTAGGGGGTAGTTGATGAGGGATCCACAGCATCTCTATGGGGTGGCATCTGTCACTTGGTTTCAGAATGTGGTGTGCCTGACTACAGGTCACTTATTGGTTCACATGGACTGTGTACTTACTGGGAGCATTAGAGTAAAAGATAGCTTTTGTAACTTGGTATTATCCTTATGAATCTGTAAAGGTTTGGCTGTGGATAAAGGAGTATTGTAATATAGTTCATCTTTTCCTGTTTAATAAATGTTATTCTTTTGTTAAAATTTCATTAGCTGATTCCTGTGACTCTGTTCAGTAGCCGCCCTCCATGTTTCTAAACAAAAAATAAAAGTTAGGATCTATCAACCCGGGTTCCACTCTGGGATCTGACTTGTCCAGTAGTAACATCAGCTGGGATCATAACACTAGTTAAATGCAAGCCTTTCTCTTCTTCAATCTTACAAATACTTTTTGCCATTTGGTTTTTAACATTTTTCTCCTCAGCAATTATAATTCCTAAATTCTGTAAGATGTTCGAATCTTGGGTCACATTGTCCACAGCCACCACGTTGCTACGGAAACTGCAATGAAATGTCTCCTTTCAGCTGCATGCTGGGAAGGACCAGTGAATGTCCCTGTGTTACCGGGCTGAATTTTCCTGGCACATTGGTGACAGTCTGGAAGGGTGGGCTGGCAAAGTGATGAAGGAGGGCAGTCCGCCACCTTCCCGCTCCCATGCCTTATTGCCAGTGGTGGGAAAGCTGGCCAGTTGAGCCATTTGGTGGCATCTGGCAGACTTCTAGTGGGTTCAGGGGGAGACCTCTGGTGGCAATGTCCACCCTCAAGGCAACAACATCACTGGTGCTCAACCGCTCCCCCGCGATTGTCGGAGCCTGCCAGCCTGACCCCGGCTAGCCCTATCCAAGCTTAATCCTCTACCAGGGCACCCTGCCATCGAGGTGCCCTCTCCTTGGTGTTGCAGCCTCAGCGAGGGCCACTGCTAGCATTGGCGCTGTCGAGTTGATGGCCCTCTGATGCCAGCCAGCTGCCATGCTTTATTAGATGGCAGCCCCAGCAGCAGCCTCCTAATTGGCCACCACAGACAATATGCTGCCATGGCTCCCACCACCGTCTGAAGTGGGGGTGACTCCAGCTTTCGGTCTTGGTGGTGAGACTTTCCCATCACCGACAAAATTCAGCCCGTTGACTTTCTCCTGTTCTGTATAGCTGTGAATGACATGGGAGCAAAGGAAGTGCCAACCTTTAACACCCCGGTCCCCCAAAAATCACTCCACTTTTACTATTTCTTTTGGCTAACCAATATGTGTCAAGATCCTGGACAAGAGCAAACGCAATGAATTTACAGATCGTGACGAACCCACACAGCAATTTGATCATCATACAGAGTTCCCTTTCACCTTCTGACAATGCTCAAAAGCATATTTATTGTTGGATGTCAGAGTATAAGCTGGAATTATACATGGGTGGGGGGGGGGATTTTACAGTCCCACTGAAGTCAATGGGCTTTTGAATGGCTCGCTGCATTTTATGACTCGGCCTCCGCTGTGAGGGTGCCGTAAGACCCTAGGTTGCTGGGAGAACAGGAGAAGGCGCGTTGCTGTGGATGACTGGGAGAGCTGGCGATGCCAAACCGCCTGGGACCTTGTGAGTGAGACACGATGATAGCGCAGTGTGGACGCAACGGTTTAGCTTTGCTCTGAGCCAGGAAAAAGATGAAGAGCAGCGTGGTAACACTGCCGATAGTGAAATAACCCAGAATGCCTTTACATTGGCGTTCTGTCATAGTTCGAAGTCAATCCAAGGAGACCCGTCAGTGTGTTTGTGAGCTTAAATCTCCCGTTAATTAATGCATTGTATAATTTAAGCTTGACATGTGAGTGCCTCTGACACTTTGATAACTAGCTCTCATCT
The DNA here is from genome assembly GCF_017639515.1 of Carcharodon carcharias. NCBI lineage: Eukaryota > Metazoa > Chordata > Chondrichthyes > Lamniformes > Lamnidae > Carcharodon > Carcharodon carcharias. Next base: position 75,642,455 of record NC_054487.1, on the reverse strand, counting down.
GGGGAGACCCAATGCTCCTGACAGAGTAAAAGAAAGTACCGCTGTCTAATTTTGGAGGATTGGATCAGGGAATTCCAGATAACCAGACAGTTCAGCTCCCGTATTCAAGAGTTATCTTTGGTTTATAATATCAAAATTTCAGGTTACAATGCGTAAGGACACTTTTGGCAGTACATGATCAAAATTCAATGTATTCCAACCCGCTATGGTGCAGTGTTCAGAGCCACATCCATCAGACTTTAGGGCCAGAGTTTTTAGCTCGGCAGGTGGGTGCGCACCCGACCCGAGTGAGCGTGAAAAAAACGCGTGGTGATGTCGGCTGAGTGTACTGATGTCAACGCACAGTCGCGCAATAGTTCGGTTGGCGGGAGTGCGCTGGAGCTGGCAGCGCGCCCGCTGACAGTTAAGAGGCCTGTTGTGGCCATTAAGTTATCGATTGATGTTAATTTTTCACTGCCCGTTTAACCTTATGGCTGGACCGGCAGGCAAATAGGCCAAGCGGCCTTTGCACTTTCTTTGGAAACCTCATCCGCGGGCGGGATGGGGCTTCCAAAAGCAAACACAAATAAAATAAAAACTTTCATTTTTTAATTGAAAACCTGTCCCTGCTCGTGTCACCTGAGGGGACACGCTCCGTTGCACTTTTCTTGCTTTTCATTATTTCTTTAAAACGTCCCTTCATCTCCCCGAGTCAGCCCCGTGCCTCAGGGAGATTATTCAGCGCTCTCTCGCACGCACGCGTGAAGTTGGTGCTCGGCCTGCTCGCCCTCCTCCCCTCCCCCCCCCCACCCCCGCCCGCACAGGCAGCGCTCAGTGTGGCCACTCGCGTATCACGCTGGGCAGGCCTCAGTCGGCTTCCCAACTGCCCCCACCCGTCCCCACCACAGGCAGAGGGCAAAATTCTGCCCCAGTTGTCGGCTGACGGTCAGTGGTAGAATTCTAGCCCCAAAGTCAGCTCATGGGTTCAAACGTTCCAGGCCAGAGACCCGGGCACAAAATCTTGGTTTACGCGTCCAGTGCAGTACTGAGGGGGGGCGCTAGAAACTGAGTCGGGAAATAAGCGCCGGCCTTACCGGTTGTGTCCACATCCTGAAGAATGAGTTTGAAAAAAAATTAAGTCACGAGAAAGGCTGCTCCAATTGGCTGATGGTACAAGGGCTAAGGGACGCAGGGTTAAGGTTTAGGCCGCGAGATGTGGGGGGATATATGAGAGAGAATTTTTTTACGCAGTGAATGGTAATGATCTGGAGCTCACTGCCCAAGAGGGTGGCAGAGCGGTGGCGATCTATGGTTTCAAAAGGAAATTAGATGGATGCTTGGAGGAAATAAGCTTACAGGGTTACGGGGACAGAGTGGGAGAATGGGACTGATACAGAGAGGTGGCATGCAATCGATTGGACAAATGGTCTCCTTATGTACTGTAATGACTATGGGCGGGATTCTACAGCCCCGCCCACCGCTGGGATCACCTGGTCCCGCTGACAGTCAGTGGGCTCTTGGCCGGGGTCGCCGAATTTCCCAGGGTGGGTCCCACCAGAATGGGGCCGGAAAACCCAGGGTAAGACCCTCGCTGCTTTTAACTGGGATGTTACTATTGGCTCCGGTGGCTTAATGCTGAGGAGAGAGCTCAAGAAGTGTTTCTGCTCCTGATTACTATATTTTTTTTTACCCCCCCGCTTCGAGTCCATGGACAGACCATTAGCTGGAGTCACAAGCGCTCCGTCCTGAGGCAGGGAATCAGGCTGGCCATTACACTGAAATGAATAATGGTACTGAGGCAGTAGGCAGTACCGGCACTTACCTCTCCTTGGTCGAAGTTAAAAAGTGAGAACCTAAAGCTGGGAAAATATTTGCAAATAATAAATGGAACATCTATTAATCTCTTAATGGAAACCCAAGCTTGCGTTCTGCAAATTACGGTTCTGACCTGTGAGAGACATGCCAGCATTTCACTCAGTGTGCAGAAACTAGTGGGATTAGATGGCTTCCCTCCACATCCCTTCATGACTATTAAAATTTTGCAAGCTAAAAGCAAATGTAATTGCACAATTGCCCAGCCACTATGTAAAACTTAGGATCGGTATCCAACATGCCAAAAATCATTCAGAGGCATCTATAGAGCGGCTGGTGTGTTCATCATGATGTGTGACACAAATTATTATCCTGCGTGGTGATATCAAATAATGATCATTAACTTATTAGTGAAACTTTAGCAGACTTTTCAGCCCACCGATCCTGAATTCCAATCTTTTCTGTCGCACGTTTGACTTCTGTGCCTTCAGAGTGTTTGGAAGATGAAAAATGGGAAACAGAACCTTGTAAGATGTAAAAGCAAAAAACTGCGGATGCTGGAAATCCAAAACAAAAACAAAAATACCTGGAAAAATTCAGCAGGTCTGGCAGTATCCGCGGAGAGGAACACAGTTAATGTTTCGAGTCCGTATGACTCTTCAACAGAACTAAGTAAAAATAGAAAAGCGGTGAAATATAAGCTGGTTTAAGGGGGGGTGGGACAGGTAGAGCTGGATAGAGGGCCAGTGATAGGTGGAGATAGCCAAAAGATGTCATAGACAAAAGGAAAAAGAGGTGTTGAAGGTGGTGATATTATCTAAGGAATGTGCTAATAGGTGACATTAAGGGTAGAAAGCAGGATAAGCAAGGTACAGATAGCCCTAGTAGGGGTGGGGTGGGGGGAAGGGATCGAAATAGGCTAAAAGGTAGAGATAAAACAATGGATCGAAATACATTTAACAATAATGGAAATAGGTGGGAAAAGAAAAATCTATATAAATTATTGGAAAAAGGGAGATCAGAAAAGGGGTGGGGATGGAGGAGAGAGTATATGATCTAAAATTGTTGAACTCAATATTCAGTCCGGAAGGCTGTAAAGTGCCTAGTCAGAAGATGAGGTGCTGTTCCTCCAGTTTGTGTTGAGCTTCATTAGAACATTGCAGCAGGCCAAGGACGGACATGTGGGCAAGAGAGCAGGGTGGAGTGTTGAAATGGCAAGCGGCAGGGAGGTCTGGGTCATGCTTGCAGACAGACCGAAGGTGTTCCGCAAAGCGGTCACCCAGTCTGCGTTTGGTCTCTCCAGTGTAGAGGAAACTGCATTGGGAGCAGCGAATGCAGTAGACTAAGTTGAGGGAAGTACAAGTGAAATGCTGCTTCATTTGAAAGAAGTGTTTGGGCCCTTGGACGGTGACATCTTTTGGCAATCTCCACCTATCACTGGCCCTCTATCCTGCTCTACCTGTCCCAACCCCCCTTAAAGCTGCTTATGTTTCACCTCTTTTCTATTTTTCCTTAGTTCTGATGAAGAGTCATTCGGACTCGGAATGCCACTGCATTGCCAGCTTTCCAGGCCACAAGACTCATTAACCGGCAGTGTCAAAAGGCAGTTTGTTCCTTCAGATTTCAACACAAAACCATTCATTACATTCACATAGCCAAAGGAAAGAGTTGTACCCACTTGGCCCTGGCATTGTGTATGGAGGGGCTGCTGTTTCTATCTCAGCTTTGTTCCCAGTGAAGACTTCACATTGACCGCCTTTTTGGGAGCTACTTGATTAAAAACCCATATCGCATTGTCACTCCACTAACAGGCAATCTCTTGCTATCTTTCTCTCTGTGGAGTCCCTGAAGAATTCCTATTTGCATTTGCAAAGAAGGAAAATATTAAAGAGGATTAGGCTGAAGGTAAGCTTCAAAAGCTAATTACTAAATTAATTACAATTACAAAAAGATCCTTCACTAAACCTTGTCTTTAATTTCTGTGCAAATCTCCGATTGTTATTCCATTAATGTGGAAATTTCTATTGCTGATCATACCAAGTAAATCTCCAAACACAGCAAAATATTAAAACAAGATTTACTTGGTTTCAAATTGTATGGTTACGGTTTGTAGATAAGGAAGCTTCTTCCTTGGAATTTATTTGACTTTTAAATGAAGGGATGTGGAATTTGTGAGAATAGACATCCAAAATGGCAGCACAATGTGGTTCTGCTGATTTTTTTTTAACAATAGAGCTGTTACTCAAGAATTTTATGGATGTAATCTGTAACTTATCGATTCTTTCAATTCATGGCTTGAATCTTGTTAGATAAGGTTCCAGTGCATAAGTTGATGTGCTCATTCAAGGTTAGAAAAGTCAATGTTGAGATTTCATCACGTGTGGCAAAGCAAAATACTATGAGGATGCTGTTGACTCCTGTCAAGTTACCACATGGTGTAAAGGCTGAGTAGTTACCCGTAACTTAATGTATATGGCGTTCAACATATTGAGCCTTTGGTACTCAATGGGACAGTAAAGGTTGTTGTTAGTCATTTCTTGCTGTTTGGAAACACACCCTCTGATTTCTCCCTCAGGAGATAAGGGACCATAGCAATAAAGCGTGACACTAACCGATAGTTTAAAATGGGAACTGTAATCATACACCAGCAATCAAACTATCTCCCGGGCCTGAATTTTCAGCTTGGCGGGTGGGTGCGATTGGCAGAGCCGGGAGTGGTTGGAAAGAGGATCGTCGACCGCGATCGGCCCCCCGAATCCAACACGATCGGTGCTGCCTGGGTTGGGGGCGGGTGGGGGGGCAGCGGGAGGGCGGTACCCACCTAAGTTAGCGCAGGGGCTGGTGGGGGGGGTGGGGGGGGCGGTGTGGAGAGCGTGGAATGAGGTTTCCAAAAAAATGCAAAGACCGCTTGGCCTTTCAGAGAGCTGCCTCGGGGAGCTGAAGAATTCAAACACACAAGATAAAGGGCAGAAGCTTACGCTCAGTGGGCGTGATGCGCGTACCTGACCCGCTGGAGCGTGGAATGTCGCGCATCGACATCTGCTGACATCAATGCTCAATTGCGTGATAGCTTGGTTGGCGGACGCGTTCCGGAGACAGCAGCGCGCCCGCTGTCAACTGAAAGGCCTGCTAAGGCCATCGAGTTATTAATTAAATTGAAATTTTCGTTGCCCGTCCAATCGGCGGGCGGAAAGGCCAAGCGGCCTTTGCGCTTTTTTGGAAACCTCATCCACGGGCGGGATGAGGTTTCCAAAAGCAAATAAAAATAAAATAAAAATGTCATTTTTCATTGATAACGTGTCCCTGCTCATGACAGAGTCACATGAGGGGACATGTTTTAAATACATTTTTATTTAAATTTTTAGAAAAAAAAAATCTCTTCGTCTCCCCGGGGCAGCTCCCGTGCCTCGTGGTGGGGGGTGGTGGTGGGGATTATTGCAGCTCCCAACCGCGCACGTGCCTGAAGTTTGTACACGGCTGGCTCGCACTCCCCACCCCCGCGCTCAGCGCTGCTGCTCATGTTTCATGCTGGGCGGGCCTGAACTGAAATCGTGGCGCGGAACCAATCGCGGGTGGCAGTTGGCCTTCCGATCGTCCCTACCCACCCCTCCGCTGAGCACCCCGCACCAAGGGCAAAATCCTGCCTAAATATTTTAAAAACCAGGAAAAAAAATACCAACACATCGGAAATAATCTCTTTATTTGAATCTCCGAAACTCACACTCTCCTCTCACTGATGCAAACAAACTCCCACCAGCCCCCCACCACCCCACCTCCCCACCCCCGACCCCCCCCGCCCCCCAATCCCCTCATTGTTTCAATATGAAACTCCCGCTCTTTTCTCACTGTTTAAAATTGTGAAACTCTAGGCTCACCTCTTGCTGCTTCAAAGCGGGAATCCTCCAGCAACTACTCTCACTGTTTCAAACTGAGAAACTCCTGGCTCTCCTCTCACCGTTTCAAACAAACTCCTATCCAAACTGAACGACGGAAACCTCATCCCGCCTTTGGATGAGGTTTCCTGCAAAACACAAAGCCGCCCGGCTCTTTCGCCCTCCTGCCAACTGTGAGGTTGGATGGGCAGCGAAAAATCCCAGCCAAGAGCAGTGTTAATGGGCTTAATAGCCCCTCTTAATTGTCAGTGAGCGAAAAATTCTACCCTCCGAGTTTATCACGCGCTCGCGGACCGAAATATTGGGCGATATGTGCGTGATGGCATCGGGACGCTCGCCCAATGTTGTCGCCCGCTATTTTAACCTCGCGTGTGCTGGGCACGCGCCCGCATGCCAAGCGAAAGGTTCTGCCGCTGCTGGATTCCCTTTTTTTATTACTAAATCAGTTCTTTGCTTGTGAAGCAATATTAAAAAATGCAAAGTAGATACCAATCTGTTTTTGATTATATCAGCAGAGTATAATGGAATATAATTAGATCAGACTGAAGGCCTTAAAGTTATTGATCAATAGTTGAGTGCTTGGTAGAAGAATCATCATTTAAATGTATTCTTTTTTTGCTGCATTTCCTGTCTATTTGGTTACATCTTGATAAGCTAGTTGCATGTTCACGTGCTATCATTTCTGATTTGGGTACAAATCGCTTAGTTCCAATGAGAAGGAGCCAGCTACAACCCAACAGCCACAGAGGCAACAGCACAAGCCTTTTCTATAAGTGAGTAACAATGCATGAAGCAAATAACCAATCAACAAAAGGAGTTAAGTCAAATATTTGAATACCACGTCCTACTGTTCATGAAAACTCAATCAGATTTGGTTTACATGCTCCTTTTCTTTCTCCCAAGCTGCTAAACGCTTTCTTTGTCAGACTTTCAGCTGTTTGGTTTCCATTATAATGTGTTGCTATAGTTACGAGAAGCTGAAATCTAAAAGCAGCTCCAATCTTTTGGTGTGGCCGCAATGACTAACGAACTCTGCCTCCATTTTAACAGAGTGGCCCCAAGACTTTTACCCCTTCGCAAGTTTAACTGTGAAGTTTCTTATTCTGCAACCTACTGTAGAATGCGGTAATATCCAACAACAATAACCTGCATTTATATATCACTTTTTAATGCAGTGTGGTGCTGCACGGGAGCGTTGTCAAACAAACATTGACACCGAGCAACACAAGGAGATGTTAGGCAGATGGCTAAAAGCTCCTCATAGAGGTAGTTTCTAAGGAGGGTGTCAAAGGAAGAGGGAGAAGTATCCCCCCAAACCTATACTAACTGGCTGATTCCCAAGTGAAGTCTGCCGTCCCTCCAAACCCGCAATAAATACATTAAATACGTCCCAAAGTGCTTCACAGCCGATGAATTAATTTTGAATTGTGGTCGCTGCAACTTTGAAGGTAAATTGTGACAGCTGGTTTGCACATAGCAAGATCCCACAAAGTGCCACTGGAAATTTAAAAAAATTGCAGAATTTGATGGAAATATTAATTTAATGCAGGCGTTATATTAGTGTGGGGGTTGAAGATTGATCAACGTGGTATAGTTGAATCATTTCTTTTTTTAGCTGACAATTATAACTGCCAGGAAGTAGAAAACCTGCTACGATTATGACATTATGACATGCAATATAGATAAAGCTATTGAACAGGAATTTTAAACTGGAAATTCAAAAGAATGTTTAGGGTATAGATTAAACAATTGGCTGCATTCATATACATTACATTGTGCCCTTTATGGCTTTGATAGTCTATCGAACATGTTAGGGTTCAACCGATTTGTGAGGTTGACCTCTCTCCATTGACCTTTGATATTGGACTTATGATTGGCTTGCCCTGGAGTCGAATGGACAATGTCAGTATAAATATACAAGATCACCTTCCAGAATTTGACCTTCTTTGGTAACGCTTCATTCATTTCATAACAGCTCAAGATGGTACTTTTTAAAAAAAACAACAGGCAAGCAGATTGTTTAAAGCTCCTAACTATACATTGGGAAAATATTCCTGCAATAACCTGTGAGCTTGGCAGATTTGCAATGAACAGCAAGCCGGCTTCGATTTTATTAATCTTCCCTTAGAGCTTGAAAATGACCTCCATGCAAAGTGAATATCAAAGAGACACAGGTGGCAATAGGGTGCCACTGCCCTCCACATGTGTAGACCCGCCACAATTCTAAGAGAAATCACTGTGTACTCCCAAAAGGCTTTGAAGAATATCAACAACCTGTACGTCTTCAACACTCACAAATAATCACTTTGTCAGTTCAAAACAAGATGTCCAGCGACTGCTTGAGGGTTTCTCTCATCATAAGTGATGTTACCCTTGGGCTGATATTGCTGGCAGAGGTGTTGCTGACTGCTACTGCTGACCCCACTGGACTACCTGGATGCTGGGTGCGGTCAGTTGATGTACAGTACGTGTTTTCGATGGGTAACTAAAAATGTGTTCACGGACTGACTGCAATATGATCGCATCTTGTGGTAAGAAGTGTGGCACTGGAGGGCATCTTGAAGTGGGCTGCTCCTTTCAAAGTGTTGGCGTACAAGAGAATCAGACCCCTTTATAGGAGGATAAGCTGACCAGACTAATTTTAGTTGTTCCAGACCATGGCCTCAGAAGGTTCCACTCCTGTCTTTTCCCTGACTCATATGCTGTTCATCAGAGCGGCGTCGGGTACAAAGGCAACAAAATTATACCAAACTTTTATCAAACACTGGTTAGCTGGAGTATTGTGTCCAACTCTCAGCAGCACAGTTAGGAAGAAAGTCAAGGCCTTGAAAAGGGTGTAGAGGAGATTTGTGCGAACAGTATCGGGAATGAAATACTCCAGGGGCAGAATTTTCTGGAAGGCGGTGCGGGGGTAGTTGGGGGGTGGGGGTTGTTGGGGGTGGAGGGGGCGGAGTGGGAACAGGCGCAGACCCCCGATCACTGCTTGTGAAATACGCTGGGCGGGTTTTACAGGCCAGAGGGTAGGCGATCAGGGCAGGCCAGGCCGGAGGGTAGAGCAGGGGGCCAGTTGCCCCTTGTTTTTCCACCGACTGCCTTGCTGCCCTCCTCGGGGAGGTGGCAGCACAGGGGGAGGCGCTGTTTCCCCAGGATGGGAGGAGGAGACTCCCCCACATGATGAAACGTGCCTGGGAGGAGGTGGCGGAGGTGGTGAGCTCCCGTGATGTGGTGCGGCGCCCTTAGATCCAGTGTCACAAGCGCTTCAATGACTTGTTGCACCCTGGCAGGGTGAGGACAATGTTGGCATTGGCTATTTAACCCAGCAGGTTGACTTACCCCACTGCTCCCCCACACCGCCCCCACCCCTCCCCCTCCCCTCCAAGTCTGAGTCTTGAATCAACTGCATTGAATCATTGACACCATGTGTCCTTTGCTGGGTGGGCCAGCAGATACTGTCCATGCTGAGGTCAGCCTGAAAGGGTGATGAAGAGATGGGTTCTGCGCCCGTAGTATGTGTTACACTGAGACCCATAGTACTGTTTTGGGGGCAACCTGGAGGAGCTGCACCTAGGTGCAGTGCTTGAACTACAGGACATGTCCAAGTCAAGGTGATGACATGCTGGGAGGGGGAGCTTCAAGGTGGAGTGGCAACGAACCATCTGCTGCCCTCTGCGCCCCATGTGCTTGTGCCTCCTTGCTATGGAAGGATATACCGTGTGGTGCCTAATGTAGGCAGCATGTGGCCAAGGGGTGGGTGGGGGATTGGGGAACGGGCCTAGCATCTTTGTGTGAGTGTTCAGCGGGGTGAGGAGGCACTAGAGCCCTGACATGTCCCACTCTGGTTGGGATGGGCCATGCGCGAGGAGAGTCCATGTACAATTTACACAAATCAACGCTCGTCTCTCATTTTCAGGAGAAGAATGCTCATAACCCTGCAGAGCGTGTGAGGACTGATAGCAGCCAGACGCAGTTAGCCGTTCTCAGCCGGTTTGAGCAGGAGGCCCTGGATTTGGAGAGGTGCCATGTGCCCAGGTCCACTGGTGCCAGTGAGGCTGGGGTGCCATGGCCAGGTATTTATGCCCAGCAGTGAGGTCAGCATTGTTCACCCAACAGCCATAGCACTGCTGAATGTTCAGTGATTTAATGTTGCAACATAGCTTGACCATTGTTTATGGAAGGATGAGCGCATAATGATCCGGGGGTCAGGGATGCTCTTTGTCATTGTCTCCACGTTAACAGATCCAATGTCCTTGTTCTTCCTTTCAGCATCAGCGGATCAGGGCTGGGAGGAGGAGCAGCAGAGGCCCCACCTCACACCTGAGGGACCTGAAGCCTCACCTGTGTCACACCATCTCTGCCAGGCAGGCACCAGCGCAGATACCAGCACCTCGGTGGGAGTTAGTGTTCCCGGGCACAGCGGTGAGGGCACTTCACAGTCGCTGGAGGAACTGACAGAGACAGAGAGTGCCCATGGTGCCAGGAATCGGAGGACTGCAGGGGACCAGGCACACGCTCAGTCGGTGCTTGACGATGTGCCCCTGGAGTCATCTGCAATGCAGCAGGGGTATGAAATGTGGCCGGGTGTGCGGGAGCATCTGGGGGAGATACATGAGGCTATGCTTGGCTTGGTCTCCGTGATGGAGGAGTCTTCGCAGACGCTCACCAACACAATGAGCCCATGTCCGAGCGCCAATGGTCCTCCATGGAGAGAGTGGCGACCCTCGTGGAGAGGCTCCTCCAGGAGACCAATTAGGGTTTCCTGGGGATGTGCTCTGACCAGCAATCCCTCACATTGGTATTGACTTCAGCTGGTCAGTGCCAGTGGGAGATAGTGTGGGCACCAAGTTTCCCAGCTCGGTGCCCATCCATCCACGGTGAGCAGGGAGGTGCGAAGCAACTCACGTCGGCGCAGCAGCTGCCTGTTGTCTCTGCGGGCACCTCTCAGGGCGCTCCGGATGAGGATGGCAGCTTCTCTGCCCCTCTGCCAGTGACCATATCATCCGGTGAGGCTGCGATGACTGGGGTGATGCCAGCTGTGGAACTGGCAGCTCCCTCCCAAGCGGGGCCAGCACAGGCTCCACGGGCCAGACGACGACTGCCAAGGTCATCGATGCCGACAGGACAGTAGGGTCAGCAGGCTGGCTCAGATGCCACTCCCAGCGATGGGGCAGCACCAAGACGTAGCACCAGGAAATGTAAACATAAGGCACCTTAGGCACACCACGGGTTTTTCACTGGTGCTTTTGTGTTGGCCCGAGATGAGGTCTTTATGATTTACTTTGAATTGGAACACCAATGTCATTTTGTTTCATTAAGTTTCTTTGCCTGTGATATTAAATTCAGGCTGAGGGTGCCTCTTCTGCATGTGTGTGGTTTCCAAAAATGTTAGGAGTGCTTTGTGGGATATTCAGCTTTATTAACAAGGCCCTTAGTTACTGTTCCTAACCTGGAAGATTTGGCACTTAGATATTGAGTTTGGAGCCTACAGCCCAGGCTTGTCCTGATGGACCATCTGTGGTGTTCTAGCTGAAGGTTCGTTGGATTAAAATCTCCCGGGTGTCCCTGCCTCCCTGCAGTTTGCCTGGGTCAGCGTCTACCCCCTCAGCATTTCCCTGTGTGTGCTCATCCTCGGACTCACTGCTGGGCTCTCCTTGTGCAGCCGCAGCCACTGCGTCAACGTCTTCATCGTCCACTGTGTCCCCCCTTTTCCATCGCAAGATTGTGCAGAGCGCTGCATGTAACCACTATCACCGACACATGATCTGGGCGGTACTGGAGTGCTCCCCCTGTGCGGTCCAGGCACCGGAAGCGCATCTTGGGATGACCGATGACTCTCTCCACCGCAGCCCTTGTGGTGCTGTGGCTCCTATTGTACCGCTGCTCAGCTTCTGCTCTTGGATGGCGGAGAGGCATCATGAGCCACCTTCTGAGGGGATAGCCCTTGTCACCCAGCAGCCATCCATCCAGCCGGGCTGGAGCACTGAAGAGCCTCGGCACCTGGGAGTGTGAGGATGTAGGTGTCGTGGGAACTGCCTGGGTACCTTGCACAGACTTGTAGAGTCAGCATCCTGTGATCACACACTATCTGCACGTTCATGGAGTGGAAGCCCTTCCTGTTGACGAAGGCACCGGGCTCACCTGCTGGTGCCTTGATGGCCACATGTGTACAGTCTATAGCACCTTGGACACGGGGGAAGCCAGCAATGGCTGCGAAGCCTCTGGCTCACTTTGTCTGGCTTGCCTGGTCCCAACGGAAGTGGATGAAGGTCAATGCACACCCAAACAGAGCATTTGTAACCTGCTTGACACAAGTGTGGACAGCTAATTGGGAGACACTGCAAAGATCACCCACCGACCCCTGGAAGGAGCCAGAGGCATAGAAGTTGAGGGCAGCTGTGACCTTTAGAGCCACTGGCATGGGGTGTCCACCCACACAGTTCGCGGAGATCTCAGGCCCAATCATCTGACAGATATATTTGATTGTCTCCCTTGAGAGGCGGAGCTCCTTCGGCACTGCACCTCAGACATATTGGGATAGCGGCTTTGCCGCCTGTATACCCTGGCAGCAGGATAGTGGTGTCTTCTGTGGCTCCTTCCACTTTGGTCTACCTATTGGCCCTGCACCCCTTGTGCCTGCGCCTGTCCTCCTGAAGGTGGCTTCCCTGGAGGCTGAATGTGCACTCCTGGCCTCCTCCCCCTTCTAGCCCTCCCTTCCTCCTCAGAGCAACTCTCCTACAGTGGACAGATCAGCTCCCATTCCCAGGTTAAGGGAAGGCTTCTAGAAACCTGCAGGCCCAGAAAAGATTCCTCACTGCAGAGCGCTGACCTGAGGGTTAAGAGTCCAGACCAAGCAGCTGGTATACATTTTGAAGTGTTGCAGATCACACAGCCAAGTATCAGTAACTTTGAAAAATCAATACTTGAGAGCACACTTGTGACCCCACTGAGCCCTCTTATCCCGCCCGTGGATGAGGTTTATACAAATGTCTCCTACCCACCTGCCCGTTGCACCCGTGCGCCGAAAAATCGGCGTCGATCGGTGAGTCAAGGGCCTTAGGTGGCCCGTTAATTAATGGCGGGAGCGCATCGGAGATCATCACGCGCCTGCAATGAAATATCGTGATAGCGCGTGGAGACATCGGGACGCTCGTCTAACATCATTTTACACGCAGATGTGCGGCCCCCCCCCCCCGCACGCCAAAGGGATAATTCTGCCCCGGGTGTGTATCAACTGTAGAAACTGGGGTTGTTTCCTTACAGCAGCTGGTTAGGAGGAGTCAAAACACAAAATGCTGGAAATACTCAGCATATTAGGCAAGCGTCGGTGGAGAGTGAAACAGAGTTGACAGCTGGAATTTTCTGCTTCGGGACTAAGTCCAGCAGTGAAGGCAGCGAGTCGGAGTGACTTCCACTGTAGAGTGGGAGTGGGAGAGCATGCCGAGTCGCACGCTGCTCTCCTCATTCATTATGTAGCTGCGAGGTTCACGCTGAGGCTCATGGGGTGGGCAGGAAGTCGCACACCCCCCAGCGTCATGTCAGGGCGCCATATTTAAGGGGCATCCGGACAGCCATTCGTTCATCGCACCAGGGCTTAAGGAGACAGAACATGTCTATTAGTATCAGGGTCCAGCAGAGGGGGTTGCAAACTGTGCCCAAACACTGGGGCCCGGGGCTAGCGGGTGGGGGGCCCGGGTTCAGTGTTTTAAATAGAGTTTCTCGCCGTTCAGCCTGAGCCAGGCCGAGCCAAAGACTGGCTTAAAAAAAATCAGAGCCGGATAGTTCGGATCTTTTTACAGCTGGTCTGTCAGTGGCAGTGTCAACCTCACTGATCTCCTGCCGATCTTCAGGCGGCTTTGTGGGTCCCTTTTTTTTTGAAGATGTCCAGAAAACTGAAGCTGTCCAAAGGTTAACAGAAGCACATCGACTGTCAGGAGAGTGTTCTTGCCTGAAGATTGCTAAGTGAAATGCAATTTTAGAACCAATCGGAGTGTGCTGGAGGGGTGTTGGGGGGCGGGTCTGTGGGGGACGTTTAGCTACAGAGTCGAATTTTTTGTAAAGGTAGTGATTTCTTCGGAGCCAATTTCCTAACATCAGTTGATTGCTCTGTCATTAACTATCCTGAGAGAATCAGCAGTCGGTCCCAATTTCATCATTGTTACAGTCAGCCTGCCTACTGAAGCAGGTGTAATGAATGAAAGACGGAACCTACATTTATGCACCAGCTTTCATAATTCCCCAAATTGCTTTAAGAGCCAATTAAATACTTTTGAGCCAATTAAGTACTTTTGAGTTGCTGTCACTGGTATAAGGTAGGCAATGTCCTCAAATGGCAGAACAAGCTCGAGGGGGTGAATGGCCTGCTCCTGCTCATAATACATATGTTCACATGCCATTGTGAGATGGGTGAGATGAAGTGGGCTGGGTGGACCTTTGTTATCCATAATTATCTTGCAAACAGAGGGTGGAATCATGGCTGGAGACTTGTTTATTTTGTTTCTAATGAAAGTTTACTGTGAGTGGCCTTTGTGGGGTGAGATTGCCAAGGCAGGAGTGCGTAATGGGTTCATAGTGAATCAATAACCTGTTTTACACTGCACAATGATTCTTAAGACTCTTTTCCATTGACTTCAATCTTGTCCTTTTGTATACTTACCTATTATCCCACTCTATGAGTTTTTTTGAGGTACTGAAATATTGTGATAAAGTTGTATTGTATAGTAAGTATTGAAAATATACTGTAGTGAGAAGCAGCAATCAGCAGAATCTTCAGAGTTGCTGATCAAGAAAACACAGATACAACTGTGAACCATTTAGTCTTTGTCCTGTGGTCTCTTAAAAGTTGTGTCACACAGAGACACCTGAGGGCTTCAATGCTTCTCACTGACTGTGAAGACCTATGTTGTTCAATTATTTCATTTTGTTGCTCAGGAGGAATTTGATCTTTCTACCCCGTGAGATTATTGATAAAATAAAATTCAATTATACCCTTTGAATGAAATAATTTTATTGAATAATATCATGCATCCATGCAGAGGAAAGTCATCTTCTACTTCTACAGAATGGAAAAGATCTTGTGCAGTTTATCTGGTTGCAAGTATTGAATCTTTCCCCTAGAAATGAGTTTACTGTCACCATGTCCATATGGTATAATGTGCAGAACATGTTAATGAGGGCTGATACCAAAATCAATGTTATCGTCTGTTATCATCTGCACAGTGTTATAAATAACTAATGGGATATTTTCCTGTTAAATTAACAATATTGCACAATGCTGTTAAAGTAAAATTTGTACTTTCTGCTTTGTTTAATAGTCACAATGGAATCGCCTATGGGGCACACACAAATTAATACTGCATTACATCATTGCTGACTTTAATATTAATGACCCACGCTGCATATATTTCCAATGATATTTGTAACCAGATGCCAACAATAGGCATTATCATTTTACTAGGTCCTTTCCATGATTGTTTGACGAATTTATTGGTGAGCCTTGAAAGAGCAAAAATTATCATGCATGATTGAGGGGGAGAGTCAAAGGGGTCCGGTAAAAGGAGAAGCACCGGGGCTCATGATTTCTCTCCCTGGCCCCAATGGGAAGGCAGGGAGCTCTGGCCCCACGCTTCAGCGATTCCTCCATGGAGAAATTCCTCCAGGCCGTCCTCTTTCCCAGGGTTGGCAGCAGGTCTGATCATGGCAGCCTGGGTGGAGGTTGCCAGGACGGTCAGCACTGGTGGGGTCCACAAGAGGACAGTACCACAGTGCAGGAAACAGATGAATGAGCCCATCCATTCAGCTAGGGTAAGCGAACGTTCTACTCACTCCAAACTCAACATCACCACCCATTTTGTGGTTCTATCATGGGACGTGGGCTTCGCTGGCAAGGCCAGCACTTTTGTTGCCCATCCCTAATTGCCCTTGAAAAACTGGTGGGGTGCTGCCTTATTGAACTGCTGCAGTCCATGTGGGATGCTGTTAGGGAGGCAACTGCAGGATTTGGACCCAGCCAAAGTGAAGGCATAGCCATGGGTTGTGGAGTAGAGGGCAGTTTGCAGGTGATGCTGTTCCCATGTGTCTGCTGCCCTTGTCCTTCTAGCTGGTAGATGTTGCGGGTTTGGAAGATGCTGCTTAAAGAGCCTTAGTGATTTGCTGCAATGCAGTCTTGTAGATGGTACACACTGCTGCCACTGTGTCGGTGGTGGAGGGAGTGAATATGGATGGGGTGTAAAAGTGGGCTGCTTTGCTCTGGATGGTGTTGAGCTTCTGGAATTTTTATGAAGCTGCACTCATCCAGGCAAGTGGAGGGTATTTCATTTCATTCCTGAAGTGCTTTGTAAGTGTTGGCCTTGCTTTGGGGAGTCAAGAGGTCAGTTATTAGCCACAGAATTAGCAGCCCACGACCTGCTCTTTCGTCAGATGTGCTCACAGTCCATCTATGTGTCTTTATACAGGAGAGAGAGAGAGAGAGAGAGAGAAGGCAGGAGGTGGGATGCCTGTGCTCAAAAACCTCAATCAATCATCCTCAAGGAAGGCAAATGCAATGTTGGCATTTATTTCAAGAGGACTAGAATATAAAAGCAGGGATGTGCTGCTGAGGCTTTATAAGGCTCTGGTCAGACCACATTTAGAATATTGTGAGCAATTTTGGGCCCTGTATCTCAGGAACGATGTTCTGGCCCTGGAGATGGTCCAGAGGAGGTTCACGAGAACGATCCCAGGAATGAAAGGCTTAACGTTTGAGGAACGTTCGAGGACTCTGGGTCATACTCAATGGAGTTTAGAATGATGAGGGGGGAATCCGATTGAAACTTACAGAATACTGAAAGGCCTGGGTAGAGTGGACGTGGGGAAGATGTTTCATTAGTAGGAGAGACTAGGGCCCGAGGGCACAGTCTCAGAGTAAAGGGAAAACCCTTTAGAACAGAGATGAGGAGAAACTTCTTTAGCCAGACAGTGGTGAATCTATGGAATTCATTGCCACAGAAGGCTGTGGAGGCCAGGTCATTGAGTGTATTTAAGACCGAGATGGATAGGTTCTTGATTGGTAAGGGGATCAAAGGTTATGGGGAGAAGGCGGGAGAATGGAGTTGAGAAACTTATCAGCCATGATTGAATGGCTGAGCAGACTTAATGGGCTGAATGGCCTACTTTCTGCTCGTATGTCTTATGGTCTAATTTGGGCAGCAGTCTGCCAAGCTGGCAGGTGAGGATCAATACCGTGCCTGTGCCAAGGTTGAGGTTGGCCTGTCCCACGAATCTAGCGAGGAAGCATGCATTAACTTGAGACCTTTGGAAATCAAGGCGATTGATGTGAATGTTTGAGCCAGCCTCGGCAGTCACTCACTCTCTCCACTCTCCATTCTAGGTGCCAGCAGGAAGGGGGGGAGGCCAGTCCCCGTGCCGAGGAAAGAAGCCCCAGGACACCTCGGAGGAAGATGACAAATACTTCACACCTGTGGAGCTATCTTGGCATTCACTTGCACCCTGCACCCTCCACCAGCCCAGAGACATACACCTCGGTGGATCATATATCAAGTTTAGGCTCAGGCTTGCGCTCTGGTTGTCACCGCACAGGCACACGTCCGCAGCAGGCAGAGGCAGTGACAGCCAAAGTCTCCGGCACTCAGAGGACTGCTGGAGAAGACGCCCCTGCTAAGTCAGTGTCAGGTGACGTGCCTCTGAAAGTGGCCCTAGAAAAGATGCTGGAATATCAAAGAGACGTACAGGAAGTTCAGTCAGAGCTGTCAGAAAACAGGATGACACGAGAGAAGGAGGAGTGCATCCATGTGCTGTCTGACGCTCCAGTATGTGAATGCACGGAAGCCTACATGGGAAAGATGGTGGATGCCATGGAGACCAGGGCCAGCGGGTTCTGCCAGATATGCGCTCGCACCTGCACTCCATTGCTACAACCATGGGTGCGTTTCTGCAGTGGCTAGGCGAGAGGGATATGGGGCACCTCGACCTCCGCCCAGGTGTGCCTTCTGCTTAGGAATCGGGCCCCCAAAGGGAGGAGGAGCATCAGGCAGACACCCTGGGAGCATCCACCCAGATCACTCAAAGGGTGTCCAGGCATTCCCAATCCCCTCTGCCTGTGACCCCATCAACCCATCAACTCTAGCTGCTCAGGCCATGGACTGTGCACCTGCCCCTTAGCAAGAGATCCAAAGAAGGCCGGAGACCTCTAGGCCTTGGACCACCAAGGATGCCCACCAAAGTTATCACAGACAAGGGGGCATAGTAGTCAGCAGGTTGCCTCCACCTCTGCTGTGGATGTCGGGAAGGTACCCAGGTGAAGTGGTCGAGTTAGAAAATTTAAGGCTGGAATCTTCCAGCCCGTGGTGGGGCTAGCGAGTCATTGAAATCTCCATTCAAACTGGTGGGACTGGAAGATCCCGCTGATGTGAGGGGCAGGAAAATTCCGGTCTCCTCAAAAGGCGGTGGAAGCAGAATCTTGGAATATTTTTAAGGCAGTGCTAGATAGTTTCTTGATTAACAAGGGGGTGAAAGGTTATCGGAGATAGGCAGGAATGTTGGGTTAATGTTGCATTCAGGTCAGCCGTGATCTCATTGAAGGGCGGAGAAGACGCGAGAGGCCGAGTGGCCTATTCCTGCTCCTAACTCGTATGTTTGTAAGTTTGTATGAATGAGCACTGGTGGCCAGGTGTACAATCACTGTGTGTAGTTTTAGCACTTTTAAATATATGCTAGTTTGCCCTGATTGGAATTCTCCTGGATTCAGTCTTGCTGCTGGTTATTGTAATAGTCACGTGCACTCCAATCCTTCCAGGTGAAGGACATCCAGGGGGACTGTGGAGGATCTTCCTCTCTCTAATGTATGCCTGCCCTTTGACAAGGGTGATGAGCTCCATATGTGAGAAGCCTCCCACTCAAATTAGTCCACGTCCCTCCACTGCCCTTGAGACTCTCTGAAGAGGCCTTTTGCCTTGTCATAATAGAATGACTAACCACATGAGCCTTTGTCAAGCAGGTCCATTCCCCTGGGAGGATGGAGATTTACAGTCGCGAGTTGGCTGCTATTCATCTGCTTGTACTTTGTGGGCATCCATGTCCCTTCATTCCTTCTTTCTTAACTCTGAATGGAGCTGAAGGCAAATGGTTCAGAGTGAAGGGCGGCTCTACACCTTGCTGGGATGTTGTACTGAGAACCCTTTCTGGGCCAGACCTGCTGCCATGTGGTCTTCACCAGGCAGTGAAGATTTGCAAAGCCAAAAGCTCTCATACAGTTTCCACATGATTTTTAGGGTTCCCCAGTTGTTCTGACCTTCAATTCCACCTACCCAAGCAAACCTTTCTCCCATCTCAATGTTTTGCAGTTGAACATCAAGGGCATTGCCTTGCTGGTGAGCTTCCTGTGTCTCAGGGTGGGGTGTGTAACATTTGAGACTGTTTCTTCTACCACCTTTTACCTTCCTATGTTACCCACCAACTTGACCCCATCACCATCGACCCCAAATGTGACCTTCATTTTCCCCTTGGTAATCCTTGAACTTCCCCCCATCATCCTGGACCCTATCACTGCCAATCTGGACATGCATCCCCTCCCCACTGAGCCCACCCAAGTCACTGTGCCTATGCCCACTCCGATCCTGCCCACTCCTGTAATCCGTGCCACCATTCATGTCCATCTCAATAACCCCTCAGCTGAAAACTACATCCGCTACACACAAACTCTGACCCCACCAACCCACCGCATCCCACTTCCCTCTCTCACAGTGACCGTGCCTTCCTACCATCAGCACCCTCAGTTCTCCCCGCCAGGGCATTGACTCAACTGACCCCTCCCTCTGAAACATTCTACCCCCACTCATTCCCCCTTTCTTCTTCATGCTGTCATCTCCCCCCTCTGTCCACTGACACCTCTCCCACCCCCTTGTGTCTTTCACTCAACCCCCACTTTGTGGAGGCAGCACTGACTGGCTGGTAAGTGTTGAAAGTCCCTTGCTGAGTGCCTGCCACATTTATGTAGCTGGGTAACTGAATGGCATCTATTCCTGCTGGCGGGGCAGAAGATTTGACAGGGGCACAAAATTTTGGTTTGTTGGGGTTTGAATGAACGTGCATGAGATGCAAAATGGGTTCCCAATGATCTTCAGGGTGAAAGTTGACCTGCCAGGAAAGTCGAGGGAGGAAGATCCCGACCTTGTTTTCTGACGCTGAGAATCCGATTTTTTACACCTCGCCATATCTTCTGCCCCCACCCGCAATGAATCCCGCTGCTGGCAGGAGGGGGCAATTCCACCCAGTGTTTCAATTTGATGACCCATCGACCTGAAACGTTAATTCTGTTCCCCTCCTCAGATGCTGCCTGACCTGCTGAGCATTTCCAGCACTTTCTGTTTTTATTTCGTATTTCCAGCATCTGCAGTGTTTTGTTTAAGGTTAAGAGGAAGTTTGACAGAGGTCTTCAAAATTACCAACCACTTTGATAGAGTAAATAAGGAGAAACTGTTTCCAGTGGCAGAAGGGTTGGCAACCAGAGGGCACAGATTTAAGGTAATTGATCAAAGAACACAAGGGAGAAAAAATATCGGAAATATAGTGCTGGGGGTGGTCAGGGTTGGTGGGGGAAAGTGAGATGCTTCATCTGGAACTTACTGCCTGGAAGCAGATCCAATGATGACTTTCAAAAGAAAATTGGATAAATACTTGAAGGGAAGAAATTGGCAGAGCTAAGGGGAAAGGGCAGGAAAGTAGGACCAACGGGATAGTCTTTCAGACAGATACAATGGACTGAATGGCCTCTTTCTATGCTGTATCATTTTAAGATTTCATGGCCTCCAGTTCACTGGATGGGGATGAGGGGCAATGGGGAAAGGGGGGGCTGATTGGGACTAAGGAAATTTCTGATGCCATAGGCCGTGTTTGGGATGGATGGAAGCTCCATTGGGAAGTCACAACAAAGAGGATTTTGGCAGTCATCACCATTCAACCTCTGCTGGGAAGTTGCCATTGGGGCCCAAGATTATTCAGGACCGAAATTTTCCATTTAAAAATATTACCAGGAACATCTCCATATTTCAATGTGCTGCCCAATGATAAATGCAATTATTTGGAACATTAATTACGTGGTAGATGCAGACTCTTAATTTACAAAACAGAAATGAAGAGTGTGGGTAGTTAAGTTTAAGTAGCGGAAGGTTGTCATATAGTTAGCCTTTTACCTTTGGATTATCTGATAAAATCGAATTAGAGTGATGGGAGGATAGTAATGTGATCAAGTATCATTAGTTAGGGCCGGCCTCCCAGAACAATATGTCTAGTATTTCCTTCCATCCTTTCTGCAGGATATTTATTAATGGGTTGTAACAGAAAAAAAAAGGCTACATATTTCCTTTACAAATTGCAGTACATTTCTCATGACATATTCTTTGGGGTTGTATCAATATATCAGGACTTCAGGTTTCCCAGCTAATTTCGTGCGCTCCAAAAAAAAACCCTTGTTATTTGCTATATATGAAACTAAAATTGAATCAAAATTCCTCATAAAAGGGCAAACTTTTAGGTGTCAATCTGATTGAGGTTGACTTCTGCTTCCTAAAATTCCATTTTATGCTTAGCAGAACACAATGATTAAATTACGGTGAACAAAAAAGTGTGGTATTGATAATGTGCAACTAAATACCATCTTTCTGCATGAATGTTCAAGATAATTGTTGACATTGTTCACTGTCAAAAAAAATGCTGAAATGGAGATATGGATTTTTTTAACAAAAGTTTATTAATACTTCCTTCTCTTTGAAAACTCCAATAAGGCGCTAAAGCTGATAGCCCTATATAAACTACAGTGTTACCTACAAAATTTGTGGCCTAGTTGATGGCACACAATTGCCTCACATATAGAAGGTTGGTGCATTCCTAACTCAAGAGACTTGAGCACAAAATCTAGGCTGACATACAGTACTGAGGAAGTGCTGCACTGTCAGAGGTCCCATTTTTTCCAGAGGAAACAGGGGTCCCATCTGCTCTTTCTGGTAGACATAAAGCCCCCTGTGACAATATTTTGAAGAAGAGCTGTAGCCCTGGCCAATATCTATCTCTCAACCAGTATCACTAAAAAGCAGATGATCATCACCTTACTGTTTGTGGAACCTTACAGTGCACAAACTGGCTGCCATTTCTCCTACATTACAACATTCGAAAAGTATTTTATTGGTTGTGAAGCTATTTGGGATGACCTGAAGTTGCAAACTGAGCTACACAAATGCATTTTACTTCTTTTCTTTTTTGACAATGGCACATTCCAACTTACAGCAGAACCTCAAGTATCCACTGTAATGGAGGAATGGATAATATAAATTAGCAGATAATTGGGAGTCCCTAAATTTGGACTGGAAAGCTATTTAGGACGACCCAAGCGTATGTTTATGTATTAATTAATTGGACATGTTTAAACCACTCCAAGCATTTACATCCTCTGTGGAGAGAAAGACAGAGTTAACATTTCGAGTCCGTATGACTCTTCTTCGGAGCTAAAGGGAAGTAGAAATGTGGTGAAATATATACTGTTTAAGGGGGGGTGGAACAGGTGAAGCTGGGTAGAAGGCCAGCAGTAGGTGGAGGCAAAGGAGAGATTGCAAAAGATGTCATAAACAAAAGGTCAAAGGGTCTCTTTTTTCCCACCACCATCTCCTCCCCCCACCCCACCCCCATTAGGGCCATCTGTCACTTTCCAGAGTGCTTACACTGGTCCGGCCATTATCACATTCTGCTTTCCACTCTTAATGTCACCATTAGCACCTCCTTTAGCCAGAACCACCACGATTAACAATCCTTTGTCCTTTTGTTTATGTCATTTTTACAATCTCTCCTTTGCCTCCACCTATCGCTGGCCTTCTACCCAGCTTCACCTGTCCCACCCCACCCCCCCCTTAAGCAGTATATATTTCACCACATTTCTATTTCCCTTTAGCTCTGAAGAAGAGTCATACGGATTCAAAACGTTAACTCTATCTATCTCTCCACAGAAGCTGTCAGACCTGCTGAGTTTTTCCAGCGCTTTTTGTTTGTGTTTCCGATTTCCAGCATGCGCAGTATTTTGCCTTTATCCAGGCATTTACATCCTGCATCTTCCATTGCTTTGATCTTTCAGTCCATGAGTAACTTCTGACTGCTAGTGTTATTAGCTCAGTCACAATAAAGTGGCTTGGTAAAATTCGAATGCAATCCGCTCTGGGAGACTAATGTTGATATGCAACATTTTTTTTTAAATTAAGAGAAATTGCTGAATAGTGTGACTTTGAAAAGGGTGTGGAAGGGTAGGGGTTGTGGCCTGGGTTGCTTTTCTGACCAATGTGCGTCAGAACCCAATGGGAGTTGGTCCTCTGACCTCACTGGCACCCTCGTCATGAGCTGCCAGCACTGCTCATGTCACCACAGCCAGTTCCCCCAAGGCTGCCTGCCTTACTGGCTGTGCTCTCTAGTAAATCCTGGGCTGCGGGGGATGGTTGGAGTCGGAGACAATTCCTTCTCATCCTGGATCCACAGAGGGTATTTTTTAATCATGAAAGTGCCTATTTTTAAAAAGAAGACACCCCCCAGTGACAACTGGTGAAAAATCCCAAGCAGGGCAGGCTGGATGCTTGCTTGGCCCTCTCATCACCGACGCATTTCTTGACGGGGGGGTCTCCCAGCATGGGTTACTCTCCTAATTTATATAATAAAGGGCCATATGCCTGTTTTTAAAGTCCTCTAGAAATTACGCAGTGGGACCAACGCCAACATCTGGTTAGGCAGTCCCGCTGGGAAATGCGTTTGATTTGAAATCTGTTTTATTCCCTAATATTGGGCTCTATGCATACCAATGTCTAACCTGCATTTCAGGCTTTTGGTTTTATCCCAGCAGCTTTAGTTATTCATTTTCAAAGATTTCTGTTTAAAAATAAATGCCACAGGCCCAAGCATTCCTCCTTCATATTATCAGTCGAGCGTTCTAGGCACCACACACCTCATCATCAACTTGACAAATGGAATGACCCCTGCAGGACTCCTGCCGTGAAATCCCAGCTCCCACTGGTCACCTGACTCCCATGAACATTCCTGCACAGATAACTGAGAATGTAGATAATGGGAGTGTAAGTAATTAGGTTTCCAGCGTACTGTGACTTTGCTGCTGCTTTCCCCTTAAATGGTTAAACCGACAAATACAAAAGGGCACAGAGCAATTTACTGCTTTGGTGGGGCAGAATCTGTCCTCTTGATGTGGGAGTTGACCTTCACCGAAAAGACAGGAGACCCAGTCGGACTGATATAAACACCTGTTGTAAATCCCCAGGCATTTTCTACAGTGATGGAAAACCTGGCGTAGCCACTGAGCCAGTAATTTAATACAACCTGAACTAAATTGGTCAACCGTGATTCTGTGATTATAAACCTTGGTAGTTTGGATTCATGTGATCCTGTGGGGCTGAAGTATAAAATCTGCCTTCGCATTGTAGAGCAGCCCCTGTCAACCTGTTTAAAAGGGACACACATTCACCTGATACCACACATGCTTAATGCTAATTAATGAGAACATGGACACCGATTGATTGTGAATGTATTTAACTCCGTACTGGTGAGGTTTGATTAATGGAACAGGCTAATAAATGGGACAGTTCCATTTGCATATGGGGCATTTCAATTAATCAGCTTCAACTGGCTTGTTCGATCATTTGGCTCCAAGACTGGAATGCTCTCCCTTCTCCTCCTCCCCTGTCGCCCCCACCGTCACTTCTGCTTTTCCACTCACCACCCTTTTTTGCTGTGGACTGATGAACGTCAATCACAGATATACTGAGAGCATGGGCAACTGACTCTGACATGTTGGATCTGAGCTTCTGACGATAATGAGGGGCCCATGACTTTCGGATAAATGAGGCGCAAGAAAATTACGAAGCCATTTAGACCTAGAAATTCAATTGCACCGAGTCCATTTGCTCAACCACAAAATAGGTGATGGTGTGCATGTGGTAAGTCATGCTGGAGATGTGTTGCACGCTATATTAATAAGGGCTGCCTGGTGCCCGCTTGAAAATAGTATTAGACCCATTGCTTAAGAGAATTGGAAGCCTACTAATGACTGTTTCAGGCTGCTTTCTAAAGCTCAATGGCAGCTGGCTGTAGCATTGGCCTTGACACACCTTAGTACATCCTGATGACATGGAGGACGCTATATAATTGAAGGTTTATTTTTTTCTCTATCAAGCTTTTAAATGACTAATATTTTGTCACTTATTTTATACTTTCCGGACTACCACTGTTAAATGAATAGCAGGGAAATTCGCCCCTGACCATAATTTATCCCTTAATCAAAATCACTGAATACGCATTACTTGGTCATTTCCGATCGCTGTTAAAGGGACCCTTGAGCAAATTGATTACCGCAGTTACTTACTTTACAAGTGACTACATTTCAATAGCACTTCATTGGGATGGCCTAAGGTCATGAAAGGTGCTGTAGAAATGTCACTTCCTTCCTTCAGAAGGGTTTCACATTTTGAATTTTTTCTCTGATTATGATTCTTTGAGTGAAAATTCAGAGATTATGCAATACAAAGCATTCACTTATCTAAATACAAGACACAGTGTGATGTTGAATTCATGAACTAGAAAGGAGAACAAATATTGCAATCTGATTTCAAGCAATAGTTAATTTTTTGTAATCTGTTTCTTCCAACCAAAACAGTCAATTAGGGACCAAATCACATCTAAACTGCCAGAGAATACCCAAAATTCAATCGGTAAATGAATCGCTTAACAATTCAATCCAAAACTACTGAAACACACAGGGAAACCATTTTACACTGAAGTTTCTTTTTGAAATATTGTTTTTGAGGTGGAATATGACATTAAATTTCCCACACTTACATGACAGAACCTGTGTCACTGAAGAGGTTTTATTGTGCTTGGGAGAAACTAATTAGAAGCAGCAGCTTAAAGAAAGATCACACTTCACAAATCAGATCAAGTTCCTTGAGAATTTCGCTACTGTAGTGGTTGGGGAAAATGTAGTGAATGTGGAATACAAAAAAACTCTACAAAATCTTTAACTGGATACGCCACAGGAGAAGATTAAGGAGTGTGGATTTAGTGTAGTGGGTAGCGAATTGGATTAAAAACTCTTCAGAAGGGAGGAATTTGACTGCAGGAGTTAAGCGCAGACTTTCAGATTGGCTGCAAGTGGGTAGTGGACAGGTTTCTGCTCTGTGACCCCTTCTATTTACTGTATAAATGATTTGGATATTGGGTGAGAGTGGTACCCAAGTTTGCAGATATTACTGAAATAGCAGTAAATAATTCCAAACAAAATTGTAAAGGGATATTGATAATGTAGTGGATTGACAAAAAAGAGGCTGATGCAACTCAAGAATCAGTAAATCTGCTCTCATGCATTTTGTTTGGCAGGCAGCTTCCCTCAACTGGTATCTTTGTGATTACACCTCCAGCCAGATTTTATCATTGATCGACTGGCTATTGCTTTATAATTTCAGTTATGAAAGCTAAAGCTATTGCTCAGGTGGTAGCACTCTCATCCCTGAGTCAGCAGGTTGTCAGTCCAGTTTCACCCCAGAGACTTGAGCACACAAATGGAGCCTGACATTCCATTGCAGCACTGGGGGCTGTGCTGCACTGTCGACAGTGCCGCCTTTCAGATAAGATGTTAAACCAATGCCCTGTCTGCCCTTTCAGGTGGAGGTAAAGGATCCCGTGGCACTGTTTTTTGACAAAGAGCATGAAAATTATCTGTGGTGTCCTGGCCAATATTTATTCCTCAACTAACATCACTGAAAATATAACAGATAATCTGGCCGTTAAAGCTGTTTGTGGGGCCTCACTCTGTGCAAATTGTCTGCTGGATTTCCTACATTACAATAGTGACTACACTTCAAAGTTACTTAATTGGCTGGAACGCACTTTGTCACATTCTGGAGGTTTTGAAAGTGAGGTTGTGACAGGTCTTTCTTTCCTTGACAGAATCCGGCATATAAAATGAATCCTTAAACCTTAAAAGCGTGTTGCTTCATCATGCAGCGATGTAAGTGATATTTTCCGATATAATTGTGTGGTCCAATCTGATAAATAGGCCTATCAGTGTTACATCAGATAACCCAATTATTTTCAAATAATTATATTTTGCCAAGTATTTAAGGCCCAGACCATTCAGCCTAACAGGACCACACTGTTAATACCTTTGCGAAAAGTTTTAAGAACATTGTTGATGATGCTAAGAAGTGTATCACGGTCATAACACAGGAGATGCATGGATATATGAAATAAAAGTAAACCTCAGGATAAAAGTGCCCAGCATGACAGAATTTTAGAAATTGTATGACTTTCATGAAGAGAAGCGAACAAGAAACAGGTCTTTAAAAATAGAAATGGAGAAAACTTATGGAGAAAAAGTAGACAGAGAGGAAAATACAATTTACTGCCTTCTGGACTCAACAAGTTCAACATTTTCAGACCATGAACTCTGTCCGCCATTTTGATTCTTTTTTTTTTGCCATGTTATGGTTGAAATTGGTTTTTCATGTTTTTGCTTTCGGACAGAGCTGATCATTATTCTGCCATTCACACTCACTCTGGGCAAATACTTTGTTTCTTTACTGCAACCAATACCACTCCCTTTGGCTTTTGTCTCATGACATCTTTGTCATTTAATCTTTCCTGCCCTCCCCCCTCGCCTTACAATGGCATTAAACCCATCACATTTCTACCTTCCTTCAGTTTGGAAGAAAGTCATGTTCAACTCAAAATGTTAATTCTGTTTCTCTCACCACAGATGCTGCCAGACCTGCTGAGTATTTCCAGCACCTTCCATTTTCATGTCAGATTTCCAGCATCTGCACTATTTTGCTTTTATTTTAGTGAAAACGTCAGCTATTTAAAAAAAATCCTCTCCTTAAACACATAAAATATGTGTAAAACGTTGCTTGGTTTGGTTAAAAATAAAATGGACTGGAATTTTCTCTCAGCTGCACTGGAGTGGCTTTCATTGTTAGCCTCACATACAGTTGTCCAGAGATTTTTCATGGGCCTGTCAGCATGGATTTCCGCTAATCTGGTGTTTGTTTCAGTCCAGCGCCCTCTACAGGGGTCCTGCAGCATCTGTGAACAGGACACACGTCAGCGAGGCTCCTCTATCAATCAGATTAAAGTATCCTCACTGAGACACACTGACTGTAAACCAGGAAGTATAAACCAGGAAGCATGAAGCAGGAGTAGAAATTACATTAAAATTATTTACAGGAAGTCAAATAAATTTTGAGAGGTACAAATGGGAAATGGGGTTTGTTAAAGGCTTGATTTTGCAGACAGGTATCTCATAACAAACAATGAACTTTGTTTACAGGGCTTCAGCAGCAGTTACGCGTGCTTCCATCAAGAATTACAACTGGACACAAACTCCACCTCCAAGGTTCCCCTGCCCTTAGGGCTGATTCATTCACACTGTGTCGTGTGATACTACGCAGTGCAAAAAGTCTTAAAGCCACAGTCCCCACAGGGTTAAATGAGATAGACAAAAGAAGCAAACAGAAAATGTGAAAAAAGCTTAAGTTTTTCTAAAAATTTGCAAGATTGGGCCTGATTTTGACTCTGTGTAAGTGAATACGTTTTTGAATGAGTTAAGATATGAACGTGTGAATTAAGAGCAGGAATAGGTCACCTGACCCTTTGAGTCTACTCTGCCAGTCAGTAAAGTTATGTTTGATCTGACTGTGGTCTTAAACCCATAGTCCTGCCTTTCATGGTAACCTTCGACTCCCTTGTTAGTCAAGAATCGATCTATCCCTGCCTTAAGAATATTCAGTGACCCTGCCTCGACCTCTCTCTGCGGAAGAGAGCTCCAACAGTTCATGACCCTTTGAGAGAAAAAAATTCTCCCCATCTCCTTAAATGGGAGATTCCTTATTTTTAAACTGTGTCCCCTAGTTCTAATCTCTTCCACGAGAGGAAACATCCTTTCAGTATCCACCCTGTCAAGTCCCCTCAGAATTTTATCTGGTTCAATAAGATCACCTCACTCTTCTGAACTCCAATGGATTTGGCCTAGCCCATCGAACCTTTCCTCATAAGACACCCAGGTATCAGTCGAGTCAATCTTCTCTGAATTGCTTCTAATGCATTTATAGACTTCCTTACATAAGGCGACAAAAATTATACATAGTACCCCAACTTTACACAGTTGAAATCTCACCCATTTATTTTCTACTGAGGGAATGAGGGTCTGCGTTTGTAAAAATAACTTATCATAGCCAGAGAGCTTGTTCCATAATAATTTACATGCGTTACACAATTAAAAACTCATTTAGTCCTAAATGCATTGGGCCTATTTTTTCAAGTGTCTTTAGTGCAGAGCTAGAGAGTAAGTACTCTAAATTCACACCATTACCGTGATTTCAGTGCGGAGTCTATTGGTGAGGATTGCAACAATGCACCCTGTGGAGCAGCAGGGTATCTCTGACAATACCTTCTGGATTTCCACAATTAACAACATATCTGTGGATGCCAGAAGTTGCTGACGGATTTATCTAGCTATAATGGTGAATGCTGATAACCTTACCGTTATTACAGCAAAATCCAGGCCAATGTGTCTATTTCTCAATTTGAATCAGGGATGCAAACTTTCCTAAGTAACTCAAGGATTCCCACTTTGCCAAATGTTTTTTTTTTGGAGAATGTAGCCAGGAATAATTGGGCTCACTAAACAGAACTAGGAACTTTACTTATAATCCTCTCCTACCTGCTGTGAAGCCAGTTACCAGACAACTGTCTTTCCAGTCTTCAGGATTTGGGCTTCGGACAGCCAATAGACAGTTATGTATCCAGTTGCAACTGAAGGAATATGTATTGAGTGATTGAAGCCATACCTGACGCCCGGTCCCAATGGGAAATTTTGACTTCTGTTACTGGCTGTGCATGCCCTCATCTCACCATTTGCACAAAATCCATTCCTTTTATCACCAAATAATTAAATTGCTTCACTTTGATTGTCATCTCAAGTATAAATGCAAATCCTGCACACCGACTGCACAGGATTGGGCTGTTGCTGGCACAATAAAAAAAAATGTAGAAGAAAACCCTTGACTATCTCTGTTTGCTTGAAAATAGATACTGAGACTGAAAGGCAACACCGTGGTTTGGAGAGCAGATCTATTGGGGCTGGATTTTTCTGGGATGGATCAGGTGGGAACCGAAGCGGGCGTCTGAAAGAAACTGACGCCGACGGCCTGTGGTGCTAGTCTGCTGCCTCTGTTCCGAACATTGGTGGCACTCATGAGGGCAGGAGCAGAGTGGGCCGGTGAAATTTCTTGCCAACGTTTGCAACGTTAATGTGTAAACGGCAGCCACAGCAATGGCTGCTGAAGCGAGTCACAACGTAGTCCACATTTCCATTGACATGCCTCCCTTTCCAGCGCGCCCCCCCCCCACCCCGGCTACTAATTGGTCGGCAGGCCTGTTCCCAGCCCAATTGACAGGTTGCCTCCACAAGAATTACGAAAAGCTTCAGCCCCCACTCCCGTCAGGGTGGGTTCGTGACCTGGAAATGGACCCGCCTCCTAAGTCCCACCTCCTCCGGGAATATCTGGCCTCTTTGAGTCTAAAAGGCTGATTTTTAAATTGCAGTCGCCATGTAAAGCAGACCTATCTCTCCGTCTTCTATTTGCCACAAGACCTCCCAGTTAATGTATGTGTTATAGCGTGGCTTTGTCACTTATTTGCAATTGAGTTGATCTGCAGACAACTCTCTAAGTGGAAGCATTAGGTTTATTTACAACACAGCCAGCTGCAACTACACGTGTGCTTTCAACTCCATCTCTATCTCTACGCTGACTGTGGAGGTAGCCCACGCTACCTGCGCTAAACATTGGTTTATACAGATCATGTGATCTTACATCACAGGACTATCCTTAAAGGTACAGTCCAACATTTAACAAAACCATTCTTTCCTCTTTAACTTTGCTGTACATATTGTATTTACAAGTATATTTATCTCATGACATTATAATATTTACACAGGTCATGAAATTTACAAGTTCAGTCTTTCAGGCAGTTCCCTGATCCGTGTGGAACGTCACAGCTCCACGACTTCAGATTCTTTTTCAGGAACCACATTTTCTGGAACTGCACGAACATCAGGTACCTCGATGGGCACTTTCAGTTCAGTGTCTTCCACTCCGATAGACATCAGACATGTCAATCCTTGGTTGAGCATCTTCAACAGGAAACACTGGTTCACTAATGGTTACAGGTGGAACCATATCCTGTTGTGGCATCTCTCTTTTTCTTAAATGGTCCACATGCTTATGGGTGATCCGGCCTTCCACTTCCACTTGGTATGATAATGGTCTGGCCACTGAACGTTACCCGGTAACCACTTCGATCCTCCAGCGAAATTCTTTACATATACTGCTTCCACAATAATAAATTGTCTCTCACCACTATGCAAGTCATGTGTAGCTTTTTGGTTTCCTTGACTCCTCTCCACATTCCCCTCCAAATTTAGAAATATTAGGCTCAGTCTTGTCCTAAGACGGCACCTCATCAACAATTCTGCAGGTGTTTCTCCGGTCGTCGTGTGGGGGGGGGGGTGGTTGTTGTGTTGTGAGAAAGAAAGCCTGCAAGCTTGGTCTCCACGAATCACCTCTTAACTTCTTCATGTTTGTTTACAGCACTTAGAATTCTTCCCAGATAAAGCTTTGGAAATAAATTATACCTTTTTGATTTCATCTTCAGCATCACCATCCAGCAAACCATTGTGAGGGACTGGAATAATGTCAAAGTAGGCAAACTTCGCTAGTTTGTTTATTGCTTCCTTCAAGTGTTTATAGGTGCTACCGGCCATCATTTTATTATGTTTTCAGAAACTTCTTCCTTTTTGTCCTCTTCCTTCTACCCAGAGTTTAGTCTCTGTTGGTCAGACTTCTCTCAAGTGAAATCTCAACTTGTTTTAGTTCAGTAGCTGAGCCTCCCAAGGCTTCAGTATCTGCCCGCCTCTTGGAAAGCTCTCTGATTTTTGTTGTCAAAGCCTCTTTGACTTTATTTAGCTGATTCTTCAGCTCTTCTGTCTCTTTATTATATTTGTTGGCTGCCTCATTGATGTGTCTTCTCTGCCAACTGATTCTTCAGTTTGTTCAGAGAGGTGCTGAATTGTTTCTGTTTCTCTTTGTACTTTTCCAGAGGCACAAACCTTGACCTGAGGGAATCTTGTTGTGTGTGGAGGTTTCTAAACAGGTTTTCCTTTTCCTTGCGAAGGTTATTCATTTCCTCTTGAACTCTGTCATTCAGGAGGGTCTCCTTGAGTTTCTTCTGCTGTTCTTCCATGTTTTTATTTGAAATAGACTGCATTTCTTCAGGTTATTGAGTCCTTACACACTCCTTTTTCATCCTGTCGCAGTCCTTGAACTCTCCAGGCTCTTTCTGCCATACTTTTCCTTACTCTTTTCTTCTCCGCCGATGCTGCCAGACCTGCTGAGTTTTTCCAGGTAATTCTGTTTCTGTTTTTTATTATATTATTATATAGTTACTCTGCTTATATCTTTCACTTGGATTTCTTCACCTGTGTACATTTTTAACTTGGCAGATGTTTGTTCCAGATTTAATTGATGTTCACCATTATTTAAATATCTGCAAGTGTTGTTCTCCAATTACAGTTGTAGAAGCTCTCGTGTCTACTTCCATTCACTTGCGCTCTAACAAATATTGGCTTCATCTTCCCAACTTTCATGTTAAACAATGAATAAATGTCAGAATTTGCTGTTTCAGGCTCTTCTACACTGTAGATTTCATTGGGCTTCTTCTGTTGTTTGCAAGCCTGTTTACATCTCTTTTTACACTAACTCATTTTATGTCTACTTCAGTGACAAAAGTAACATTCTACTTTTTAAACTGCCAATCACTAAAAGGCTGATCGTTTCCACATTGATTAAAGTTGTTCTTCGATTTAGCTGCTAAATTATTTCTTCTTAGTTTTCAGTTACCGATCTGTTTCCCGCTTTTTGGCAGGGTCTTACTTTCTTGTGCCACTTTTGGCTGACTGTTCCTGCCCGATTTGGAGTACAGTGTCATTTTGCACCCCTTGCATTACTTGTGAATCTCTTACAGCGCTTCCCATGGCCAGTGCTATTTCTAACGCCTTCTTAAAATTCAGACTCACTTCAGCCAGCAATCTTCTCTGAATAGCGTCTTCTTTCACACCACACACGAAACAATCTCTGAGCATGTCATTCACAATGTTCCATTAGTTGCTTCAAATTCACCGTGTAGCTAGAAATTGTCTCACCCGGGGCTCTATTTTGCGAGTTAAACCTAAACCTCTGCATCATGACTGAAGGCTTGGGTTGAAAATATCCCTTCACGAGGTCTACCAATTCACCGAAATTCTTCGACTCTGGGGCAGTGGGTGCCATCAAACTTTGAATCAAACTGTAAGTTTTGCTCCCACAAGTACCCAAGAGGATCACTTGCCTCCTCTCAAACTCTCGTGATTTTGTTTGCTTGAAAGAAGGACACAAGGCGTTCTATATCCTGGGACCAATCATCAGTGGCTAGCTCAGAGGGATCAATTCTACCAAATCGTGGCATTTTGGGTGGATATATCTTCTGTTATTTTAAATGGACATCGATACTCGTAATCGCTGTGTGAGGTACAGTTCCAAGTCCGATTTATCTTGATTTATCGTCATCACCAGTTTGTTATAGTGTGGCCTTGTCGCCTGTTTGCAATAGAGTTGATCTGCAGACAACTTTCTAACTGGGAACATTAAGGGCAGAATTTTTCGGTCGGTGTGGGGGGGTTGCTGGGCCTGACACACCGACACGTAAAATGATGCGCGATAACGTCGGGCGTGCATCCCGATTTCATCGCGCTGAGTTGCGAAGTTTTGGTCGGCGCGTGCGCGCCGGAGTCGGCTGCGCACCCACCAATATGTAAACGGCCTATTGAGGCCATAAAGGATCTAATTAAGGTTATTGTTAATACTGGTCTGTGCCTCAAGGAGATTGAAGTGCTCTTTCACGTGCATATGTGAAAGAGCGCTGGCCCTGAGTCTCCCTCCTCAGATAGTGCTGAGCGCTACCGGTCGCGTCTTACACTGAGCGGGCCTTAATTGGCCTGCCCATATAAAATGACGGCGCGGAGCCAATCGCGGGCGGTGATCAGCTCCGTGACCGCCCCCTCCTGTTCCCGACTGGCCCGCCTGCCAACTGAAGAATTCTGCCCTAGTTTCATTCACAATACAGCCAGCAGCAACTACACATGTGCTTTCAACTCCATCTCCATCTCTACACTGACTGTGGATGCAGCCCACGCTGCTTATACATTGGTTTGCACAGATCATGTGATCTTACATCACAAGACTATTCTTAAAGGTACAGTCCAACATTTAACAAAACCATTATTACTACAGTATGTCAAGGTACAATGGATGGCAGGACAGAAGGAGGTGGGCCATGACTTGATCAACCTTATAATCAAAGCACTAAACTTGGTGAAATTGTCACTTAAATGCAAATTTGCAGCAGCAAAATTACAGCGGAGAATTAGGAGCGTAGCATGGGAAATTCTGGAGAGATAACACATAAACACAACATGTAAAATTGCACAATGCTAATGAAGATCAAATATCAGGTCTAACACATCACAAGAATAGGTTGTGAACACTGAAGTCGCAGACAAACTTGTAGTTCATCAACAAACATTTACTTGAGTGGAAGGATATTGAAAACATTAACCTTCTCATCACCTTGACCTAACAGCAGCCCATTGTTTTTCTGGAACTAACAGTTCTACATAATTAAATACCATCTGTGCTTGGATTAAGCGATAACCTACCAACGCAGCCACAGCTACTGATAAATTTCACAGTTTAGTGAGACAAGTAAATGGAACCATTACCCGGATTAAACATATGAACAAGGAGCAGGAGTAGGCCATTCAGCCCCTTGAGCCTGCTCCGCCATTCAATAAGATCATGGCTGATCTGATAGTAACCTCAAATCTGCATCCCACCTACCGCCGATAACCTATCACTCCCTTGCTTACCAAGAATCTACACGCCTCTACCTTAAAAATATTCAAAGTCTCTGCTTCCACTACCTTTTCTGGGAGAGAGTTCCAAAGACCATCTGAGCGAAAAAATTTCACCTCATCTCTGTTTTAAATGACCGACCCCTTATTTTTAAACGGTGGTCATTAATTCATTAAGTCATTAGTTAGAATTATTTGGTTTTAAGAATTGGTAATTTGGTTACAATTTTTTTTCAAATTGGCAGAGTTTAGTTTCTCCACTTGACAAAAACAGTATCTGAAAATTTGCCTCCTCTGGTTGACGTAAGAAAGGTAAGCAAAGAAAACAGCTCATCTTAGTTCAGACTTGGAGAAAGGAAAGGATGTTCTTCTATTCCATCCAATTCCTTTCCAATTGTCTCTGAAAGATTCAAGGCAAGAACCTGCCTTTAGACAGCACCTTTCACCACCTCAGGAACTCCCAAACAATCTTACCACCATTGAAGTATTTTTGCAGCGTAGGCCCTGTTGTAATTTAGGAAATTACGGCAAACAATTTGTACACAACTAGCTCCCATAAACAGCAACTTGAGAATAGATGGAAAATGGATGGAAAATTCATTATGGCCCAATTCTGGGCATAACGTTATGGCGTGCAACATGCCTGTTGCTGTTGAGGCAGGTACCATGAAAAGTTGACGCAAACTTCATTTACCTGATTGTAGTGTTCATCTGAGTGGGGCCTGTGCTGCTGGTTACTCGAATACTCAGGGGCAAAGCGGAGAAGTGTGCACATGGTGCAGCCAGCCTACTCCTCTTCAAGGCAGCCTGCCTCTCTCAAAGGGGAGTTACACACAG
Organism: Carcharodon carcharias; assembly: GCF_017639515.1. Classification (NCBI taxonomy): domain Eukaryota; kingdom Metazoa; phylum Chordata; class Chondrichthyes; order Lamniformes; family Lamnidae; genus Carcharodon; species Carcharodon carcharias. The sequence continues at coordinate 75,606,905 of NC_054487.1, read as the reverse complement.
TGGAAGGGAGTTGCTGCTGACTGCTTAGTGTTGACATAGGTGCTGCAGAAATGGAGCACCAGGAAAGAGAAAGGGCTCCTAGGTACACTGATGTAGTTCCATAGTCCTTCCTCACAGAGATTGACAAGACGAAGAGAGGTCATGTGTCCATGGGGTTGGGGGGGTGCTGGGGGGTGGGGGTGGGTGCTGGTGGGGAGGGTATGGAGCCCTCAAAGACTATCTTCAGAAGGAAATGGGGTCAGGTGGCCAAGAGCTCAAGACAAGGAGCCTGGCCCCGAGGGTCTGGCAGCGCTGCCACAATAACTTTAATGACCTCAAGCAGGTGGTTAAGGTCAGTGAATGAATTTTCAAAGGACATCTCATAACCACCACACTACCAACTCCCTTGGGTCGGTCTGAAAGGTGGCTGTATATAAACGCAGGTTTCATTGGATGCGTCCATGCCAAGGAAGCTGCTAAGAGTACAATCACCAAACGCCTGACTAATGTGAAATCAAATCCCTGGTCTCCTTCTCAATGATATTTTGCTGAAATGATTAATTAATGCCGATATCATTATTTGTTAAACTCTGGAATTAATCTGTGTTTCTGCTCAAGATGGCTTACAAGAGGAGAAAAGTTGAATACATATAAAACATAAGCCTGGGGCCGCATGGGAACAAAAAAACAACTAGAATACTTGAATAAGATTTCTTAGATAATTTTTGAAGTTGTTATTATGAATGTGATGTTTGATAAGATGATTCTCTTTAATTCCAGATAAAATGGAGGCATGAAGGGGTCATGTGACCTGCTCCAAATTCTGCTCGACAATAAGTGAGGGTGGCTTGGTTACCATGGGGACAGGGCAGCCAAGGCTGACTTACTGGGAAGAAGGTGCAAGATGACCTGAAAACAAAGGCAAGAGCAGCTGTGCTGACTGGATAGACTTTCAGTCTCCAAGCTTCTGAACAGAAAAGAAAGAGAGAGAGAGAGAGTGAGACAAAAGGCTGCAGCTGGTACGTAGTCAGCAGAGTGAAGAAGATTGTGAGCTCGGTGAGTTCCCAAACAAATTGTGGGAGAAAGGACAATCTCTGGAAGGATAGCTTGCAGAGAAACTCTGAAAGATTTGCCCTGGCAAGGCCAGGAGGAGAAATCACCAGTGTGGATCTGACAGCTAGTAGTCAGTTTGGAAGGCCTACAAGAACTGTGGGAAGCTCCTTTCGATGTTATGGCTCAGCGAAATATGGGAAACATGAACCTATTGAAAACTCAGACTGACTGTGGACTGTTTCCCATAAAGACTGTCATCCAGTGGAGAATGTGTTGTACTGTGTGTATATCTTTCTGTAGTTTAGAGTATTAGTTGCTTACCAGTTAATGTTTAGTCAATATTGCTTTTAGTTGCTTATTACAGCAAAGGTCTTACAATTTGAAATCTTGTCTTGCAATTCCTTTAAGTTGGTCACTTGGAATTCAAATCTTTTGTTTGAGGTTATTGGTCTCAGTGGGGATCATAACATAGTTTAATCTAGCTCTTCTCACTTGAAAAAAGTCTGGCATCTTGACTAAAACAAATGATTCCATGTCCTCTGGATCCATGGGTGAAGAGATACCCTGGAGCTATAACCATTTCAAACCACCAGAAGAAAAAATGTAAGTACCTTGCATGAGATGTCCGTTCACAGCCAAGGAATATGGCTGCCTAGAGTGTATAGAGGCTGCAGGAATGCAAGGGAATTAGTTATTCTGTGCTGATAGAAATTCATGCCTTGTGTTATCCCTGATCTTTGACTTATCCTTATTTTAGCCACAGGAAGAAAGAACATAAGAACATAAGAAATAGGCACAGGAGAAGGTCACTCAGCCCCTCAACCCTGCCCGGCCATTCAATAAGATCATGGCTGATCTGCCCCAGGCCTCAACTCCTCTTTCATGTCAGCTCCTCATAGCCCTCAACACCCCGATATTTTAAAAATCTATCCATCTATCTCCTCTTTAAGTACTTTCAATGATCTAGCCTTCCTAACTCTGAGATAAAGAATTTCAAACATTCACTACTCTCTGAGAGAAGAAATTCCTTTGCATCCCAGTTTTAAATGAATATCCCCTTATTCTGTAACTATGTCCCCTAGTTTGAGATTCCCCCACTAGTGGAAACATCTTCTCAAGATCTACCCTGTCAAGCCCCCTCAGGACCTTATATGTTTCAATAAGGTCACCCTCATTCTTCTAAACTCTAATGAATAAAGGCCTAACCTGGTTAGCTGTTCTGGATAAATCAACCCCTTCATCCCAGGAATCAGCCTAGTGAATCTTTTTTGAACTGCCTCCAATGCCAGTATATCCTTTCTTAAATACAGGGACCAAAACTGCACACAGTACTCCAGGTGTGGCCTCACCAACACCCTGTACATTTGTAACAAGACTTCCCTATTTTTAAACTCCAACCCCCTAGCAATACAGGCCAAAATTTCATTTGCCTTCTTAATTACTTGCTGCACCTGCATACAAACTTTTTGTGTTTCATGCACAAGAACATCCAGATCCCTCTGTGCTGCACTTAGTTGCAGTCTTTCTCCATTTAAATAGGTCTGCCTTTTGATTCTTCCTACCAAAGTGCATGGCCTCACATTTTCCTACATCAAACTTCATTTGCCAAGCTTTTGTCCACTCACTCAACCTACCTATATCCCTTTGCAGATTCCTTATGTCCTCAACGTGCCCTCTCACCTATTTTTGTATCATCAGCAAATTTGGATACATTACCCTCTGCCCTCCCCTCCAAGTCATTAATATAAATAGTAAATAATTGAGGCCCCAGGACTGATCCTTGTGGCACTCCACTAGTTACGTCTTTCCAACCTGAAAAAGACCCATTAATCCTGACTCGCTGTCTTCTGTATGTTAACCAATCCTCAATCCATGCTAATACATTACACTCAATACCATGAGCTTGTATCTTGTGCAATAACCTTTCATGTGGCACCTTGTCGAATACCTTCTGGAAATCCAAATACACAATATCTACCAGTTCCCCTTTATCAACTCTGCTTATTATGTCCTCAAAGAGCCCTAGCAAATTTGTCAAACATGATTTCTCTGTCACAAAATCATGTTGACTCTGCTTAATTCCGTTAAGCTTTTCTAAATACTCTGCTATTTCTTCCTTAATAATGGACTCTAGTATTTTCCCAACAATAGCTGTTAGCTGACTGACCTATAGTTTCCTGCTTTTTGTCTCTCTCCTTTCTTGAGCAGGTGCATCACATTAACGGTTTTCCAATCCACTGGGACCCTCCCAGAATCCAGTGAGTTCTGGAATATTTCGACCAATGCCTCCACTATCTCTGCAGCCACTTCCTTTAAAACCCTTGGATACAGGCCATCAGGTCCTGGCGACTTGTCTGCCTTTGGTCCCATTAGTTTGTCAAATACTTTGTCCCTCATGGTAGAGACTGTTGCAAGATCTTTCCTCCCATTAGTTTTTTGCTTATCTGATATCTTTAGGATGTTTATAGTGTCCCCCACCATGAAGACTGTTGTAAATTTTGGTTTAAATTATCTGCTATTTCCCTGTTCCCCATTATTAATATTCCAGTCGCATCCTCCAAGGGTCCCACGCTCACTTTAGCCACTCTCTTACTTTTTATATACCCAGAGAGGCTTTTGTTGTTTATTTTTATATTTCTTGCCAATTTACTTTCATAATCAATTTCCTCCCTCTTTATTAATTTTTTAGTCTTCCGCTGCTGGTTCCTAAAAAATTTCCAATCCTCTGGCCTACCGCTAGTTTTCACCACTTTGTATGCCTTAGTTTTTGTTGGTTACTCAACTTGCCTGCCTTTATTAACCATGGGTGGTTCATCCTTCTCATCGAGTCCTTCTTTTTGACGGGGGATAAATTTTTGCTGAGCGTTATGAAATATCTGCTCAAATGTCTGTCACTGCTCATCCACTGACCTTTCCCTTAATCTATTTTCCCAGCCTGCTTTAGACAAATCTTTCTTCATACCTCTGTAATTGCCCTTATTTAAGTAGAGGGCACTGGTTTGAGACCCGAGTTGCTCACCCTCAAATCGAATTTGAAATTCTACCATGTTGTGATCGCTACCCCCTAGAGGATCCTTAATATCTCCTATTAATCCTACCTTATTACACATTATTAGATCTAAAATAGTTTTGCTCTGTTGTTTTATTTTGGAAAAAAATAATTATTTTCTTCAAGATTTGGTAAAGCTAATTTTAAGTGACAGGAGAAGAGGGGGCATATGGAGGAGAGGAATTTGTCACAGAGTCATGGAGTCATTACAGCACAGAAGGAGGACATTTGGCCCATTGGGCCTATGCCAGCTCTCAGTAGATCAACCTAGTCAGTCCCATTCCCTTATACCTGCAGTCCTGCAAGTTTATTTCCCTCAAGTGCCCATCTAATTTTCTTTTGAAATTATTGATCATCTCCACTTCCCCATAGGCAGCGAGTTCAAGGTCATTAGCACTCGCTGTGTAAAACAGTTCTTCCTCACATCGCCCCTCTATCTCTTGCGCAAAACTTTGTGTTACTTTATGGGTCTATGCAACCCAAGTTGAAAACTCAGACATATACTTCACCATTAACGATTGTGTGGTGACTTGTGAGTCCCAATTGTACACTTGTTGCGGGGTGACTGAGTTAGTACTTTAGATAGAGTAGTTCTGCAGACACTTCTTTGATGGTACACATTCTGTTTATTTGCAAGTTACTCAGCAGCTACACATCTGTGTTTCTACACCAAATTCTATCTGCATACTTCTGCTGCTCACTTGCAAATACTGACTTCCAGCTAACTACAGTTAGCCCACACTATTCCACTATAGGCTACACAAGATCATGTGATCTTCCTTTATAGAATTCTTCTTAAAGGTATACAACACATTAGATAAAACGAAAGTTACCACAGGTTGGAACACTTCAAATTTCTGACTTGTACTGCCAGCAAGCAGTCATCAGCAAAGACACTTTCCCCCCATCTGCCACACATATCAGTGTCAAGTGCATATTTAGTAAATGCATTCTCTCTTTATTTGTCACACAATATTGAATTGTTAGATTCATAATTCAGTTTTGAACAAGACATGAGGCAATTTCACAAATTAAATCTTTAGATGAAAGTCGAGAACTTTTAGTATAAGATACTAGGCAAGTCAAACAAAAGTTTGTCAAACTCTCCTTGAGCAAATAGTTTTTTTTGCTTTAATCTGACTGGTTGCTTGTCCCTTCTTTCCTGGGGTAGGGCTTTGGCTTGTGATGCCCTTTGCTCAGAAAGGCGTTAGATTGCATTGGAATTGCAGAATGAGAAAAGCCAAGATCACGTTGCGATATATAGATCACAGTTGGACAGGTTACGTGTTTAATCTGATGGAGGAGCAGCTGTTTCCTGCTCCAGATAGTTAACATAGGAATTGGTAGATGAGAAAAGGTAAAGGTCCATATACTTTGACTTCTGCTGTTCTTTTGTCGATAAAATAGTAATATAGCTGTTGGCTTATTGTAGGAAATAATCAGGAATGTAATGGAATACTCTCCAATTGCCTGGGTGAGTGCAGCTTCAACAACACTCAAGAAGCTGGATATCATCCAGGACAAAGCCGCCCGCTTGATTGGCACCCCATCCACAAACATTTGCTCCCTCCATTACTGACACACAGTAGCAGCAGTGTGTACCATCTACAAAATGCACTGCAGGAACTCACCAAGGCTTCTTAGACAGCAACTTCCAAACCCACGACCACCACCATCTAGATGGATGAGGGCAGCAGATAGATGGTAACACCACCACCTGGAAGTTCCCCTCCAAGCCACTCACTATTCTGACTTGGAAATATATCGCTGTTCCTTCACTGTTGCTGGGTCAAAATCCTGGAACTCCCTTCCTATCAGCACTGTGGGTGTACCCATACCACATGGACTGCAGTGGTTCAAGAAGGCAGTTCACTACCACCTTCTCAAGGGCACTTAGGGCTGGGCAATGAATGCTGGCCTAATCTTTACCAATTAGTTCACAACAAATGGAGACAGGAGGCAGAATCTCCTGCTCTGAAGCCTAAATTCGATGGCGGGCATGGAAGTGAGAGTGGTTTCCGTTGGGGTGTGAGATGGAGGATGGCTGACCATGTGCAATCTTGCACTGGTCAGCTCATTAAATATGCATCCGTGAGGAGCTCGCCGATTCTCGGGGTGGGGACAGGCAGGAAGTGGCCATCCCTGCCGTTACCTCATGGGCCATATTTAAAGGGCACGTGACAGCCTGCACTAGCCCGACCATCTTTCCCCGTGTGGCCACTGCTCCATTAACCTTCCTCATTAACCCTTCCTCTCTTCCTTGGTCATCCTCCATGCCACTTGCACTGCTACCACTCGGTCTCAAGCATATAGTTTGGTATATACAGACGGTCCCTAAAGAGGACAATGTAGTGGCAACTCACTATTAAACATGGGACAAGTCAGCCTCATCAGGTGCTTTCTACTTATATACAGTCATAAAAGTGAACTTTCCATTGGCGGGGTCCTTAATTTGGTGGGGGAATTAATTCTTTTGAGCTGGCCTTTTAATGAGCATGCATGACATGCCAATGCATGCAAAAGGGCTTCCCAGCATTGCTTGTTGGGGGACTCGACCACCTTTAACCTGCCTCTAAGTCCTGAGAACAGAATTCGAAAAGTTAATTCCGACGTCAGAAAAGTGATCAATGGCCTCTTCCCAAATTAACTTCCCCCACCCGCCGTGCTTCACACTGCTGGTGGGACTGGAAGTTTCCACCCATGATTAGAGGAATCTCCCCAACCTCGCAGTAGTTAAGAGCTTTGGGAACCGGAGACCCAAATTTACCTGTTCCTCCCAACAATATTAAACTTATAACGTCATGTCTAAAATTATTCATATAAACATAGCCCAAAATGGTATCTTCTGAAGGAAATCTTTCTGACTTAAATGAATGAATACTAACTGCTTCCACCATCTCCTCAGGGAATCTGTTCCATAGATTTTCTACTTGCTCAATGAAATATTGTTTCCACAGGTCAATTTTAAATTTACCCCCCTTTAAGCACAGGTCATGTTCCCTGGTTCTACATATCTGGACAAGGTGAAATCGCAGTCTTTTATCATCTAGTTCCTTCTCTTTTCCATTGACAATATGCCTGTTATCTCAGGAGTTCTGGAGATAAATCTTTTAGTCTCCACTGGAGTCCTCTTGGAATTCCACAGGAGACCAGACTGTTGATGAAGTGCTAAACCCTTTATCAACATACAAGTTCCAATATCATAAAGAAACACCCATCAATTTATGAAGGTGTTCCAGGGGTTACAGCAAAAAGTGAAGGGAAGGAATTCTTTAACAAAAGTACATAAACAGACTCAAAACCATTTGTGGAAATGGTAATTAGCTGAGCGACGTAGGTGTGGATGGCAATAAAACAAGGCGCTTTACAGACAGGAATGAAGAAAATGAGTGCTGAGGCTGGAAACTGAGATTAAAAGGGGTGACCGAAGGCTTAAATGAAGAGAAGAATTTTGAGGAGATTTTAATGGAGGACAGAGGTGGGCTATAAAGACTTGGGAGACAGGCAAGCAATGTAGTCAGCATAAACTGAAGTATTGGGCAAGTGATACAGGATATATACAACAGAACTTTGGATAAGAAGTTATGGAGAATGGGAGGCCATTGAGGAAACCACTGGAGTGGTCAAATCTGGAGATGATGAAGCCACGTATGTAAGTTTGAGTGGGAAAGGGGCTGAAGTAGGGGTGGTGGATGCAAACTGTCTTTGCGATGGAGACCAAATGGTATCTGATGTTCAGTTCAGGTAAAACATGATGACAATATTATGAACAATCTGCTTGACTTCGAGACAGTGGCTTGAGAACAATGTAAACAATGGAAAGAAAGTACAATTTGTGTCCAAGACCAAAGAAGTTGAGTTAGAGGAGATTATAACTCACAAATGGATATCACAGGAACCCTCTGATGCACAGAAACATTGGAGGGGCAAAGACAGGTTGATGGAGAGAATGAGACTGGTGTCATTAACATGCAGTTGGTGGTTAACTCAATTCCTGCAGATGTCATTACTGATGGGCAACATGTAGATGAGTAACACTAGGGGATAGATTCCTGAGGGACTCCAGAGTTGGCAATGCAGAGGAAGGAAGAGAATCAATCACTAGAGATGTACTGGGTACGTTCAGTTAGATAAGAATGTAGTCAGGTGAGGACAATCCCACAGAGTTGAATGACATGGGGGAGATATTGAAAGAGAAAGACATGGCAAATTATATTTAATGAAGGTGAGAATGCGTTACAGTGACAGCATGTTTTTTTTTACATGGGCAAGACTCATCAGCTACCATAAGTTAAAAATATAAGAACATAAGAAATAGCAGCAGGACTAGGCTTTCAGCCCTTTGAGCCTGCTTGACCATTCATTACAATCGTGACTGACCTTCTTTCAACTCCATATTCCTACACTATCCCCATATCCCTGTTGACCTGTCTTGCATATTGTGTCCTCAGAGAACCAAGCATAAGCACATTTGATTTCCTATAGGGGCTGTTCTGTTGCTCTGTAGAAAATGACATATGTGGCTGTCAGATGGGGAACAAATGCGTGTTTGATTGAGCTGTTACAAAGGAATTCACCATAAGGCCTTCAGAGCACTGAACGTGATCTCCATCATCAGCCCGACACTGTGTATGTGATGATTTAACTTCTCCTCCTTGGGGACAGAGTATTTTTCAAGCAAAAGCAGCAAATAGTATGCTCTGTTTCCAAGAGTGTATGTGTAACCGGACTGTGCAGAACAAACACGCAAGCAAAACGTATAAAAAAATTGCAAGATTGCAATAGAAATGTACACTGTGATGTTAAACTTCCAAAGACATTATGCACCAATGTGAATGATATTTTACATAGGATGTCAAAATAGAATTATTACCACAAGGGTCTTCAACATGGGGGGTCTGGACAGAGAAGATAGGGAAAAACTGTTCCCACTGGTGGAAGGATTGAGAATGAGAGGGCTCAGATTTAGGACAATTGGCAAAAGAAGCAGTGGAGACATGAGGAGAAACTTTTTCACACAGTGAGTAGTTGAGATCTTGAATGCGGTGCCTGAGAGTTTGGTGGAGGCAGGTTTAATTGAAGCATTCAAGAGGGAATTGGATTATAATCAGAAAAAGGAAGAACGTGCAGACTAGTGGCACATGGCATGAGGTGCATTACTCATTTGGAGAGCCAGTGCAGAAACAAAGACAGAATGGCTTCCTCTTGTGCTGTAACGGTTCTGTGATTCTGTGATTCTGTGATCCATGGGAATTCTAACTGAAGGGATTATGGTGCAGGGGTTAGGGGTTAGGGGTTGGGGATGGGGGGAGCTGACATGAGCCAGAAACTCGGTTGAATGTGTTGGTATTTAATACCTAACCTCTTTTTAATTTTTCGAATTGGACCCCTACTTGGAGCTGGTGAGAATGACAAGAAGGCTGAGGAGCAGGGAATCATGGGTCAGCTGTGCACTGCCAAGGAAAAAGCCCCTGGAAAAATAAATAATGACATGGAGAGTTGGGGTTGGGGAAGTGTCCAAAACAAGTGGGGTCTCGCAAAGCTAAAAAGAAGCCCAAATGTGGGAGGGTGAGGGGATGAAGATTAGATGTGGGACCCGGAGGAACATTCATGCTCCTCTTGTTCCACAAGAAAATTTTTGTTAAAATTTAGAACATCACTTGCCTGCACACCTTGTGGCTGTAGGTCTATCTCATTGTACATTTCCCTGACAGAGAGGCCATTTTCTGGGATAATTTGTGAATAAGCCTGTGGGTCAATACATGGTACTGCACGAAGCATACTGAATATCAACACGCCTTCAAAAAGAACACACTGGGAACCAGTACAGACAGTTGATATTATGATACAAATGCGTATACTAGGCTTTCTATTGTAATTTACAATGTTTCCACTTGTAAGGGAATCTAAAATAGGGGCCATAAATATAAGATAGTCACATAAACTCAATAGGGCATTCAAGAAAAACTTCTTTATCCAGGAAGTGGTTGGAACTGGAAAATCATCACCACAAGGAGCAGTTGAGGCTAATGGTATAGATGCACTGAATGCAGATAAACACATGAAGGAGGGAGAAAGTTATGCCAATAGATGAAGTAGGATGAGTAGAATATGTTCCAGTTGGGCTGAATGGCTTCATTTTGTGCTATGAATTTTATGTAATTCTATTGGACGGGACTAATCACAGAAAGGTCATGTCTCACCTGCTTTTACTTTAGGATGGCTCTCCTTACCTGTAGTAATAGAGAAGCAGTAAATTGACTGATTCCTAACCAAGATAACCATGATCAAACAAATTAAAGTACAGTTTTTTTCTAAAACAGAATATTGTGATTGGTTTCAATGGACATAATAACATACCAACTGAAAAAGTAGTTAAGATTTAATACAATGTCTACAGATCTTAGATAAAGACATGTTAATAATTTTAGAAGTTTTACAATGAAAGGTTAATAAATACTTAAGTATTGAAATATATAAATGCAATTCAATAGCAATTATTAATGTATGAAAGGATGAGATAACAAGTACAGTTCAGGTAGGGAAGGTTCGAACAATTAACATTAATAACTATAAATAGGACTTGGGCTTAAATAATTGCTTTTAGTTTGAAAGTCATCTCTATATTCACAATATATATTTTTAACCTGCCCAAATCATGAGCTTTTTAAAATTCATTCACGGGATGTGGGCTTCACTGGGTAGGTCAGCATTTATTGCCCATCCCTAGCTGCCCTTGAGAAGGATGTGGTGAGCTGCCTTCTTGGTCAATCCCTTCTTATGCCAACACAAATACTACATATTTTCCCCTGTTTCCCATTGACTTGTAATCAAAGCAACCATATATGCACTATGGCTCAGTTCAAATAAACCATCGCCAATTATACCAGTGCCCAATTCCAATCCACACTTATTATTCATCTTTATTTATAATATTTATAGTAATGTTTTTTGCCAATATTCTGTGAACATGTCACTTTACAAATCACTGGGCAGTGTGGTGTGTATGTGTTCGCGGTAGGTTAATTAAATTGTAAAGAAACACAGGTAAAGGGCATTGTTTAATTAAGTACTTTGAGCATATATAAATAGGGGACAGCTGGGACACTGGGAGTGTGAGGGGAGAGCTGTGAGACTGAGCAAAGGCAATGAACTCTCTCACTAAAGAAACTCTCTGCATTTTGATTTTGGCTTCACCAATCGGCTTAGATTCTATTAACATAATGCTGGACATCATAAATCATGAAAGATAATGAGGCCTTTGAGAGGGGAATTATTAGAATGGTACCAGGAATGAGGGACTTCAGTTATGTGAAGACACCAGAGAACCTTGGATTTCTCTCCTATCAAATGAAAATTTAAGAGGGGTATTCAAAATTATGAAGAGTTTTGATACTGAAAATAGGGGGAAACTATTTTTAATGGCAGTGAGGTCAGTAACCAAAGGGCATGGATTTAAGGGGCTGAATTTTTGTCACCGAGGTAGATAACTCAGGTTTGGAAATTTCCCAATGTGGTAGACCCCCCTCAATATAAGAGACCACGTCACATGTCATTTTTTCAGGGGAGTTGGGGGTAGGAGTGAATCCGCCCCCCCCACCCCACCCGACCCTGGAAGCAGAACAGAGGTGGCTACGGGGGAGATTAGAAGGCCCAGCCGTGGGACCTAGTCCCAGTTGTTTTAAAAGTTGTCAGGCCCTCTAGACTTCACTCCCACACCCCCTCAACCCCCCTCCACTCATCCTTCCACACACCGCACCACCGCACCCCCCCCCCCCAACCCAGCCCAATGCCCCTCATACACCCATGCACCCTAAATGCTCTCCGGAGTCCTTTCATGCCCCCCAAGCCATTAATTGGCCACTTAAGGGCCTCATCAGGCCCAAGGTCAGGCAGTCTGCCAAGAGCCTCTTCCTCCCCTGCCACCCCCCCCCACCCCCAACCATAAAAGTTTAAACAGGTCAGGAGGCTGGCGACAGGAAGGCAACATGCTGGATTTTACGTGCCTTTGAATCCACCGGTGCTGGGTGCGTAAAATTCGGCCCTATGGTTCACGACCCCTCTGAGGCACTGTGAACCGGGAGTCATCCGGGAGTTGGCCCTGACACCACAACAATTGCGTGGGTGTATGAGATGCCTACCCCGCACCCCCCATTCCCCACCATGGAGCCAGCCAGGTCGGGAATGCAGGGTGTGGGTTCGCCACCTGCACCCTTACCCTGTGCTGGCGAATGTTGCCGGGAATGTGGACAGGGATCCCAGAATTGGATCCCGTCCACCATTTCTAAATTACCCCTTCAGCCACCTGCCACAGACAGCTGCATGAAAATCTGAGCCAAGGTAACTGGTAAAAGGAGCTGGCGGAGATGGGAAGACATCTTTTATGCAACAAGTTGTATGTTCTGGAATGTACTATCTGAACGGGTGGTGGAAGGAGACTCAAGGGTAACTTCTAACTTCAAAAGATAAAAATAGGCCTGCGGGGAACAGGATGATGAAGGTGAGATTAATTGGGTAGCTCTTTCAAAGACCCAACTGTGTCGTGATGGGCTGCATGGCCATGTTTTGTGCTGTGAGATTCTATGATGCCTTTTTCTTATTCATTCCTGGGATGGGTATCGCTGGCAAGTCAAGCATCCATTGTCCAGCCATAATTACCCTCAAGAAGATGGTGGTGAGCCACCTTTTTGAACTCCCCCTGTCCGTGTGGTGAAAGTACTGCCACGGTGAATTTTTTTTGTTGTCGTTTCATACAAGTGAGTGGACTACAATTTCAGAGGGCAGTTAAGTGTCAACCACATTGTTGTGGAACTGGAGTCACATGTAGGCCAGGACAGGTAAGGACATGAATAAACCAATTGGGTTTTATGATAAGCTGATAGTTACATGGTTATTGTTACTTAGCTAGCATTTTATTCCATATTTATTTAATTAACTGAATTTAAATTCACAAACTGTCATGGTGAGATTTGAATTCAACATGTCTAGATTATTAGTCCAGTAATATAACCACTATGTCACCATATATCTGGAAAGGAAGGTAAATGGACACATAGCTGCCTCTCTCTTTTTGAAGATTATATGCGAATGTTACACTTTCAGTCAAAATGTCACCTTGTTTTCAAATGTCTGTTGATTTCTTGTGTTCCATAAGTTTGACATTCGGGAATTATCCATTGTTTTCCCTTTCCACAAGTCTATGGCTTGTTTCCCACGTCCTGCCAATATTACATGAAGGCACAGAAGATTGTGGAAACCTATATAATACTAGAGATTGGTTAGATAGACTATAAGGACTGACAGATGAACAATACAGATGCACAGTAATTGCACTGAGAAATCAAAGACTGGGACTGATTACAAACAGAACGCAGACCCTGGAGCTAACCAAACTGGGTCTTGAGTTTGGCGTCAGGGCTCACATGGGAGCCTTTGACTAAAAATAAAGAGAGGAGATGAACTTGGTCATTAAGCACAGGCCCCAGGAGTAGGGTGAAGATGGGATTTAATGTTGGTGGCATCTGCAGTGTACATTACCTCTTTCAATATGTTTTCAGACAAGCTGCAGACTAAAGCTTTCTGCACAATGTCCTTACAATGCGTTGTAAACTGAACCTCAAAAAAGCAGTGGTTCGGACTTGGTGAAAATCTTCTATTTCCTACACAAGCTACTGTTTTGAATAAGTTTACCAGCATGTAATGAATTGTGGGTAATTTTGCCCCTCAAGCAGGACTATGCAAACTCAAAAACTGTTACAGCTTGCACGGACCCTGCTGTTTTTCATCCCATTGGTCAGGGCAGATCCCTCAATATCCACGAGAAGGGTGTAAAATCTGGCATATCCCAAATGAAATTCATGAATTTGATTCCATCAATGTGATTCTTCCTAAACCTTCCTGAAAATGAAGATTCTGCTGCTTGAAGCAAATCAAAAACCCTCTCCACACCATTGCTGCTTAGGTTTTTGAGGGATGCTCAGACTGGTGACAATGCCAACAGTATCAAAGGGAAATGAATTCTACTGCTATTCCATTACAAATCAGCTATTCCTACTATCCTGTTCCTTCCTTACTGAAGTTGCAATGTATTGGCTAAGAAAACAGGCCTGAACATACTGGATTATTTTAAGTATTTTGTAACTTTCCCTGTCTCCTTAAGGCCATTGTATCTTTCCACCAACTCTCCTTTTCAGCCATTGCACTATACTTTAACTTTTTGATGGCGTTGTTCTGCTCCGGGCAGAGAAGGTTGTGGGGAGATTTAATACAGCTATTTCAAATCATGAAGGCTTTTAAAGGAGAAACTGTTTCTCATGGCAGAAGGGTCAGCAACAAAAGGACACAGGCCTCACCCCTCCCTATGCCTTCAACCTCCTCCGACCCTACAACCCTGCAAGATCAGGACAGTTCTCCAATTCTGTACTGTTGTACCTTCCCTTTCAAAGAGCAACAAGCCTCTCTCCTTCTGTCCTATAAGTTTCTATGATTCTCAGTTTTAAATGCTCATTGGTGGCCTTGTCTTTAGTTGTCTATGCCCAAAACTTTGGAACTCCCTCCATAAACCTCTCCGCTTCTCCACCTCTCTCTCCTCCTTTAAGCTTTTGACCATCTTCTGTGCGGCTCAGTCAAATTTAGTTTAATAAAGCTCCTGTGAAAGAACCTTGCTATTGTTTTCTTATAGTAAGAGTGCTATCTAGCCCATCAAACACTTTCATAATCTCAAAGACTTCTATCCGGTCATCTTTCCATCTTCTCTTTCTTTCCTTTGTTATTGTTGTGGTCAGAAAAGAAAATGACATGAGGAGAAATGTTTTCATAAAGTGAGTCCTTATGATACACTGCCTGGAAAGGTAGTGGAAGCAGAGTCAGTAATAACTTTTAAAAGAGAATTATTAAATACTTGAAGGGGGACAATTTACAGTGCTATGGGGAAATGGGACTAATTGGTTAGCTAAAAAGCTAGCACAGGCACGATGGGCTGAATGGCCTCTTCTGTGTTGTATCATTCTATTATTCTCATGCTATCTGCAATACTTGGATTGCAAAAAGACTTTTGTATTGGCCTCATGTTGAGCCGGTGTGGTGTGCCTTTTCAGGAAAACATTCACATTGTCAGCGAAAGTTGCTAAGGTCATCCATTTCAGACGATGTAATTTTTATGAGACACTTGCCCATGGTAACTCTCAATTGGACCATACAACAACAACAGTTTGCTTTTATATAGTGCTCATAATGTGGAAAACATCCCAAGGTGCTTCACAGTAGTGTGATTAGATAAAAATATCACGCATCAGTGGTAGAAACGTGGAGAAACATTTCAGCAAATTGGTTGTCTCAGTTGAAAATGTTATCCATTATATGTAGGCAGAGATACGCATTCATCAAAAGCTGTTCAGTATCGTTTTCTCTCTTATTTAAAACAGTAGGACACTGGACCAATAATGTAACATCACAAGAATTCCTATTGATGAGATTGAAATTTTGACATTTATATTCCACTGGGGGCTCATTATTACATAAACATCCAAGCTGTTTGAAAACCCTGGCTTTTAAAGGTAAAGCGAAACAGAAATGTCCAACATTGACACGAGAAAAATCAGCTCCGGATTTAAATTGCAAATTGTTAAAGTTATCAGGTGATTGTAATGCTTATTATTTAAAGCCAGTGGTCTGAAATGATTGCCTCTTTCTCTTGGGCCTTATAAAGCAAATTGGCTTCTTAATTGGCCTTGTTAAGGTTGGAGACCAACATCTTTTTTCGAATGTTTCTTTTAAACACAAAAGCGGAACTACCTGCTGAGTCATCAGCGAGGAATCAGAGGTTAATCTCCTTGCTACTAAATGGAGCAGATAATCAGCCATCAGAGTCTGGTTTCTCCACAATAAATAAGTTCTGACAAGCTGAGGGGCAGCACTACGCTTCATTCAGCCCTGCTCACACCATCTGTCCAGAAGAGTGTGGATTAATTTGTTCAATTTAAAAAAAAAACACACCCACAATGCCATGTGGATGTTTTGAGAATGTGTTTGGGAGACATGGCTTATTTTGGAGTAATGCTTCAGTAAAGGTGATTTCTAGCCTTTCTGCAGCAGTTTAGAATGCATGCCACATTTCTGCTACTGGCAGTCTAGCCACAGAGAGTTGAAGTGCTCACTTCATGCAACAGTGGGCAATGACTGGCATATAAATGGTGGCTAATGTTCAGATCTGTCGACTCTACATTTCTGACAAGGGTTGCTAGCTCACAGTTCTAAGCTAACATTACTCTTGCATGAGAGAAGCACAGCTTAGTGTGGCTGAATCAGTGGACACCATTGGAATGTCTCGGCACTGAGGCAGCTATTCACAACTCAGCAGAAAGAAATAGGCTTATAACTGGGGGAGTGATCATAATTGAAATGTTACAGAAAGAATTGGTAATGGACCATACAGAGCTAAAAATGTTGCTGATCACTAATTAATGGATCAGCACATATGAATATAGCAATGAGAGATAGCAACCTGGGCCAATTAGCTTACTTTGATTAGCTTAATTTTCAGCCACAGCTAATTTTCATCTTTCTCCTAAAACTTGCATTTTTAACATTGCTTAATCTCTCAAGGCACTTCGCAGGAGCGTTATATTTGAAACTGAACCATATAAGGAGATATCAGACAGGTGACCAAGAGCTTTGTCAAGGATATATAGTTTTAAGGAGCATCTTTAAAGAGGAGAAAGAGAGGTAGAGAGGGTTTAGGGAGGGAATTCCAGAAGTCAGGCCTTAGCATGACCAAAAATGGATGGGTAAAGGAAATTGGGGATGAGCGAGAGGCCATAATTGGGAGAATGAGAAGTTCTCAGAGTTGCAGGGCTGGAAGAGGTCACATAAGTAGGGAGGGGTAAGTCTACGGCATAATTTGAATGTAATGATGAAAATATTAAAATCGAGGCCTTGCTCAACCTACCCTGCTAACAAACACATATCTCGTCACAATTTGCTGAAACGAAAATCTGCCTTTATTTGCTGAATCTCCTAAACCAGATTTCATATGTTCCACGGACGACAGCCTGTTCTGCAACTGAACTATCATAAATGGAGTATAGCTTCTCTTTTAAGTTATAATCTTGTGTCCCATTCTCTTATGATTGCTCACAGCTACTTCACAAAATATTGATCATCATTATGATAATAAACACATTTTTATATTCTTTCATCGGGTGTTAAGACAGCATTTATTGCCCATCCCTACTTGCCCTTGAGAAGGTGGTGGTAATATTGGAGGGATGGGCTACTTTTGACCAGAAGCTAAACTGGCCCAGCCATATAAATGCTGCCTTCTTGAACTGCTGCAGTCCATGTGGTGTAGGTACATCCACAGTGCTGTTAGGGAGGGAGTTCCAGGATTTTGACCCAGCGACAATGAAGGGACAGCGATATATTTCCAAGTCAGGATGGTGAGTGACTTGGGCCGGTACTTGCAAGTGGTGGTGTCCCCATTCATCTGCTTGCTAGCCCTTCTAGATGGTAGGGCTTGTGGGTTTGGAAGGAGCCTTGGTGAGTTGCTGAAGTGCATCTCACAGATGACACATACTGTTGCCACTGTGTGTCGGTGGCAGAGGGGGGTGAATGTTTAAGATGGTGGAGAGGGTGCCAATCAAGCGGGCTGCTTTATCCAGGATGGTGTCAAGCTTCTTAAGTGTTGTTGGAACTGTACTCAGCCAGGCAAGTGGAGAGCATCTCATCACAATCCTGACTTGTGGCCAGTGGATGGTGGACAGGCTTTGGGGAGTCAGGAGGGGAGTTACGTACCACAGAATTCCCAGCCTCTGACCTACTCTTGTAGCCACTGCATTTATATGGCTAGTCCAGTTCAGTTTCTGGTCAATGGTAACCACTCCCTTCCCCTCACCTGATATTGATAGTGGGGAATTCAGCGATGGTAATGCCATTGAATGTCAAGGGGAGATGGTTAGATTCTCTCTTGTTGGAGATAGTCATTGGCTGGCACTTGTGTGGTGCAAATGTTACTTGCCAGTTATCACCCCAAGCCTGAATGTTGTCCAGGTTTTGCTGTGTATGGGCATGGACTGATTCAGTATTTGAGAGATTGAGAATGGTGCGGAAAATTATCAAGGAGGGAAGGTCATTGATGGAGCAGCTGAAGATGATTGGGCCGAAGACACTGCCCCGAGGAACTCTCAGGGTAGTTTCCTAGGCCCAACATTGCCTCTTAATTCTTTTTCCTGTACAAATGGTTCACCCATCATCCTCTCTTATAACTTCTTGGTTTAGCACCCAGCAGCACTAACTCTGTGCATATGAGGACATGAGGGGTTGACAGGCTTGGATTTTGCTACATTGTTAAAAACCCTGTCAAAGTATTGTTCAAGTGTAGATGGACAACTGGACATTGTAGTTGAACTGTGGCTAAAGAAGACCTTTAGCAGGGATGAGAGGGTAAAAAAAAAACCTTGCATTTATATAGCACTGTTCATGACCTGAGTATGTCCCAAAGTGCTTTAGTATCAATGAAGTACATTTTTTGAGATATAGGCACTGTTTTGTTTTATAATATTCCTATGAAGTGCCTTGGGTGCTTATGTTAATATATTTGAAATATATATGTATGTATAAAATATATATATAGGTGTATGTGTGTTATTATGTTATATATATATGTTGTTGTAATGTCGGGAAACATATAACAAAGAGGTTGAGAAATGGGAGTAAAATAATCAGTTTGACATAGCATTTAGTCTCCAGTTTCACTAATATTTTATGGAATATCAGTATCACTTCAATAACAATTTAAAAAACTGCACATCATAAATCAGACCTTAAAATTATAAAATGCAGGAAACACACAAAGCGTCTGTTGGCATTTGTGAAGGGAAATGTTAAATGTTTCTGGTGCCAACCCTGGCCAGAACTGATAGATAGCAGAGCAAGAAACCTGTGTACAGGATAGATCAAAATAAAGAGCAGAGTGGGGAGCAACTGGTAAATGCCAAGAGTCAGTGCACTAAAGTGCAGCTGATGGGCTTAAGAGTCTGAGAGTAGATTTTTTTTTATTAAAAAAGCTGCAAGGAGGCATAAAGTGTTGAGTGATGCACAAAGTTCATCTTAGTCAGACTGTGAAAGAAGCTTGAGAAAGACAAAAATGAGTAAACAGCTGCAAATGGAAGATATCTGGCAAGAACGTAGGTGAAGTGGCCAAGGTCTAAAGTTGCTTAAATCAATATTCAGCTCAAAATGGTGAGGAGTGACCAAAGACTTATGGTATAAATTCCCTTGTCTTTTCCAGTGTTTCAGTGGTGTTGGAATGACATTACCAGCATTTTTTCACTATTTTTACCCAACTCCAACCATTCAGCAGCTTCACCCCGAGTTTCCTGAAGATCCCAGAGCTGTGTCGGTAATCTCCTGGCAAATTGCTCCTGGCCTCGTTGGCATAAGAGTGAGAGCCAGTGGAGACGACCCCTGGGTTTCCGGACTTTACACAGTTGCTACTCTGTGGCGACAGCTACGCTCAGTTCAGCAGGATATTCTGGCTTTCAAGCCCTTAGAGTTGGAAGTCAGGAGTTCCTGACAGACAAAAGGGTGAACATATCTGATGGCTGGCAGTTGAGAAATATTCTTTCTTTTAATCATTCTGCCTGCCTACACTTGCTTGTGACTGCTTCCTACAGGATGGGACACTTGCAGATTTTGCAGCCTTCTACAACCCCACCCACCACCGCCCTCCCCAACCAATGTGAATGAGAGCAGGTATAATATTACCTCTTGGTACCTATTCTTCCAACAAGGGCCAGAATTGAGTAAAGTGTTTGGATCCTCATGCTACGGTGCGGGGATATAGGACTGAAGTGGCTCCCATTCCATTGCAACTGACTCTGAGCGTGGCTGCGGCTCTGAGGGACAGCCTGCTCTCGCCTCCCACGTTGTGTTGTTATGGCATTCACAGAGGCACAACCAAAGGCCTGGCAAATGCTGTTGTCCTGTGAATGGCTGTATCATGCAGCTGCAATTCCTGGGCAGTGTATCCTCCTCATCCTCTTCATCAACATCTGCTTTGACATGTCCTTTTTTTTTATTCATTTTCGGGATCTGGGCTTCGCTGGCTGGGCCAGTATTTATTTCCCATCCCTAGTTGCCCTTGAGAAGGTGGTGGTGAGCTGCCTTCTTGAACCGCTGCAGTCCATGTGGTGTAGGTACACCCACAGTGCTGTTAGGAAGGGAGTTCCAGGATTTTGACCCAGCGACAGTGAAGGAACGGCGATATATTTCCAAGTCAGGATGGTGAGTGACTTGGAGGGGAACTTCCAGGTGGTGGTGTTCCCATCTATCTGCTGCCCTTGCCCTTCTAAATGGTAGTGGTTGTGGGTTTGGAAGGTGCTGACTAAGGAGCCTGTAATAGATCTGCTTGGAGCAAGAACAGCAATAAAAGGTGAGTGAGTTTCACTCCATTGGGATTAAAGAGACAGGAAAGGGGGTGGAAGGTTATGGTTGTGTTGTACTCTATGGGGATGCCAGGGTAAATGTTCATTCAGCATCCTGGCCCTGGTAAGATGCCAGCGATCTCACCATCTCTCATGGCAGGAACTCAGTACATCCTCATGAGCTGCATGGCTTGCTCTTAAAGGTAATGAGGGATTAAAAGGTGAGAAAATGCCCTCTAAAATCTTTTGGTAGGCATTGCATGACAATTTCCCTTGCAAAGAGAGATAAGTTAAAGGCTGGCATTTAAAGAGTGTGTGGCAAATAACGTGGGAGAGGTGAAATAATAAATGTGGGGGTGTGAGGTTGTTAAAGTGGAGAAGTGAATGCAATGAAAATCAGGCATCTTCTGTATCAGGGCAGGCAATCCATTCTCCCAGCTTACTGCCTGGACTGTGTAGCTAAGAATAATCCAAACGGTCCTCATCTGTGCTGTACACCTTAATGGTGCTCTGAACCTAATTCACTTGCAAACTTCAGTATTCTATGCACAAGTCTTGAATTAATATTATAGTCACCAGTATCCAATTAGAACTACAATCATTAATATTTGATCTCTGCTTCCTATTAATTATCCAAGTAATACCTTTTGCAGCTTCGCTTTGGATGCTGGAAGCTTTAAATTTAGCCTTGCTTCTGTGAAGGATTTTATTAAATACCTTCTCAAAGTCCAGCTTATCACCATTCAGTAACTCTTGTTACATCTTCATAGAATCCCACTACATTTTTAGGCTTCATTTGCCCTTCATAAACCTATAGCTTTGATTTATTGCCTTGCTCTCGCTACATGTTGAATTGCTTCCTCTATAATAAACTCCAACATTTTTCCTATCACAGATGTCAACCCAGCAGTGTAATAATTCTTAGGACTACTTTCATTTTTTTAAAAAGGAAAACTAAAATTTGAATCACATTAGCTTTCACTGAATACTACTGTACCTGTTCTATTCCCATTCACCATTTTAACCTTCTCTTAACTTTATATCCATTTCACTGGGGTTTGTACTTGATGAATCTTCAATGGCTCCAGTTCCTTAAAAACCATTTCATTATTGACTATTTTCTTCTTGAAGAAAGAAGAATGAAATTTCCTTTATGTAGCACCTTTCACATCCTCAGGCCCTCCCAAAATGCTCCATTGCCAACAAGCGACCTTTTTAAGCGTAATCACTGTTGTTTTGCAGGCAAATCCAGCAGTCAGCTCATACAGGGCTGGGTCCCGCAAACAGCAATGAGATAAATAGCCGGTTAACAGGGCAGATTTTAAATGCCATTGCTAGGCACAAGTAGGGCAGTAGCGACCCAGTAAGTGGTGTTCTGCCACCTACTGCCTCATCCACGCTGGTACTCCAGTCACTGCTATTATGTATGGCATCCTTAGATAGGTGGCCAGAATGCCCACCTTGGAGAACTTGCCTACTCTTGGAATAATGGCATGGAAGCTTTTATATTTACTAAATAGCCCGACTAAATAGCCTCAATTTAACTTCTCACCTGAAAGATGGCAGCTTCAACAATGTACTCCCACAGTACTGTCAGCCTGAATCATGTTGAATCTATGCCCTACTTGGATGCATCCCTTATGGCTGACTAACTTACTTGCCGGCAAATACTAAAATATTCCATAAAGAAGAGCTTTGTCAAAATATTAACCTCCTTTCTATCTCACCACTCATCCCTGGAGAGACCCACTCATTATTTTAACACCCCGTTATTAACAAGCTGAAAGAATTCCAATACAACCGCTAGTATTTTATTACAACACTAACACAACAACAACTTATATTTATATAACATCTTTAATGAATTAAGACGCACTTCGCAGCAGCGTTATCAAACAAAATTTGACACCGAGTGACATAAGGAGCTATTAGGGCAGATGGTCAAAATCTCGGCCAAAGAGATAGCTTCGTAAGGAGTGAACTAAAGGAGGAAAGGGAGATAGAGAGGATTAAGGATAAATTCTGGAGCTTATGGCCTTGGCAGCTGAAGCCATCGTCAATTACGAAGAAGTGATTAAAATCAAGGATGCCCAAGAGGCCAGAATTGAAAGAGCACAAATATTTAGGAGAGTTAAGGGCTGGAGGAGATTACAGAGCTAAGGAGAGCTGCAGCCACAGAGAGATTTGGAAACACAGATGAGAATTTTAAAGTCGAGACTTTGCTTGACCAGGAACCAGTGTCAGTCAGCGAGGACAGGGTGATGGGTGAACATGACCTGGTGCCAATTAGGACAAGGCAGCAGAATTTGGATCTCTCAAATTTACTGATGGTGAAACGTGGGAGGGCTACCAAGATCATGTCGGAATAGTCAATCTAGAGGTAACAAAGTCATGGATGAGGGCCTCAGCAGTATTGATTACCACAAAAACCCATCTGTTCACTAATGTCCTTTTAGGATGGAAATCTGCCATCTTTACCTGGTCTGGCCCATGTGGCTCCTCAATATGCTTGACTGTAAACTGCTCTCAAGGATAATTAGAGATGGGCAACAAATGCTGGCCTTGCCAGCGATGAATTAAAAAAAGGAGCAAATAAAAAAAGATGGCGTGGGCAGTCGGCCGGGAGTGGGTGGACCGTTTAAAAAAAAACGTTTTAAAAGGGCGGGAAAGAAGGGGGGTACTATCTTTGGTGGGGGGGGGTTGCCCCCTAAGATAGTAACCCCCCCCCCCTTTCTTCCTATCTGCATGCGTGTCAAAACTGAAATGGGTGATTTTTGTTGAATAAGGATAATATGGAGAAAATGTGAATTGTTGTGATCTGGAATTCGCTGCCTGAAAGAGTGGTGGAATCTGATTCCCCTTCAAAAGAGAATTGGATAAATACCAGAAGGAGAAAAGCAAATTCCAGGGGCTATGGGAAAAAAACAGGGGAGTGAGATTAATTGGATAGCACTACCAAAGAACCAGCACAGGCACAATGGACTGAATGGTCTCCTGTCTGTGCTGCATCATTTTGTGATTCGAAGAGGATTGATGCACAGCTGAAGAGTAGAGAAATATGATGCTTGTTAGCAGTAAAACTAGACAGCAGAAGGAGATACATGTGTCTCATAAGATGCCTAATTGCCCGTGGTCAAAGGTTAGAATCAACTTGTTTGCTTTTGGTGGTAATGACTATCTTCCCTCTGATTGCAATTCAAATCGCTGGGAAATTGATAATGTAGCAAAGACTATAATAGAATAACTCAAATGCCAATGTGCAAGGCATGAAATACCAGATATCAGCTTTTGAGATAACAATCCACAATTTTACATAGGAACAGGAGTTGGCCATTCAACCCCCTGGGCCTGTTTTGCACCTTTCAATTAGATTGTGGCTGATCTGTACCTCATTCCAATTTACCTGCCTTTGTTCCACATCCCTTGATAACCCTTACCTAACAAAATGTTATCCATCTTGCTCTTGAAAACTTCAAATGGCCTAGTCCCCTCAGCCTTCTGAGGGAAGCAAATTCCAGATTTTTGCGACCCTTTGTATAAAAAGTGCCTCCTGATTTCACTCCTAAATGACCTTTGTATAATTTAAAAAATGCACCCTTTTGATTTGGATCTGCCCACCATAGAAAATAGTTTCTCTGTAATTATCGTATTTTCATGAGCTCTTTATTTGATTTCATTTTAACCTAAAAGGGTCTGCAATCTGTAAATCATGCCAGGCAAAGGGAGCCCATTTAGTGAAGCTGAACCTTTGAGGGACAATAGTTAAAAAAAGGCAAAATAAAGTAGAAAACATATGGGTTTCCAACATGAAGTTGAACTGATATTCCGAAACAATTAATAACTCACTTTGATATAAATTCCTAGATAAACTATTGAAAAATTACTTGTCTATGCACATGGTGGTGGTGTGCTCCAGTTCACTCATAAAGTCCAATACTGTGGCCACGTGCATATTTACATGCATGTTGTAATTTGGAGCCATGGATAGTGATGGTAGAGGCTCCACCCTTCTTTCCATTACATGGCTAACCAGAAATCTCTCCCACTCTTAACGCCTGCCATTGACGTGTGTTGGAAGGATTTGCAGGTTGATGCTCAACCTGTCTGACCATGTTATGAATGCACCTTCCAAGTCCTGGGTTGGGACTCAAACTTCTCGCTCAGAAGCAGGGACGTTATCCACTGCACCATAGGACCTCCATCTATAGCGGTCATCATTTTGAGAGCTGTAGCAAGCATCCTTGTTGCCCAATACTGCCTCTAACTTTGCTTTGTTAATATAAAAGAGGTGAAACAAGGGGGAAGCAAGATTTTCCAGCTGGCACTTAACTTACCATGAAAACGTGACAAGTAGATAATCAATCACGAAATTTGCAATTTTGTCTCCCTCATAATTGTATTTTTCCACTTTTTTGTGGGATACATGGAAAAGGGAAGGAGGGTCGAGATGTTCAATGGCCATCTGCCCATTCCTCACCAGAGGAACAGGTGACCAGAAGGGAAAATATGGTGGGGATCTTGGACATCAATTGCCAGCCTGATTCAGTTTTCAAGTGGGCCTTTGAGCGGATGCTTAACTGGCACCCAAAACAGACAGAAGGTTGTTTAATTATGCCAACGTGGGTCTTCTCTCTGTTGTAGGATCCTGACTGCAGTTTTTAATGGAGAAATAGGCCAAGTATGTGCGTGCTAGTTCTAGTTTATCCTATAGATGTCCTAAAAAGGACCACAGGAGGCTATTAAGGTTATTCTGCACCTCCTAAACTCACAAAAAAATCTTCTGTCCCACCTGTTCTTGACACCCCCTCGCATCCTCCTCCACCCCACCCCACAATACAGCAAGCCTGAGTGCAGAGGACAGACCCATTTGACAATTGCAGCTTCTTGGCAACATTTTATATATAAGGCCCAAATTAGAAAATGTAAGGCAGCCAAAAGTTCTTTCTAGCCCCTTTTAACATTCGATAAACTACCTTGTAGTAGAATTCAAGGGCAGGATTTTCCTGTCGACAAGTGGACCCCGCCCCCCCACTTGCCGATGCATAAAATTACACGTGGTGATGCCGGGCTGAACTACTGATGTCACCGCGCCCCGTTTACATTTTCAGGTAGGCGGGGGTGCAGCGAAATCAGTTTGAGGCCATTGACAGAGTCAATTAAGTAATTAAAGGACCCGCCCGTCCAACCTTAAGGGAGGCCCGGTGGGAACTAGAAAAGACACGAAACCTCATCCATGGGCGGGATGGGGTTTCATGCAGGTTTTAAAAAATTTTAATAAAGTTTTGGTAAAAATTATGGACATGTCCCAACTCACGTGACAATGTCACATGAGAGGACATGTTAGTAAAATTTTATTTTTCTATTTTGAGCTTTTTTTTACATTTACAGCCTATCTCCCTGAGGCTGCACTTAGCCTCAGGGAGATGAGTACGCTCTTTCGTGCGCATGCACAAAAAAGCGCACTCTTGATTTTGGGATTCCTCCCCCCCTCCCCTGCCTGCACAGGGAGCACATAATGCTTCTGTGTGGACGTCACGCTGGGCGGGCCTTAATTGGCTTGCCCACGTAAAATGGCGGCGCACCTCCGATCGGGGGTGCCGATTGGAAGTGTGCCTGTGCGCACCCACCCTTCATCTTCGCCCTCGACGGGGGGAAAATTCAGCCCCAGGACTTTGAAATTGTGTTGACCCTTCAAAATAAAAAGCCCTTGGGTATTCCAGAACTTGTGGAAACTTTTAACTTTGGCAACTTTAAAAAAAATGTTTAAGAGCAACTGGCAGCACAAGTCATAACGTGGCCCACATTTCAACGGGCCTGCCTCCTCACCCAGCCCCGCAGCCAATAATTGGACAACATGCCCGTCCGCAGACCAGTGGACAGGTCGCCTCCATGAAAACTACAAAGAGCTTCAACTCCCCATTAGGTGTAGGCTCGTGATCCCGGACTGAACCTTTGGGTGTCGCTTTGCAATCTGGAAACGATCCCACCTCCCGATTCCCACCTCCTCTGGGAAAATCGAACCCTGAGAGTCCAGGGGAGGTGGTGACATCGTTGTATTGTCACTGGATGAGTAATCCAGAAACCCAGTGTAATTCCCCAGGGGACCTGTGTTTGAATCCCACCATGGTAGATTGTGGAATTTGAATGCAATAAAAATCTGGAATTAAAAGTCTGATGATGACCATGAAACCATTGTTGATTGTTGTAAAAACCCATCTGGTTCACTAATGTCCTTTAGGGAAGGAAACCTGTTGTCCTTACTCCAGACCCAGAGCAATGTGGTTGACTCTAAAATGGCCCAGCAAGCCACTCATTTGTATTAAACCATGACAAAGTCTCAAAAAATGAATGAAACTGGATGGACCACCCAGCATCAACTTAGGCACTGGAAATGGCAAACTCAGCTCTGTCGACCCTGCAAAGTCCTCCTTACTGACCTCTGGGGGCCTGTGCCAAAATTGGGAGAGATGTTTCACAGACTACAGCCTGACATAGTCATCCCCACAGAATCATATCCTATCGATAATGTTCCAGACACAACCATCACCATCCCTGGGTATGTCCTGTCCCACTGGCAGGACAGGCCCAGCAGAGGTGGCGTCACATTGGTAAGATTTGCAGGTTGATATTCAACCTGCTTGGCCATGTTATGAATGCACCTTCCAAGTTCTGGGTTGGGATTCAAACCCGAAGCTTCTCACTCTCAGAGGCAGAGACCTATCCAAAGCACCATAGGACCTCCCATCTATAGAAGTCATCATTTTGAGAGCTGTAGCAAGCATCCGTGTTTCCTAATACTCCATTCCTCAACATTCCTCTGGACCCCATGAAGTCTCATGGCATCAGGTCAAACATGGGCAAGGAAACCTCCTGCTGATTACCATGTACTGCCCTCCATCAGCTGATGAATCAGTGCTCCTCCATGTTGAAAATCACTTGGAGGAAGAACTGAGGGTGGCAAGGGCACAGAATGTTCTCTGGATGGGGGACTTCAATATACATCACCAAGAGTGGCTCAATAGCACCATTACTGACCGAGCTGGCCGATTCCTAAAGGACATAGCTGCTAACCTGGGTCTGTGGCAGGTGGTGAGGGAATGAACAAGAGGGAAAAACATACTTGACCTCATCCTCACCAACTTGCCTGCAGCAGATGCATCTGTCCATGGCAGTATCGGGTGGAGTGACCACCACAGTTATTATGGAGACGAATCCCATCTTCACATTGAGGATACCCTCCATCGTGTTGTGTGGCACTACCACTGTGCTAAGTGGTATAGATTTTGAACAGGTCTAGCATCTCAAGGCTGGGCACTCATGAGGCACTGTGGGTCATTAGCAGCAGCAGAATTGGACTCGAACACACTCTATAACCTCATGGCCTGGCATATTCCCTACTCTACCATTACCACCAAGCCAGGGGATCAACCCTGGCTCAAAGAAGAGTGCAGGAGGGCATGCCAGGAGCAGCAGCAGGCACACCTAAAACTGAGGTGTCAACCTAGTGAAGCTATAAAACAGAACTACTTGCATGCCAAACAGCATACGTAGCAAGTGATAGACAGAGCTAAGCGATTTCATAACCAACAGACCAAATCTAAGCTCTGCAGCCCTGCCACATCCAGTCATGAATGGTGGTGGACAATTAAGCAACTCACTGGAGGAGATGGCTGCACAAATATCCCCATCCTCAATGATGGAGGAGACCAGCACAGGAGTGCAAAAGATAAGGCAACAATCTTCGGCCATAAGTGCCGAGTGGATGATCCATCTCGGCCTCCTCTGGAGGTCCCCAGCATCACAGATGTCAGTTTTCAGCCAATTTGATTCGCTCCACGTGATATCAAGAAATGGTTGAAGGCACTGGATACTGCAAAGGCTATGGGCCCTGAAAATATTCCGGCAAAGTACCGAAGACTTGTGCTCCAGAACTTGCTGTGCCCCTAGCCAAGATGTTCCGGTACAGTGACAACACTGGCATCTACCTGGCTATGTGGAAAATGTGAAAAAGCAGGACAAATCCAACCCGGTCAATTACCACCTCATCAATCTACTCTTGATCATCAGTAAAGTAATGGAAGGGGTCATCAACAGTGCTATCAAGCGGCATTTGCTTAGCAATAACCTGCTCACTGATGTGCTGTGTGGGCTCCACCAGGGCCACTCAGCTCCTGACCTCGTTACATGTTTGGTTCAACATGGAAAAAAGAGCTGAGCTCCCGAGGTGAGGTGAGAGTGACTGTCCTTGACATCAAGGCAGCATTTGACTGAGTGTGGCATCAAGGAGCCCTAGCAAAACTGGAGTCAATGGAATCGGGGGAAAACTCTTCGCTGGTTGGAGTCATACCTAGCACAAAGGAAGATGGTTGTGGTTGTTGGAGGTCAGTCATCTCAGCTCCAGGACATCACTGCAGGAGTTCCTCAGGGTAGTGTCCTCGGCCCAACCATCTTCAGCTGCTTCCTCAATGACCTTCCTTCCATCTTAAGGTCAGAAGTGGGGATATTCGCTGATGATTTCACAACGTTCAGCACCATTCGCAACTCCTCAGATACTGAAGCAGCCCATGTCCAAATGCAGCAAGACCTGGACAATATCCAGGCTTGGGCTGACAAGTGGCAAGTAACATTTGCGCCACACAAGTGTCAGGCAATAACCATCTCCAACAAGAGAGGATCCAACCATCGCCCCTTGATGTTCAATGGCATTACCATCACTGAATCCCCCACTATCAACATCCTGGGGGTTACCATTGACCAGAATATGAACTGGACTAGCTATATAAATACTGTAGCTACAAAAGCAGGTCGGGGCTAGGAATTGTGCAATGAGTAACTCGCCTCCTGACTTCCCAAAGCCTGTCCACCATCTACAAGGCATAAGTCAGGAATGTGATGAAATAATCCCCACTTGCCTGGGTGAGTGCAGCTCCCACAACACTGAAGAAGCTGGACAACGTCCAGGGCAAAGCAGCCCGCTTGATTGGCACCACATCCACAAATATTCACTCCCTCCACCACGGAAGAGCAATGGCAGCAGTGTGTACCATCTACAAGGTGCGCTGCAGGAATTCATCAAGGCTCCTTAGACAGCACCTTCCAAACCCACGACCACTACCACCTAGAAGAACAAGGGTAGCAGATAGATGGGAACAACATCTCCTGGAAGTTCCCCTCCAAGTCACTCATCATGCTAACTTGAAAATATATCACTGTTCCTTCACTATCACTGGGTCAAAATCCTGGAATTCCCTTCCTAACAGCCCTGTGGGTGCACCTACACCACACCAACTGAGGCGGTTCAAGAAGGCAGCTCACCACCACCTTCTCAAGTACAACTAGGGATGGACAATAAATACTGGCCCAGCCAGCGAAGCCCACATCCCTGAATGAATGAAAAAAAAGACATGGCTGACTGGATTGCAATACTGCCTCTATGATTGGTGTTAACAGAATTTAACCAGGGAAGGTAATTTATTGAATTAATGATTTTACCATGGTCCCAAGTCAAAGATGGCGAGCTGGTAAAATGCAGGAAATGCAGAAAAACAGGATATCTACCGTTACTAGTAACTGAGCCATGAGTTCAGAACCGCTGATTTTTAAGAATGAGAGAGATTGTGGGCTTGTAACGTTTTTGGGCAAGATACTAATTTTTAGTTTAAGATAATCTTTATTGTGTTCATTTGATTCTTGCCATTCTCAATATCTTAAGCAAATCATACAACAAAACAAATGATATTACCCATTTTCGCTCTTTGATTTTTTGATTGACAATGGAGTCAGGGGTTATGGCGCTTAGGTAGGAACATGAAGTTGAGGCCACACCAGATCAGCCATGCTCTAATTGAATGGTGGACCAGGCTCGAGGGGCTGAATGGCCTTCTCCTGCTCCTATTTCTTACAATCTTATGATATGATAGAGAATGTAAGCTTTGTTGATTCTTTCAATCTTGTCTTGAATTGTGAAGGAAAGCTTAAAACCCTGATAGGGCTCTAGTCACACACAGCCATCCCTTAAAAGGACCTTATTTTTTCAGTTTCCTAACTGCTATGTTGATCATTGCCTTGTTAGTTTGTGATAAAAGGCACTTGCATAGAGACCATTGACCCCTGATTCAGATTTGCTTGCTAAAAAGGACATCTCCTCAATCATGAATCCTTTTCTTAATACTTGTCAGCCAAGCCCTGGAGAACTCTGGGAATTAACAGATAAACCATTTTATTATTTCTAGTGACAGGCAAGTCCACAAATGATTTATAAATGAAAACAAAATGATTAATCATATGAGACTAAATCAAATCCTAATCCTATGTATATAAGAATAGGCTATTTGAAAAGTTCAAAACAGACACAGAATAATCCACAGGGATATTTAAATGTGGAAATGTTAAAATGGTGTGAATAACTGATTGAAACCGCCCAAAGTAGCCAGTGCATTTCACATGTCTTTGTAAAAGACTCCTATGGTACTGGGAAATTATTAGCTGCGTTTGCCCAATACAGGCAAGATGATGTTAGTGGTGGGAAGTGTATTAGGTCTCTTGATAAGAAAACAATGATGAAGAAATACTGGTGGATTAGGTTCTCATCCATCATAGTCAATGAGTATAAAATCTAGACCAAGTACTGTATCTGAGTTGTGTCAGCTGCAGCTTAGTTGGTAGAACTCCTGCCTCTGAGTTAGAAGGTTCTGGATTCAAGACCTGCTCCGGGACCTGAGCACAGAAATCAAGACTGACACTCCAGTGCAGTACAGAGGGCATATGCAGTACAGAGGGCATGCTATGTTATTGGAGGTGCTGCCTTTTAGATGTGACGTTAAACTGAGGCTCATCTGTCTTCTCCGCTGGGTGTAAAAGATCCCATGGCACTATTTCATTGAACGGGGGAGTTATACCTAGTGTTTCGCCAACATTTGTCCCTTAATTAGCATCAGGAATAAAGATTATCCGTTCATTATCACATTGCTGTTTGTAGGAGTTTTCTGTTTGCAAATTGGCTGCAGCGTTGTCTATATTACAACAAGAATAACATTTCAAAAGTACTTAATTGACTGTAAAGCACTTTAAAACACCCAGTGCTTGTGAAAGGCATGATATAAATGCAAGTGTTTCTTTTCTTTACCACCTGAAATAGTTGAGAAGAAAATTTAAAGGAAAGGATTAGAATGGTTGACATCAAGTGTGGAGGGTGGAATAGAGGTGGAGAATCATCATAACAGAGAACAAAACATCACGTGAGAGGTTATCAAGGGAGATCAATAAAAGTGGAAAAACTTTCCTTGGTTGTTTGTGCGGAAGGACTAAAGTTAATAAATTGATTTTGGTTAATGACTCATGTAAAGGAACAAGGAAAGACTTGCATTTATATAGTGCCTTTCACGAACACCACATGTGCCTAAGCACATTACAGCCAATTAAGTTACAACCTGAAACCCCGGGCAGAGTAGTCAGATGATGCGTTCTTTATGTTGTGAATTTTTCAATTATGGCGTAGGACCTCAGGTCTTGAATCCAGAACATTCTATCTGTCCTGCTCAGCCTCTTCAGTGCCACCTCAAACTATATCTCCTTACATTAGTGTAATGACTCGATGGAGTGGACAGGTTTCAACAAGAAACAGCTAAACTTTATTACAGAGAGCTGTTCAGGTGCTACATGCTTGATCAGGACTCTCGTCAAGAAGCTGCACCCCAACAACCCTCCCCCCCCCCGCCCCCCCCACCCCCCCAAGATTGCCTGTGCTTAGGGCTCACTGGTCAGAGCCTTAACAGAACATCATGTGACCCCTGATAGACAGCAGGAGGGTCAATACCCTCAGATAACACATTTCCTCCCCCTTTAGTTTTTTACAATTTCTATTAACAGGGAAACATTTGAATATCCAACAACATATACACATATACAATTTCAGGTGATTAAAGGTCAAGTCTCGAGGTGCTCTCCTCATACAGCTAGAGCAGCGTAGCTCTACCACCTAAGGTTCCTCAACAGCATTGACAGGATCTGGAACTGCAGAATGAGACACATCATCGAAACGTGGCTGTTCATGGTTTGACAACTCTATAGAGACATTGGACAAGACTATTCTAGGTTGATCAGTCACCTCAGGAATTGACGGTTTGATGTTAATCATAGGCGGAACAGTTGGTTGCTGGAGTGTCTCCTGGGCATCAATATGATCTAGGTGCGTACGGCTGATTCTATGTCCCACTTGTACTTGGAAAGATAATGGACCAGTCTCTGAGACAATGGTTCCAGGAGCCCAACAGAGTCCACGAGCGAAGTTTCGCATGAGTACCGTGTCACCTACAGTGAAAGTGAGAGCTTTGAGGTGTATGCCGTGGTTAAGTTTTTGATTTCTCCGATTACACTCTACATTCCCCTCTAAGTTTGGAAATACTAGGTGTATTGGGGGTGTAGGCAACGTTTCATCAATAATTCAGATGGTTTTGAACCCGTAGTGGAATGTTGTGTTGTACGATAACTGAAAAGAAAGAGGGAAAGTCGAGATTCCGGAGTGCCTTCCAATAACTTTTTCATACCAGATTTAAAAGTTTGTACTGCCCTTTTGGCTAGGCCATTCGATGAGGGATGGTAAGGGGCTGTTTTAATATGTCTGATTCTATTCAGATCCATAAATTTCTGAAACTCTGTACTGGTAAAAATAGTGCCATTATCTGAAGCGACAATTTTAGGTTGGCCATGTATGCTGAAACTATGATGTAGCTTCTCTATAGTTGTGTTTGATGATGGTGACTTGACTTCATGTACATCCATCCATTTGGGATGTGCATCTACAATCAACAGAACATGGTACCCAAGAATGGTCCTACATAATCAATATGTAATCGAACCCAGGGTTGACCAGGCCACTCCCACTCCCAAATTTTCAATATCTCCATCAATGCCAGGCCACCATAAATAGCTTTGCGCAAGCATTTTCAGTTTTGATATGCCTGGATGGGCACTATGGAGTTCTGTCAAGAGCAGGTCTCTGCCTTGTGGTGAGACCACCACTCTTGATCCCACAACAAAATTCCACCTTGGCAGCTCAATTCTGTCTGTCTGACATGGAATGGTCTCCATTCCTCAGACACAGGCAAGTTTGACCCTCCTTTTAAAACAAAGTCTTTAACTTTCGGTAATGTTGGATTGCTGTTTGTCCAATTTCTAATTTATTTGGCACACACAGGCAAAGATTCTAAGAAGTTCAATAATAGGACTAGTTCCTGCGGAATGGGAGTGTGTACAATATTGTCTGGCAATGAGAGACGACTGAGTACATCTGCATTTGCAACGTGTAGGCCAGGACGGTACATAAGAGTATACTCATACACAGATATTGTCTGAGTTGTGTCCATGTTGATGCTATTGGCCGGATGACCTTTCCCTTGCTGAATAAACCCATTAATGGTTTATGGTCCGACCTGCATGGTGACCATGCAGGTACTGGTGGAATTTCTTCACCCTGAGTACCACCGATAAACCCTCCTTTTCTAGTTGGGAATAACCCTTCTCGGCTGTGGAGAGGATTCTTGATACATAGCCAATGGGCCTTTCAGGGCCACTTTCCATTTCATGGGATAACACAGCTCCCACTTTGTAGGGTGAGGCATCACATGTTAATACCAGCTCTTTCGACGGTCCATAGTGTACCAATAGACACAATGAATGCAACAATACCTTTGCTTTCACAAAGGCTTCTTCCTGTTGCGTCCCTCAATGCCAATGGTCGTTCTTGTTTAGTAACGAATTTAACAGTGCCAACACAGTTGATAGATTTGGTAAGAAGCAGCTAATGTAGTTGATCAGTCCCAGCAAGGACTTGAGTCCTGTTACATTGGATGGTGGTGGCACATCTTACATTGCCTGAACTTTTCTTCCACCGGGTGCAGTCCCATGACATCCGCCCTGTGGCTTAGACAAGTCACTTCTGGTGTCTGAAATGTGCACTTTTCCTTCCTTAACTGTATGCCGGCTTCCATGAGCCTCATTAGCACCTCTTCCAGGTTGGTCAAGCCTTCTGTCTGGGTTAACCCCGTGATGAGGATATCATCTAGCTATACAATTACTCGTGGAAGTCTTTGCAAAAGGCTTTCCATTATTCTCTGGAAGATAGCACATGCCGATGAGACCCCAAAGGGTAGGTGGGTGTGCTGATAGAGACCCTTGTGTGTATTAATGGTTACGTACTCCCTCGATGTGCTATCAAGCCCCAGTTGCTGGTAAGCGTGGCTCATATCCAATTTTGTATAGGACTTGCCTCCAACCAGTTTGGCACATAAGGCATCTATCCTTGGGATAGGGTGCTTGTCTAGTTTGGCTGCCTTATTTATAGTCTCCACAGATATCTATGGTGTGGTTGGACCTAAATACTGGAACTATGGACGCAGCCCATTTGGAGAATTGAACAGATTGGATAATGCCCGGCTTTTCTAACCAGCATAGCTCCTTGTCAACCTTTTCTTTCAACGTATAAGGCACAGGTCTTGCCCGAAAGAAGCGAGCTGTCACCTGTGACTCCACGTGTATCTTGCCCTGCATGTCTTTTAACATCCCTAGTTCACCCAGAAAGCCAAATTGTATTTTCTTAGAAGTTCTGGGACTCCATCAGATTTGAGGTGCAATATCTTAGACTAGTCGAGCTTGATTGTCTGTATCCAGTCTCGGCCTAAAAGACTCATCCTTTCACAATGGTTACAGACATCTGGGCTGTCTGTTGCTTGTAAGAAACCGGTACTTTGGGGATGCCCTTTACCTGAATGGATTCTCCTGTGTATGTCCTTAACTTAGCAGTTGTTGCTCCAGGTTTATTGGCTGTCCACCATCATTAAGGTACCTGAAAGTGTGCTATCCCACCACCGTACTTGAGGCATCTGCATTCACCTCCGTTATCAGTGGCTTCTCATTAACTTGGATTGTCACGGTGGTAGGTTCGGTTCTCACAGCAGTTACATTATACAGGGAATAAACATTGGCGTCGGCAGCTTCAGCCTCTGCTGTATTCTTTAATTCAGTCACGTTGGTTTGCTGTTTTGCAGCTGCTTCAGCTCTGCCCGGCATTGACTTACCACGTGACCTTTCTTATAGCAGTAATGACATTCTGCCTCCGTGAATTTACAGGTGCTCACTATAGATGTGGTCACCTCCACATCTATAACAACTTAATCAGCATTTCTACTAGGCCTATTTTTCATGTTTCTCACAGCGGACATTGCCTCTCGCTTCGATGCTGTGGATTAGGTTTTTGCACCACGCTCAGTGGTAGGTTCCCACCCCACATGAAGAACGGCACCATGTTGTATGTGTTGCAAAGCCTGTGAGTCTCTTGCAGTACTTTTCATGGCGAGAGAGATTTCTCAGGTGTGCTTAAAGTTGACGTCAACCTCGATGAGTAAACAGCGCTGTACAGCATCGTCCTGAGCCCTACAAACTAAACAGTCCCGTGGCATATCATTTAACATGACCCCAAAG
The DNA here is from genome assembly GCF_017639515.1 of Carcharodon carcharias. Taxonomy (NCBI): domain Eukaryota; kingdom Metazoa; phylum Chordata; class Chondrichthyes; order Lamniformes; family Lamnidae; genus Carcharodon; species Carcharodon carcharias. The sequence goes on along the minus strand of NC_054487.1, from coordinate 75,570,926 downwards.
TCACAGTGTTCTGTCAACAGCTTGAGGTTTGCTACATAGGTTGGGATGGATTCTCTGGGGCCCTAACTCTGGAATTAAATTTAAAATGCTGCATTATTACCAATGGCTTTGGCTGGAAGTGTGTTTTCACCAGGTCAACTAATTCATTATAGGACTTAGAATTGGACGCAATCAGGGCCGTCAGGTTGCAAATGAGTTTGTATGTTTTACTGCCACATACACTCAAGAAGATGGCTTTCTGCTTTTCCTCCGTGATCCTAAATGCAATAGAACTGTACGGTGGTTGAGGAACTAGAATGGAGTGAAGTTTGGAATGTATGGAGACAAGAAATGAAAGACACCTAGACATCTTCAACAATTGTCCTTATCTTGAGGAGTTGGCATGGCTTTAATATCCTCTATTTTACTTGGATGGGGTGATATGCCAGCATTGGAATAAATAGAACTGAAGAAATTTATTTGCTGCGCATTTCAGACTGTTGAGCACCAACCTTCATTATGGCCATTTGTTTCAATAAATGCAGATTATGGTCATGTTCTTGCTTTGTTCTTCCCGTGACCACTATATCATCTGTGGCATAGGTGCATCCTGGTACAATGCATTTAATTCTGTCTATGTGAGCTTGAAAGAGATCCTAGCTAACAGATAGCCCAAAAGAAAGTCATTGAAAACGGTATCATCCGAATGGGGTACAAAATGTAGCTAGCTCTTGGGATTTCTCCTTGAGTTGTACTGACCAGTAACCATGCCTGGCATCAAGCTTCGAGAATTTTTCACCTGCAAACCTTGGATTTAACTGTTATAATTAGATATTTTGTAAGGACAATGTTTCAAAGCTGCTTCTAAATGTCGTGCATTGATGCATACTCTCAATGATCACCCTTCTTTATGACACATGATTGAGCTGCAGCAATCAGTGTGCTCTTGGACTCTTCTAATGAGTAGTCTTTCTTCAATTTTTTCTAGTCCAAAGTTCAAATTTCTCTTGTGAGTGGATTGCACTTATCTGGTGGATCAATGGATGGACTTGCATTTTCCTGCAGGTGTGGCACTGCAGCTCCCTTGAAACTGTCAATTTTGTCAAAACATTCTGGACATTTTGATGTTAGGTCGTGAACTGAGATGATAGAAGTAGATTCTGAGGCTGATCTTCTTTGTGGTGCCTGACTGATTCCATGGATTGTTACTTGTGTGAGGTCATGAGGTGCCAGTTGACCTGCAATCACTGGGCCTTTAGTTTCCTTGAATTGAACCTCAGTGATACCCAGGAGGATTGATTGCACTTGCGCTCCAGGACTTTGGATCCTGCACATTGAATTAGTGAACTGCTCTTAGCCGAAAGCTTCATAGCTGTAGGTTTCACATGGCCTTCCACATCTGTGATTAAATGTTTTTTTTTAGAATTTGCAGAGGTAGTATGTTGGCATTTGCCCCTGCATCCATTGTGGTTAATTAAAAATAGTTACCAACTTTCTCAGGACAGATCATTTGAATTGTGGCAAATACCTCGGATGGTGAGATGGCATCTATGTTTTCCATGAGATTGATGGTGTGAAACATGTGTTCACTACACTTCGTCTTGTCACGCGCATCATTGTCTGTTTCTGGTTTGTCAATCATCTCATGTATATGTTGCTGACAGGATACCGGATCGTCGTTCTTATTGCTTGAAGGTACCCATTGTGTACAGTCTGTTTGGATCAATGCACAGCTCTTTGTAGCTGCATCATCCTTTGCTCTAGTGCACTGCTGCTGCCAATGGCTCTTTCTGCTACATGCCTTGCAGAATTGCTGGAAAGCTGGGTATGCCTTGGTGCATGTAGAAGGCCACACCTTCCACATGTCTTGCTAGGTTCAGGTGTTCCAGTGGATGTGTCAACAAATGGGGCTGTACTTAGAACCTCTAAGTGTTGTCCACCTGCAAGGATTAATTTGTACTTACATCCATCCTTAAGTAGCTCTTTGATGCGATATGTTTTGAGCTTGCCTAGCAGATTTTCCAGAAATGTTTCCATGGGAGTGGATGTGATCACCAACTCAACAATTCCGTCTGCTAGTTCTGCATTTGAAAAATCACAGTACGTACCCTTTCCTCTGCATCTGCTGACAATGTGGTCCATGGATTCTGTAACTGTTATTGAAATAACGTGAACTCTAGTCGATGAATACAGAAGTTTAAACTGATTCTGAACCGGTCTTCCAATGTGGTCCATATCTTTTGGGGATCCTTTCGTTCTTCTTCTGTCAATACTGACATGTTCAGCCTATGTAGACCTTCATTTCCATATTGCTAGGTAAATTGTTATGTCTCACTTGTCTGGTTCACACCTGAATCAAGAAATCGTAGCTCTGTTTGCTGTTTAATCATTTTGAATTTGGATAATAGGTCAGCTTCATCCCAATTCAAATTGGGGAATTCAGTGGACATTTTGCCAATACCCCTTTGACCTTCCTTTTTCTGTAGTACCTGGGATGAGTGTCGCTTTTGCATGCTTTTCTGAAGCTCTGCCCACGAAGACGAGTTGTGGTGGGAATGCACCATGGAGTAATGATGACCTTGCTTTTCATTCAATTTATTTCCAGCAATTCCCAAAGCCGCCCGTTATAATCGCAACATTCTCTGGCCCGATTTTCATGACTTTTTTTTGTTTGACTCTCCCTTATTCATTATCCATCTGGCCCACACCCTGGTCACTCTCCTTTCCCGATCCAATCCCTTATGAATGATTGGTGCCTTGTGCCTTGCCCAATAAATAAAACCAAGGTATTATATCATTATAATAACATGACATGGTGGCAGCTGTGGGATGATAGGTGGCAGCAAGATTAAGTACAGATACAACATGGGTGAACAGTTTCAAGTTGTGCTACATGGCATGAGAAGACCCTCAATATTTTGGTCAGACCACAATGAAGTTGCAGCATTGGAGAATGTTGAAAATGTAGCATCATGCCTGCGAAGAAAAGCTTTGGAGACCCAGCACTGAGTTAGTGCTCAAATAAAGGGCTGGTAAACAGATGGGTCCCTCATGGTGATTTTGCAGCACATAACCATTAGTGGGACAGTGCACCAAGGCGACCAGTGCCAGGTTAGTTCGGTCTTTATTTGAGCACTAGCTCAGTGCGGTGTCTCCAAAGCTTTTCTTCGCAGGTATGAGGCTATGTTTTCAACATTCTCTGATTCTGCAACTTGGTTGTGGTCTGACCAAAAGGCTTAGGGTCTTCTCATGCCGTGTAGCACAAGTTAAGGCTGTTCACTATGTCATATCTGTAGTTAATCTTGCTGTCACCTGTCATTCCACAGCTGTTATCATGTCATGTTATTATAATACCCTGGGTTTATTTACTGAACAAAATGCAAGGCACCAATTACTCACAAACATGCTGTGGGCTCATTTATTAAGACTAAGCACATGAGAACAGTTATACATAGATGTAAAGCTTGAAGACATCAGAGCTGTGCGTGTGTGCTCTGCGCAAAGCAAAAATGAAACTAAGGCTGGATCACATGATGCCTTCTAGTGATATCATGCTGATATCCCTTCAAGGCATTTGACACCTGACTGCAATAGCCAGCTGCTGAAGGCCTCCATGGAAATAGCAGAAGTGAAGAAGTCGAGCTCCTAATGAGCTCCTTAACAATCAGAATTGGCCTGTTTATTGATGTGAGTTAGTTCACTGGCTCGGCCTCCCCACGACCCCCACCATTCTCATGAATATTGCCAGTGTCAGGAATGGAGGTGGCAGGTGGGTATGCAGGCATTTGGCGCCATTTTGCTTTGGTTGCCTGCCTCCATTCCAATCCAATCGAGCCAGCAAAAATCCAGTTCTGAGCATCTCTAATGGATGATGCACTGTCCAATGCTTCAAGCAGGATTATGGTAACCTCAACTCACCCCATATAAACAGTGGAAATTCTATGCTCCTATATTCCTCATCTTGCTTGCTATAATAATCTGTGAGTCTCCTTTTGCCAATGACACAGCACAGATAACAACTGATCTACCAACGAGCTGTTCCTTTTGCTTCATTTCCCTGGTATAATTGTGAGTTCCTTTGTGTCAGTTCCTTCTTTGATTGAACACCTTTGTTCATCTCTCTCTGTTCATCATCCTTCTTAATTTCCTTTTCTACCAAAACCCTCTGCTGAACTCCCATCATCTCCAGCTCCTATTCTTTGGCTCCACTCTGTAATCCTCTCTTTCTTACTTGCTTTGTACATAAATGAGAAATAAAGTACAGGCAGCAATACAATCTATCCAAATGTATTTGTTTTTCTTTGCCTGCCTGTTCGGCTGAAACAAATGAAAAGCAAACAAATCTGAACTGAAAAATATATTTGAAGTCTGCCGAGTTGGAAATCAGAGAATTGTAATGCTACAATTCATCTTAGATAACTAAATGTTAACTAACTTTACGCGTTTTCCTCTTTTGTTTACCTGCCCATTCATCTGGGGTAAATTTTGCAAGCACCATTTGCTCCTGGGTGCGCACTTAATATACTTGTGCTAAATGTCTTTGTGTGCCTTCTTTCCATGCTGCTAATGACCTGGGGTTAAATAAAATGCAGGAGGGATTTAGTATGAGTGTATTATGCATTATAGGAGATCAGCACTGGTTGGAAAAGTGTCATGTGTCTATCAGAGGTCTAGCCTTGCAAAAATTATCGCACTTAAACGTGTCACATTTCAGAGCATCATGGATTAAAATGAGCAAATAACTGATTGGCCAAATGGGCATGAAACAAGAGCAAATCCAATCAATCAGTGAGTAATACAGAGGAAAAAAGAAGCAGCAGGAATGTTGGCCATCACTAATATGTTTAAAAGATGCTAATCCCAAATTGGCAAGTCATAGTCATTGACTAAATTAATTGCTGAAAAGATTGAGTGAATTTGGTGTGAACCACGTGAAACAAAAATAACAGAAGTTGCAACCCATTGTTTCTGATTTTATACTATCATGCTCCCTTAGTTTAATTGAGTTTTAGTATATCACACACAAAACTGAGTCCTTTATATTATTTGTTTTTGGGTTGTGTCACTGGCAAGGAGCTGTCCGTCCCTAATTGCCCTTGAGAAGGTGGTGATGAGCCACCGCCTTGAACTGTTGCAGTCCATGTGGTGAAAGTGCCCCCCCCCCCACAGTGCTGTTAGGGAGGGAGTTCAGGATTTCCACCCAGCGACAGTGAAGGAACAGCGATATAGTTTCAAGTCAGCATGGTGCTTGACTTAAGGACGCACTTAAAAGTTAACACACTGGCTTAACAGTCAAGGCACCCACAGAAATTCTGCTGTAGAGAGAAAGTATTTTTCAGAGGCAAGCCACTGGATTATATTGTCATTTGGCTTGGTTTAGCTGCTAGTACCCTCACCTCTGAGGAAGTCATGAAGACCTGCTAAGGTGGATGGGAACAAGCACATTGCATATTTAAAAGAGAATAGAGAGTTCTCACAGTGTTAAAGGGCCAACATACCTCCCTTAACCAATACCACAAAAACAGATTGCCTGGCCATTTGCTCAATTTGATCTTTGTGGGATCTTGCTGATAGGCCAGTGACTACACTTGAAAAAAATGAGTTAATTGCCAGTGAAGCACTTTTGGATATTCTGAGATGGATTAAATAAATTAAACTTCTTTATTTCTCTTCAGGCTAAATGCACTACTAGAAACAATTGTTTAATTCTACCACTAAGGCTGCTGTTTTTAATGGAAATGTCTTCGGTTTACATCAATGGCATGAATAATTACTATTTGCATCAAACACAGCACATTGACAGTGGCTATCTTCAAAGTGCTGTGAGTATAAAGTTCCTGTACAATTCATATAATGATCATGTTTATCTAACCCTGAGGCAGCAGCGCAGATGTGACTCTGGGTATACGCCAAAGTATATTCTGCAAAGATTTATTGAGTTCACTGCAAAATAAAAATGAAGCAACTATATCTCTCGGAACAATGTTTGTTTTTCCCAAGTTTTATAAGGAAGTTTTCAAAGGGTTTGACTGGTTTTTGTGAGCAAGCTCAGGATTTCTATGGGTGGGATTTTACTGTCAGTGAGTGGGGGCAGGGCCTGCTGGCTGACGCATAAAATGACTCAGGATGACGTTGAGCGGAACTCCCATTTAAATTTTCAGGAAGGCGGGGACACAGCGAAATCACCTGCGCACCAGCCGACCTGTCAATGGCCAATTGAGGCCATTGACAGATCAATTAAAGTAATTAGTGGACCTGCCCGTCCAACTTTAAGGTGGGCAGGCCAGGAGCCCCGGCGGGAAGTAGAAAAAAACATGCAACCTCATCCACAGGCAGGATGAGGTTTCATGTAGGGTTTTAAACATTTTAATAAAGTTTTGTTGGAAATTATGAGCACGTCCCAACTCATGTGACATTGTCACATGAGGGGACATGTTAGGGAAATTTTACATTTCCATTTTTAGGCTTTTAACATTTTGAGCCGATCTCCCTGAGGCTGCACTTAGCCTCAGGGAGATGAGTGCGCTCTTTCATGTGCACTCTCAATTTTGGGATTTCCCCCCTGCCTGCACAGGGAGCGCATAGCGCTTCTGTGCGGATGTCACGCTGGGCGGGCCTTAATTGGCTCGCCCACGTAAAATGGTGCTGTGCCTCCGATTGGGTCGCTGATCGAAAGTGCGCCCACACGCGCCCGCCCATCAACTTCCCCCCCAATGGGGGTAAAATTCAGCCTTATGTTTTTACCGATTCCACATCTCACTCCAACACTGCTGCTTCTGTAAGCATTTCTCTTATTCTTTCATCACGGTACAATGGTCTGGGAGCAGGGTATTCTCTGATAGGATTGTCCTGTCTGGTTTAACACTGGAAAGTTTAATATCACTTTTATCAATGTAGTAAATATGGTTTTATTTAGTGTGTACTGTACCTTTAAGGATAATACGTGTTAAGGAGCGATCACATGACCTGTAATAACCAATGGGAGAGTAGGGTGGGCTACCTCAGCAGTCAGTGTAGAGATAGAGTTGGAGTTGAGAGCACGTGTGTAGTTGCTGCTGTTTACATTGTAAATAAGCTTAATGGCCAGGATTTTTTGCTTCTTGGGCGGACGTGCGCTCGACCTGAATGAGTGTAAAATGACACATGATGACATCGGATGAGCGTCCTGATGTCATCACGCACTCGCGCGATATTTTGGTCGGCGGGCGCGCGTGGGAGTCAGCAGCCTTTCCGCCGACAGTCAGCGGGCCTATTAAGACCATTAAAAATCTAATTGAATTAAAGTTTTCGCTGCCATCCACGGGCGGAATGAGGTTTCGATCCGTCATTAAAAAAAAACATTTTCAAACTAATTACTAACATGTGACAGGGTCTCACGAGGGGACATGTTTTTAACATTTTTAAATTCTTTCCTTTTGATTCTTCAAAATCTTCATCTCCCTGATGCGGTCCATGTGTGTCAGGGAGCGTTTCCTGCATGCACCGGCGTGCACGTGCCAAGTTCCCCACTCGTCCTCCTCCAGCCCATCCCCCCCCCCCACAACCCCCTTCCCCACCCCATCCTCCCCACCACCCCCCCCACCACACACGCACACATAGGAAGTGCTAAGCATTGCAGTCCGCGTTTCAGGCTGGGCGGGCCTTCATTGACCGGCCAGCATGAAATCGAAGTTGTGGCCCAACCCGGGGCAGTGGTCAGCCTCCCGGCTGCTCCCGCTCACCCATGCTGAGCCCGCCCGACGAGGGCAAAATCCTGGCTAATGTTTCCACCTAAGAAGTGTCTGTAGATCAGCTCTACCACTAATAGTACAACTCGGCTACCCTTAAAACGATCAAGTTAAACTTCACCCATGGATTCTATGGCACAGAAAAAGACCCTTCCACCTGCTTGGTCCATGCCAGCATTCATGTTCCACGCAAGACCCCTCCCACTTCTCTTTATCCAACCCTATTGGCATAACCGTCTAGTCGTCTCTCCCTCATGCACATGCCTAGCTTCTCCTTAAATGCGGCTCATTTTCCATCTCTCCCAATTTTTAGTACCATTGAAGCCAATGAAAGTAGTCTATCGGCACAGCATTGAAGTGTCACCTGCTCGGGTTTCTGGAGTGGGACTCGAACCCACAATCTTCCAGCCTAGAAATGAGGGAATGCTACCAAATGAGTGACAGCTTTCCTTAATGCTTGGTTCTTGCCTATCTGTTTTCAATTTCTCTACACTTAAGTGGCATATTTCCTGGTAGAGCGGGAGTAAGCACTCTATATCACGTAAAGGGAAACTCTACCTTATGCGTAGTCTTCAGTGGATCAGTTTAAAGACTTTGAAGGCTAGAATTCCACATTTAAATGTCAATGTGACTCAAATAAAATCTTAAAAATAAAGCAGTATCTTTGCTGTTTCTCAACTTCTCTTCAACTCCAGGTAGAAATATTTAAAGTTCCATTTTTTTTCAAACAACAGTATTACCTGATAATGAATTGATTTAAATAAAATTTAAATGAACAATCTATTTTAAAAGTGAAAAAAAAATTCCAGGTGTCGTGAGATCCCAACAGGGTAGTGGACTTTGGACTGACAGTGGGAGGAGTTCTCCCACCACCCACCCGACATCCCTCAATGGAGCCCTGAGCCATTTTGAGGAGGGGGGCTTAGTTTCTGTAATCAAGTGCTCTTTGGACTGGAGGGAGTTCTGGCAGCAACATCACCGGTTCTTTTTTACCCTCAGGTTGGTGGGGTTAGGGAGAGAGGGAAAGCACTGGTGGACTGGCTTCCACTTCTGGCCTGCTATCATTCTGTTCCCACCTGGAGGAGGTGGTTAAAATCACCCTTTTACAGAACAGATGTGCAAAATAAAAAAAACCAAAACCCACTTAGAGAGAGAATAAATTCCTTTCCATTGAGATCACAAACCGGGGAATCGACACATTATCTGGTGATTCCATTTATGTCACTAGCTCATCATCAGAGTAAAGAGAAGATTAATGCAAGCTCCTGGTTAATCTCTGTAAAGGTTGTATCTCCTTTTATGCCATTTAGTTTTATCTCTAATTTGGTGCTCTCATTTACCTTTAGATGTGCACTTAACTTTGAGTGCAGGTCGTTTTCTTTCATCAGAAAGATCCTTAAGAAACACCAGTTAAGAAAAAGTTTTTTATTCTCCTGTAACTCCTTCCCTATCACTGTAGTATCAGGGTATGGTGGCATAGAAACTGCTAGTAATTGGGATGTATATGGTAACTAATCCTCACTCAATGTAGAACTAACTGAGAACACTTAGGGGTAACTTTGAATTTGGTCTATAGCGCAGAACACACGATTTCTGATCATATGTTTCTCAACAAATCTTCAGATGTCATTCCAGATTATTGTTTATAGTGGAATCAATGTATAACATGCACCAAACCAAATATTGCTTATTTTACACAAACAAAATTTCCCTTCTTAAGTTTTAAGATGGATCTTTGGAAGGAGTAATTTGACAAGGAAGTATTACGGAATGACACTAGGAAGTAACTAGGAACAAAGGGACCTTGGCGTGTGTGTCCATAGATCTCTGAAGGCAGAGAGGCATGTTAGTGGGGTGGTGAAAAAGGCATATGGGATACTTGCCTTTGTCAATCGAGGCACAGATTACAAAAGTAGGGAGGTCATGTTGGAGTTGTATAGAACCTTAGTGAGGCCACAGCTGGAGAACTGTGTGCAGTTCTGGTCGCCACATTATAGGAAGGATGTGATTGTACTGGAGGGGGTGCAGAGGAGATTCACCAGGATGTTGCCTGGGATTAAACATTTCAGTTATGAAAAAAGGTTGGATAGACTTGCATTAGAGCAGAGAAGACTGAGGGGCGACCTGATTGAGGTGTACAAGATTATGAGGGGCATGGACAGGGTGGATAGGGAGCAGCTGCTCCCCTTAGTTGAAGGGTCAGTCACGAGGGGGCTTAAGTTCAAGGTGAGGGGCAGGAGGTTTAGGGGGGATGTGAGGAAAAACTTTCTAACCGAGAGGGTGGTAACAGTCTGGAATGCGCTGCCTAGGAGGATGGTGGAGGCAGGTTTCTTCACATCCTTTAAAAAGTACCTGGATAAGCACTTGGCACATCATAACATTCAAGGCTATGGGCCAAGTGCTGGTAAATGGGATTAGGTAGGTAGGTCAGGTGTTCCTCACGTGTCGGTGCAGACTCGATAGGCCTAAGGGCCTCTTCTGCACTGTGTGATTCTGTGATTCTGTGATCCTGCCTCCAGCATCACTTTGATTTGATGTTTATTTCTCGATGATGTACCTCTGTCACATAATTTGCCAATTTAGGTCATACAATGTGCTCTTGTTGACTGACCCTTGGAAGTTGTGTGTTCAAATCCCCCCATGGCAAGTTATGAAATTGAATTCAATGAATCTTGTAATTTATGGCATTGACCAATGTTCCATATGATTGGCATTTAATGCCCTCTAAAGCGGCTCAATTGTTCAGAGGCACCCAGGTATGGGCAATACATGCTTTGTGTTGCTCACATGACAAGGACAAAAAAACACAGACTTTCTTCTGTGGAGCAGTCAACCTCTGATTGCTAGCTCTATCATGCTTGCTCAAACCTCACTTAATCTTTCTGTTGTTTCCATGTCTCCTGCCTGCTTTCCCCTCTGTAAATTGACTGTTTAATCAACATCAGCAGCCAAACTAGACACCGTTTTGGCATGAAAATGCAAGGACATGCCTTAAAGAAATGAAAGAAGAGGAATGTAGACATAATAACAGCTGCTCTAATCTGTTTCTACAGAACACTGGTTCCAAACTGCTCACCTGTTATGAGTTTCAGGCATTTCTTACTCAAATAAAGCCTGCAAAAAAACAATTCGTGCCCCCAGCAGTTGTGAACCATTGTTGCCTTTCAGCCATCAGGGAATTAAACGTGGCAGGGAATTATGGCGGGGTATGCTATATCAGACTATTTACGCGAAAGTGCAGTGGAGCAAATAGTTCCACTTCATTGCACTATTTTAGCCAGTTACAAATTGGTTTTAAAGGTTAAGGAGCCAGGGGAGCCAAGTGGTAAGTGTGCATAATTCATAATAAACAAGGTGACAAGTGTCAAATAAGGTGACAAATTATGCGGCTAGGAATGAACATCAATTTGTGTGCTGGAGTTACGCTCCATCACTCCAGTATTGCAGGACTCTTACACTATTCGATGCTGCACTACCCTGTACAGCTGAAATGATGCTTGCTTCTACCAAGAACAATTCCAAGAATAAAGAATTGCTTGCATTTATATGGCATCTTTCATGACCACTGGACTCTTTAAACATATTTAAGAACTTCTTTGTGAAATGTAGCCACTGCTTGGGAAACAAAACAGCCAATTTCTGCAGAAAATGTAGCCACAAACAGCAATTTGGTAATGGTCAGATCATCCATTTATAATGCATGTTGGTTTGAGGCATAAATCCTGGCCAGGATACTGGGGAGAATCTCACTGCCCCGCTTCAAATAGTGCCACGGGATCTTGTACATCCACTTGAGAGAACAGATGAGGCCTGGGGTTAACATCTTACCTGAAAGATGGCATCTCCGCAGAACAGCAATTACTCAGTATTGCACCAGGGAGAAATGGATAGCTGTAGAATAGACAACCATGGTTTGTTCCTTAGTCTCTGTGAGATTGTCTAGGTTTGGCCTAATAGCCAAGCTCACTTTGAGGCCTGCCTCTCTACAGTGCTGCTGCCTGGTGACCATACATAGTGAACACGAGTGATCTCTTCTACTGCTTTCTATTAACCCCTGTAATGCCTCAAAAGGATGAAGTCTACTGTTATGGTAATTTCAGCAGAGGCCAGTTAGTCATGAAAATGACTCGATACGTTTACAGCAACTGGCAATTATACAATGCCTTTACTGTAGTAAAACATCCCAAGGCACATCAAAGGAGCGTAATCAGGCAAACATTGACATGGAACCAAATAAGGAGACAAAGGAGACATTAAGACATATGCTTGGTCAAAGATGTAGGTTTTAAACAGAGTCTCAAAGAAAGAGGGGGAAGCAGGCCAAGGCGAAGGTGGGTGGGGTTCCAGGATTTAGGGCTTAGATGGTATGGCTACCAATGATGGAGGAAAGGACGTGAGGGAAATCCATTAATAGGAAATTCATAAGAGAAAGGATTGTTGGCAGATTTTGTTGATGTTAAAGATAGGAGGTATGTCATTTTGTGCCCAAATCACAATCATGCCATTAAGCCAAGGCCAAAGTCTGACCTACACAATTAAGGAAAATCATCACTGTCTCCTCTAGTGACCAGATTGAGAGCATAACTAAAGGAATATGTTGCCTGTTTGTTCTATCTCTTGTCTCCAGTTGACATGTGGCATTAAGAAGCCCAGAAACTGTGAGAAGATATGCACCATAGCAAAATCTGTATTAAAAAAAAACCTATTCATCCTCAAGGTCTCTCTCAGTTGTCAGAATGACCCATGTCCTGATTGAACAATGGGGTTAACTCACCCTCTTCATCAGTTCCTTTAGTTTCTATTTATATGCTTACTCAGATGATCTTAACTCTCATTAATGTTTTTTTATATTAATACCCAACTACATCCAGACTTCCGTAGGAATCAAGATTTGTAAATTATTCATATTGAATACTAACACCTTTTTGTTTGAAAGTTCATGGTTGTGGAGGCCTGATGTGACACAAATCAAGATGATCAGCTTGAATGAGTGCAAGGAAATCATGGGAATTTGGTAAGAATGGTGGAGAAAAACAGCAATATGCCCTCAGTGAGTGGTGAGAGCAGATCCAGGTCCATCGGAAAAGGGTAAGAGGGCAGATAGATTACCAAATAATCATAGAATGATACACAACAGAATGAAAGCTGTTTGACACATTGAACCTGTGCCAGATCTCTGCAGAAAGTAATTCAATTAGTTCCATTCCCCTGCCCTTTCCCGAAAGATTTGCAATATTTTCCCCTTTAACCATTGATCCAATTTCTTTTTGAAATATGTTATTGAATTTGTATCCGCTACGCTTTCAGGCAGTGCAATACAGAGCATAACAACTCATTGGTCAGTAAGAGGCGCATGGCCACAGAGGGGAGACTTTGGATTGAGTGAGACAGAGACCGAGTGAGTATATTTGGGAATTTGGTTCAACATGGGAATTTAGTGCATAGGGGGAAATAGGTGCTTTAGATAAAGTTTACTGTAAGATGTAAAGCGTGCTGAGTGGGGAGCTCAGTGAAGGGCAGGGAAGAGGTGCTATTTTTTCTTCTACTCTTTTTCAACCTCCAGTATTTGATTTCCACTTTGGTACAGCAGAAGGAACAGGTAAACCAGTAACTGGTATTATTTTATCATTACTGTAAGTACTGTATTGTTTTATCAGTATCGTAAAGTTTACTGGCAGTGCCAAAGCCTATTGGGAAGTGTAAGTTCTATTAATTATAATTAATTAGTTAGCAATCAATTAATTAGTACTTATTGGACGTGGCAGGACAGGTGATGGTGCTGCGAATGTTAGATGTGGGAGCTTTTGGATACTGGTGTGATCCAGGGCAAACAAATCTGCAGTAAGTGTTTGTGGCTGCAGGAACTTCAGCTCCGACTTATTGAACTGGAGGCCAAGTTGCAGACACTACAGCATATCAGGGAGGGGGTAAGTTACCTGGGCACTTCATTCTGGGAGGCACTTACACACCATAGGATGGAGTCTTCTCATTTGGTCCTTGATCAAGGACAGGAGGGTGTGACTGCTAATGAGGCAGGTAAGGGGACCCAGAGGGCAGGAGTGCAGGAGCCTTGACCCTTGCAATTGCCTAACAGGTTTAAGGATTTTTCAGCTTGTTTGGATGAGAGTGGTGGCTTCAGGTTGGATGCACTAACAGTTTGACAGGTGGATACGAGCATTAAGAGTTGAAACTAACTATGAGGTTCTCAGAGAGACCATTCTCCTGGAAGAATTTAAAAACTCCCTACCTTCTGTAATAAGAACCCATGTTGAAAACCAAAGCATTGCAATGGCTGGACAGACAGCAGTAATGGTTGATGAGCTGATCCATAAATCTAAACCTTTTTTCCATCTCCCCCATAAATTTGAAAAGGATAGAAAGTGGGAGAGTGAAAGGAAGGCAAGTAGGCAGGGTAAATAATGAATAAAAGAAAAATACTGCAGATGCTAGAAACATGCAACAAAAACAGAAAATAATGGATAGCTGGGAACATCTTGAGATCTCCTCCCCAGATCAGGAAGGAAGGTACTGAGGGGGGTGTGAAAGTCAAAGGCCTAAGTGTTTCCATTGTAAGTGGGACACATTCATTCAGAATGCTGGAAGTTGTGAGGGTAGCCCCTGGGACTGGAGGTAAACACTGCTGTGAATGCAGGTGAAGTGAATAAGGTGGATGAGAGATAAAAGGGTTTTTGTCTAAAGGAAAGATAACCCCTTTTTCATCACATAATGCAGTTAAACCCATATCAATATTAAGGAGCTACTCAAACTCTTTTGCTGGAGGAGGACATAGTTTTCCCTTCAGAGAGTTCAATGAAAGCTAAAGTGTTGGTAAATGGGATAAATGGAGCGTATATTCCAGTTCCATTGTACAAAGTGCAATTGGAGTGTGATTTGTTGTCTGGGTCGGTGGTTGTAGGAGTGGTTAAGAAATTACCCGTAGATGGAGTTGATTCAGTCCTGGGGAATGATTTGACAGGAGTGAAGGTTACAGCTTTGCCCATAATTACAGAGAGTCCAACAAAGGCTTAAGAGACGGAATAGTTAAAAGAGCAGGTTCCTGGTATTTTTCATCGTGTATGGTGACCAGTGCAGTGACTAAACCAAGACCATCACCAGAGATCAAAGTAATACCATGGGCAGAAGTTAGAGTAGCCGAAACTTTCTTTAAGGATGAGGATAATTCAAAGGAAATGTTTGGCAGGTCTTCGTTAACTGAGGCTCAGAAAGCAGGTCCAGAGTTAAACAAGTTAGCACAGTCAGCTCACACTGAAGCTGAGGCTAAAGGAGTTCCGGAGTGCTATTACCTTAAAAATGGATTTCTGATGAAGAAGTGGAGACATCCTTACAGACCTGCGGATGAGTAACACCCAAATATCGTAAGGAGATATTGCAAGTAACACATGAAGTCCCCATGACAAGACATGTAGGAATATGGAAAACCCATGCATCAATAAACAGGCATTTTGCCTGTCCAAGACTTCACCGCTATGCCCCGGGACACTAATCGATGATTTAATACCCACCAAGGTGCTAGTATCTGCGCTGGTGCCTGCCTGGCAGAGATGGTGTAATGCTGGTGGGTTAGAAATTTCAGGGCCCTCAGGTATGAGAGGGGGCCCCTGTGCCTCCTGCTCCCGGCCCTGTTCTGATGATACTGAAAGGAAGAACAAGGGCATTTGATTAGTTAACATGGAGACAATGTTAATGTGCACCCCTGTCCCCCGGATCATTATGCGCTCATCCTTCCATAAGCAATGGTCAAGCCATGTTGCAAACTTCAATCACTGAACATTCAGCACTGCCATGGCTGCTGGGATACTCATGGTGACCTCAGTGCTGGGCACCCCAGCCTCACCGACACTGTGGACCTGGGTGCATGGTGCCTCTCCAGATCGAGGACCTCCTGCTTGAACCTGCTAATGATCGTCAACTGTGCTGGCCCTCCGCCAGTCCTCACCCGCTTGGCGGCATTGTGAGCGTTCTTCTCCTGAAAAGGAGACAAGAGCATTGATTAGAGCAACTTGCACCTGGAATCTCTTCGCTGCCATCCTACCCCAGCCAGAGTGGGACATTGTAGGGCTCCAGCGCCTCCTCACCCCGCTGCTGCCGAAAACTCACACAAAGATGCCAGGTCTGTCCACCCACACCACACACACCACCCCCCCCCCGCCCCCCCAACCTCCCCCCACCCCCCCGCCACCCCACTTGGCCAAATGCTGCCTACATGACATTTGGCACCACACGGTCTAACCTTGCAAAGCAAGGGGGTGCAAGCACATGGAACGCAAAGGGCAGCAGATGGATCGGTGACCCACCACCTGGCGCTCCCCTCCCAGCACATCAGCACCCTGACTTTGACATGTTTTGCAGTTCCAGCATTGCACCTAGGTGCAGATTCTCTAGCTTGCCCCCAAAACAGTAATGTGGGTGTCACTAAACCACATGCTGCGGGTGCAGAACACATCTCATCACCACCCTCTCAGGGTGATCTCGGCATGGGCAATATCTGCTGGCCCACCCAGTGAAGGACACATGCCATCAATGATTCAATCCAGTAACTACACCCAGAGTTGGAGGGGGGGTGGGCAGCAGTGGGGGGAAGCTGACCTGCTGGGTTAAGTGACCAATGCCAACATGGTACTCGCCCTTCCCAAGCACAAGAGGTCATTGAAATGCTTGCAACACTGGATCCAGGTGAGCCGCACCACATCGCGATAGCTCACCACCTCCGCCACCTCCTCCCAGGCACATTTGGGCATCTAGTAGGGGCCTCCTCCTCCTCGCATCCCTGGGAACAAGGACCTCTCGCTGTGCTGCCACGTCCTTGAGGAGGGCAGCAAGGTGATCGCCTGAAAAATGAGGGGCCCAGTGGCCCCCTGCCCTACCTTCCTGCCTGGCCTGCTCACCAGCAGTGCCCTGAGGAGCCCTCCTGCTGGCCGTCTTTGACAGCCTTTGCAAGGGAGCTCTTTTAAACAGGCTGCCGGGTCGCCATTGGACCCGACGGTCATAGCAGTCCTGCTGCCCGCCTGCTCCCGCTGTCTGCGGGAGCAGCGTTCCACGCTGGGAGGGCCTCAAGTGGCCTGCCCATGTAAAATGGCAGTGCGGACCCAATCGCGGGTGGTGATCGGGTCCATATCCACTGGCTCCCGCCCGACAGGCAGAAAATTCTGCCCCATGTCTAAAATTTTCCAGGACATAATCAGCAATTTGGGTATCAAACAACTAAAGTCTACCGCCTATCACCCACAGACACAGGGAGCTTTAGAGAGATACCATCAGACTCTCAAAACCATGATTAACACCAATTGGCATGAATACCCAAAGGATTGGGACAAAGGATTAGATTTCTTGCTGTTTGTTACCAAAGATCCCCAGAATGAATCCACTGGATTTGGTTCATTCGAGTTGATCTAAGGTCACGAAATAACAGGTCCATTAAAAGTGATAAAGGAAAAGTTCCTAAAGCAGAAAGGCAAATCCTCTATGTTGGATGACATGTCCATGTTTCTAGAACTACTCACAGGAGTATGTAAAGCAGCACTAGAGCACTTCAAAGTTTCCCATAAGATCCTGAGGGGTCTTGACAGGGTGGATGTGGAGAGGACGTTTCCTTTTGTGGGAGAATCTAGAATTAGAAGATCACTGTTTAGAAATAAGGGGTCGCCCATTTAAAACCGAGAGAGGTGAAATTTTTTCTCTCAGAGAATTGTGAGTCTTTGGAACTCTCTTCCTGAAAAGGCGGTGGAAACAGAGTTTTCAAATATTCTTAAGGCAGAGGTGGATAGATTCTTGGTAAGCAAGGGGGCAATAGGTTATTGGGGGTAGGCGGAATGAAGATTTGAGGTTACTATCAAATCAGCCATGATTTTATTAAAAGGCAGAGCAGGCTCGAGGGGCTGACTGGCCTACGCCTGCTCCTTGTTTGTATGTTCATATTGCAGATGAGTGCCGTTTGGAACTGAGTGTAAACCTTGGAGTTTGGTGAGTGGGGGAGTTCAGTGAGGAGGGAAAGAAGATGTACCTTTCCTTTTGCTTTTGCTTCTTCTAACCTTTTCATCCTGTAGGAATTGGTTCTTACTCTATTACAGGGAAAGAAGCTCGCTGTTTGGTGAGTATCTGGTAAGTGGTTAAGGTCTATACTATTCCTAAGGTTTAAAATAGTACGGAATTGGTGGTAAGATTAATAATAAACATATAAAAAGAAGGACAATAAATAATTGAAAAATATAATTAAGTAATTATTTAAAACACATTAAGGATGGCACAACTGGTAATGTGTCAAGGCTGCAGCCTGTGGGAGCTCCAGGATGCCTGTGTGATCCGGGGCACACATGTCTACAGTAAGTGTTTGCGGCTCAAGGAGCTTTGGCTCAGTCATTGAGCTGGAGGCCGAGCTGCAGACGCTGCAACACATCAGGGAGGGGGAAAGTTACCTGGATGCTTTGTATCAGGAGGCAGTCAAACCCTTGAGGGTAGGGCTTTTTGATTTGGTCAGTGGTCAGGGACAGGAGGGTATGACTATGAGTGAGGCAGTTAAAGGGACCCAGAGAGCAGGAGTTCAGGGGCCTCAGCCTTTGCAATTGTCAGATAGGTTTGAGGTTCTCTCAGCTTGTTTGGGTCAGAGTGGGGGTCTGCAGAGTGGATGAGCAAACTGGCCATGGCACAGGAAGCCATTCAAGGGGGGGCCGGAGGGTGGAGGGGGAGCTAAAATGAATTTAGTGGTGGTAGGGGACAGTATAGTGAAGGGGCTTGACATTATTCTCTGCAAAATGTAAGAATCCAGATGTCTGTATTGCCTGCCTGGTGCCAGTGTTCAGGACATCTTCTCAGGGCTAGAGAGAAACTTGCAATGGGAGGGGGAGGATCCAGTCTTTGTGGTCTGTGTAGCTACCAATGACATAGGTAGAATAAGAAAGAAGTTCTTCATAGCCAGTATGAAGAGCTAGGCACTATATTAAAATCAGAACCTCAAAGATAATAATCTCTGGGTTATTACCTGAGTCATGTGCAGACTAGCATTGGGTACACAAAATTAGAGAGATGAATGCGTATTACCTGAGCCACTTGTAAATTGGCATAGGGCAAATCAGATGAGGGAGAAGAATGCGTGGCTCAAAGCCTGGTGTGGGAGAAGTGGGTTCCACTTTGTGGGGCACTGGCACCAATACTGGGGAAAGTGGGAGCTGTACCGTTGGAACAGTCTACACCTGAACTATACTGGGACTGGTGTTCTCGTGAGCCACATAACTAGGGAAGTAGAAAGGGCTTTAAACTAAATAGTGAGGTGAAGTGATCAAATTTGGGAAGTTGTGTTAAATCAAAGAGCAGAGACAAGGCAAGATAGAAAGGTATTATTGTGGGAAATGATAAACAGACCATGACAGAAAGGACAATGAATACAAATCTACGAGTAAATCAACAGATAATGCTGGAGGTTAAAAAATAATAAGACAAAACTAAAGGCTCTGTGTCTGATTGCACACAGCATTCAAAGCAAAACAGATGAACTGATAGCGCTAATAGAAATAAGTAAGTACGATCTGATAGCTATTACAGAGACATGGCTGCAGAATGACATAAATTGGGACCTGAATATTGAAGGGTACATGACATTTAGGAAGGACAGGAAGTTAGGAAAAGGTGGAGGATGGCTTACTTAATTAAGGATGGTAGAAGCATAACAGAGAGGGATGACCTAAGTTCAGGAAACCAGGATATAGAAGTGGTTTGGGTAGAGATGAAAAACAATAAAGGCAAGAGGTTGCTTGCGGGAGCGGCGTACAGGCCACGTAACAGTAACATATGATAGGACAAGGTATAAAAGAGGAAATAATGGGAGCTTCTTAGAAAGGTACGGCGATAATCATGGGGGATTTTAATCTATGCTCAGACTGGAAAAATCAGCTGGGCAAAGGTATCCTAGATGAGGAATTCATAAAACTTTTTCAGGGTTGTTTCTTAGAACAGTACATTCTGGCAACAACCAGAGAGCAGGCTATACTACACCTGTTATTGTGTAACAGGATAGGTTTAATTAATGAGCTCATAGTGAAGGTGCCACTAAGCAGAAGCGATCATAATATGATTGAATTTTACATTCAGTTTAAGGGAGAGAAGAGTGTGTCTAAAACTAGTGTTTTAAACTTAAATGAGGGCAATTAAGAAGGCATGAAAACAGAGCTAGCTAAAGTGAACAGGCAAATTAGGTTAAGGGATAAGTCCATAGAGATGCAGTGGTGGACATTTAAAGGGATACTTCAGAATGCACAGAATAGATACATTCCAATGAGAAAGAAACATTCCAAGGGGAGGGCCCATCATTCGTGGGTAACCAAAAAAGTTAAAGACAGTATCAAACTTAAAGAAAAGGCAAACGATTGCGCAAAGATGGGTGGCAGGTCAGAAGATTGGACAGAGTATAAGAAAGACATCAAAGAATGACTAAAAGATTGATAAGGAAGGAAAAATTAGAATATGAGAGAAAGCTAGCTAGAAATATAAAAACAGGTAGTAAGAGTTTCTACAACTATTTAAAAAAGAAAAGTTAACAAAGTGAGCATTGGCCCTATACAAAGTGAGCCTGGGGAATCAGAAATGGAGAATAAGGAGATTATAGATGAATTGAACTGGTATTTTGCGTCAGACTTCACAAATGGGGATACAAATAACATCACAGAAATAGCTGTTATCAGAAATTGGAAGGAAAGGGGGGAAATCAAGAAAATTACAATCACCAGGGAAGTGGTACTGAGAAAATTGTTGGAGCTGATGGCTGATAAGTCCCTGGGTCCTGATGAGCTTCATCCTAAAGTCTTGAAAGAAGTGGCTAGGTAGATCGCTGATGCATTGGATTTAATTTTCCAAAATTCCCTAGATTCAGGGAAGTTTCAGTAGATTGAAAAATATTGAATGTAACTCCTTTATTCAAAAAGGGAGAGAGACAGAAGAAAGGAAACTACAGGCCAGTTAGCTTAACATCTGTCATAGGGAAAATGTTAGAAGCTATTATTAATGGTGTTATAGCAGGGCACTTGGAAAAATTCAAACTAATCAGGCAGAGTAAACATGGCTTTGTGAAAGGGAAATCAAGTTTAATCAATTTATTGGAGTGCTTTGAAGTAGTAACATAAGCTGTGGATAAAGGGGAACCAGTGGATGTACTGTACTTAGATTTCCGGAAGACATTTGACAAGGTGCCACATCAAAGTTTATTGTGAAAAATAAAAGCTCATAGTGTAGGGGGTAACATATTAGCATGGATAGAATATTGGCTAGCTAACAGGAAGCCGTGAATAGGCATAAATGGGCCATTTTCTGGTTGGTAAGATGTAACAAATGGTGTGCCACAGGTATCGGTGCTGGGGCCTCAACATTTTCCAGCTTGTATAATGACTTGGATGAAGGGGCTGATGCTATAGTTGCTAAATTTGCAGATGACACAAAGATAGGTCAGAAAGTAAGATGTGAAGAGGACATAAGGAGGCTGCAAAGGGATATAGATAGGTTAAGCGAGTGAGCAAAGATCCGGCAAATGGGGTATAACCCGGGAAATTGTGAAATTGTCCATTTTGGCAGGAAAAATAAAAAAAGCATATTATCTAAATGGTGAGAGATTGCAAAGCTCTGAGACGCAGAGGGATCGAGGTGTCCTAGTGCATGAATTGCAAAAGGTTAATATGCAGGTACAGCAAGACATTAGGAAAGCTAATAGAATGTTATCATTCATTGCAAGGGGAATTGAATACAACAGTAGAGAGGTTGTGCTTCAGTTTTATATGACATTAGTGAGACAACATCTTGAGCGCTGTGTACAGTAGTGGTCTCCTTGCTCAGACAAGGGCCAGGATTTTACATTGGCCGGGCGGGCTTAGTGGGAGTGGGCGGGGGTGGTTGGGGATCCGCCCGCAATTGGGTCCGCACCATGATTTCATGCGGGGAGGGGGGGCCAAGATCGCGAGAATGGTAACGCTGAGCACTGCCTATGTGGGAGGGGGGAGGAGGGAGAGCCGGGCCGAGCACCCAGTCTGCGCATGCGTGAGAAAGAGCGCTTCAATCTCCATGAGGCACGGAGCTGCTTGAGGGAGATTGAAGCACTTTATGAAAAAATGAATAAAGAGCAGAAACCTTCAATGAAACATGGTCCCCTCATGTGACTGTTTCACACGAGATGGGACATGGTTTTAAGTCCAAACACAACGTTATATTTAATTTGTGATAGCTTCAGGAAACCTCATCCCGCTCGTGGGATGAGGTGTTCTAAAAAAACGTAAAGGCCGCTTGGGCTTTTCGCCAACCGTAAGGTCGGATGGGGGGCGTAAAATTCAGGGTTAATGGCCTTAATAGGCCTATCAGTTATCAGCAGGCACGCAGCCGACTCTGGCGCACGCCCGCTGAATGAGATACCGTGTGACTTGGCGATGATGTCGGGACGCATGCCCAATGTCATCGCGCGTCATTTTACTTTCTGGTGTGTTGGGCGCCGAATGTAAAATTCTGCCCAAGGTTTACCAGACTAATACCTGGAATGGGTGGGTTGTCTTATGAGGAAAGGCTGGGCAGGTAAGGTTCGTATCCACTGGAGTTTAGAGGTGTAAGCGGCGACTTGATTGAAAGATCCTGAGGAGACTTGACAGGGTGGATGTGGAACGGAGGTGGGAGAATTGAGAACCAGGGGTCACTGTTTAAAAATAAGTGGTTGCCCGTTTAAGACGGATACGAGGAGAATTTTTTTCTCTCAGAAGGCCGTTAGCCTTTGGAACTCTCTTCCTCAAAAGGCGGTGGAAGCCAAGTCTTTGAATATTTTTAAGGCAGAATTAGACAGATGCTTGAGAAGCAAGGGGGCGAAAAGTTATCGGTTGTAGGTGGGAATGTGGGGTCGAGGTTACAGTCAGATCAGCCATAACCTTATTAAACGGCACAGCAGGCTCGAGGGGCAGAGTGGCCTACTCCTGCTCCTAAATTGTTCATATGTTTGTACATTGCATAAAAATAGCTCCTCACCTCACTTTACTTCTTTTGTCAATCGCCTTCAGCGTGTGTCCTTTCACTTCTCACTTGTCTTCCACTGGAAACAGTTTCCACTTTATCAAAACCCTTCATGATTTTGAACACCTTCATTAGATATCCCCTTTACCTTTTCTACTCTAAGGAGAACAACCACAGTTTCTTTAATCTCATAACTGAGGTTCCTGATCCCTGCTTTCATACTGGTAAATCTCCCTCTCTAATGGGCAGAGAACCCCTCTCTGGGATACAGCAAGTGCAAAAAGGGAATAAAAATAATGGTAATATCGGAGATCTGTCACGTAAAAGAGGCCAACCTCTTTTTGAGAGGGAAAATGTAGGCACAGAGACAAAAGGGAATTAAAAAGAAAAGACTTGCGTTTTTATAGTACCTTTGGCAACCTCAGGATGCCCCCAAAGCCCTTTACAGCCAATTAAGTAGTTTTGAAATGTGGTCACTGTTTTAATGTTAGAAACACAGCCAATTTGCACAGAGCAAAATCCCACAGACAGCAATGAGATGATCTGCTGTAGAATCATATAAACGTACAGCGCAGGGTGAGCCCATGTAGTCCGTTGTGTCCTTGTTAGATCTTTGAACCAGCAAGTTGCGCTTAGTCCCACACTCCCACTTTTTGTCCGTTTCCCTGTAAGTTCCTCACCCTTAAGAACCTGCCCAGCCCCCATTTAAAATTATTCATTGAATCAGCTTCCTCCACCTTTTCGGGTGGAATGCTTCGGATCTCCACAACTCGCAAGTGCAAAACAAAATCCCATCTCCCCTCTAGACGTTTTGACGAATGATTCCAAATCTATGACCTCTGACCCACTAATTAGAGCGAACAGCCTTTCTCCATCTGCTCGATCAAATTAAAAACCTTTGTTACGTCACCCCTTGCTTCACCTTCTCTGTTCCACGGACGACAGTCCAAATTGTTCCAACCTCTCCTCATAACTAAAGGCCCTCATCCCAGGTAACATTTCGGTAACACTCTTTTGTATCTTCTCTAAGGTTTTATGCATATTTCCTGAAGTGTGATGCCCAGAATCTTTCACAATACACCAGCTGAGTCCTAACAAGTGAGATAGAGGGCAGAATTTTTAGCTCAGTGTGTGGGTGCATGCCCGACCGGCTGGAGTGTAAAATAGCGCATGATGACTTTGGGTGAGCGTCCCAATGTCATCCCGCGCTCACGCGATATTTCGCTCCCACTTTCGTTAAGAGGGCAATTAAGCCCATTAAAGTTCCAATTGCCCCTGATTTTTCGTGGTCTGTCCAACCTTGCGGTTGGCGGACGGGTGAATCTTCCAGGCGGACTTTGCATTTTGGATCGAACCTCATTCAAGGGTGGGATGAGGTTTCCGTTATTACATTTAAAGAAAACTGTATGGACAGAATTTTCATCATTTGTATGTTCAGGTGACAGATTCTGACGTGTGGACATTTTTTTCCGGGTTTAAAATCTTCATTGATTGCTTCCAAATTCTTCAGCTCCCTGAGGCAGCTCTCTGCCTTCAGGAAGCTTTCATTCCGCTCACCCCCACTCCTGCCCTTATGCCAGCTCCTGCCCTCCTTCTGCCCCTACTCTGGCAGCGCTGAGCACTTCTGTGCTTGTTTCATGCTGAGTGGCCGTTAATTGGCCATCCAGCGTGAAATCGCGGTTGGGGGCCGATCGCGGTTGGTGGTCTGTTCTCCGGCCGTTCCCAGACCCGCTGACCACCCTCGCCCGCCGAACTGAAAATTCTGCCCATAAAGTCCTAACATACCTTTGCTTTTAAACGTAATGCCTTTCTATGGAAACGCATATGCCCCTTTAACCATCTTATCAACCTGCCTTGCCACCTTTACAGGTTTGTGTATATGGACACCAAGCTCTCTGTTGATCTATACTTTTCAAAAGGGTGTATTAGGCTTTGACTGAGGGATAAGTGTTGGCTGTGACATCCTGCTACTTAAAATTGCGCCACAGGATCTTCTATATTCACCCAAGAGACAGGAGGTGGAATTGCCCCAGATTTTCACTAAGTGCGGTAGCAGCTGTGAAAAAAGCTGTCCTACCAGCCAGCTGCAATGGCGGAATTTTGCTCCACACCGTCCCCTTCCTGGCTTGTCCAGCCTCATTAATAATGCATTCACGGGAAACCTACTGGGTCTTTGGTGGGCGGGCTCAGATTTGCCCGCCACGCTGTGACCTCAGCGCTCCCTCGTTCCGGTTGCCATGATCAAAGCGCACCAGAGCGCAGCCTTCTTCATGCCTACAGACCAGGACTGCTCCAGGTGACTGGTGTCCCCAAAAGCAAAGGTGACGGCAGCCCCCAAATTTAGTGATGCCTCTCTGGGATACCTGCTGGATGCAGTGGAAGGCTGCCTCGATGTCCTCTATCCTCATTCTTGTGGCAGGAGATTCACCAGAGTCACCAATCTGGCTAGGGAGGCGGTGGCAGCAGTGGTCAGTGCCAAAGGAGCACAGAGGAAGTCAGGAAGAGGACGGTTCCGCCAGGGTAAGTCAACCACTTCATCACTCTCAACGCACACACTCCCAAACTCATACACAACCACAGGGATCTCACACCTCAAGGGACAACGCCACTAACTCTCACACACAGCCTCATATCTCCATCAGGCTCATATCCTCTTGAGGTCATGCCCTCATTCTGTCCATGGCTCTGCTCACCACAAACATCCCATGCTCTCTCCATCTGGTTTTGTACAGGAGAAACTGGCTAACAGCAGGTAGGATAGGTCCCAGACCAGGGGATGGAGTTGCCGACGTGAGGCCCCTCACTCACTTTGAGGAGCATGCCATCATGCTGGCTGGTGAGGATGTGGACTGTGCCTCAGACAATGGTGTGGCAAACACCCGCTTGAGAATCTTGCACCAGACCACCCATCTCTCAACGCAACAGTGAGTGTTCTCTCTCCTGTTTTTGAATCTCCGTCATGCATTAATTATCTCACAGGGAGACCTGCCAAGTGACCAGCACCCTCAGCCAGCCAGCCATTCTCTCAGCTCCATCCAGGTCCTCACCTCCAGCCAAGAGGACACCTCCTTCATTGAAGAGCTGGAAATAAGCATCCTGGAATACCCGTCACAGTGCTTACCCACACCCTCCACCAGTGCAGATACACACACCTCAGTGGGACCTAGACCCAGAGCAGGCTCGGGTTCACAATCTGGTGATCACCGCACGGACACGTGTCCACAGCAAGAGGAGGCAGGTTCAGCCGAGCTCCCCAGCACTGGGAGGACTGTTGGGGAAAAGGCACCTGTGAGGTCTGAGTCAGATGATGAGCCTCTGGATTCGGCCTTCCAACTCATCCTGGGGAGTCAGCAGAAAGTGTGCGAAAATCAGGCAGAACTGTTGGAAGCCCTTAACAGAGTGGCACGCGAGTTGGAGGAGTGTGTCCGCCTGCTCCTTGATGAAGTGGTGCCCACATGTGCGTGTATGGAGGTCTCCGTGAGAAGGATGGCAGATGCCATGGGGACCCTGGTCCAGCAGAACGCGGAGATGAGTGCTATTCGGCACTCCATTGTGGTAGCCATGGGTGAATTCCTGCAGCTGCAACGCGAGAGGGAAATGGGGCACCTCAACATTCCTCCAAGTGCTCCTTCCCCTCAAGGAGTCAAACCAGGGCCCTTGGCCACCAGAAGGGAGGAGGAGCAGCAGCTGGACACCCCTGGGTCATCCACTTAGGAATCTCAGAGTTTGCCCTCTCCCTCTGGATCCCCAATGCCTGTGACACCCTCAACTTTATCCTCTGTCACCGCAGAGGGATCAGCTGGCCCGGAGGAGGACAGCCAGAGTAAGCTGGGGTCCTTAAAGCCTCCGCTTTCCAGAGGACACACGCTGAAGTCATCAGAGGCAACAGGGCTGATCATTGCACAGGCTGTCTCCACCCCTGCTGTGGATGCCAGGGCAGCACCTAGAAGAATTGGTAGGTCTAGAAAAGTTCCAAAAAATCCTGATCACAAGTGATTGCCTGAGTGAACACAGTTTGTCACTTTATAATCTGAAAATGTATTAACTTTCATTTAATGATGTGTAGTGTTGTCTTTCGGCTTCATTTATAGGTCTCATGAGTCCTCCCCCTGCAGCACCCCCACTAACTGTTCACCTGCACACAGCCGGACCAGGAGTGATTCTGGAGGGAGGAGTGTGTGTGTGTGTGGCAGGGTCTATCAGAGCCTCATGCAAGCACTCTCCCACACGCGCAGAGCATTTCCCCATCACACTCACCTCACTGTCCTGAACGTTTTCGAAGGTGCCTGCTGAGGTTCTCTTTGAGTTATACACCTGAGCTGACCTGCATGCCCGCCCACCCACTCATTGCACTCTCGTGCGGAACCTGTGCCCGTCCAACATGAGGGCTCCGCTCACTTTCGATTTAAAAATCATGGGCATAGTCAAGTTTCTGATCAGCTCCCCCGCACTTTCTCCTCCCCCCGTCACCCATGTCATTCCCCCCATTGCAGTCCACCCTCTGGCATCAGCTTCCACCTCTGCACTGTTACCCTAAAGCCAGAAACTTTGTCATTCCAGGAGGCCCTGGTGAACGAGCGCGTTCCCTACCTTCCTGGAAATACTACCCCCATCAACATTGACCTCCCAGACCTACTACTTCCCACCTCAAGGTTCCGTTTTGCCTCCGTATCCCCACCAACCACCCCCACCATGCCTTCTGATGTTACCGACACACCAACACTTCCCAGCCTATTGGCTCCCTCTGGCGCCTCTCATACTCACCATTCCCTCCTACCACACCCACCCTGAATTTGCTCCCCAGGAGGCAGTCATTGACTCCAAAGAACCCTCCCTTGCACTTTCATCTAGACATTCCACCCCCTCCTTATTCCTTCCTCCACCTCTTTCTCCACACTTATTTCTTCCTCCGTCCTTACTCCCTGCTCCTTCCAGACACGTCTCTGAACTTCCTCCTCTTCCCCTCCGGACACCTACCACCCCCCCCCCCCCCAAACTTCCTCCTCCTGCTGGACACCTTCTCCCTTCCGAACTACCCCCCTTCCACATTCCTTCCCCCTTACACCTACCTCCTCACTTGAAGCATTCTCCCCATAACACCCTCCTCTCCCATATCCCCGCCTCCCTCCCGGATTCCCTCCTCCCTCCCGGACACCCTCTTTCCCCATCCAACTCTCAACCCCGCCCCCTTCACCACCCCCAATCTCATTCCCCTGACACCTTTGGTGTTCAAAACGTTAAATGTTCAGGAGTAGTTGTTACTCAATGTGACCAGCAATGATTTTGTGCAGTACACCAATAAGATTTCACAGCAACCAGGGAGTTTATAAAACATCTGGAACAACTTCACATAAGTTATAGAGCCATTTTTCTTCCTGCCCCCCGTGAAACCTCACCCCAGACACCTTCATCCCCCTTCCCAACCTCAACCCCACCTTATGCTTTTTTTCAGCCCCTTCCAACCTCAGTCTCCTCCCCCACCCTCCCCCCATCCCCCAGGCACTTCATCATCTCCGACTCACACTTAAACCTTCTGAACCCATTTGCCAATCATCCATACCAACCCATGGTGAAGTCCGTTAAGTTCCGAAGCAGGCCCGAAGCCTGAAGGGAGACCATGGAAGATGGTGCAGGCCCCACGGTGAAATACTTGAAGGCCCGAAGCCTCGGCAAAGTGGAAGCTGCTGCGTGGAGACCTCCCACATTCCGAGAGCTGCTTTGTGGTGGAGCCATGCCCATGAGAATCCACCCAGCATGCGATGCATGTTCTCCTCCAGGGTCCACTAGCTGTGGGGCCCCAGCATCTTCTACTCCTCAGGTGTCCACAGTCTGAGAAATGCCCTAACGTTAGGCCTTGACTGCTGCACGTCATTCTTGTCCAGGTTTTTTCTGGTCCGGTGTGTTTTCCTACCAACATATTGGTGAATCAGGCAGTGGGTGGAGGGGGGAGGGTGTGGTGTGTGTGTGTGGGGACAATTCCGGTTGGGCTTTACTTTGCGTTCCATGAGCTGGATGCAAATCGGGTTCACACTAGCCCCTGGCCGGATGCGTGATCCACCATGGCGGACACCATCGGATGATCCCACTGTGACTTCATGCTGGCATGAAACCGATTTTTGACCTTCTCACCACATTTTCCGCTCATGCCTGCCGCCAATGGGACTGAACAATTCCGGCCAGGGTCTCAGTTTAACTTCTCATGCGAAAGGTGACATCTCCAATAGTGCAGCACTCCCTCAGGTCTGCACTTGGAGTGCAGGTCTAAATATTGTGCTCAAGTCTCTTGACTGGAACTTGAACCCACAACTAACCTGTAGTATAAAGCCTTATCAGAGGGGATATGAGGGAGATGATGAAGTACCACTGACACTAGTCAGTCATGTGTTAGACTCTCAAGAGAGAGGGTTGGAATCATGCCTAACAGCTATGTGCCTACTTTGTAACCTGTATTACTAATAAACAAGTGTTAAGCAGGTACCAGAGTATATCCAAGAACCAAATCCCACGTCTAGGGTCCAGGGTAGAAGGACCCAATCTCAGAATAGTACCAGCTGAAACACAGCTGACGATATTGTAACTAGACCTGAAAGACTGATAAAGAGAAGAGTGGATTCACTATAGTGATGCACTAGAAGTCCTATGGGAAGAAAGAGAGATCTGAGAGGAATATTGCTACTTCAGTGAAATGAAGGTGGGCCATGGTCAAGGTTTCAAAGGCATTGTGAGTTCACTTGTATTGTCGCAGTGCTAGGCTCATGGTGGACAATGAGTTTACACTTCATAGAGAAAAGAAATAAGCATATCTCCAACCACATCTGTGATATAAAGTGAAACCACTAAAAATGCTACAGAATATATATTTTATCCTGCAGTAAAATGTTTGAAGACATTACAACCTGCCTTTTTTCTGTAATATCTAAAGATGACAAAATGGTTTTAATTAGAGTGAGTTGACTGTAGGTTAAATCATTCTCTTTTAAATTGCTATTTCACTGGTGATGCTGCCTGAATCTAACAGATGCTTTTATGTGAGCTATTTACATGTTTCTTCTTCAACCTCCACCCACATCAACGCCCCCCCTCATCCACCCTGCTGCCCCCATAGGACTTCAAAAGGAAGGTTAATAATATGCGGCCAAGGTGAATTATTAATCGGCAGGAAGAGTTTGCAGCTGTCTCACGCCACTGACATACCTGATCAAAGATGATCAGAGGAATTTGACACAGATTAAAATTTCAAAATGAGTTTCTTGGAATAAGTTAAAAGGAGATCATTAACACTGGGGAACATCAATTCAGTGTTCTGTAAGTAAATTGTGTGTTCTGACCTTTAGGAATTGGTGTTAGATTCCTTTGTGTATCCATTGTGTCACCTTGCATTAGGAAAAGAACACTGCATGTGATGGTGGAATCCAAATTTCTGGCTGGGAGTCTGGCGAAAGTGTAGCTTCTTTTCAATAGCACAAATTCAGTGGGCTCATGTGTTGTGAAATTCAGGATAAACTGTTGTCTCTGTTTTAATAATTTAATTATCTCATAGATAATTCCATTACAATCCAACGTCCCCTTCTAAACCCGTACTTTTAAAAATGGAATTTTTTTTTTAAATGCACAGCTGGGATGCTTTATCTCTACTCTCACTGGAGGACTCTTTAACTACGAGATCAGGAGGAGTTGATAATAGTGATTTAGCAACTACCTGTACTTAACCATTGCCGCTAATCCTGACAGAATCAACACGAATTAAGACAGAAAATAGTCCATAGGCTGATTATGGCATTTCTTCTCGGTTCACATAGCAACGAGCTGCTGCAGTCTCTGGAGAGGTTCCACTGGGGAATTGGAGGAAACTCGAGAGTCAGTTGGCAGTCAGTCAGTCAGTAGCAGCAGGCAAGCAAGGGAAGTACAAGCCCCATCTGCACTGCTTGTGTGTTTTCCATTGATGTTCCGCATCAATTCTGTGTTTTCTTTCTGCTGTCCGTTAACTCATGAGAATTTGTGTCAAGGCAGCATTAATTTACAGATAAAAGCAAAAGAGACAACTCAATGTTATTTCTCTGTGTTTTTGCTCTGTGCGTTATGTTTATTCCTCTAGGATCCCCTTCAAACTCAAAGGAAAGATTGTCATCCAGTCCATTTGATATCAACATACCAAATCAAATCTTTGCAATAAACATTAGGTTGTCTGCTTAAACATGCAATCAGCCATATGTAATTGGATTTACCAGTTAGCTTCCATGAACCATTACTAAATAGTCTCAATGAAAGTTTTACTAACACAGTTTCATAGCTATACTCATAATTCTGGCCTCTTGAGGATTCCTGATTTTCATTGTTCTACTATTGGTGGCCATACATTCAGAGGCCTCAGTCCTAAGCTCTGGAAATCCTTCCCTAAACCTCTCTGCTATTCTACTGTAAGACTTAACCTTCTACACCTGACAGGTTACTCTACTGTCTGGGTGTGAGAATTACGAGAAATAATGACACGACACTCAAAGTTCAAATTAAACATTAATGTCTTCACCAGGTTTCAAAAATACAATACACCTGTTAACAATACACCCATTACGAAATACTCATTACGGTATACTCATTACAATACAATCGTTAATCAAACACCCATTAACAATACATCTGTTAGTTATACATATGTTACAAGATATCTTACATATGATTACCCAATGAGTGGCAACCACCCTGCTGATCAAGCCCTCTAGCAGCTGACCAAGGTGGGAAATATGTTTCATTGACAAGGTCGTACTGTCCTATCAAAATCCACCTTAAGTTACAATTGTCCAATGAGGCATTAAGCTATGATATTAGACAGTCCTTGACAATATCCATATGTTTAAACTCCCTTATGTAATTTTGCATTCCTTATGGGTGTTGTATATGCCTTCAAGATCTTTATCAGCATCAGCAGCTTCCCTTCCTGGTCACACACACATTTTTAAACCACAGGACAATTAACTGACTCTTTGCAAACTTTGCTTGGAGAACTAAAGACAGAGTTTATATGAAAAAGCATATAAAAATGTGTCTTTCACTTTCTCTACGTTTCAAAAGAAGCAAACGCTGACATCACTTTTCAGTGGCAATGTGTGTCACTCCCTTGCAGTTTTCAAAACAATTAAATTAGCTAAACATTTTTGGCTGCCTGGTCTTTGTGCATGTGAAGCTGATCCAGTTCTGACTTGGCATTAAAGCAAAACATCCCTTTGAAGTAAGGCTGTTTATTTGTTCCAATCCAATTTTATTACCTTTACCTTTTTCGCTAAACATTCCAAAGCCTTAAAGTTTCACCAGTGACTCTGTTTATCTGTCAAAGATTCCCCACCCGCCGCTCCCCCAGCCCTGGTTTGAATAGCTTCTGCAAATCTCAACCACAAATTTTGATTAAAGATATGATTAAGTCAGTCAAAAATACGGATATATGTTTATATGTATGTTTGTATATTACAGCTCCTTATACTACTTCTCTCTCCATCCTTAGGATGCTCATTTAAACCTAACTCTTTGACTAAGCTTCAGTTCACCTGTCTTAATATTTCCGGATGTGCCTCTGTGTCAAATACTGTTTAATAACACTACTTTGATGTGAGATGTTTTACTATGTTAAAGGTGTGATGTAAATATAAACTTGTTGTAGCTGAAAGGGATACATAGTTGAGAGTATAGAACTTTATACAGTATGGCATATGAATGTAACATGTACATGTGAGAAAAATAAAGAGATAAAGGGAAGAGTTATCAAACCACATGTGTTTCTTTCGTTACTCCATTTTGGGTTTGCAATTCTCACCTTTTAGAGCCTCACACTGTTGAACACTGGTTTGGCAGGGCTGCATTTATTGCCTGTCACTGAATGCTCTGAAAAGGCAGTGACGTACATTGTCCTTGGACATCTCTTGTCCTTGTGGTAGTGATGCTCCCACAATGATAATGGGTAGGGAATTCAAAGAGTTTGATGAATGATAGGCAGAAAGTCTTCTTGGCTTGACGGCAGCGCCCTGTTAGTGGAGAATTATTACTCATGTTGCCACTGCTTAATAGTAGCTCAAATTTTTGAGACCCCTCACCCTTCCAGGGTGCTCTGAGGTAGACTGGGCACTTTTCAGGACTGAAAGTGGCAGCCTTAGGCCCATTCATGAGATTGACGGGCATATAGCGAGCAATAACATGAGTGGTATTCCCCACTAACAGGATGCTGCTGTCAAGCCAAAGGACGCTCTGCCTATCCCACAAATGAGCAATGTGGAATGTGAATTTCCATGCTGGTGCACTGCCAAGGATATAGGCCGTATGTCCCAACAATTGGTGGATCATATCAAACAGCACATCCCTTCGGCTATTCGCAATAGGCAAACTACTGACTATACCCAAACTCAAAACATAATGCCCGACAACAGATGTGATTCTATGATTGGGCAACACCTGCTGAACAATGCTGAGTGTGCTAAGAATTACACTGAAAACCAATTTAAGATTATCAGCTGGGCTCGCAGTGTGGCTCACTTACACCTGCCAGAAGCCACATATATTCACATACAGGGCCCTACCCTTTGCAGACAGAAGGAGCATATCCACACTTTGCACCTTCTTCAACTAAACAAAATCTTAGGGAACAGTCATTCCTCGGTTTATTCCCCAGAGCGATGCCTTGACCAATCAGAGTCGACTTGCTCGGTTTGAATTTGAACAAAGCTGGGCAGTTAACTGTTCTCTGTGGCAACGCTTCCACCAATCAGCATCCACTTGCCAACCCGCCA
This sequence comes from Carcharodon carcharias, assembly GCF_017639515.1. Classification (NCBI taxonomy): domain Eukaryota; kingdom Metazoa; phylum Chordata; class Chondrichthyes; order Lamniformes; family Lamnidae; genus Carcharodon; species Carcharodon carcharias. The sequence continues at coordinate 75,537,463 of NC_054487.1, read as the reverse complement.
GCACTCTCTTCTCCTGCAGTACAAATTGCTGTTCCCCCATTACTGTTGGTAATTTCTTGCGAGATATCCAAATGGTGCAAGACGAAAAGTTTTATTAGCATGTCTCATTTTTCAGCAATACTCAAGTTCTGTACTACCAAGCTCAAACAATATTCAAGCATAGAGTCTCTTCTTGCAATTTTTTGTATTTATTAATTCACTGCATTTATTGCCAGCATTTATTGCCCACCCCTAATTGTCCTCAATAAGGTAATGGTGGAGATCGCTGGAGTCCCTGTGGAGAAGGTGCTCCCACAGTGCAGTTAGGGAATTTCCAGAGAAGATAAAGGAATGGGCATTATACATCCAAATCTGGATGGTGTGCAACATGGATGAGAATTGGGAAACGATGGTGTTCCCATCCTGCCCTTGTCCTTCCGGATGTAGGGGTCGTGGGTTTAGGATATCAATTCAAGATATTCAGTCGGATTTTCTGCCTCTTCTTTTTGCTAATAGTGACCATACTTCTATCTTAAAAAAGAAGCGATCAGGAAATCATAAGGCAGTTTTACAATAACCTGATAATTGGCAGTAATTACGAAGATTGGACCCACTGGTAGGTAGACGGATTTAGCTCCATTACCACCCAACCTGAGACACATCCAGGCACTCAGACTTGTTCTTTTTTAACCTGCTGTTTCCCAGAGAATTACAGTTAGGATGAAATCAAATGGCTCAACAAGGCATTGTTGTAAATATGCATTCTATTAGCTGAGTAAATTTGCCGCTGGTGTAATTGTCACTGTAACAGGAAGATATCTGAGGTAATTGTCAACCTCACTGACTGGGTGATAACCAGGTGGAGCCAATCATTGTATAATCCACCTGATTTGTCACTAATTTTGATTGGAATGCAACATAAGAGGGTGAGACTGAAGTGTTTTTATGAATCACTGTAAACTGATTTAATATGATTGATTACATTGTAAAAAAATAAGAGGGTGAGTGATCTGATGTGTCAAACTATGATGGTGAATATTGCCCACCGTTGGACTTGCATCTTGCCAGTAACTAGGTAAAACTCTTCTTTACAATCCATAAACATTTGTGGTCATTCAGAAGCACTTGACGCTCTTACAATGATATTTTCCAATTATTCTGCAATGGTATATGATTGAATTATGGGCAAATAGGAAACATTCTCTTTTCTGTGAAGCAGAGAGCTATTAAGTAGGGTGTGTTATTAAAATAACCAATTTGGTTTGCTGATTCGTTGAATTGGTCACAAAGGAGGCTTGCATCTTCATGCTATACTTCCCCTGAAAACAATGAGAGCATCAGATGACATGTGCAACTCATTCTGCCTAGTGCAAGATGTCATATCCCTGCCCTCTCCTGCCCCCATTGCCTTCAGGGACTCTTTTCGTGGACGTGTCACATTGGCAGATGGTGCCGACACCTGGAACGTGATGATCTCCTGTCACAGCATCGGCATCTCTTATTGCATGAAACATGTAGGACAGATGAAAAAGAAGATTTGAATATGACCCCAAGAAACTATTTAAAAACCACTGCAATAACTCTAGGGTCAGAAAAACAGCACGAGTCGAAATGTTGCCACTAATAATAGGTGACTGCCTTACGATGTGAGTTTGGGACCAAGGTCGGATCCTCTTCACCATCATAGTTTGACACAGCAGATCACCCACCCTCTTATGTTGCATTCCAATCAAAATCATCGGTATACAAGTTGTGAGTTCACATATATCATGAAGCTTTACCATGACTGAAGGTTTGAATGAAGCCTATAAATCGTTAAAAGGAAGAAGTCTGAGGGGAGCAATTTTAGCCTAGCTTGCCCATCAGGGGAGTGATGGGGATGGGTACAGCGATGGTTTTCCACCCTGCCATTGGAGAGTATTATTAGGTGGGGTGTAAAACTGGCATTATAACCGATTCCATTAGTTTTACAAGGTGCAAGTTAGGTTAAACAATGGTTCTTAAACTGGTGTTCATGGACCCTTGGAGGCCAGAGGCAGGCTTGGTGGGAGTGAAGAGTGGAATAGCTGTCAAACCTAGGAGGGGAACACACTTGGAGGAAAACTGAGAGAAACATGAAGATGGTCAAGTAGATCTGCAGGCACCATGGTTGGTGGTGGGTGCAAGGTGAGTTCAGCCTTGTTCAAGGGCAGGTTTTTAAAAAATATATTGAAGTACTACATATGGTGCAGTGAGAAACAAGGACATGCATCTCACTGCTATCCTTAAGTAAACATTTTATATGGAACACTTTCCTATTATGAGCATTATATAGCATTATAACTTAGATAGGGGTGTCCATGATTAGTAACCTATGGGAAGTGGATCATTCACCTAAAAGTGTTTGAGAATAACAGGGTGAAAATTACCCTCTGAGTGTTAGTCAAATTATTTTATATAATTAGAACCATGAAAAACTTGCTCTAAACAAATTTGCACAAACATCGAAGCCTGTTCACAAGGCACAGGTCAGGACTGTGGTGGAATATTCTCCACTTGTCTGAACATTAGTTGCTCCTGTTGTGTGCAGGACAGTGGCTTGTATTTTCATTATGCAGTCTATACAATTGAGCTCATCTGTCGAGGAACCTTGTGAAATAATGTCAAATATTTGAAAACATAGTCAACTGAACTTTGAAAATAACAGGAGACAGTGAAAAAATTATACTACTTCCACAATACTCAAGCAGCTTGATAGCATCTAGAATAAAGCAGCCCATTTTATTGGCAGCCCAGTCATCATCTTGAACATTTACTCCCGCCATTATTGGCACACCGTAGCTGGAGTGTTTACCATCTGCAAGATGCACTGCAGCAACTCACCAAGGCTCCTTCAACAGCACCTTCCAAATTCGAGGCATCTACCACCTAGAACAGGCACAGTGGATATATAGGAACACTACCATCTACAAGCTCCCCTGCATGTCACACATCATCATCCCAACTCAGAAATGTATTGGTGCTCCTTCACTCTCGTGGGTTAAAATCTCTTCCTTCCAACACTGTGGGTGCTCCTACACCAAATGGGCTGCAGCAGTTCAAGGGGGCAGCTCACCACTTTCTCAAATTAGGGATGGGCAATAAATATTGGCCAGCAATGCTCACATCCCACGATTGAATAAATAAGAGCCTCTGGTTACCTCGCTTAATTTTCTGTTCCAATACCTGTCAATATTTTTTCAAGTACACTTATGTGAAACTGAGATAATATCTGATTGTTATTATTAGGATCAATTCATGGTGGAGACGCAATCTGCAAAATACCAACCGTGATGGGACTTATTGAAGATGGTGGCAGATGTCAAGTCAAAATGTATCAATAATTCTTATGAAGAAGATCATCTGACAGGGAGAAACTACATGGAATAAATTGTCCGGTCACTGTGAGACACATTTTAACAAGTTTGATATTTTTAGTCCATGATTCATTACACATAATTTTCAACATCATTAGTAAGGCATTTAAATTGGAGCTTTTTATGCAAGATGAATGGGACTGGGTTTTTCTACTTTTGATGAAATAATAAAAGTGCAAGAACTCTTTAAGCACAAAGTAGCATAATTTCTTCACTGTCTCCTGTTATTTTCAAAGTGTGGTTGACTATGTTTTAAAATATTTGACATTATTTGACAAGGTTCCTCAACAGGTGGGCTCAGTTGTAAAGACTGCATCATGAAAATACAAACCGCTGTCCTGAACACAACAGGAGGAACTAACGTTCATCTTCAGCAGTGCTACATAAACATCATTCACTGAACATCATTTCATGGGGGCCATGGTAATAGGAGGGCTGGCTTAAGAACACACAATTTGTTCAGGCACAGGTTGATTCCCAGTAGATTTTGTTTGGTTTGCTTAACAAGAATGATTGGAAAAAAAGGGATGTTTATCTTGCCGTCAAGGTCCCAGAGGCTTACATTGTATCGACTGATTCCATTTCTACCACGTCAGCTAGTGAAGGCAGCGAGGATGCAGGTTCCAGGTATGTTCCCCCTCCATTTTCTGGCCTGGTACCCTGCGTCCAGGTGTTGGCAGACTGCAGCTCCAGGGCCACGTGTGACTCATTTAGAACTCATGCAGCTCCTGACCTTCATCGTGGAGAAATGATAATAGACTCATCGATTATCAACAAGTAGTAATCTAAATTTAAAAAGAGTACCAGGTATCCAAAAAATCTCCTTGGGTGTTTTCACAGGTACCAGCTCCAGCTTGTGAAATGTTTAATCACAAAAATCCGAAATTCAGTTGAAACTTTGCTTGGGTCAAAAGCCATAACAAGCCAAGCAAAATGACATCATGCACCATCACATTCATGGCATATGTATTGTCTGCTAGCTGATTATGTGAGTTGCTAGCAGATGTGGGCCTATATGTCAGTAAAGGACTAACTGTGGTCCTTGTTTTGAGTCTGTTTAGCTACAAGAATTAGGAGTTTGTGACATTTATCCATAGAATGGTGTGGAATATTAAGATCGACTGGCATTTTTAAAACACTGATTAGTAGTAATTCGGAAAAAAAAGTTGCCATAATTCGAAGGGGAGCAATGGCTACAACAACGTTGAGGGACAGAACAGTGAAAATGGCCTCAGAAATCACCAGTCGGCAGACTAAGGATATGAACTTACCTCCAGGCTTCTCTATTGCTTGTGATGAATCACGTGCTTTTTTTATGAAGTTGCACAGATTACTCTGCTGGTATGTGAATGAGCGCCAGTAAAAAATGGTGTTGCATTGAAATCCATAAATGTGACTCTGCATTGTGTTTCGTTATTATTGGTATTTGAGTGACAACATTGTGGCTCTTGGGATATTGCATTCTTGCTTAAATTTTTAAAAATTGACCTTCTTGTTATTAAGGCTGCTGACACCTGCCCTATTCCATGGATCAACTTTGTCTGAGGTGACACTGGATTTCCTGTTCCCAGATCTCTGCCAATTTCCAAATTGGTTTGCAGATGGCTTATAAGTGATCAGTGATCAATTATCTCCTAACTTGGCAGTTTTTCACTCTTTGTTCTTGTAATGACTTGACGGACCGGACAGGTTTCAACAAGAACCAGATAAACTTCATTACAGAGAGCTTTTTGGATGCTACATGTTCGATCAGGACTCTCATCAAGAAATCCACCCACCCCCCCCCCCCAACCACCCCCGGATTACCTGCACTTGGGGCTCATTGGTCAGAGCCTCCAAGAACAGCATGTGACCCCTGATAGACAGGAGAGGCTAGATCTTCGGTTACTACAGTTCTTGAGATATGGGCAACAATGGTAGTTACTACTTGAGATGCCTGTGGGCATTCAGAGTCAATGACATCAAATGTCCTTCGAGCTGATCCCATACCGCCATCATAACTTACCTGCAAGTTATGCATGTAACAGAGTTACATGTCATGTTTGACTGCTGTTTTACATTTGTTTCAGAAGTTGGCAGACCTGGTAAATAGGGGAGCAACAGCAGAAAGCATAATACACTATCCCATAAAATAGGCATTTCGTATAACACTGTCCAAGCCCCTGGGGTAAATGGGAATGAACTAAAATGGACTGGCAAATGGTTGGTTGGCGAGCAACAAGTAGTAATGCATGGGCATGCATCTGGTTGGCAGCCAGCTACCAGTGGAGTCCCATAAGGTTCAGTGTTGGACTGTTGCTGTTCATAATTCTTATAAATCAGTTAGAGAAAGGGATTGTGTGCAAAGTGCACAAATCTGAAGACAACACTATATTCGGAACAGTGGCAAATAATGAATATCAATGTGCAGAGATTCAAAAGGCACTTGACAAGCTCAGTTAGCCAGCAGAGAAATGGCAGATGCAATAAAATGCAGGGAAATGTAAGGTCCTGAGATTTGGCAGATGAAAGATTTATATGGATTATGAACTAAATGGGGAAGCACTTCACACATTGGAACAGGAAAGAGAGAGAGAGAGTAGGGTTTTAGTGGACAGAATACTAGCACAATATTCCCAGGCTTTTCAAAAAGCAAATGGAGACTCATAGCAGGGGATGTATCATATGAATTCAAGGAGGTCATTTTAAAAATGCATTTGGCCCTGATAATTCATCAGCTGGATTACTCCATGCAGTTTTGGACTAAAGGATGTTTTGTTATTGGGGGGGTGCAGAGTGGGGCTACATGCTGATCCAAGATCTTAAGTAAATGAGGTATGAACAATGATTATGTACCCTGTGCTCCTTCTCATTTGAAAGTCAAGACTGAGAGAGGATATGAAAGGAGTATGTGCCAGGCCCTTATATTTTGTGGTGGGAAATTAACCCTTGTCTCCAGAGGCATTAGCCTGGCCTCTGGATGACTAGCCCACTGACATTATCATGACACCACTACCTCCCCCATAAGCTTCACTGTCATTGACAGAATTTAAGTTCAAACGGTAACTTTTACAGTGCAAGGATAACAGTAGAAAATAAGAAATGCAGGAAGTGCCTTTTACTGAAAGGAGGTAATTCTGTGGTACAGATTACCAGTATGGGTGGTGGAACAAGAAATCTTAAAAGTAGTTGTTTGCTAGTATAGAACTTGAGTATTGCTGAAAAAAGACGTTTTGTTGAAGCTTTCTGTTTTGCACTCATCAGGACAATCGCAAGAATACCAATATCAGGTGAAGTAATAACTTTATACTGTATGAGCAGAGAGTACTGATTGGTTGGCAAGTGGACTCTGATTGGTAGAGGCGTCACCCCTACCACATATTCTACCAACCAGAGTCCACTTGTCAACCAATCAGTACTCGCTTCTCATACAGTATAAAGTTGTTGCTTCCCCTGACATTTGTATTCTTCTGATTGTCCTGGTGAATGCAAGACAAAAAGCTTCGACAAAATGTCTTTTTTCAGCAATGCTAAAATCGTAAAAGGTTATATAGCAGGAATAGAATGGATAAAAGAAAATAATGGTTAAGTACTTCATTATTCATTTACGTATTATTTTGGTGTGAACTGATCTCCAACTTAAACCTGGATAGTAAGATAGTGCAAGATGTGAACCTTTCTGCCAGGAAATATAAACCGCTGCTGTGCTACTTGGCCTTCATGTTGTCAGAGGCTGGGAGTTCTGCGGGAACTCACCTTCTGTCTTCCCAAAGCTTGTCCGCCATCTACAAGGTGCAAGTCAGGAGTGTGATAGAATATTCTCCTCCTGCCTGGATAAAAGCAGCTCCAACAACACACAGGAAATTCATCACCACCCAGGACAAAGCAATGTGCTTGATTGGTACCCAAGCTACCACCTTAAATATACACTCCCTCCACCAACAGCACACCATGGCCTCAGCATGTACCATCTACAAGGTGCATTGTAATAGCTCGCTTTTGACAACACCTTCCAAACTCAAGAACTCTACCACTTAGAGGTACAAGGGCAGCAGGTGCATGGGAGCACCAGCACCTCCAAATTCCCCTCCAAGCTACACACCATCCTGACTTGGGACTGTACCACTGTTCCTTCATTGTCTCCGGGTCAAAATCCTGGAACTTCCTTCCTAACAGCACTGTGGGTGTACCTACACCATACGGACCGCTGTTCAAGAAGGCAGCTCACCACCATCTTCCCAAGTGCAGCACTATACCCTGTGGAACAGCAGTGGATCTCTGACAGCAACTTTCAGATTTCTGCCCTTCACTGCACAAGTGTAGATGCCAGAAGCTGCTATCAGTTTTACCTTGTATTAACAACATGCACTGACAACCTCACCATTATTACTACAGTTAGCTCCAGGCCATTATGTTCTAGTGATATTGGTTGAGGAATAAATATTGACCAGGGTGGTGGGGAGAACGCCGCTCCTCTTTTTCAAAATAATGCTTTGGGATTTTTTTATATCAAGTTGAGAGGCCAGCTGAGGCCTTGGTTTGACCTTTCACCCATCAACTGACACCTCTGCCATTGCAGTGTTCACTCAGGAGTCCCAAAAATGTTGTCATCCATAGCTGACTTTCACTGCATATGTTTTCCCAGGAAAGGAGTAAAATCTAAATGCATTCTGAAATAAACCATACTCATAAATGAGGGTCCAGCACCAAGTGCTCCCATTCCTGGTTTATTATGTGCTTGGACACAATCGTTTCTCTTCTTATGAGATCTCCATCCTCTGAACATGAGCAGTCAGGATTTAGTCATGGTGAATAATCCATGGACTTCCCTTTGATGTGTCATATTTGCTCAATTGTAGAACTCCAACCTCAGACTCGGAACCCCACACTAAGCTGTAGAAACATAACATTAGGCTGACATGTCCATGTAACAGCCAAATGGGTGCTGCCTTGTTGGAGGTGCTGCCTTGCTGATGAAGTGCTAACGTGCCGTCTTGTCTACCTGTGGGCGTGTAAGACTATCCTGCACAATTTGAAAGAGAATAGGGCACTTCTCTTGGCGTCATTTTTCTTTTTATTCATTTATGGGGTGTGAGCATCACTGGCCAGGCCAACGTTTATTGCCTGTCCCTAATTGCTCTTGAGAAGGTGGTGGTGAGATGCCTTCTTGAACTGCTACTGACCATGTGGTGTAGGTACACCCACAGTGCTTTTAGGGAGGGAGTTGCAGGATTTTGACCCAGTGACAGAGAATGAACAGCAACGTTGGCTACTACACATCCCTCCACTCACAGAACCATTACTGGTTATTGCTGCATTTGCCCACAAAATGATAATGACACCACCTTTAAAGTGATCAGTAGATGTGAAGCATTCAAGGATATCCAGAAGATATGAAAAGTGCCAACTGGTTGCAAATTCTCTTTCTTTCTGATATATGGGGCTGGATCTCATGCCCTGCACCCACCCCCCCCCCAACCCCCAACCCCACCAGGCATATTTTTGTTGGCTGGGGGCGGGGGTGCATGTAAAATATGTAAAATATGACAGGTGGCTAGCCCACTGTGTTTCCCCTGCCCCCAACCTGGTCCCCATAACACATTGGGTGGGTGGGCACAAAAATCGACAGGCTGCCTGCCATTTTTAAATAATTGAGTTGTTAATAAGCCAATTGACCCAAATATTATGTTGCCCATGCCATAATATGTTTGGCATTGTTCTGGGATGGTCTTTCTATGCGTGGACTCTAGACTCTACTACCTGGTTGGTAGACAGGTTGCAGTCATATTCTGGTATCTGCTTAACATGTGTTTATTAGAACACCCTCCAAACAAGGAACAGAGTAGGCATATTGCTCCTAGGCATAGTGTCCCGACCTCTCTCGCAAGAGCCTAACACATGACTGACTGATGTCAGTGATACACCATCAGCTAGATCATACATCTGCATATACTTTCTGTTAACCCTTTATACTACACCTACCCTCAAGTATAGTATCCTACTTTTTAACAATACCAAAATGTCTTTAACTATTTACATTGCATTTTTGTAACTCCCTTTTTACACCTACTCCACTTAAACTCCTACTCTTCACCTCCCCAAGTCACAGTCCTGGGGGATTCAGTCTACCACAGTATTCTCAGCTCTCAGGGAAGATGTCTTGGAGATATTTTCAGCATCTGGTAGGACGTCATCATCTGCAGAATAGGACAACAATCTAGCAGCATTGCTGGGAAGCAGAGTGTACTGTTTAGGATGACTAAACTGCAAGGACAATGAAAACTTTTGAATGAAAGACTGATCCAAGAGAGAAGACTGAAGAACATTGACCTTTGCATTCCCTGGAACTAGAAGAGAAGGACTCAGGACTCTCTGAGGAACTTGTTAATCCCTCAAAATACACTGAAAAAGACATTCAGAAGAGGAACAATTTTCAACTCCAGGGAAGACTGTCACAGTTGTTTCATTCTCTGCTGCATCAAAGACTGAAAAGGTATTGATGATCCGAGATTTCAATGAATCTAGATGGAGAAGGAAAAAAACAACAAAATTCCCATAAGCCATTCAGGGAAAGATGAAGAGAAGATTTCCTGATGATATTTCAGAAGGACTGTCTACTTTTTGTAGGCAACAGTAAGAGAGCCACACTACTCTCTGTGTAAGGTAGCTCTGCCCTAGGCAGTGGGAAGAATTGCTGAGGATTTGCAGAGAAGAGAGCCTCATCTTCTGCAATAACTTGGGGACAAGATTACTGTATAGGATTCTACAGCTTCAGCAGTGCTAAGGATTCTACTGCAGCTTCTGTGCTTACCTCCAGCTCTGGAGGGAAGAAGACTTTCAGCTGGGACTGATGTATGGGTGTCAATTGACTTTCAGCCTGGGAAGTTACCAGCTCTTTGGTATTATCTTCCTCAATGGACTTAACATGGAATCAGGCAAGACATCCTCTCTGGAAGACTTTTTATGGATAATGAGAGATAGTCTAGGCAATACATTGGTAGGTTCAATGGAACAAAGATCTGAATGTTGCTGAACTACTAGAAATTAAGCTGACTCCTCTAAAAAAACAACAGAGATGTCATATGGTACATCTATAACCTGGAAAGATAAATCATCCTCTAGGATCTCAACCTCCTCAGTGCTGCAAGGGCTTCTTCCTCATCACTTTCTTCTGGAAAGAGCCAATTCAGATCCGGCGGGTCTTTCTGGGGATGGTCACTGTTTGCCACAGTGCCTTCTGTATCTGCCATGTCTGGCTTTACTTCATGAGAACTGAGAGATTCATAACTTTAATCTCAGCCTGAAGTCTAGTGGATGGAGTCTCTGCGAAAGAAAGGAACTTGCTGCTGATTGTATAAACTTCCTCAGCTTCTGAAGGCTGAAGTTTCACTGGTTCTAAATAGAAGTTTGAAGACAATGAGTGGTTCAAATGCTGGACATCATTTGGTTTATCTAGGATTCCTAGAAGTGTATCAACATCGCCACTCCATAAGGATGTATGCTTGTTGGGGATAACAGAGAGAAAAACAATGATCTTCCGTCCCTCATAGTGAAGAGGAGCAATAATCCTACCTTTAATTGGAAGGTCTAAGCTGCCTGTACCTTGTAATTTGATGTCTGATGGATGAAGGGCATCGGCTGAAGCCAGTCAAGATCATCTGCTAATATGTTAACAGCAGCTCCAGTATCAATTTTAAAGGTGGTATCGAAGTCTTGAACTTGCACTTTAACTTAACAATATCACAGAATCACACAGTGCAGAAGAGGCCCTTCGGCCCATTGAGTCTGTACTGACATGTGAGAAACACCTGACCTACCCACCTAATCCCAATTAGCAGCACTTGGCCCATAGCCTTGAATGTTATGGCGTGCCAAGTGCTCATCCAGGTACTTTTTAAATGATGTGAGGCAACCCGCCACCACAACCCTCCCAGGCAGCACATTCCAGACCATCTCCACCCTCTGGGTAAAAAGGTTTTTCCTCACATCCCCCTAAACCTCCTGCCCCTTACCTTGAACTTGTGTCCCCTTGTGACTGACCCTTCAACTAAGGGGAATAGCCTCTCCCTACCCACCTTTTCCATGTCCCTCATAATCTTGGACGAAGACTATGAACTTCCCAGGAACTCTGTAATTTCATCTTTATCTTGATTTTCCATTTCTTGCATGGAGTGTGCTTCATGAATGTCTCCTTGTCTTCTATCTCACATAAAGTTGTTGGATTTGCAGAAACGCTTGAAGTGTCCAGTTTTGTCACACTGAAAGCATTACTCATCTCCTGCTGGCGATTCTGGTGTCTATGTTGGTTTTTCAATCCACAACATAAACATCTCAAAATGGCTGCCGGCGCAGAGTTTCCCAGATTTTTGCCTACTTTTCAGGGCTTTCCTGTTGGTGGGGCCACTGCCTACCCAGTCAATGGAGTCGTGTGAAGCCCCAGAGGAGCCACAAATTATAGTCCGATAAAATTCTCTAAGCTTGGCCTGACTTATATACTGGACCACTTGATCCAAAGTAAGATCATTTTTGGTCTGCAGAGGGCTAGAGAACTATTCACCCTGGACACCCACGATTATGTAATCATGGATTAGCTCGCCTTTCAGCATCCCATATCCACAGGAACTTTCTAGGCGAGAAAGGCCAGTTAGAAATAATTCAACTGATTCCCCAGGGCGTTGGGACCTTTGGTTAAAATTTGTTCATCCTGTAGGTTTTGCTTTGGGCTAAAATAGGTGTCAAAAGATTTCAGAATGGTCTTAAAGTGCATTATGGACTCCTGTAAACCCTACCGCAGAAGAACATCATCTGCTGCAGGACCTAAAGCATGTAGAAAGGAACTGCCTTGACGCTTTTGCTCTTTTGAGTGAAGGCCTGAAGCTGCTTAATATGGGAGAAAATGACGTTTCCATAACTCACCTGGCTGCCCTCTCTGTGGGCCCTCAAGTCAGTCAAGTGAACAAGATGGGGGCTGGGACTGTTCACCAGGTACAATTATCATTACCTCTCTCCAGTTTGCTTCCTCCTGCTGGCAATGTGTAAGCATGAGCCACAGTCGAGCTTTCCTTCATTCTGTGGTTCCTTCGATAACACCTATGTATTTTTCACATCGATTTCTCCAATGCTGCTGCTATGTTCTGAGATGGTCCTTCTATATGTGGACTCTAGGTGTGGTACTTGGTTAGTAGACAGACTGCAATCATACTCTGGTATCTGCTTAACACTTCTTTATTAATACTACATTTAAACAGGTTATAGAGTTGCTCCTAGACATGGTGCTCCCACCGTTCTCTTGAGAGTCTAACACATGACTGACTGATGTCAGTGATACGTCATCACCTATGTCATACATTAACATAACCCTTCTATTAACCCTTTACAGCGCAGGCTTGAGCGGTCAGGCTTAAAAGGCGTGAAGGAAGGGGGTGGTGCATGTCCTTCGGGGAGGTGCTCTGTGTGCATTGGGGGCACCCCTCCCAAAGTTGTTAGCGCCCTTTTTGTCCTCTCCACCCGGCCTCCAAAGCCAACCTCCCACCACAGCCCACTCCCTAGGATGCCCAATCCCTCCCTGTCCAATCAGCACTCTGTTCACATACAGTATAAGTTGTTGTTTTCCCCTTATATTGGTATTCTTGTGGAGTGTCCAGATGAGTGTAAGATAATTAGCTCAGACACGTCTCTTTTTTCAGCTACAATTAAAGGCTCATAACTGAATGCTTAACTGACACAGACAACGACACATGTTACAGTCCTGTTGATGCAGCACAAAATTTTTGTAACTTGCGGTCTTGGTCTTAACGCGCACTTATCAGATATATGCCCTTTATACCTTGAAGTACCTTGTGCAATATTTGGCTGATCTGATGCAATTCCTTTAGCATCAGACAGCAATGCTTTCTCAGTCCAGGATGTTGATTGACAGTGGCCTGGCCTGCTGTGTTATCTGTAAAAATAAAATTAATGTCAATGGCAAAAAAAATCCATTTACCTCAGGCTGTTCTTTGAAGTTCTTATGTTTTAGTATCATGGGAAAGCAAAGCAGAGTGGGATTTGTCTTCAGATCAGATGCTGTTATTAAAAAGACCCAAACAAATTCTTGCTCAATGTTTAACCAGTTTTACCCTGTTTCATTTTCTTCATTTACCATCCTACCCTCATGTTCTCTCTGTTCATTGAGAAGAGTGAGATGCTTGTGCGTGTGCCCTGGCCAATACCTGGTCATTATCACATTGCTGTTTGTGGGAGCTTGCTGTGCACAAATTGGCTGCTGTGTTTCCTACCTTATGGCAGTGTCTATGCTCCTAACATACTTCACTGGGTGCAACAAGGTTTGGGCTGACCGAGGTCATGATAAGCACTATGTAATTGGAATCTATATTGCCTTCTCTTCACCGTCGCTGGGTCAAGATCCTGGAACTTGCGAGCTAACAGCACTATGGGTGTACCAATGCCACAGGGGCTGCAGTGATTCAAGAAGGCAGCTCACCACCACCTTGTCAAGGGCAATTAAGGATGGGCAATAAATACTGGCCCAGCCAGCAACACCCGTGTCCTGTGAAAGGATAAAAAAACTGCGAATAAAAATCTTTTGTCCTTTTTTCTTTAAACTTCTGTCAAAATGTTACCAGCTTCAGTCCCTATTGGTTGACAGGTGCCATGCTTGAACAAGGCTGGGACAAACTGTTGCTGGCTTTGGCGGGTTCGTTCACAAACAATATATCTTTCTTGCAGTGGGTAGCGGAGTCTGAAAGAGAGCTGATGTTGTGGGCTTAAAACTGGGCCACTTGAAGGGGATCTGTTATTCTTTGGCTGCTTTCTGTGAGGGTCACCAGAATTTTGTGATTAATTCTCCTGCAAAGAATGAATGAAGAACCATTATTCTATTGGTCTTTTTATTCTATTGATGGCTGAGTAATGTGTCAATTAGTTACAGAGAAAATAATACGGAACAGACCTGTTACAAGAGTTAAATCCAATTAAGGGGTGTGTAAGATGTCAAATCACAAACGTGGCATGTAAGAAATTTGCAAATGTAACTTGAATCTCGAAATTAAGTCAGCTAGTGTTTTAGGTAGTGAGCAGTAATGACTTTCATTTATATTTTATCTATTGTGACCTTAAGTTGCCCCAAGTTACAGTTAAGTTACAGCCAATGGACTACTTTTGAAGTACAGTCAATCTTATAAGGTAGGAAATGACAATTACACAGCAAGTTCCCACAAACAGCTGTAATATGATCATCCTTTTTAGGTGTTTATTGAGTGATGAATGTTGGCCAAGACACTTGGAGGACTTCCCTGCTCTTCTTTGAATAGTGTTGTAGGATCTTTTACATCCACCTGAGAGGGCAGGTAGATCCTCGGTTCAATTTTTCATCCTAAACACGGCACCTCAGAGACTGCAGCACTCCCTCAATATTGTCCTGGGAGTGACAGCTGAGATTTTGTGCTCAGGTCTCTGTCATGGGGCTTGAATCCACAAACTTCTGACTCAGAGGCGAGAGTGCTACCAGCTGAACCAACGCTAACATCAAATATATGATCTCTTCATATGATTGCTGAAGATAAAAATGGAAAACAAAAACAAAAATATCTGGAAAAAAACTCAGCAAGACTGGCAGCATCTGCGGAGAGGAACACACTTAACATTTCGAGTCCGAATGACCCTTCAACAGAACAGTTTGATATAAATTGGATGTACAAAGTGTGAGGGATGAAACACCTTTCATGCAACAAAAATATGGGCCTTTTTCAACAGGTTACAGTTTAACACTATAAATACAATAACTAATCAGCATTGGAATGATACAATTCTTTTAATGATCAGTAATTTCTCCCCTTCCTTTACAGCACCTACATATCACTTACTTCAATGTTAGTTAATTATCATCGTCCATGGCCTATTTCCTGGAATTAACAAAAACAAAATGACCAGTGGTGAGCGTATAACCTAACACAGAGTGAGTGCCATCTTTCAAATCACATCTTAAACTGAGGCGAGTTTGTTCAGATGGACATAAGGGATCTCATAACACAATTTGCAGAAAAGAAAAAGTGTGCTCCTGAAAGGGAAAAAAAAAACTTGTATTTATACAGCGCCTTTCCTAACCTCACCACATCACAAAGCATTTTACAGCCAGTGAAGTACTTTTGTAGGGTGGTGATAGGCTTCTCATTGTTCGAGAATGTCCAAACTGTAAGTGATTTCATCATCTTCTGTGGGTCCTCCAATGACTGAAGAGTCTGACGAGGGATTGACACGGATGCTCACGGGACTGGCAGCTCATGTTGTCATTGTTGGTGCTTGGGGGAACGTCTACAACATCACCAACTCCTTTGAAGTGCAGTTGCCGTTGTATTGTGGGAAATGAGGCAGTCAATTTGCAAACAGCACGCTCCCACAAACAGCAGTGTGATAAACGACCAAATGATTTATTTCTGTGACGCGATCGAGGGCTAGATATTGGCCAGGGCGCCAGGAATAACTCCGCTGCTCTTCTTTGAAATAGTGCCTTGGGCTGGAACTTTCCGGCCCCACCCACCGGTGGGATCTTCTGGGCCTGCCAAAGTCAATGGGCGTTTGACTGGCCTGCTGCATTTTCTGGCCCCGCACCTCCACCCCCAACCCCCCCCCCACCCCGCCATTGCAGTGGGGCCGGAAAGTTCCGTCCATGGATTCTTTTACAGGAGAGGGCAGATGCAACTTTGGATCAACATCTCATCCGAAAGACTCCTAGTGGCATGACCAACACTTATTCTTCCATCAATGTCACTAAAACAGATTGGCTGGTTAGTTTTCTCATTGCTGCTGTAGGTATTTGCTCTGTGCAGATGAACCATTGTGAATGACTACAAAACAACAATGGCTACACCTCAGTAGTAATGAATGGGCTGTGAAGGTTGTCGTGAGAATCTGAAAGTTGCTACATAAATGCATTTTTCCCCTTAATGCAAGGTGGATTATTTTCTGTATTATCTAGGTCACCCAAAGGTACAAATTTCGTCATGCGGAAGGAAAGGTATGTGAAACTATATACAGTTTGTCTAGTGATAGCAGTGGAGTTAAAAAGAATACGGAAATGCAAACATGAAGACCATCATATCAAATAATTGACTACCTTTTCATAATGTTTAAATTATAGATGCTTTAAATTGTGATGTTCAGTACTTTCAGAATAGAAACACTTAATTGTAATCTGAGATCTGCTCTAAGCTCTGGATGCCATTGCATAACATTGCATGAAAACCAGTACTCTAGAGTTAGACAGATGAGCAGCTCCCTGCTCTTTTTCTGGTGCAGACGTGCAAGGTGACTTTTACTCGGAGGCTGAAGAGTTGTTTCCTCACTCCAGTTGCCACGTAATATAGCTCGAGGCAGTACTGCAGGTTTCATGCCAGGGCATGTTCTTTATTCTCTGATGCCAATCACAAGGGTGCACCTGTTCCTGACAGAGGGCAGAGAACATCTAATATCTATTACACATCCACTAAACGTTAAAACACCTTCAGAGATTGAAGTGGATACTCTTCTGCAACAATGAATTTGAAACAAGAAAAAAAATCCGTGATGTGTGCAGTCAGAAAGCCAAACAAGGCACTTATTATGAAATATTTATTACCTTTTGGCAATCCTGGTTATCTGTATGTGGAGCGCTACTTTCTGTTTACATGATTTTAAGGTGTACTCAGGGCATTAACTTGCATCAATCAGGCTGGGGGATTACATCTGTTGTGCTTTCACTTTAGATGTTGTGTGAAATAAATCTGTTCCCCAAAGTCTTTAAAAGGATGTTTTAAATATGTTGTCTGGAGTATCCTATTCACCTAAATGATGATAATTTTATCATGTCAAGTGTTCCAAAATAGCATGCCGTCAGCAAGCAAAGTTACCACCAGGGTCAAGTAGTTAAAGCCCCAAGCCCTCAACAGTTGGTTGGAAGTTCCAGGAAGTTCCCCTCCAAGTCACTCACCATCCTGACTTGGAAATATATCGCTGCTCCTTCACTGTTGCTGGGTCAAAGTCCTGGAACTCACTCCCTAACAGCACTGTGGTGTACCTACACCACATGGACTGCAGCGGTTCAACAGGGCAGCTCACCACCACCTTCTCAAGGGCAACTAGGGATGGGCAATAAGTGCTGGCCCAGCCAGCGAAGTCCACATCCCGTGAATGAATAGAAACAAAGCTAAGGTTCAGGGTGTAGGGTAGGGTTTTAGGGATCTGGAGGATGGGGTGGAAAAGAAGGTAAAATTTAAATGCGAATATAAAAGCTTCTATTGCCTCATCTTACGACACATCTTGGTTCAACCCAAGCTTTGGGATTTGGAGTTTCTGGAGGTTCACACTGCCATTGAACTTAGGGTTGTGGGAGCTTATACCCCACAGTGAGCCTGGCCTTGACCTCATCCCAAATTCCAGAAACAGGGCTATTTGCATAAAAGGGGCAGCCACCCCCAATTCATTTGCAGCATTAAACTGTCACCAAGAACGATGCTGCACTCCGGAAGGTTGAATTTTCCAGCTGAATTTGGAAGGTTTTTGAAAGAAGCATTATTTTACAGCTTTCCTGTTTGAGCTTTGTGCCATGGGGAGGGTTGGAAGAGGATATTTTAATACTGTTGCTTCATTGGTCGATAACTCTTAAATCTGAACACAAAGCTTTATTAGTATCAGCAACTGGAGAGAGACACAAATTAATGGTTACAAGGGCTTAAATGGGGGAGAAATTCTCCTCCGTGATTCCACCTGAAATTGATGCAGGGCGGGGGAGTGTGGGTGATGGGGATTCAGGGTAATCGCAACAGGCGATCAGGGAATATGCAACCGGTAGGGCCCAGCACAATGTCACCACTCACCCAGGATTTTCCTACTCTCATCCCAGTCAGAGCCACTGCCAGCTGCTGCTTCCCTGCCCACCACATGGTTCTGGTCCCCAGCAGATTTCCTCCCCCCGCCGCCCCACCGCCCACAAATTCCCATACTTACTGCTGCTTCCAGGGGCCACCATATGAAAAGTAGTATTAAGTCCTGGACATGGCAGTAAAGGCTCCCACCCTCCACCTCACTGAGCTCCCCAGCGGAAAGTAACAGACTTTCTCCTTCTAAGTGGATTCCAGTGCCTATGTCCTGAAGGCTTTGCATTTCCAACCCAGTGGGACCCTTGTTCCCATGTTTGGGGGCTTCAGTTTAAACCCCTCCCAACCTCCTTCGCTACAATAGGACTGGGGTTTCCTGTCCTCACACTGGGGTTGTGGGAATGACACCTGGAGCCTAGAGGTTATGTTACTGAACTAGCAATTGAGAGGGAGAAGCAAAGTTAATGTTTCAAGTCCAACCTGACTCCTCTTCTGTTTCTATCTCCACAGATGTTGCTAGATCAGCTGAATTTTTCCAACACTTTCTACCTTTATTTCAGATCTCTAGCTTCTGCAGTATTTTACATTTTATAGTAATTGTGAGGTCTGGACTAATGAGCCAGAGGCATGAAGTCAAATCCCACTATGGCAATTTAAATTCAGTCAATTAATAAAATCTGGAATTGAAAGCTTGTCTCAGTGCTGGTGACCGTGAAACTATTATTTGAAACCAGCTTCACTTGACGTCCCTCAGAAAAGGGAATCTGACATCTTTACCTGGTCTGGCCTATATGTTACTGCAGACCCACTGCAATGTGGTTGACTCTTAACTACCCTCTGAAATCGCCCAGCAAGTCAATCAGTTGAAGGCAATTAAGAAAGGGCAATTAACATTGGCCTTGCCAACGTCACCAACATCCCATGAATGAATAAAATAAAAAATGACAAAGGCAAAATACTGTGGATGCTGGAAATCTAAAACAAAAACAATAAATGCAGGTCTAACAGCATCTATGGAGAGAAAGGCAAAGTTAACATTCTGAGTCCGACTGCTCTGAAGAAAATAAAAAGTGACCCTGACTGAGAAACACAAGTAGGTTCGGGACGGGGGCTAATGGAAGTTCTGCTGCAGGGGGCTTTGTCCTGAAAAGGAGAATTCACCTCCAATTTGTAGCTTCTCATTGTCCTTGGCATGGACCCAGGCAGTCCAATAAGACTAAAGCACATGTGGATACTCTTTGTGCAGTTCGTACTCTAATCTGAGCTGTTTTACAATAATTGATCCATTAACAGTGTGACTAAGGTCTTCTTCTCTGCAGTGGACATAATATATTAATAAATAAGGTAACTGTATCATGGTCAGTAATGAACCATGGATGGAACCAAATCGGAATGGAACTGAAACTAGCCCAGCTTTCATATTAGCAGCAAAAGCTCTCATTTAAAACTATTAAGTAAGTTATCTAGCTAAATTTCATAAGGAGTAAAGGGGAAAGGGCAGTGGAGTAAAAAAGAGAATGACCAGGAAAAGAAGATGAGCCCAGGAAGGGAAGACCACCTAAATCCTCATGTCTATCTGCTGTGACCACACAACAGACGCGGTTTGCAAATCTTAGTCATGGTTGTGTTCTTGACATGAGTCTGCACCCTAACTATAAATCTGTGAACCGAGAACCTTAGTCCTTATCTGGTGTTGACAGCTTTGCTTAAATAACAGCTTCCAAAACTTCAGCTGATAACCACCCCCTCACCACATTGACAATTAAGTTGCAAAGTTCATTTCAATAAAGAATCAAGATACACAGATCAGCAGCTGTGTGGGCCAGCGAAGTAGAATCTAAAATGAACCAAACTGGTCAAACCCAGAGGAGAGTGAGTTCTTAAATGGGCAATGACTATCTGATGTTACATTGCAGATATTTTAATAGATTGCTCATGGAAGGTTTTATGGACATTCTGGAGTTCCTCTTTCTGATGATGGAATGTTTTTTTAAAAAGTACAGACAGGGCTTATCCTCCAGTATTCAGTTTTTTATTGATCATTACCTGTTTAAGAACACAGATTGCTCTCGATTTTTTTTTGGACAAACTATATAAGTACCTGAACAACATCCCATCTGTTTGGCTTGACAAAGGAAGGGCAGCTGAGTGAAGGAAATCAAAAAACATGTAGGATTTTGGTAGCTAACAGATGTCTAGTACATTATAAGAGATAAATTTGATGAGATTTATTGAGCACAGTAGTGATGGGTCTTAGCTGGAATTCATTAGCTTGCATCTCTTCTTTCATCTAATAGCAAAACTTCAAGAAATCACTTCACATCATAAACAGCAAAAGAAAGATTGCAAAAAAAAAAACCCAACTGGCACTAAATTGCCCATGATGGCCTCAGAGCATCCCAAAACACTTAGCACTTATTTTGAAGTGCAGTCTCTCTTGTAATGTAGAAAGTGTGCAGCCAATATGTGCACAGCAAGCTCCCACAAATTGCAATGGGAAAATAATCAGAGTTAAGTGGTGAAGGCTGAGGAACAAATTGCTAAAAGCTGAACATTTTCAATTGTCTTCAGCTTTTAAATTGTCCTGTTTTTGCAGATTTTCTGAGCAATCCCTTCATTTGCTTGCTGCTAGGTGTCAAATCGTTGTTATATCTTCACAGCCTTGTAAGATATTTTAAACATTGATGGGCTGATTAGCAAGCTGACAGGCATGTGACCCAGAACAATCTTTATAACATCCTGCACCGCAGACGAGTGTTGGGAGTTCCGTTAAGGAGGGTCTATGGCCCTTAAGGAGCCAACTTAGTGGATGTTAGCTCAGCATTCCAGGTTGGAGCTTCAGTCTTCTCTCACTGGGACTGTGTGGAATGGGGTTTGAGCCTTATAACTTGCTGACGTTAAGGTGGGAATGCTGTAATTAAGCCAAAGGCTTGCTCCTAGAGTCCAATTAATTTGCCATTGGTTTTTAAATCAGCACTACAGCAAGACAAAATAAATTGATTGAAAGAGTTTGAGAGAGTACGGATTGCATATGAATCATCACTCATCAAGGATTCGGACAGACAACAGTGAGTCATGGTGTATAGATGAGAGAAAATGTGGGAGGGCAGGGCCGAGTGGAAAAGCAGTGACAAAACACAATAAGCAGACAGATGAGAAGGTGCCTGGGGCAATGGGCAAAAGAGGACAGAGCTTGGAGGAAAGTTTCAGAAGCATGCAAGAGAACCTGGGAGAGGCAGCTTTAAACAAAAGCCTGATGCAGTGATTAAGGATATCAGGAGCAAAACTTAATGGGTAGGGAGAGCTGAAATGAGAGACAAGGAGTGTGTGGATTAAAGATATAGCACCGATGGCACAAAGCAAAGCTTAAAGCACAAAAACACCATCAGAAATTAATCTTGCTACCATCTACCCTATTATCTCCCCTCGGCACCATTTCTTCAAACATTTGTCCAATTTTCCTCTAAGTGTGCAATGGACTCTGCCTCAGTCATTCCCCATGGCAAAGCATTCCAAACTCTTTGAATGAAGACATTTTTCCTCACCTCGCTGGTGGTGAAGATTATCAGTTGACGAAGCCCACTCTGGCTATTTGGGGATTTCCTCCTCAGTCACCTAGACACCCTATGAAAACCCTTTTATAATTTTGAAAATCATCATTGAATCTGTGAGGGAGTTAAAAGTCTAAATTGTACAAAATTGGGTGAAGAAACAAAGGTGTAAGGATCTGTCCACAAATCCCTAAGGAATTTTGAATGGCTTGGTACTCAAGTGTTGTCCAGGGTGTCTCTGTAACCTCCTTTAGCCCTACAACCCACCGAGATCTCTGTACTCCTCCGATTCTGGCCTCTTGTGCATCCATGAATTTCTTTGATCCACGATTGGCAGCCATGCCTTCAGGAGTCTGGGCCCTAATCTCTGGAATTATCCCCAAAATGTCTTCACCTCTCTTACCTTTTGCTCCTTCGACATTCCTTCAAACCTTCTTTGGACCTGTTTTAATATCTCTTCACGTGGATCAGTGGCATATTTTGTTTGATAATCACTTTTGTGAAGCTCCTTGGAATTTTCACTATGCTAAAGGTGCTACATAAATGCACATTGTTGTTACGGTGGCTATGGTGCAGGACTATTAACCGAGAGGTTGTGAGGTTTGCCATGCCAAATTGTGAAACTGCATTTAATAAACACTGTGTCCCCTGGCAACGCAAATGGCCATCTGCGCATGTGCAATGGTCCGAACAGACCTCACTCTGTTCAGTCGGAAAGCAGTTAATGTCTTGATTACACACAGGATATAATTATGCTACAAAATGTTCCAGGCAAACAAGATGATGGGCCAAAATACATTTAGTTTTAAGTAATTGGGAGAGGCTTGGTTTATAATCTAACTGAAACTTGGAAAGGTGAAACATAATGTAAATACTAATATCCTATATTGCAGAAAGTGTAAATTTAGTGGAATGAGTTACAGTTTAATCACAAACAGCCTATAGGGAATAGCTATGAATTGAACACCTAAAGGTATTAATGCCACAGCTTTAAAGGCTGTAAAACTCTGACACCCCACGCCCATTACCACCCAACTCCCCCTGCTCTGCTGTCAACTTCAGATTTGGAAATTTTGCATCCAGATCTGCGCTAAAAGAGTGAACATGGCGGAGAAACACTAGAACTGCGCATGCGCGGCATTGGCTACAAATGCAGCCTTTAATAAATTCGTAGGCTGACACCAAAAAAATGACTATTAATAGCTGCCAAATTGTCATAGGAACCCAGCAACTTCACTAGTGTCCTTCAGGGTGAGGGACCTACGCCCACTGACCTGTCCTACATTTGACTCCAGCGCCCACAGAGGTGGTTGGCTCCTAATGCCTTCAGGGAAACCAAGGAGTTTTCATTCAATTTGCCAACATTACCCACATTCTGAGAATAAATATGTACCTGTATTAATAAAGTCCGTCAATAAAGGATAATGATCTCAAAATTCTCTTTCCTTTGTACAGTCAATCCATCTCAGTTTTAGTCTTCAAAATGGACAGTCACAGCAGATAAACATTCTGGAAATTAATACAAAAGGCAATTTACATATTCAGACCTTTCAGCTCAGGTGTTGTTACCATCGCATTAGTGCCCCCGCTAATTGCAATTATAATTTTTTTTGCTGTGCTGCTGTCTAATATGGAATAAACAGGGAACGGTAGGTGTAAATGTTCTCATCCGAGTCTACTCAGCATTTGCACCAAAATCAGGGCAGACGTTTAAATTTGGTTTGAGGTGATGACAATAAAAAAAAAATCAGTAGCCACGCACAGTCTTAGAATTACACATGAAAGGGCTCCCACCCACAAACTATGGAGCACTGGTTGCACATCATTGATATTATAAACAGCAGGGAAGCCATCAAGGAATCTGCACTTGCTGAGATTTAACATGTACACACATTGCTAGCAGCAGTGCTTTAAACTGGTTAGATTAAGAACACAATGCCACAGTAAATCACTAAAGCTGATCTTCAAAAGTTCAAAGTTAACCATTGGAGTCTCGCCCCCATTGTCAAAAACAGCAATTGGTTGCAAAAATGCAGCTGATGATACGAAAGGATCACTTACGGTTCTGATTTCCTTAAAAATGTAAGAAAATGTTCAATAAACTACAAATGAAGCAGCTTAGAGGAATAAAAGATCATTTCCATAAAGGAACTTGCATTCGCATTGCATCTTTGACATAGTAAAATGTCACTTCACAGGAGCAAAATTTGAAATCGAGTCACTTATGCAGATAGTAGATGGTAAAATGCTTGGTCAAAGAAAATTTAAGAAGCATCTTAAAGGAGAGAGAGGTGGAGAGGTTTAAGGAGGGAGTTCCAGAGTTTGTGAACAAATGACTTGGTGTTGTTAGAATGTTTGATATGATAGTGACCCGTCAGCTTACTCAATATTCAAATTCTAAAGTAAAAATCTGTTCTGCTGCTAAAAACCTGGTAATTTTCTTGAAAAAGAATGCTTTGTCTTGTATTCTGTTTCCAATCATTCCACAAGGACGGTGTTAAATAAATGTACCAAATAATGTAACGATCATCACAAATATATGCTATCCAGACAGCCTTAGTGTATGCATAGTTATTTCAAATCTGGTGTCTCTGAGGATGGCACAGAATGCTAATTGTATGTTCCCACTGGTCTAGTAATAGTTTTGGTATTGTGCACTGTGAGAGCCAAAGAAATATATTTTTGTCCATGTCACATTCTTAAATGGTTGTCACTGAAACAGGAATAAGTACTAAATATATCATCAATGGGTGGCCGTGCTGAGTACACACAGATAGCAGGAGGTTGGCTAAGTGGCAAATGCAGCCCAGGTTGAACATGTTATGTTGAAGCTTTGCAAATCTTTGTTATTCTTTCATGCCATGGCTTCATAATTATCCTGGTGGCAAGTTAATGATGATAATTGTGAGATTACTTCATGTTGATATAGTCTATCTGCAGCTACTGTGATGTCATTAATATGTCCAAGTGTATGCAAAGTACATTTTACCAGTTGTCAGTTATGCAGCCATTATTTAGTTTAATCGTCAAACATTTAATGAACTGTCTGCAGAGCTCAGGAAAGAAAATGAGTTAAGGATGTTTCCAACAGCTCAGCTGTTTGATTTGATTAATCTGACTGGTGTAACCGTTATTGTGGAGGCTTAAGTGGCTTAAAGATTCAAATTGGATGTCAGGGTAGGACTGTATGGTTTCTGGGGAAGTGCAGGGCTCCAGGCAGTGCCTTTCAGCCCAGACTCTCAAAAAATGAAAAATGTCATCTGCCTCCTGGCATATTTCCTATATGAAATGAGTATGGCAGTCCCAATGCTTTTGGCCACTGGGTAAACTTTTCATCCTTGTTTGCAAGTCTCTCCATGGCCTCATCCCCTCCCATCTTTCTACCCTCCTCATGACCTCCAATCCTCTGAGATCTCCGTGCTCCTCCAATTCTGGCCTCTTGAGCATCCCCAATTTCTCCTCTCCACCAATGGCAGCCATGGCTTCAGCTGCCTGAATGGGCCATAAGTTCTGGAATTCCCTTCCCAAACCCCACTGCCTCTCCACCTCTCTCTCCACCTTTTAGACGCTCATTAAAACCTACCTCTTTGTCCTGTACTAATGATGCCTTTTGTGACTTGGTGGCAAGTTTTGTTTGATAACCCACCTGTAAATTGCCTTGAGATGTTTTACCAATTTAAAGATATGGTATAAACGCAAGTTCTTGCTGCTTACAGCACAGAACAATCTTAATTTAATACCAGTTAACACTCTCAATCAGAGGTATGTTGGAAATGGAAAAAACTATCACATTGGTGATCTTCAGGTATGGAGACTGAGGAATGTCATTAGGGCAATGCAGATGGGGAATCCTGTTGTGTTATACCTGACCTGCCAGTGCTTGCAGCTGATATAAGCTGCTGCAAATGAGAAAAGTACTATTTCCCTTGATGACCACAACAAATTCATGATGAACAAACATCATTACAAGCACTTCTGATGATGCCGAGGTCCTGCTTACACGAGTTTTAGCTGCCTGTACGAAAGAGGTTTGTAACAGGAAAACATTGTGTACAATTATACCAGAACAACTGAAGGAGACCACCAGAACAAAAGGTGCAGTCATCTTCATTTAATCGGGTGGATCATAGAAATGTGGGAACCTAGGAACATGAAAAGGTCAATCAGCCCCTTGAGCCTGTTCTATCTTTCAATTATGTCACAGCTGATCTTAACTCCATCTACCCATCTTGTTTTGTAACATTTAATACACTCCACTAATAAAAATCCATCAATCCCAATTTTGAAATTTACAGTTGGCCTAGCCTCAACAGGTTTTTTGAGGTTTGGGAGGTGGGGTGGCGGTGGGGAGGGGGCGGGTGGAGAGCTCCAGATTTCCACTAGCCTTTGTGTGAAGAGGTGCTTCCTGACATAAAGGTATAGCTCTTGTGTTAAGGTTATGCCCCCTGAGCTAGACTCCTCACCAGAAAAAACAGTTTGTCTCTTATCAACTCTATCAAATCACCTTAAACACTTCAATTAGATCACCCCTTAATCTTCTGTACTCAAGGGCATTAAAAGCTAGTCTGTGAAATCTGTCCTTATAATTGAACCCTTTTAGCCCCACAAGGTGGGTTGTAATTTTTCAAAGCAAAAGATTATTATAGATCTATTCAGTGTAACAGCTAGTTGATAAAAGGCTGAACGCTAAGAATGCAGAATGGAAGGAAACATGCTTTAAAAGCAAAAGATTTTATATTAATCTTGAGAAGTCATTTTACAGTGCCTGTCTACGACCCTTGTCTAAAATCCATACTTGTATGTGTTGCTTACGTTGCCCTTAATCTTCCTGCCACAAGTCCCCAGACCAGTGGCCTTTAAAGGGGCCATATGGCTGCCCTCTCAAAAGGTAAGTGTAAAATCTCTTTACTTACCTGAGTGCAGAACCAGCAGGAGGAGGTGTGCTCCCATTAGGCACACTGTATGGTCATGGTCGCTTGCCATCCACAAGCTTGTCCACCACCTACAAGGCTCAAATCAGGAGTGTGATGGAATACTCTCCATTTATCTGGATGAGTGCGGCTCCAACGATACTCGAGAAGCTCGACTCAATCCAAGACAAAGCAGCCCGCTTGATTGGCACCCCATCTACAAACATTCACTCCCTCTACCACCGACGCACATGGCAACAGTTTGTGCCATCCACAAGATGCATTGTAGCAACTTGCCAAGGGTCCTTCAACAGAATCTCCCAAACCCGGAACCTCTACCACCTAGAAGGACAAGGGCAGTATACATATGGGAAAACCACCACCTGCAAGTTCCCCTCCAAGTCACACACCATCCTGACTAAGAACTAAATCTCCATTTCTTTACTGTTGCCGAGTCAAAGTCCTGGAACTCCCTTGCTAACAGCACTGTGGGTGTACCTATACTCCAGATGGACTGCAATGACTCAAGAAGGTGGTTCACCACCAACTTCTCAAGGGAAATTAAGGATGGAGAATAAATACTGTCCTAGTCAGCAATGCTCACGGCCCATGAAAGAATAAAAAGCAACAATCCTTGAGGGCCCCGCTGGTGTCTCAACTGAGTGAATTGGCTTCCTCTCTCCGCCTTCCCTACCACACCCACCCGGGACAAAAGAACTGCCTAGGGTTGGGTATGGCTGGTGCCTGCACCTCATCGATCCCATCCTGACAAGGCTGGTTTCTCGTGGTTATGTTGTGGGCCACGTTAGGCTCTGACTGGGACCACGCCCTGATTCTGACTCAATCCAATTTCTAGGTTACTTGGTCTAATTTGGCTTCACCCTGTCCAAATTCTCTTACTTGCTTTTAAATAAATTTTAGTGCCACTACCAGCCAATCCTGTGTTAAAATTCATTTTTTCAAATATCCTATTTTAATTTGTAAACTGAAAACCTGGGTTGCTGAGAGGTTATGCTTCAGTTGTACAGGGCACTGGTGAGACCACACCTGGAGTGCTCTGTACAGTACTTGTCTCCTTATTTAAGGAAGGATGTAAATGTATTAGAAACAGTTCAGCAAAGGTTTACTAGGCTAATATCAGGAATGGGCGGGTTGTCTTTTGAGGAAAGGTTGGACAGGTTAGGCTTGTATCCACTGGAGTTTAGAAGAGTAAGAGGCGACTTGATCGAAACCTTTAAGATCCTGAGGGGTCTTGACAGAGGGGATGTGGAGAAGATGTTCCCTCTTAAGGAAAAGTCTTGAAATAGGGGTCACTGTTTAAAAATAAGGGGTTGTTCACTTAAGATAGAGATGAGGAGGAATTTTTTCCCTCAGAGGGTCTTGAGTCTTTGGAACTCTCTTCCTCAAAAGGCAGTGGAAACAGGGCCTTTGAATATTTTTAAGGCAGAGCTAGATAGATTCTTGATTAACAAGGGGGTGAAAGTTACCGGGGACAGGTGGAAGGTTACAATCAGATCGACTATGACCTTGTTGAATGGTGGAGCGGGCTTGAAGGGCTGAGTGGCCTACTCCTGCTCCTAATTCGTATGTTGGTATGTAATGGTTGGTAGTAGTAACACCAGCGCAGGCACAAGGGGTTAAATGCATTCCTTCTGCATTGTAATTTCAATGGGCTAAATTTTCAGGGCTCCCTGAAGATGGGAACAGAGGAAGGGGAACCTGAAGATATTGCCTAAGATAGAAGCAAAATACCGCAGATGCTGGAAATCCGAAACAAAAACAGAAAATGCTGGAAAAACTCTGTGGAGAGCGAAAACACAGCTAATGTTTCGAGTCCATGGGACTCTTCTTCAGCTGCTCCGAGTTTATCCAGCATTTTCTGTTTTTGTTTGTGAAAGTATTGCCGCTGGGCAGCATGTCAGTTTGAGCAGTGCAAGGGCAAGATGGGACCATAATCCCACCCTCATCTTGATTAAGGCCAACTCTTCTTGTTATAAAGTTCGTTTAGACCTTGTTGAAGGGGAAGGCTAGGATATTTAATGAGGCAGACAGATTGATGAGACTATCGGTTTCTGAACAGCTGAAGAGAGGTGGATACAGAGTGGGACGCCAGTCATGGCTGCCCCAGAGCATCATCCAGCCACATAAGTGGATCAGTGGGTCAAAGGGGTTACTGGGCACTTGGTAATAGGGTGCCCTTAGTGCTGCACAGCTTGCAGTGAGAATTGGCACTCGGCTTAGGCATTGATTGTGATCAGCACCCCACTGGTAATGTAGAGGTGCAGAGTGTGAGGCTACCAAAGGCAGTTGGGCAGCCACCCACCCAGGACGAAGGCTCCAGCAGGCACAGGGGACACGTATGCTAGATTTTGGGCCCTGTGGCGATGAGGAGCCCCAGGTGTCATGGGGGCATGGGACAGAAAAGAGGGGCAGGGAGATCAAGCCCTCAACAAAGATTGACTGTTGAAGATGGAGCTACCTGAAAACCAGGGCCAGAGGAAACTGTATCTCTCCAGGCAGACAGGCACTGAGATCTGTGCCCTTCCCGTCAAAAACAGAGCAGCGTGGATCATCATGCCCTGCGAGTGGCTGTCAAGATCACTATGGCTTTGAACTTCTTCACTTCTGACTCCTTCCAAGGATCAGCTGGAAGCCTTGGTGGTATCTCCCAAGCTGCTGCACAGCACTGTATCTCACTTGTCACTGATGCCCCCTCTGCCAGAGCTGTACAGCACATTCCTTTAACGAAAGGCAAAGTCTCTCAGGGACAAATAGCATTGGGTTTCACCTCCATCTCTGGATCCTGTTAGGTGTAGGGTATCATCGATTGCAGCCATGTGGCTATTTTAAAAAATTCTTTTACAGGACGTGGGCATCACTGGCCAGTCCAACATTTATTGCACATTCTAATTGCCCTCGTGGCTAGGTACACCCACAATGCTGTTAGCAAGGGAGTTCCAGGGTTTTGACCCAGATACAGTGATGGAATGGCGATATATTTCCAAGTCATGATGGTAAGTGACTTGGAGTGGAAGTTCCAGGCGGTGGTTTTCCCATGTATCTGCGGCTCTTTTCCTTCAAATGGTAGCAGTAGTGGGTTTGGAAGGTGCTGCCTAAGGAGCCTTGGTGAGACACAAGGTGACCAATGTTTGAGATCCATCAACAGGAGAGACTTCTGCTCTTTAATGTCCAACTCCGATCATAACAAGAGCTTCTTATACTCGCTTTCCTGGCAGCTGCCAAGACTCCTTCATCCTTTATCAATCCAGGCTCTTTCAGGTCTTCATTCCAACTCCCAAAGTGCTTGGATGGATCCTAGGGTTCAAGGGAGATACTTCAAAGAGATGATCCTTCCCCTGGAGCCCCAGAGGGGGGAACAGAGGCAATAAAACCAATGCCACCTGCTCAACGGGACAACAGCAGGGCACGCTATTGGGCTCCTGAAGATGTGATTCGGGCGCCTGGACCAGTTGGGTGGCCCCCTCTAGTACCTTCCTGCAAGGATCTTGGTCATTGTGGTGGTCTGTTCTCTCCATAACTTTGCCCTGTAGGGAGGTATGGACCTTGAGAATGGTGAGGCCCTGGTAAGAGACAAATCATCATGGGAGGAGCAGGAGGTACAAGGAGGGGAAATTTGGAGATAGCGGAAGATGACATCGAACAGAGCGGCTTCTCTGCTACATAATATGGTGGCCTCCTCCTGTCACCCTCTTGACGAAGACCTCCCTTCCCCTCCTCATGGCTTCTCGCATTAGATTCAGGTTGGCACTGGTGAAGTGAGTGTCAGCTCTGACCTGGTTGCCAGGCCACCAGCACCCCCATGACATTTTGCTTCCCTCTGGTGCAATGGAAGACTTTGGCACAATCAGAGAAGATTTCTCCCTTAGGACAGCCAGTAGTCTCAGGGGTGGTTGCTGATGGGGTGTCACAATGAGTCACACACTTCATCTGACCCACCTCCATTCCTAACACCATCCACTCGTTTCTCCTGTTTCCCTCTTCCAAGGTGAAAATTCAGCCTGGTAAGCCTACCAATGAGTTTGGACAAGAGTTAATGCTAAATTAAAAGTCAACATCACTGGTTATAAGGAAAGTCAGGGTTGTTTCCAGACAGAAGAAACTCACACAAGTGACTTCCTAAACTAACAGAAAAACTGCAGTGGGACGAAAGTAAGCACTATTCTTCCAAATGTACTGGGATTTGCCTCCTATAGGACCCACAAAGATTTATTTTTTAATTTTTACGGTCAGGAACAGAGCTGATGGAGTCTCAGCTACTAACAGATTTTTACTGGTCGATGGAAGTGAAGGTTTCTGGATACTGGGCTTAGAACATGGTCTATAAAGGTTTTTACGTAAGATTGTTGAAGGAAGTCCCAGCTAATCAAAAGAAGTGGGATTAACTGGATAGCTCTTTCAAAAGAGTCAACACAGGTACGATGGGCTGAGGGGCCACCTTCACATACTGTGTGATTCTATCAAAAAAATTAAAGAAACTGAACATAAGGGATATAGGAAATAGGAGCAACAGCCGATTATTTGGTCCCTTCAGCATGCCCCACCATTCAATAAGATCATGGTTGATCTGATTTTGGCTGGTCTTAAGTGTCCTGTGTGCACGGTGCCCAACCCCGCATCCCCCCGACCCGCCCGCCACTCCCACGCACCCCCCCACACCCACCACCCACCACCCCCAGCCCCCCACCCCCCAATACCCCTTGAGGCCCTTGTAGACTGAAAATCTGTCTATAAGGGACCAAAGATGAAATTAAAGAGTTAGCTGCTGCCTTATTTACTGAAAGAATATGAGCAATAACATCGGTTTACAGATGTCTTTCTCTTTTACTTTGCTTCTGAAGGGCTTATGTTTCCTTATCCCATTCTCCTTGAATGAACGTACACTGTGGTAATTTAGCCTCCGTGGTGAAAGCTGGGAGGAGATCTCCGAGAGGATTCTGTCAATCCCCTGCTGGAGCTATGGAGGGAGAGATTGATGGAATGGGCAAGGGATGTGTCAGTCAACAAATGTTGCCAACCGCAGCCGACCCTGTTCGTCAAAGCTTCCAGAATTGAAGGATTCACCGGGTTTGTTACAGCAAAGCAAAGTTTGATAATTCAAGAAACATTGAGCAAGTACAAAGAGGTTGTCAGCTGATGTGCCCCGAGCGTTGTACCCTATCATTCATCCGCATACACCGATGTGTCGGGTACACCGTGTTTTGCTGCTTGTGGAATGTGTCAAGGAAAGCGTTCCTCTCTACAGGTCAAGAATACCAGAGTTCCAGATCTGCTACATGCCACCCATTTTATCAAATCCAGAAGAAATTGGCACTGTGTCATCTTTGTCGCTGCAAACACATGATGGATAATATAGTTGTTGAGGATATTGCCTTTCAGTAAGTGAAAGAACATCATCTTCTGCACTTTCATCAATTCAGGTGTCAGGTAGTAATAATTTGCTAGCTGATCATTTGAACCCACTCTTCCCATATGCCTGTTATCAATGACAGATTTAGACTTGATGGTTGGAATTTTCGTCTTGCAGTCAACATTAAAAGGGCTGCAGTCACTACGACAGGAGGTAAATGTTCTGGTTGTCATGTCATTTCACACAGCGATGGCTTGTTAAAGAATTCCCTTCCTTAATTATTTTTCTACCCGGGCATGAAGTTAGATTTTCTATTTTGCCTGTAATGATCCTGCACCATTTTATCCACGCAATGTGCGTAGCCTCAGAAGATGTCGGCAGTCGAAACGATTCTGTCGCAGTTGTCACGGAAACCATAAGGTCATGCTCTGCCATGCTTCCCAGAATTTTCAGTCCTGCCAGTACACACCTAGCATGTCCTTTCAAGGCAAATGCAGATCAGGGAAAGATGCACAAAAATCTCCAGTGGAGATAGCAGCCTTGTACAGTTTTGATCTTCTGTAATCTGTCATACTTTGGCTCATCTCTCTCTGCTGCATCTGGGAGCTATCTCATTTTAAGAGAAGATCAAATCACTTAGGTAACACGAATGTTCAACAAATTGGTACAGCGCTACCGCGTTTTTTTTTTTAGCTAGCTTGCATGGAGGCACTAGGTTTCAAAGTAGTCAGAGTAAAATTGGTTGTTAAACCTCACATTAAGTTGCTTTGGGTTTCAAGAATTCTGATACCAATGAAAAGCCATGTTTTCATTCCATCTCGATAATTTGTACATTATCCTTGCATTTAAAAAAAAGAAAGATATTCATTTATACAGCACCTTTCAGGATCTCAGGACCTCTCAAAGTACTTTACAGCCAATGGAGTATTTTTGAAGTGCAGTCACTATTGTAACGTAGGACACATGGCAACCAATTTGCTCACATCAAAGTTCCACAACTGCAGTGTGATAATAACCAAATAGTCTATTTTGGTGATGTTGGTTGAGGAATAAATATTGGCCAGGACACTAGGGAAAACTCCTGTGCTCTTTTTCAAAGTAGTGCTGTGCAATCTTTGTGGCTGAGCGCCTATTTGACGAAGTCTAATCTGAAGGCAGAGACTCCCGGTGCATACAAGGAGATTGTAAAATTGGGCCCACAGACATGCGTACCCAAAGTGCATTCATGCTGCAGGGAGATAAAAAAAAGATGTTTCAGGCTCCAGGGGAACCTTCATCAGATGGTTGAAAGCTATGCAAAACATCACCTCGGTGGATTGTATACTTTCTTTGGATGGGACAAAAACAAAAAGTGCTGGAAAAACTCAGCAGGTCTGACAGCACCTGTGAAGAGAAAGACAGAGTTAATGTTTCAAGTCTGTATGACTCTTCTTCAGAACTAAAGAGAAGTAAAAATATGGTGAAATATATATTATTTGAGTGGGGTGGGACAGGTGAAGCTGGATAGAAGTGATAGGTGGAGGCAAAGGAGAGATTGCAAAAGATGTCATAAACAAAAGGTTGAAGGGGTGTTGATGGTGGTGATATTGGCTGAAGGAGGTGTTAATGGTGACATTAAGAGTAGTAAAGCAGGATGAGCAATTGGCAGATGGCCCTAGTGGGGGTGGGGTGAGGGGAGGGAATGGTGTGGGAAAAAAGAAATAGGTTACAAGGTGGGGATAGAGCAATGAGTAAAAATGGAAATAAATATAAAAAACCCAAATAAAAATAGGTGGGAAAAAATATAAAAATTAAAAAATAAATATTTGGAAAAAGGGGATCAAAAAGGGGTGAGAATAGAGGAGAGTGCTCATGGTCTGAAGTTGAACTCAATGTTAAGTCTGGAAGGCTGTAAAGTGCCTAGACGGAAGATGAGTTGCTGTTCCTCCAGTTTGCGTTGAGCTTCACTGGAACAATGCAGCAGGCCAAGGGTGGACATGTGGGCATGAGAGCAGGGTGGTGTGTTGTAATGGCAAGCGACAGGGAGGTCTGGGTCATGCTTGCGGACAGGCCAAAGGTTTTCCACAAAGCAGTCACCCAGTCTGCGTTTGGTCTCTCCAATGTAGAGGAAACCACATTGGGAGCAGCGAATGCAGTAGACTAAATTGAAGGAAGTGCAAGTGAAGCGCTGCTTCACTTGAAAGGAACGTTTGGGCCCTTGGATGGTGAGGAGGGGGGCAGTAAAGGAGCAGGTGTTGCACCTTCTGTGATTGCATGGGAAGGTGCTGAGGGAGAGTGTTGAGATATTTGGGATGATGGAGGAATGGACCAGGGTGTCCCGGAGGGAACAATCCCTGCGGAATGCCACCAGGGGTTGGTGAAGGGAAGTTGTGTTTGGTGGTGGCATCATGCTGGAGTTGGTGGAAATGGCGGAGGATGATCCTTTGAATGTGGAGGCTGGTGGGGTGAAAAGTGAGGACAAAGGGGCCCCTATCATGGTTCTGGAGGGAGAGGAAGGTGTGAGGGCAGAGGTCCGGGAGATGGATCGGACACGGCTGAGGGCCCTGTCAACCACCGTGTGTGGGAAACCTGGGTTAAGGAAGAAGGAAGACATGTCAGAAGCACTGTTTTGGAAAGTGGCATCACCTGTTCCCCCCGCCACCTTAAACAGTATATATTTCACCATATTTTTACTTCTCTTTAGTCCTGAAGAAGAGTCATACGGACTTGAAACATTAACTCTGTCTTTCTCTTCACAGATGCTATCAGACCTGCTGAGATTTTCCAGAGCTTTTTATTTTTGTTTCAGATTTCCAGCATCTGCAGTATTTTGCCTTTCTCTTTGGATGGATATTGTTCCCAGTGCTGAGATGGCTCGTACTAAATGAGTGCATGCTTAATTCTGAAATCTTACGTGCTCTAGTAGGACCCCTTCAAGGGGTTTTCCATTACTATATTTGTTCAGTAAGTCTGTTTATTTTCCCTTTGTATGTTGCTCTGTGAATTCATTCTAATTAGTGCATCAATTGTGTATCCATCTCCTTTTGCTAGCATGGTAATATTTAATAATGCCAAGCAAATTGGTAAAGATGAAAATTTCTTCGAAGTATTCTGATAGCACCGTATGGTCATGATGAAGATAATGATTTCATGTAGAGCAATAAGTGTATTCTGTTCAGACCTCATGCTACACCAGAACCCACTGGATATGTCTGCTTCAGTCATAGGAAACCTCTCTCAGCCTTTCCTGTGAAGCTGAGATTGCACGCTGAGAGCCATGCCCTGAGTTGCAGGCCAACCTGTACCACAGGGTTAGCTCTTCCCCAGAGACCTGCATCTAATTTTTATGCCCTCAGTTCTTTCCAAGCCGCCTCTTGAGGCATATGTCAATGTAGTTAATCGGCAACTGACACCTGTATAGAGCAAGGGGTAATATATTCATCGCTTTGCTTTGGAAGGCAGGTTATAGTACAGAATGTCTCTGCGGTTCTAGATTTCCCAAATGTGCAGAGCGTCGTTTTGTGTAGACTGTAGAGATTTTTTTATTCTTTCATGGCGTCGTTGGCTCGGCCAGCATTTTTATTATCCATCCCTAATTGCCCTTGAGAAGGTGGTGGTGAGCTGCCTTCTTGAACTGCTGCAGTCCCTGTGGTGAGGGTACACCCACACGGTGCTGTTAGGGAGGGGGTTCCAGGATTTTGACCCAGTGACAGTGAAGGAACAGCGATATATTTCCAAGTCAGGATGGTGTGTGGTTTGGAGGGGAACTTGAAGGTGCTGGTGCTCCCAACTATCTGCTGCCCTTGTCCTTCAAGCTGGTAGAGGTTGTAGATTTGGAATGTGCTGTCTAAGCAGCCTTGGTGAATTGTAGGGGGCACTGCTGTCCCTCTGGTTAGGCTTCCCTGAAGTGCCACGCAGGACATCATCCTCAAACCCACTTCATGCCGTGACGCATTTACTTTACCAGCTTTGGAATTGGGGTGGAGAACGAGAGGGGCTTGGGGGTGGGGTTCGGAAAGCTATGTGTCACTCAGTGGCTTGGACATAGGCTTTCATACTGAATTTCCCTTAACTTCATTTCCACCTGACAATACTTTCCCTCCCATCTTGGGCAGTGGCAAAGGCTGCCACTTGTGGGACTTTATAAAGACTGAAACAATACTTGTCCTCAAATGCAGCCACCTATATTTAATTGTGCACAGTTACAGATTTTGCACACTTTTGCCCTTTTGACTCTAAATGGTTCTTAGTTGGCTCATGTGTCTCAGCATTTTCTTGCACGTTGAGCCCCTGATGCTTTTGTCCTTACGCTGATACCTGGACAGGTTTGATGGTGGGTCCAGGATAATGAACAGCTTGTCTTTCGAAATATTGCTTTAGCTGCTGGTTTGATTTCATGCCTCCAGGGGATCCTTCCTGTATTTCGCAGAGTGACAGAACATTGGATCTGACAGCATCTGTGGAGAGAAAAAATACAGTTAACATTTCACTCTGAAGAAGAGTCATACAGACTCGAAACATTAACTTCTTTTTTCTCTCGACAGATGCTGTCAGATCTATTGAGTTTTTCTAGCATTTTCTGATTTTGTTTCAGATTTCCAGCATCCGCAGTATTTTGCTTTTAACATCGGAGCTTGTGTTTTTTTAAGCTTTAATTACCAGCTAAATTTATTGAACAAATACCCAACAAGCAAATGAAATGATATATCTATATAAATAAGATGCTGCGGCAATGTTAATTCCTTGGTCACTGAAAATAATAGATATTTTCAAACGTCATACTGACCTATATTTCATACTTGCCTTTTAAATGGACTGTCATTATTCCCACTAGTTGTGTAAGTGCCTACTTAGCAGATTCTTTAAGGATTCTTTTACAAAGTCTGCCTTCTTCCACAGACTCCATTCAAACTCCGGTTTTTGACCAAGTTCTTGGCCAAGGAGTACGAACACATCACAGGGCCTCACAGAATTTGAGTAAGTTGAACAATCTTGTAAATCCTCCCAACTCACCTTGTGGGAACGAGAAGAGGTAATGGAGTTAAAATTGCACTGGAGGAGTTGTCAGCCTGTTCCTGCTCAACTTCCACTTGCTACTATCTTAACCCCACAGTTTTCCTATGAACCTGCCTGAAGTAGGGAGAAGCTTTATTATTACGTGCAGGTCAGTCCACATGAGGTCATTAGGACCTGGGTGCTATTTTGACATACATTAATGAAAATCCCACCTGGTGCTTTACCTGTTCAGTGAAGCTTAATGGGATGGTTTCCAATCAGCAATTGGAAGTCGTATTTAAAAAGGAGAATAGTTAGATCATTGGCATGTGGCTTTCTAATACAGTGAATCAAGAGTTCTTTGGCAATCTTGGGAAGCAACGAGTCTAATAAAGCTCAGCTGGGTAAAGGGGAGAACTTGAACTCTACAGTCGATTCTCTACAATTGCTAGGCATTAATTGTCTGTCAGCTTGTTTGAAGAGCTGCCCACAGTCAGCCAATACCGTGCAGTCTAAAAGGCAGTAGCAAAGCAGGTAAAATGAGTTTGGCTTGCAAATGAGAAGAGTCGATTCCCAAACACTGAACATACTTCCATTCTCCGTCAAATCTGACACCGAAAATTAGGCCCCAAGATGCCCGTGTACCACACACACACCATCATCATCATCATCATCGCACCAATATGCATACAGGGTATACAACGTGCCTTACGAAGAGAAAGAATTTGCATCCATTTAGCACCTTTCGTGACTTCAGGATGTCTCAAAGTGCTCTATAACCAATGAAGTACTTATGATTTGCAGTCACTCTTGTAAGGTAGAAAACGTGACAGCCAATTTGGCACACACAGGCCCCACAAACAGCAAGGTGATAATGACCAGATACTCTGTTATTGGTGCTGGTTGAGGGAAAAATATTGGTCAGGACACAATATTTGCACAGGTTTGTCTCAAACCAATTTTTAATGTAATGTGTTACAAGGATAATTAGGGCTTCTTTTTAAACCAAAAGCACGAGGCTATCTGTTTTTATTGATATACCAACTGCCCCAAAAAATCCTAAAAGTGATGGTGGGACTTATTGTTATTTATTTTCTATAGTCTTTTCTTTGTGTCCAATAAAAATATGGCCACTATGCTTCAGCAGGTGCAATGCAGTGTTATGGAGATGAGGGTGGAAGCTGTGTATTCTGCCTCTGGGCAGCCTGCAATATCAGTAGCATCAGCAAGGGGAGACCTCAGGCATGTAGTTGGTGACCAGAAATGCAGCATCTCTAAGATTGCCCTCACTGACCTTGCCAAGCTGTTCAAGTGGCCAAGACCAAGGTGTGACAGGGTTTGTTACTCCCAAGGATGTTGGAGCTAGTCAGTAATGCGATGGAGGAGGGATTCGAAGTCCATGAAGAAAAATAGTCCCTGTTCACTTAGATGTAATTAAGTGTGACCAGCTACTGTGGGCATGCATTAGAAGAGCAGGAACATGCAAATGGCTCCCAAGTCATTTCTTCTGGACAAGTAACAAGGTGAATCCACTTTGG
This sequence comes from Carcharodon carcharias, assembly GCF_017639515.1. NCBI lineage: Eukaryota > Metazoa > Chordata > Chondrichthyes > Lamniformes > Lamnidae > Carcharodon > Carcharodon carcharias. The sequence continues at coordinate 75,498,917 of NC_054487.1, read as the reverse complement.
ATGGTCTCATGGATGGTAAATCAACCCTAATATTACAACAATAAACTGCCCTGTGGGCAATATTTATAAATGCTTCAGGCTAAATATGAAGCACTTGAAGCTTCAAATTGTCTGCTTGTTAGTGTGAGCTCGCTGCTGATTATTGACAGATGATGCTGAACTTCAGATAGAATATTTTCATACTGCAGTTATCGGCAGCAATTATCTAACAAATTGGAATATGTAGCAGTGAGAGTTATAGCAGTCTGATTTACCATATTTTTCTAAAAAAAAAATTCAGCCAATGTAGGCCAGTGGAGGTGATATTGCCTCGTTACAAGCACTGATGGCCCATAAAATTACGCATCTAAAACTGCCAGAATGAATCGCATTTGCAAATAGGCTGATGCATGTTGACACACACTGAACACAAACAGACAGCCTTGCCTGTGATTAAGGACTTATTGAGTGCCTGACTCTTACTACTTTTGCATTTCAAGTAGATAGTGCAAGGATTCACCAGGAATAAAGCATTTCTTTCCGGAGGCCTCCCACTAGGTCTATAAAGCGACGCATTCATTTGGACAGGCTCCCTTCGTATAAGCTCACTCTCCTAAATACACATTAATCTTAGCTTTGCACTGATGTCTTATTTCTCAACATCTCTTAATGGATTAATATTTCTTTTAATATTTCCTTTCTGCAAGGATAAAAGTGTCCTGGACGTTTCAATTTCAATGATTCATACAGCAACTTATAGTTTCGCAGAAAGAGACAGCTCTGCGGTTATTGTGTAATCCTAATTATTGTCTGTTTTTGTCAAATTAAGAATAGATGTGAATGAGGATTAAAAGGACTTATGCTCCAAATTGAGTGATTTTAAAAATAAATAAAAATGAGATAGGTCTCTGGAGAAGAAAAATAGTGTTCAGCTGTAGGAAACATTCATAATGAAGAGCTGTAAACTCAGTGCTAACTCTTAATAAAATATATTAGTTCCAAACTGATCTGAATTCCTTGTCGTTTTCGCATTTTGCATCAGTCTGGACTTTGGCTGGATCCTCTCTTCGTGACCAGCAGATGCAGTAACATGTACTACCAAACAGTCTGAATATTTCTTGCAAAGCTGTATCATTCTAATTCCCAATTTCAAATAAAGATCTGAGGATCAATGTTTCAAATCTCAAGATTCAATGTTCTCCACTCTAATTATTGACTTTGAAAAGTGCTCCTCTGTGGGCTGCTGTTGCCTCTCGTCAGCTGAGAGAGTGGGCAGCTGTCATGTTCTCAAGCCGCTACCTACGCAGCTCTATAATTGAATGGTTGGAAGTCAATCAATTCCCTTTGGTCTTACACTCCCCAGTTTTCCTTCTTCTTGTTCCCGCTGGGGGAAAGCATCGTGCCTTTGATCTGCATCTTCCCACTACAGCAAAGTGAGGGATTCTGAAGGTTAACCTGGCATTCACCATCTGAGCTTCAACTTCTGCCCTGCTAATTGGAATATTTTTGTTTGAACCGATAGGTACATAAGAGAGAAAGAAATAGAAGGGAGCATGTTGATAGGATGAGATGAAGCAAGCTGAGAGGAGGCTTGCATGTGTAGCACAGACATCAGCATAGACTCGTTCATGATCACTTCCTCGTTGGTATAGTGGTAAGTAGCCCTGCCTATCATATGGGAGACTGGGGTCCAAATCCCCTATGGGGAGCATATATCATGGGGAGATGGTGACATAGCGCTAATACCACCGGACTAATAATCCCAGGCTAATGCTCTGGAGGAATGGGCCAGAATTTTGACCTTGATGGGTGAGCGTGTCCCACCGGCTCGGCAACGGGCGGGCAGCCAAACTCTGCTGCCAAAACGGGGCCGGCTGCCATTTTGAGTGGGTGGGCCAATTAAGTCCCACCTGGCGGGTTGCCTGATGGGAAGCGTTATGTCCTTCCTGTGTGGGGGGTGGAGGGATTCCCCAACTGTCAAAGTGTGTGCATGCGTGAAAGAGCGCACTGCTCCCTGAGACTAAGTGCAGTCTCAGGGAGAGTACTGAATGCTTAAAAAACTTTAAAAATAGAGAAAGAAAAACATTATCAACATGTCTCCCTCATGTGACACTGTCACACGAGATGGGACATATTAATAAATATGAGTGAAACTTTAATAAACTTTTTAAAAACTGAGATGAAACCTCATCCCGCCAGTGGATGAGGTTTTATCTTTTTTCAGAAGCCCACCGGGGCTCCCGGCCTGCCCGCCAGCCTTAAGTTTGGACGGGCAGGTCTTTCAATGAGTTCAACGATTCTGTCAATGGCCTCAATTGGCCATTGACAGATCGGCGGGCAAACAGCTGATTTCGCTGTCCGCCCTCCTTTCTAAAAATTTAAATGGACCGGGATGACGTCGGGGATTCCTCCCGACGTCATCCCGTGTCACTTTCCCATTGGCGAGCAGGCCCTGCCCCCAAATCGCTGACGGGAAAATTCTGGCCATGGGTTCAAATCCCACCATGGTGAAATTTGAATTCATTAAATATATCTGGAATATAAAGTGAGTCTTTGTAATGGTGACCATGAAAATATCATCATGCCCTTTAGGGAAGGAAATCTGCCATCCTTACCTGTGACTCCATGAATGAATTAATGTCATTCCCAAATATCCCAATTGTTTGCATCCCTGTATTTACTCCTTACAGCTTAAGCCCAGCTGAAACTTTACAATCCAATTCTTATTCACACACATTTTACAGCCTACATGTGACTCCAGACCCACAGCAATGTGGTTGACTGTTAGTTTGTCTTCTGAAATGATCTAGCAAGCCATTCAGTTGTCTCACCACCATCCTCTCAAGGATAAGTAGGGATGGGCAACAAATGTTAGCTTTGCCAGCAATGCCTACATCCCATGAAAGGATAAAGAAGTTGGGCCAAATGGCCAATTTCTTGTGTTGGTAATACTATGTATATAGTGAACTCATGTTAGGTGGGAGGAGCTGTGAAAGGTTCCCAGAAATAATCACTCATAGTTAATTAATTTTGTGAAAGTTTTTATGATGTTTTAATGAATCTACTTTGTACAACAATATGGTCAGATAATTGTTAGTTGTTCTAAGAGCCCGGTCATACTCATTGCAATGCAAAAAGAAAACTTTAAGATCAAAAGTTATAATTATCCACAACACTAAAGATATCACACTGTTTAATTCAAATTTCTGTCAAACTTAAAATATATAAGAAACAAAGGTCGCCATTTTGCTTCAGTGTTGGGTATGGTCGCATAGTGGTTGTGCTACTGAATTTGTAATCCAGAGGCCTCAAGTAATGACCTGGAGACATGAATTCAAATCCCACCAGGGCAGCTGGGGAGTTTGAATTCAATTGGTTAAATACACCTGGAATAAAAATCTAGTATCAGTAATGATGACTGTGAAATGATCGGATTTTTGTAACATCCCATCTGGCTCATTAATGTCTTTTGTGAAAGGAAATCTGCTGGCCTTGGCCAGATTGGTCCATGTGACTCCAGGTCTACAGTCATGATTCAGTTGAACTCGAGAAGGTGGCTTACCACCACCTTTTCAAGGGCATTTAGGGATGGGCAATAAATGCTGGCCAATTGCCAGTGGCGCTCACATCCCATGAACGAATTAACGTCATTCCCAAATATTCCAATTGTTTGCATCCCTGTATTTACTCCTTACAGCTTAAGCCCAGCTGAAACTTTACAATCCAATTCTTATTCACACACATTTTACAGCCCTTTAACACCTGTCCATTGCTTCTCTGTACTGCTGAAATCAATCATCTTTGGGCCTTCTGTGCTTTTCGATGTTTTGGCTTTGGTAAGAAGGTGGAACTCACTACCACAGGAAATGGTTGAAGTGAATAGTATAGATGCATTCAAGGAGAATCTACAGAAGCATATGTGGGAGAAAGGGATAGATGGCTATGATGATGTATTTAGTTGAGGAAAGATGGGAGGAGGCTTGACTGAGCAGAACACCAGCAAGGATTGGTTGGACCAGATGGCCTGTTTCTGATGTGTCTATCCAAAGTATGAAATCCTGCTTCTGTGGGAATAGCAGGAGAATCTTAGGAACCATCCTTAGAAGGGATTGGAACCAGATGGCCAACAAGGTCAGCTCCTAGCATTTGTACCCGAGGACCTAGCAGCATTACCGCAAGAAGTTTAATGATCTCACTTGTGTGGCCAAGGTCAGCGGATACAGCTTCACATGACACCTCCTGCCCACCATAAAGCCAACCTCTTAAAGTGATCAATGCACCGCAGCTCCATTCCTCACCCAGCAGCACTCCCTGGCACTCAGAAAGCACCCCAGGTACTCCGCCTCACCCTCAAACACCTACCAATGCTGCCAGCTTCACTCCACCTCTCAATCCTCCACATACCCCCACCAACTCAGCTATGACAGGTCATAACATAGAAACATAGAAAATAGGAGCAGGAATAGGTTATTCGGCCCATTGAGCCTGCTCCACCATTCAATGTGATCATGGCTGATCCTCTATCTCAACACCGTACTCCCGCTCTCTCCCCATACCCCTTGACACCTTTAGAGTCCAGAGTTCTATCTATTTCCTTCTTAAATATATTCAGTGACTTGACCTCCACAGCCTCTTGTTGTAGAGAATTCCACAGGTTTGCCACCCTCTGTGTAAGATGTTTCTCCTCACCTCAGTCCTAACTGGCCTACCCTGTATCCTGAGAGTGTGACCCCTTGTCCTAGACCCTCCAGCCAGAGGAAACATCATCCCTGCATCCAGTTTGTCCAGCCCTGTCAGAAATTTATATGTTTCAATGAGATCCCCCCTCATTCTTCTAAACTCCTGTGAATACAGGCCTAGTCGATCCAATCTATCCTCATTCAACAGTCCTGTCACCCCAGGAATCAGTCTGGTGAACATTTGCTGCACTCCCTTTATGGAAAGTATATCTTTTCTGAGGTAACCTAAAATAGATTCTTCTCTTTCTCTTAAAGGACATGGTGATACATAGTAGAAGGGGGCAGAGTTGAGCAGGCAGTAGACAAGAGTGCTGCATATCCAGAACCCTACAGAGGTTCCCCATATCATGGGACTGGCAACAACAAAAGCTGTAGCTTCCGGAACCACTGGAAACCTTGGGTGTGATGCTATGTTTCTAGCTTATTCCTCTTCTCAACTCCCAGCGTACGCTCATCCTGCTATTTGGTATGATGATGCTACAGATGGTGCATCCAGTGGATCCCTCGCTTTTCCAACTCCCTTTCCCTCACCACAACCTTCCCATTCCTATTTCCTGTTTTCAGACACCCAGAATCTGCTGCCTGCCCAGCTATCACAGTCCCAGGAGGAGGAGAGGGAACCAACAGTTCAGTACTGATGAAGAGGTCCCATCACTTTATCTGATGCTTACAGCCACTGGCTCTGATACTGGCATTGCACATACCTTAGAGACTGGTATAGAGCTGGGATTGGTATATGGTGAGTCACCGGGCACAAGGGAGCTACAGCCAGACCAAGGATAATGGATGTTTCACGTACTAATTCACCGGATGATGCGGTTGAAGGCAAGTTCTGTTACCGGCTACTCAGATGAGGACCTTGATGGGATGGAATACATGGGAATGCTGATGGGCATGCAAGCTGAGGTGCTGGGTGCATCAATTGGCCTGTCTGATAGGCCCTTGTCACTGTTAAGGAGCATCAAAGAGTCCGGCTTTACAGTCAGTGGAAGGCATCGCGTAGAGCTTGCCCTATTCACAGCTTCTGCTTTATCTCCCTGCCATGCTACAGACCCAGAGGCACTGCAATCACTGCCCCCAGGCCTGATGCAGCCTTTGTGCAGACATGTCACCAAATCCTCTGCCCAGCTCCCTGTGAGGGCATAGCAACACCCTCTGCCAAATCCAGCAACCTCACCACAGCACCTTCAAAAACACCCCAGAGTACTGTCAGAGACATTCTGCAATCACAGGGGTTAACCAAAATCACCTTACCTGCAACTTGGGTACCCGGCTATTTTAGTAAACTCTAGAGCTGGGCCTCAATTGCAGCTGAACGATTAATCTTTTGTGAATGAATTAATTGAATGGACTTGCACGGTCCAAACCTTGTGAAAAGGTGTCACATCAGTTGGTAGGGCCAAGTGATGTTGTGACAGCATGCACTCAGTTGCTTCTAGCGCTCACTGGGAACACCCTTGCGAGAATCCTTCCAAAGGTGGTGTGACATGTGACCACACTGGAGACATGTTGCAGCTCAGCCCCCAGGAATGCAATCAGCTTCAGTAACTGCAGGCCACTCTGCCAATCTGAATTTCCTGCTTGCTATATCAATGCATACTTGTTCTTTCTTTCCTGTTTATGCACAAGAGACATGCATTACCTGTGTTGTGATGAAATAATGAGATACACAAACAGCATAATGCCAAATGGCAATATCAGTTATACCATTTCTTCGTCTGTTTGCAAACAGATTAATGTTTGCCACAATACTTGGTCAATTCAGCTGAATGGCTTCTTTTGTCCTGTTTCATTCCATAATTCTATACCCCTTCCAAATGGTGAATGTCCCTTTCAGTTTTGTTCTCGGGATGTAATACCCACCATGTTGTTAATTCCTATCTGCTCACCAATGAGAAGTCTCCAAATCCATTTACTCTTTTGCTTCTGCTATTTTTTTGATGGTTTTCCTAATTCACACAGCATGACCCGCCTCTTTACAACAAGTAGCAATTTATTTTGAGCTCTGAATTGGAGGATAAGGAACATTTCGCACTCCCAGATGGTGTACCGTAAGCATTATTGGTACATGAACGCACATTATCAATATTATAGAAAACCTTCTAGAAAAATTCAGTGAGAATTGCAAAAATGAAAATAGGGATACAAAGGCAGTGAGAACCTCACACAAAGGAACCTATACAGTTTGAGACCTGCTTTTTCCTTAATTCATATTATGTACATCACTATCATGTCTTCTGCAGCCATGCCTTCTTGTATGGCTTAGGTTTCTCTTTACAGTATTATTTTTAATACTGTGCCTTTTGTTGTATGGTATTTATTGTTTTCAGCAGCCATGTTTCTTAAAGCCTTGAAAACAAGGAATATAAAACTGAGTTATCATCCTCCCCTGCCAGCGTAAAGAGTAAAGGAAGAGTCAACTTGCCTCCTGTTACCAATTGGTACAGAGCTAAAGAGGGTAAGTGGAGCAGAGGTGCAGATCAGCCATGATCTAAGACAATGGTGGAGGGACTGAATGGCCTACTCCGCTTCCTTAGGCTCCCAAGCTATACTATGGTCTATATCAAGTGGTAATATTCTCATTAACAATAAGACTGGTTGTGTTAGACTGAATTTCTTCACTATGCTAGGTAAAGTATAAGAATAAACAAAATTATGTTTGCTAAAGGGCTTTATGAAAAGCTGTTAGGTAATCTGTCTTTCACAAACATTGTAGCAAAATATGTACTGCAAAAATATTGGCTCACTTCCATATTATATTTTTGATCCAAAATTGATGTGACTGGCCTCCGTATTCTTGCTGCTGTATGATCAAGCCAGTGCTTGGGATTTCAGTGTCGCTGGCTGGGTCAGCATTTGTTGCCCATCCCTAATTGCCCTTGAGAAGGTGGTAGTGAGCTGCATTCTTGAACCGCTACAGCCCATGTGGTGTAGATACACCCACAGTGCTGTTAGGGAGGGAGTTCCAGGAATTCAATACAGCGACAGTGGAGGAACGGCGATGTAGTTCCAAGTCAGGATGGTGTGTAGCTTTGATGGGAGCTTGCAGGTGGTGGTGTTCCCATGTGTTTGCTGTCCTTGAACTTCTAGGTGGTAGAGATCACGGATTTGGAAGGTATACTCGAAGGAGCCTTGGCGAGTTGCTGCAGTGCACCTTGTACATGGTGCACACTGCTGCCACTGAGTGCTGGTGGTGGAGGGAGTGAATGTTTGTGGTTGGTGGGTATGGTGCCTAGCAGCAGGCTGATTTGTTTTGGATGGTGTAAAGCTTCTTGAGTGCTTGAGCTGCACTCATCCAGGCAAGTGGAGAGTATTCTGTCACACTCCTGACTTGTGCCTTGTAAATGATGGACCAGCTTCAGGGAATCAGGAGGTAAGTTATTGCCAAAGAATAGCCAGCCTTTGAGCTGCGCTTTTTTCTCTTTATTCTTTCATGGGACATGGGCATCACGGCAAGGCCAGCATTTGTTGCCCATCCCAAATTGCCCTTGAACTGAGTGGTTTGCTGGGCCATTTCAGAGATCGGTTAAGAGTCAACCACATTGCTGTGGATCCAGAGTCACGTGTAGGCCAGACTGGTTAAGGACAACAGACTTCCTTCCTTAAAGGACATTAGTGAACCAGATGGATTTTTACGACAATCGATAGTTTCATGGTCACCATTGCTGAGATTAACATAGCCACAGTATTTATGTGGCTAGTCCAGTTCAGTTTCTGATCAATGGTAACTCCCAGGATGTTGACAGTGGAGGATTCAGCAATGGAAATGTCATTGGATATCATAGGGAGATGGTTAGATTCTCCCTTGTTGGAGATATTCATTGCTTGACACACGTGTGGCATGAATGTCACTTGCCACTTATCAGCCCAAGCCTGAATGTGTCCAGATCTTGTTGCACGTGGGCATGACCTGCCTCAGTATCTGAGGAGTTGCGAATGGTACTAAACATTATGCAATCACAAGTGAACATCCCCACTTCTGACCTTATTTTGGAGGGAAGATCATTGATGAAGCAGCTGAAGATGTTTGAGACTGAGGAACCCCTTCAGCGATGTGCCAGGGCTGAGATGATTGGCCTCCAACAACCACAACCATCTTTCTTTGTGCTCCATACTACTCCAACTGCGTCGGAAGCAGTTCAGAGGAGGCTTTCCAGGTTAATACCAGGAATGGGTGGGTTGTCTTATGAGGAAAGGTTGGACAGGCTGGGCTTGTATCCACTGGAGTTTAGAAGAGTAAGAGGTGACTTGATTGAAACACATAAGATCCTGTGGGATATTGACAGGGTGGATGTGGAGAGGATGTTTTTTCCTGTGGGAGAATCTAGAACTAGAGGGTTTAAATGGGTTTAAAAATAAGGGGTCACCCATTAAAATGGAGATGGGGTGACATTTTTTTCTGAGGGTCATGAGTCTTTGGAACTCTCTTCCTGAAAAGGTGGTGGAAGCAGAATCTTTGAATATTTTAAAGGCAGAGGTGGATTGATCCTTGGTAAACAAGGGGGTGATAGGTTCTCAGGGTAGGCGATGCAGATTTGAGTTACTGTCAGATCAGTCGTGATCTTATTGACTGGCAGAGCAGTCTCAAAGGATTGAATGACCTACTGCTGCTCCTTGTTTGTATGCTCGTAACTGGTAAAGAGTTTTCCCCTGATTTCACATTATCAAGAATCTTTTCAAAGTCATTTCAACAAATGTAATTTCATCCTGTTCCACTTTGATATTGTTCGAATTAAACACTATTACTATGAAAGATAGTTCACATCATAATGGCGGGGTGAAAGAAATAATGAGCTCAAGGAAAGATACGCTGAATAAAACGTAGTTGGTCCACCTTTTGTGCTATGATTAAGGATGGGGCTATCTGTTCTCCCCATTGTTAAAAGCAATTTATGGCTTTGGCACATGAATAGTTAAATGTGGAAATCAGGAAGTTGCTGTCCGAGATGACCTGCTCCTCCAGGTGCTGCACTATAGAATTAACTTGCTGAGAGAATCACTACTGAAACATTTGAAGATCATTAAGGTATGACACTTACCCTGTAGACACCCAATAAACATCTAGAAGAAGTTAGAGTTTGTCCATTCAAGTGTACGTAATTTTTAATGGTGGTCATAAATCTAAATTACTGCCACACTATCACTGTGGCCCTAAAAACGATTCTTTATAAGTGTGGGGGCTCATCATTTCAGGCTTTAATTATTTTTGGAGATTCTTTTTTAAAGTTAAAAATGCAAATAACATGTTCCTTTTCCTCTGTCTCTTTTATTGGTCTTTCCTTCTCTCTGTTCCACTTTCTGTACATGATTTTTCATTGAATAAAACATCTTAACTTATACTTCCTGGTTTAGACACTGCAAGTCTCAGTAAGGATTCTTCAATTTGATTGGGTAGGGAGACCCACCATTTCTTGCCCTGTTCACACAGGTCCCAAATCCCTGTGGATGTTTCTGCGCTGTTTTGGATTTCAAATCCCTTCAAGTCCTAGTGCAAAGGCCCGCAGGAAATCAGTCAGTCTATTTAACCGTGATGCTGAGGAAGCTTTCTGGAAACCATAATTCAGGACAAAATTAACAGATGCTTGGCCAAATATGGATTACTTAAGGAAAGCCAGCAGAGGTTTGTTAAAAATAAGATGTGTTTAACTACCTTGATTAAGCTTTTGTATAAGGTAACAGAGAGGGTTTATGAGGGTAATACGGTTGAAGTGATGAACACAGATTTCCAGAAAAGACGCTTGACAAAAAGGCACATAATAGGCTTGCCAGATAATTAAGCTTCTAGTAGAAAAGGGACGGTGGTAGCATGGATGCAAAGTTGGCTCAGTGACAGGAAACAGAGATAAGTGTTGAATGGTTGATTTTTTTAGACTGGAGAAGGGGCTTTCCCCCAGGGATTCGATATTAGGACAAATGCTTTTCTTGATCCATATCAACAAAGTAGGCTGGAACTTACCAGCCCCATTGGCATCGAGCATCATGGTAGGTGGGGTGACAATATGCTAAGAAGACCAAAACCCATTTCACGCCATCATGAAACCAGTTTGCGATTGTCCGCTCCACCCATCAATGGCAGGTTGTGTTTCCTGCCGCCACATGTCGGGAACCTAATTTCAGTACCTTGGCATCTGTTATGACCCAGCAGTTGGTAAAGGCTGTTATTTAAAATCCCAGAGGGAAACTTTAAACAACTGTTATAACCTATATTTTCAGTTGGTATGTTTTGAGTTTCAGTTCTAAATTCAGAAATAAGACCACAGAGTCTCAAGAAGTTTTTATATCAAACTAAATGAAGCGCTTATTAATTTGCAACAAACTAAACACATATATATGGCTACAAATTATTACTATCATAACTTTTTCATAAATTCCCAAATTAATCTTCACTAAGGCAATAATAACGAATAGACTTAAACAGACACCAGGCAAAGCATTTTCACCTTATGAATTCAAAATGAGGCTCCTTTCAATTTGGTTCCTTTGCAGACAGTTGTAGGCTTACAGCTGCTTAGATCTTACATGCCTTTGACCTGCACACAAACTCCTTTCTGTTATACCCAGCCTTTCCCTTTGAATACAAATTCCTATTGTATCACCATGTCCTTTGAATTCCCCATCTTCTAACAATAAAACCTCTTTCATAGCACCAATTTTATTAGTAATATAAGCATATTGCTTGGTGTCTCCTAGCTAGGTGCAAGACTTCAGCCCCAGTCTTTGAATGGTTTATGCAACAAAATGCAAGCGTACTCTTTACCTTACTGTTTACATCTCAAAAACTACTATATATCAAAGCACCCAAACTAACTGGCTTTAATCCAATTAACACACACACATTCACAGATACAGACAGAGACTAAACCTCTATTTTAAAAAAAAATTCCAATAGCATCCAGTTTTTTTTTAAATGTCCAATTTTCCTTTAAGCTTCAAACTCATGGTCCTGAATCTTCTGGTCAGTGTGCAGAGGTGGGCCCCGCTCACCGACCCATAAAATGACAGGTGGTGACTTTGAGTGCGCCTCCTGATGTCACCGTGTGTGATTGCAATCTTCAGTTCGGCGGGCGCGCACTGGAGTCAGCTGTGCACCCGCTGAACTGCCAAAGGCCTGTTAAAGCCGTTAATAATCTAATTAAGCTGGTTGCCTGGGCCGCCCGTCCAACCTTAAGGTTAGTGGGCAGGCAAAGAGCCCAGGCGGCCTTCTCATTTATCATGAAACCTCATCCATGGGCAGGATGAGGTTTCATGAAGGTTTTATAAATGGAATAAAAAATTTTATTAAAATTCATTGACATGTCCTAACTCACGTGACACTGTCACATGAGGAGACATGTCCGAATACTTTTTTTCTTTATTTCAATTCTTCATAATTAAGCTAATCTCCCTGAGCAGCTCTGTGCCTCAGGGAGATTTCTGCGCTCTTTCGCACGCATGCTTCTGGCTGCGCGTCACACTGGGCGGGCCTTAATTGGCCCGCCACATAAAATGGCTGTGCACAGCCCATCGCAGGAGACTATCGGCTGCGTGCCCGCCCACGCCCACCCTGTCCGCACCCACCCTGCCCAGCCAACGGGGAGAAAATTCTCCCCTTGATAACGCATCTACGAACAGATTCTCTCTTCCAGCAACATGTCTAATTTGTGGGTTAAATGGTTGTAATAATAGGTTCCATCTGAAAAGTCTTGCACTTTTGTCTCAAAATTTATCCAAAAATTTCAAAAGATGATGGTCTGTAGAAACAATTTATTCTGATGGATTGTTTGCAACATCAATTTCAAAATGCTGCAATGCTAACACCAACTCAAAGTCTCTTTTTCGATCGTTGAATGTCTTCTCTGTCGTACATTCAGGTTCCATGAAAAATACCCTATCGGTTGTTCAATTTCAGTGTCATCTTCTTGTAACAGTACAGCCCCAATGCCTATATCGCTTGAGTCAACGGCCAGCTTGAATGGCTTGGCCGTTGATGCAAGCAATATTTTCTCCTTCGACAGCACCTTACAAACCCATGACCACTACCACCCATAAAAGGTGCTATATAAATGTAAGGAATTTCGTGTAGGAATTTGACACAAGGGAATGAGAATCAGCAAAATGAATTTGATGGCTAAACTTTTTTTTCTTATGAGTGCTGCCCTAGCTCTGGGAAGGGCAGTTAAGAAAGTGGTTTCACATTTCCAGAGCTCACAACCACAATACAATAGTGGGTGATACTTATTGTCATTGTTTATGAATTGCCTGAACTCTGAAGTGTGTCGAATAAATCTCATGCCTCTCATTTGAGGGTAAAGGCTATAGAATAAACCTTCCTGCATCAGCTTTCCGGAGATGAACCTCCTGCAACGTGTCGCTGACCCCTGGGAACACCAGGCTTACGGGATCGCTGCCTTTCAGGTCGATCGAGGCATGGCTTCGTTTCCAGCAGTTGGCCTGCCAGGAAACCCCGGTGCACTGGCAAAAAACGTTCCTTGAAGCTGCATTGGCCGACTGTGCAGCTGCTGAAAATGAACTGAGTGACGAATGGCGGGTGGGCAACAAATGCTGACCTCGTCATCCTGTCAAAGAAGTTAAAAAAAAAAACAGCACACAACGTGCCTTGCTCCACTGATTGATTTCCACATCAATGAACTGCTTCTGCTTTAACCAACTGTGTCGAGTACTCCACCTGAACTTGGTAATGAAAAGAGGGTGAGGGTCTGCTCTGCGCAGTGCAGGAGCACAGGCCCTGTGGACCCAGTTACAAACCAATTAGAATGAAAGGCACTCCATAATTACAGAAATCATTAAGGACAAATTGGAAGTATAATGATTAGGAGCCTCTTTTATACATTTTGAGCCAGGTGTTCAACTGATTGTCTGCCTGGCGCTGATTAAATCAGCATCATTGATGTTGAGATGCATGTCAGAAATGCACCGGGACAGCCCTATAGTTCTCCAAATGCCATGTTTCAAGATTGTACTATAATTTCAAATTGCACTTCAAAAATCCTCATTTACCTCATGAAAGACTGGCAAAATCTGTAATAACCAAGTAGGGGCTGTTCAGTCAACTTTCCGCTTCCTGCCTTTCTCCCTGTTTTGTTCCAGTTATAGGTTGTGCCAATCGTATTCCCTTCAATCATTAATGAGGGATGGTCTGGCGATATGTTCCTTGGTAGGCACAGGAGGAGGGCATTCAGTCCCTCAAGCCTGTTCTACATCTCGACTAGACTGAAATGAAAACAGGAAGTGCTGGAAAAACTCAGCAGGTCTGGCAGCAACTATGGAGGGAGAAACAAAGAGTTAACGTTTTGAGCCCAATGTGACTCTTCTTCGGCACTGCTTTTATTTCAGATCTCCAGCACCCGCAGCGTTTTGCTTTTAGATCATGGCTGACCTGTATCTCAACTCCACTTACTCACTTTGCTTCGATATCCCTTAATACCTAACAAAAATCTAACAATCTCAATTTTGACATTTTCAGTTGCACCCCCCCACCCCCACCCCCAGGCTCCACAGCTTTTTGAGAGAGAGGGTTCTAGATTTCCACTATCCTTTGTGTCAAGAAGTGCTCTCAGACATTGGGTGGAATTTTACAGCCCCTCCTGCTGGCAGGATTTTTAATGGTTTTACAGCCATGTCCCCCAACGCGACAGGGCCATAAAATTCCGCCCATTGCCGCTGTATATAATTTTAAGGTTATGCCTCCTTGTTGTTGAATTCCCCCACCAGAGGATATGCTTTTTCTCTGTCTGTCCTAATAACACCTTTGATCATCTTAAACACCTCAATTAGATCACCCCATATTCTTTTATACTCCAGGCAATTATGCGTGAATTACAGAAAATTATCATATATGTACAGCAAGCAATTAGGAAGACAAATGACCTTTGTTACAAAGGGATTGGAATATAAGAGTAGTCTTTCTGCAATTATACAGGACATTGGTGAGGCTACTTTTGGATTAAGGCGTGCAGTTTTGGATATATCCTAAGGAAGGATATACTTAGAGGGAGTGCAACAAAGGTTCACTGGACTGATTCCTAGGATGAAGGACTGTCTATGGGAGAGATTGAATAGACTAGGCCTATATTCCCTGGAGTTTAGAAGAATGAGAGGTGATCGAATCGAAACATGTAAACATGATAGGGTAGATATTTCCCCTAGATATTTCTGTTGAAGGGTCATGAGGACTCGAAACATCAACTGTGCTCCTCTCTGCCGATGCTGCCAGACCTGCTGAGTTTTTCCAGGTATTTCTGTTTCTGTTTTTGTTTTAGATATTTCCCCTGACTGGGGAATATAGAACATTGGTTGCAGACTCAGCACGAAGGGTCAGCCATTTAGGACTGAGCTGAGGAGAAATTTCTTTATTCAAAGGATTGGGAATCTTTGGAATTCTCTATACCAGAGAATAGTGGATGTTCAATCACTGAGTATATTCAATACAGAGATCAATAGACTTTTGGATACTAAGAGAATTAAGGAATATGGGGATAAGATGGGAAGGTGGGGTTGAGGTACAATATGAGCCATAATCATACTTAATGAGTAAGTTAGAAGGGTCAAATGGCCAGCTCCTGATCTGATTTCTTGTGTTTGTATTGCCATTGCGATCTTCCGATCCTGGCACAAGACAACGGATTATTGACTGGGGGGGCCAGGCGGAGGGGGTTGCGTGACGGTGGGGGGGCTGGAAAATACCGGCTTATGTTCTAAATACCATCCTAGTCGATTAGTTGATGTTTCACTTGTAGGCATTGGAACTCGAGTATGACAACGTGTGTATCACTTCTTCTCACCACCATCCGCAACCACCACCCCGCCCCCCCCCCCACCCACCCTTCCACCCCTCCAACACACCCCATCCCCAATTATGGTTTATTTATTGGCAAATCTGAAAACTCCCACACAAGGGAGCTAAACGCTCAATCAGCCCTAAGCTCTGACTCAAACTCGTGATCTCGCAGCTGGGAGTTAAAGATACATTTGTTTGAGCTGCCAAGTTGCCAAATGAATGGTTATTGCTCTTCCCTTTAATTAAAGGTTAATGCCATGAGCTACTTTTGGCTTGCAAGCTAAAAAGAGAGAAAAATAAAATGCCAATTAAACAGGGACTAAAATTTCTCTGAGAGTAGCCGGGGATCTTTTTATGCAGTTTTCAGTGGGTTGAAAAGCTCACGGCTCATTCTTCAAAAGAGCATTGAAAATATATTAGGATTGCTCTCAAATGCTTGTGAATGATTGCATTCCTATTGATTATAGTTTACTTTGTTTTAATCTATTAAGTCTAATCTATTAAAGCTGTCACCCTTGCCCTTTACTGTCGCTCGCAAGACAACACAGTTCCCTTTAAAATCATCCCAAAAGTTCTTTCATCTATAACATCAATATCAATTGGATTCTGCCTCCGGTCTACACAACACTGAAACCAATTAAAATTAATCTGAATTGCTTTGAAAAAAATGCTCAAAAAGCATGAAGGTCAAGGAGCTTTCTCCTCCTCTTGAAACTCAGACGATTAGAGCGTTAAGAAGTCCTGACCTGACTCTGGAAAGCCTCATATCAGTAACCGTGACTACCCAAGAAGGCCTCAAACCACAAATCCTATCCTACCAGTTCAAGGATATTTGACCTTGACCTGGATGAAAGCGGGTTTTTAAACTGGAGCATGCTGAAAGGGCTATGCATGGCCAATGTATCAATTAAACCTGCCCAAACGTAGAAGGGAGTGACGCGTTTTCCAGGTGAAATTAGCTTCATTTCCTTGTAGCGGCTGCATAGCTAGATTTGAGCTCTTGTGCTGTAATTGTGTCAGCTGCCTTGACATTTTCCTGTCATGATATTTTCCGATGCTTTTCCACATTGTGATTTTTCTCCTGCTGCCTTACGTGGGTTTACATAAAGGGAACCTTTTGCCAGTTGTGGCCTGTCTAAAACTGTCAAGGCTGACTGCAAACTGTAAGGAAGCCTCACTTGCTTCTGTGTCTCTGCCAGGTGACCTGGCCACTTTCTATTAATAGATATCTGTCTTCTTGCTACGTGATGCACAGGGGTGGCAATGATTCGTGTGATTTTACCACAATGTTTCCTTCAAAGCTGGTTAAAGATGTTACTTCAACAGGTCATTTTGTTCAGCAATAGGGCACTGACAATAATGATTTGCCAGCGGTCGGGAAATTGGCATCAGGTAAGCTTTGAGTACAAGGCCAGTGGTAGCTTTGTGGCCCACAGAGCTTTCTTCATAAATAACATGTCTGACTCGCTCAATCATCATTTATTTTGTTTTCACACATTTGGAATGACACCTACTTACTTGAAAACACCACACATTTCCCATCTGCTTAATAAGAACACTATGCAGTTCATTTTTAAAAAAATCAGATCAAGCTCCGAAGCCCTGTGCAATTCCCTCAACAATGTGGATCCTTCAATTCCATGATATGCACTTTCACAGTGCATCAGAATTATACTGAAATGGATGCTGCCTAGGTCTTGTCCATAACTGCAGAAGGTGTGATGTACTTCTGTGTTTGTTTAAAAAAAATCCATGGCTGTTTATATGGCAGGAGTTCTTTAATAGGCTTGTATTGATCTCAATCACTTTTACCTGCATGGGCTTAAAGTAGAGACTAATTATTGATCGACACTAAAGCTTCTGTGGTAAGGCTTATGGAAGATTGGGTTAGCAAAATATATCAGATGCTAATGTTGTACCGACGTGAGTTCTCAGGATATTTTATTGCAATTGCACTCTTGCAGATTTTGATACTGTAGGTATCAGGTCAGTAAAGTACTATCAGTTAAAACATAAGTCAATCTGTGCAAATCCAATTAGTATTGACTTTTGTGTGTAGAAAATAATTTTTGAATTTAATAGTACACTATAAAACAGCCAGAAAATAAGCTCATTTTCCGGCAAGTGCGAATAGAAAATATTATAATGTAGAATTAGATAATGACCAGATACAAGAAAAAAAATTATTCATTCCAATCGTGGAACAAAACTTGCTGCATGAAATGTCAGGTATAGATTTATTCCTGTGCTCTTAGAATAATAATCAAGTTAAACTACTTTTATTTAGTTAACCCGGCCTTCCTTCTCTCCTCCCCCCCGTCACATCAAGCTCTCTTCCCTGTTGTCTCGCCAGTTTTATCTTAACTTAGTTTGTTTCAAATGCTTTCATTTGTGATACCGTTTCAACTCTTGTTTGTGTAAAATAACTGGAAAGCACTTTGGGCCTGACAGTGAGACTGAAATCACAAAGTGTAAATCAAGTGTGAACACATGAATTGACTTCAAAGTGAAAAGAAGTCATCTTCCCTCTAGTGCACAAGTCTCATTAGGCTTCTCTTCAGTCGATTATAAGTGGCAATGGGGGCAGGAGGTTACAATCACATCTCCTGTGGTGTGCATATGTAAAAGAAGGGGTGAAGGAAAGAAAAATACAGCAATTTAATTAGCAGATTTGTTTTGTATGTTACTGCACTCAGCTATAGCTGATGTATTCCACATGTCAGCAATGTGAATGATGTAATGGAGGTGCTGACTGTACGGAAATCGTTGACGTGCTCCTGTTCTATATTCTTTCAGGAAATATATCATCTTTAAGTTGAAATGTAAGGAGCCTGAATGCTTCAAGAAGCAATTAGTGGCTGTTCCAGTTGGCAAAGGGAAGTGGGTCCAATGGGAATCTACGACAGGGGACATGCAATGTAACAGGTTTGAATTTGTATGGAGCTAAATTGCCTTGCTCTTGAACAAGTCAAATGAAAATTGCTGGCAGGGAGCTTATTTGGGTAGGAAATTTTTGTTGTTTTGAGTCAATTCATCAGTTTGTGCTTCCGCTCAAGGTATTAAAAATGTACCTGTGTTTCCTCAATAAATCCTTCTCTAGCCCCCTGCTCACTAGAAACCTGCAGCCAGTAAAGATTGTTTGATGCTCCCCTGTCTGCCAGCTCTCTGTTGCCCTTGTCCGGACACAAGTTGTTCTGAGGTGAATATACAACAAGCATCCAACCACCATCCACGATCCTATTTGGCGCTATTACAACATGCCCCCAAATGCTTAGCCTCAGTAATTTTGTTTGGTTCTAAATTCTTCAGGGCCAATTTTGAAACCCATCACCTAACAAAGAACAAAGCAGTTGTGGGGGGGAGGGGGGGGGGGCGGTGGGGAGGTGGTGGTGGTGGGGGGGCGGGTGGAGGGGTGAAGTTTGGAGGGTGATGGTGTTAAATAGAAGCAGTGTGGTGGTAACTAGTGGTAAGTACCATACTCTTTCTCACCACTGGCTTAATTTACACGTTGTTTGCAAAGAATGGGTTCTTGCATTTGAATGTATGTTGCCTCTAGCAAGTGTAAATGAGCCACATTATGAGCTTGGCTGATTATCTTAAATTGGTTGTTAGTGTAGGTATTAGCGGAATTGTTCAATTTTGCAAACAAAAGGAAAATTTTCAAGCCTTGTGTCTCTTTTGAATTACACGGGACCTTAGGAAGCCAATAGTTCCCATTGCTTTCTCCATGGAAATGTGTCAGCCAATCAGAGTTAACTTGTCAACCAATCAGCACCCTTTCCTCCTGCGGTAGAAACTGTTGTGAGTGTTTGAGATTTGACTTTCTTGCATTTGTCCTAATGAGTACAAGATGAAAAGTCTCGCCATCATGTCTGTCTTTTCAGAATATTCAAATTTCTTAGGGGGTGCACAAAGGTGACCCCAACCTCAGAAGAGGTGGTTGCATGGTTGCGACCCAGGGCCTCCCCGACCCGTGGAAAGGCCACATAAAAATAGCACAGGGTCAGGAAGGCACTGCAAATTGGAAATGGGTGCAAAAAATTTTACGCTTCTGTCATTTCTGGCCCATTCCTGACTCCATCGCCAGAAGAAAATCTAGGCCTGAGTCAATTGTAATTGTTACAATCCCTGCTGTACACTGTCATTCAATTGTACAGTAACCTCTTCATGAATTTTGCAATCTTTGTTGTTGCCTTGTGGAAGGTGCATTTGTTTGCTTCTTAAAAGATTTGCAAGGCATTGTTCAGAACCACTACTGGCAGAAGGCAAACCTTGATTTTGAAGTTCTAATTCTTATTTTCGAATCTTTCCATGACCTCACCCCTCCCCATCTCTGTAACCTCCTCCATCCCAACAAACTTTAAAGATCTCTGCGCCCCTCTATTTCTGGCCTCTTGCACCATGCCTGATTTTCATTGCTCGTTGGCAGCCGTGCATTCAGCTGCTTGGGCCTCAAAGGTTTTGGGGCTCCCAGCTTAAACCCCTCTACTTCTCTATCCTCCTTTAAGATTGTTTGATGCTCCCCTGTCTGCCAGCTCTCTGCTGCCCTTGGCCGGACGCGAGTTGTTCTGAGGTGAATATACAACAAGCATCCAACCACCATCCACAATCCTATTTGGCGCTATTACAACATGCCCCCAAATGCTTAGCCTCAGTAATTTTGTTTTGTTCTAAATTCTTCCGAACCAATTTTGAAACAAAAGGACAAAGCAGACGGCGGGGGGAGGGGTGAAGTTTGGAGGGTGATGGTGTTAAATAGAAGCAGTGTGGTGGCTACTAGTGGTAAGTACCATACTCTTTCTCACCACTGGCTTAATTTACACATCCTTTAAGGTAAAACTTACTTTATTGGTCATTTGTCTCAATCTCCTTGGGGAGGGGGGAATGTCCGGTCCTGACCGCCGTGTGACTGGAAGTGACTGTCGGGAGTCAGCAGGCCTTTTGCTGGTTCCCTCAAATTTACCCTCCTGCCCGCGACCTTCCCCGTGGTGGGTGGGGCTGGAAAATTTAGGCCTCGAAATGCCTCAGCGTCAAATGTTGTCTGATAATCCTCCTGTGAAGCACCTTGGAACATTTTACTTAATCCGGTACAGGCACCATAGAAATTCTGTCTTTGTTGCTGTAGAATCTACATTGGCAGCCACTGTTGACAAAAAGCACACTGAACAAAATCGCTCCACAAAGTTCTACAATATAGACAATCAGTATAGTAGAGTTACATCCAGATGTCATTTAGATTTCAGTTAATAGCTCATTACATGGTTTATTAAACTATTTAAACCCTTGAGCAGACTACTGCTTTGTAATCACTCCTAGGTTTGCATTATGTTATGTGTAACATAGCTGAAGTCAATAATGGTAATGATTTTTTGTTGCTGTCTTGGACATGTCTAGTATTAATCCAGCAAAGATATGAAGAGCAGTCCCATTAGTACTTTCAGCACATCAGTTTAAAGGTATTCCATTTGGCAGACACCAAAAATGGGAGAACACTGAATAGCCAAGCAAATAGTTCTAAACGATCATTGTATTCTTTGATTCCATTAACAAGGAATGCTGATGTTAAGGTTCTTTGTTTAATGTTAATATGGAGTTGAAACGTAGTTTTTTTCATTCATTTATGGGATGTGGGCATTGCTGGCTAGGCCAACATTTATTGCCCATCCCTAATTGCCCTTGAGAAGGTGGTGGTGAGTTGCTTTCTTGAACTGTTGCAGTCCATGTGATGTAGGTACACCCACAGTGCTTTTTAAAAATCTTTCATAGGATGAGGGCATTGCTGGCAAAGCCAGCGTTTGTTGCCCATCTCTAGTTGCCCTTGAGCAGAGTGGCTTACTAAGTCATTTCTGAGGTCAGCTAAGAGCCAACCACATTTCTGTGCATCTGGAGCCACATATAGGCCAGACCAGGTATCGATGACAGGTTTCTTTTCCTAAAGAGCGTTAGTGAACCAGATGGGTTTTTACGACAATCAATGATATTTTCATGGTCACCATTACTGAGACTAGTTTTTAATTACACATTTATTACCTGAATTCAAATTCTACCAGCTGCTGTGGTGGGAACTGGACCCACGCTCCCAGAACATTTGGCTAGGCCTCTGGATTACTAGTCCAGTGATATTTTTACAATACCATTATCTCTCCTGTTAGGGAGGGAGTTCCAGGATTTTGACCCAGCGACAGTGAAGGAACGGCAATATATTTCCAAGTCAGGATGGTGAGTGACTTGGAGGGGAACTTCCATGTGTCTGCTGCCCTTATCCTTCTAGATGATAATGGTTGTTGGTTTGGAAGGTGCTGTCTAAGGAGCCTTGGTGAGTTTCTGCAGTGCATCTTGTAAATGGTACACTCTGCTGTCACTGTGCGCTGGTAATGGTGGGAGTGAATGTTTGTGGAAGGGGTGCCAATCAAGCAGGCTGCGTTGTTCTGGATGATGTCAAGCTTCTTGAGTGTTGTTGGAGCTGTACTCATCCAGGCAAGAAGAGAGTATTCCATCAGACTCCTGACTTGTGCCTTGTGGACAGGCTTTGGGGAGTCAGGAGGTGACTTACTCGCTGCAGGATTCCTAGCCTCTGACTTGCTCTTGTAGCCACAGTATTTATATGGCTAGTCCGGTTCAGTTTCTGGTCAATAGTAAGCCCCAGGATGTTGATAGGGGGGGATTCAGTGATGGTAATGCCATTGAATGTCAAGGGGCGATGGTTAGATTCTCTTTCACTGGAGATGGTCATTGTCTGAAACTTGTGTGGCCCGAATGTTACTTGTAACTTGTCAACCCAAGCCTGGATATTGTCCAGGTCTTGCTGCGTTTGGATATGGATATTGAGAATAGGAACAGTATTGGCTGATAAGCTATATCTTCCTTTACCCAAGCAAAACAATGTAACCTACCCAGGTCATTCCACCTTTCCTTCAGGCTCTCTAATACCTGGGCAGATTTTTTTTGTATCTACATTTTAAAGATTGCTTTAATAATGCCCTTTACATATCCACTATTTGTGGTCTTGCAGCTGATGGTCTATTGGATGATCCTTTGTATCTTATTCGAAATGCAATTTAAATTTTAAAAAATATCGATGGTGTAACTGAGTGTAACAGATTCAGTGACTCATTTCTTGAGTCCGCACGATAAATGAAAACAAATGAGAGAGACTTAAATAGTGTGAAGCGTGATGTTTGCACTCAATATTTTTAAATGTAGCAGTATAAATTACTTGATTCAGACTGCACAACAATTAGGGCCGGGATATCTCAGTCAGCGTGCAGGGTCCGGCCCGCCACAGCGATGCATAACATGATGGGCGATGATGTTGGGCGTGCGTCCTGATGCCAACGCGCTGCCTCTTGATGTTTTGTTCAGTGGGTGCGCGCCAGAGTCCGCTGCACGCCCGCCGATAATTGAAAGGCCTATTAAGTCTATTAACAAAGTAAGTATATTCAAGTTAAGCTGCACGTCCAGCCTTACAGTGGACAGGCAGGGAAAAAGGCCAAGCGGCCTTGACATTTTTCAGGAAACCTCATCCACGAGCGGGATGAGATTTCCTAAAGCTTTAACGAGTTAAATAAAAAGTTTTACTGAAAAATAAAAACATGTCCCATTTCACATCACACAGTCACATGAGGGGACATGTTTCATTAAATTTTTATGACATTCATTTATTTTTTTCAAAAGCGCTTCAATCTCCCCCGAGGCAGCTCCGTGACTTAGTCAGCTCAGCGACTGACCCCGCCCACTCCCCCGACCCCGCCCACTCCCCCGACCCCGCCCACTCCCCCGACCCCGCCCACTCCCCCGACCCCGCCCACTCCTGCTGACCCCGCCCGCTCCCCGACCCAGCCCACTCCCCCGACCCCGCCCACTCCCCCGACCCCGCCCACTCCCCCGACCCCGCCCACTCCTGCTGACCCCGCCCGCTCCCTGACCCAGCCCACTCCCCCGACCCCGCCCACTCCCCCGACCCCGCCCACTCCCCCGACCGTGCCCAGTCCTGCTGACCCCGCCCACTCCCCGACCCAGCCCACTCCCCCGACCCAGCCCACATCCCCGACCCTGCCCACTCCCCTGACTCCGCCCACTCCTGCTGACCCCGCCCGCTCCCCCAGCCCCGCCCGCTCCCGCCGACTCTGCCAGCTCCTGCCGACCCCGCCCACTCCCGCCGACCCCGCTCACTCCCCTGATCCTGCCCACTCCCTGACCCCACCCGCTCCCCCGACCCTGCCCACTCCCCGACCCTGCCCACACCCCCGACCCCGCCCGCTCCCCCGACCCCACCCACTCCCCGACCCTGCCCATTGCCCCGACCCCGCCCACTCCCCCGATCCTGCCAGCTCCTGCCGACCCCGCCCACTCCTCTGATCCTGCCTACTCCCACCGATCCCGCCCGCTCCCGCCGACCCCGCCCGCTCCCCCGACCCCGCCCACTCCCCTGATCCTGCCCACTCCCCTACCCTGCCCACACCCCCGACCCCGCCCACTCCTGCTGACCCCGCCCACTCCCCCGATCCTGCCTGCTCCTGCTGACCCCGCCCACTCCCCCGACCCCGCCCACTCCTGTTGACCCCGCCCACTCCCCCGACCCTGCCAGCTCCTGCCGACCCCGCCCACTCCCGCTGACCCCGCCCACTCCCCCGATCCTGCCCACTCCCCCGATCCTGCCTGCTCCTGCTGACCCCACCCGACATGGGAAAAATTCAGGCCTAGGTTTTGTTTGGTTTGGAAGGGGTGAGGGGGCTACATTCCTGAAAAGCACCACCAAGACATTACTATTATTATATTTTACTCCCAAACGTTATTCACAAATGAAACCTCTGCATTGTTTTGTAATTTCCCAACATTTGCAGCTCACTTTATAAACAGACGGCATGGACAGGCATTTTGTTAATGACTGAAATATAGTGCTCGAAATTCTTTCTATGCTTCTGAGCCCACCGTCGGGCTGAATTTCCCACTGTGTGCAGTTCTCCCTGGAGCGAACAATTAACGGCCAGCGGAAGGGCTCACCTTCCAGTTAAGGCTGGTGGTCTGGCTCTCGTAGCTGGAGGGTCATTCAGAGGCCTTCTGGCTCGAAAGGAGCAGCAAGTTGCAATGACGCAGGAAAGCGAGGGAGAGCCTGCTTCAAAACAGAGACGCCCTCTCTCCGCCTTCTTTGAACTTAAGCTGAAAAAAAGCTTTCGCAACAAGGTCACCTGGGCTGGGGTTGTGGAACCCTTCAGAGGGTGCCCTGCAGCTGCTGCAGCAGCCAGGCTGACAGTGAGGGCTTCTAGGTCTGCCTCTGGAGCCCACGACCCCTGCCTTCCTTCCACACGGCAGAGGCAACTGCCGCCTGCAGGAACCTGGAGGCTGACTGGAAAATCCAAGTTGGCTCCATTTAGTTTGCCTCAAGTGGCCCTTAACCAGCAGCCGCCCTCTGTGTGCCGCTGCCCTTATCCCGCCTCTGCAAAAATGGCCCGAGGGCGAAATGGAACCAGGGCAATTTTTAGCTCTTGTCTGTCTCCAATCCCAGCCCTGGTGGGGCTTAAAAAATCAATCCCTGAGTCTGGGATCCAAGTGTCAGTAAAGTGTTAGCTGTGGTCCAGTGGATCATACTGAGTTAGCAGGTTGTGTGTTCAAGTACCACATACAGGAACGTGGTCTGAAGCTGCAGGGCAGTATTGGGAAAGTGCTGTACTTTTGAAGGTGCTATCTTTTGGATGACATGTTCAACTGATGCCCCACCTGCCCTCTCAGGTGGACATAAAAGATCCCCGATCCCTATTTACATGAAGACCAGGTGAGTTCTCTCTGGTGTCATGGTGAATATGACATGAAGTGAAATCATTTGTTGTGTAATATGTAAATAGCTGTTGTTAATGTTATAGGGAACATTCTCATTTTCCAAAGGTTTTAAAATGTTGCTTATGCGACTGCTGAATTCTGGTGGAGCATTTTTAAAAAACAGTTGCAGATAGCACAAACATCAAGTAAAATTTCAGGTGACAATACCCACACCCCTAAGGCAAGTGATTGGAATGAGGCCTGAGGCCTAACTATAAGCCTTGAGCCTCTTGGTTGTGGCATATGTTCTCTATCACCAATGGCCGTGTGCCTGAAAACCAACTATTGCATCCCCTGCATTTTTTTTTTGTCTTCAGTCTTCCTTTATGTGTCCTGAAAATTTTCAAATTTGGCATTCCTAATGCAGTTAGTCCCATATCTGTTCAGCTGGTCAGTTGGACTGAGAGACACATTGATGAGCACAATGTATCTTAAGCAGGATCTGTCCAGGAATTGCTGTTGGTATGTGAATGAGCAAGTTTAACTAAGTGGTTGCATTTTACTCAGGCGAGTCACATACCTGGTGGATTTGGTAAATAGCTGGACACCTACTTCCCTTCACATTGACTTTCATCATTAACACCTCTAAATAGATGTGAAGGTAATAAGCAGATTGTTAGCAGAAGTGATGCAATATTGCTTTTTCTCATTCCCCACCAGTGATCCAAAGTTTACTTATTGCAAGTGAAGAATTGATTTCTTTCAGTCACGGTTTGTAACTCTTGGCCAGCTTCCCATCTCCTACCTTCCAGAAACTTGAATTTATCTGCAGCTCAGCTGCCTGCATCACCAATTCTTATCCTTCTGTTCAAATCCCTCTATAGTTTCACCTGTCCCTACTGCTGTCCTCTCTTCCAGTCCTACTACCAGACAAGGACTCTGCATACCTCCAAACTCTGGGTGTTTGTGCATCGCCGGCCATGCCTTCAGCCATCTAGGCTACTAGTTCTGAAATTCCCTCCCATAAATCTCTCTGCCTCGATCTCCTCCTTTAAGGTGCTTCTTAAAACCTATCACCTTGACCAAGGTTTTTTCCCCTGTGTCCTACATATCTCCTTCCTTGGATGGGAGGTGGGCTGGGGGTGGGACGGGATTAATTTTTGTCTGATTATGCTCCTGTGGACTGCTTGGTGATGTCCTGCTATGTTAAGGGCGCTCTATAAATGCCGGTTGTTGATGTTTGCTATCAACTGAGACAAATCACTCGTGCCAATGGATGGCCACTTTATGCTGTGAATTCACAGCCACTGAGGAAGTAGATTGAAACTGTTCAAATATTTCAGTTCAGAATCCAACAAATAGTATGAGTACTGTCCCGTTCATCCAATAGTTTTGAACCCAGATACTACAGGTGAAAATCAGAGTGCTGACCTACTGCACCAACTAATCTCTTGTCAATGGAAATTATCAATCCCACAGCTTCAGTTACATGTTTTTGCAATACATATCAATTTCACTGGAATCTATTTCTTTCCATGGACATTTTATTCTTACCCTCGCAAATTTGCATGCCAAAGCTCCCTGCCGTGAAACCAGAGCCCTTTACAACACTTTGTAGAAGTCACAAAAGATAAGTTCAGAGGAGGGAAGACATGTAACCCACCCTGGCCGATTCTTGTGTAGAAAACTGTAATGAGAAAGTGGAATCTGCCACCACATGGAATAGTTGAATAACATTGTTGCAGTGAACAGGAAGTTAAATAAGTGAATGAGGGAGAAAGGATTATAAGATCAAGTTGATGAAGTTAGAAGAGGCAGGATGGGTGGAGACTTATGTGGAGCATAAATACTACAATGACAGCAAATATTTAAATAGCACCTTTAACGTAATGAAACATCCCAAAGTGCTTCCCAGGCGCTTTATAAAACAAAATATGACACTGAGTCACATGAGGAGATATAGGCTGGGATTTTCCGGCCCCGTTGTGGGTGGGATCCACCTTGTGGAATGCAAAGTGACGCGCGATGATGTCGGGCGTGCGTCCCGATGTCACTGTGCACCCTCGCGGTATTTCAGCAGGCGGGAGCACCATGAGGACTGAGGTGCGCCCGCCATTAATTAATGGGCCAGTTAAGGCCCTTGAGGCACCAATTGCCTTTGACTTTACGCAGGCCGTGTGATTTTCAGGGCATCGCCCGGGTGCAATGGGTCAGGCGGGTAGGCCACGTTTTCAAAAGCTTCAGTCACATGTGGGATAAGAGGGGTGAGTGGGCTCGCTAATCCGAGTTGTTAGAACTTTAAATTATTACTTACTGCTGCTTGTTTGTGTGAACGGGACAAATTCATTTCGCGTCAGGGCTGCTCTGACAGAAATAACAGGCTTCATTTCAGGACTCCGGAGGAGTCATAACACTTGGGGCCTTCCAGGTCTCAGATAGCCTTCCCTTACCCTGGGAATGGGGATTGTGGTCTCCGCTGGAGGCACCTCCTCTGAGGAGGAAGAGAGTGCCAGAAAGGGGAGGAGGCCAGGTGTCCCTATTCAGCCTCCAGGGGAGCGACCTGTGGGAGGAGAGGCGCAGGCACAAGGGGCACAGGGCCAACAGGAAGTCCAAGGCGGAAGGGGCTGCAGAAGACACCACTATCCAGCTGCCAGGGTTTACAGGTGGCGAAGCAGCTACCTCAATAGGTCTGAGGTGCAGTGCCGAAGGAGGCTCCGTCTCTCAAGGGAGACAGTCACCTCCAACTGTCAAATGAATGGCTCTGAAATCATCTCCCACTGTGTGGGTGGACACCCCATGCCAGTGATGCTGAAGGTCACAGTGGCCCTCAACTTCTATGCCTCCAGCTCTTTCCATGGGTCGGTGGGTGATCTTTGTGGAGTCTCCCAATCAGCTGTCCACAATTCTGTCAAGCTGGTGACAGAAGCTCTGTTCAGGCGTGCATTGACTTTCATTCATTACTGTACGGTCGAGGCCAGCCAGGCTGAGCGAGCCAGAGGCTTTGCACCGATTTCTGGGTTCCCCCATGTACAGGGTGCAATAGACTGCACACATGTGGCCATCAAAGCGCCAGGGGGTGAGCTGGTGCCTTTGTCAATAGGATGCAGATTCTGCAAGTCTGTGCAACGTACCCTGGCAGCTCCCAGGACGCCTACATCCTCAGACACTCCCAGGTGCCGGGGCTCTTCAGTGCTCCAGCCCGGCTGGATGGATGGCTGCTGGGTGACAAGGGCTATCCCCTCAGAAGGTGACTCATGACACCTCTCCGCCATCCAAGAGCAGAGGCTGAGCAGCGGTACAATAGGAGCCACGGCACCACAAGGTCTGTGGTGGAGAGAACCATTGCCCTCCTCAAGATGTGCTTCCGATGCCTGGGCCGTTTTCAGGGGGAGCACTGCAATACCCCCCAGAGTGGGTGTCGCTGATAGCGGCTGCATGCTGCGCTCTCACAATCTGGCACTGGAAAGGGGCGACGCAGTGGAGGAAGAAGATGTTGGCTCAGTTGCTCTGGCAGCAGACGATGAGCCCATTAGTGAATCTGAGGATGAACACGGTCAGGAGAACACTGAGGGCATAGACACTGAGCTGGGCAACCTCCCGGGAGACCCGAGAGACTTTGATCCAACGCTCCTTCAGCTAGCCTACCAAAGATGAACCACCAGCACTTGCCAGCGCACAGGCTTCATACCCGTTACCTGACAGGAAGATCAGCTTGGTGAACAACATGCACTATGTGCCATTTCAATAAAGTTCAATGACAAACAAGTCAATCATAACATCATGGGTTACCCTTCACCTGCAGAACTAATGAAGCACCCGGAGGCTTGTTGAACACAAACACATTTAATGGTGTGGTGCCTGGCATACACAAAACAAATTAAATGGAAAGGTGTTCTGCATCACACCTACTCAAACTTAAAGGTGGGGGCTAGAAATATCACCAGTGATAAGGCCGTGTTGTGCTTAAGGTGCTTTAAGTTTGCATTTGCCGGTGCTACGTCTTGGTGCTCCCTCCTTGCTGGCACTGGCATTGGAGGCAGCCTGCTCACTCTGCTGTCCTGTTGGCCCCGATGACCTTGGCAGTCGTCCTCTGGCCCGTGGAGCCTGTGCTGGCCCCGCCTGGGAGGGAGCGGCCAGTTCCACAGCTGGCATCTCCCCAGTCATCCCAGCCTCATCAGATGCCACGGGTCACTGATAAAGGGGTGGAGAAGCTGCTGCCATCATCCAGAGTGCCCTGAGAGGAGCCCGCAGAGACAACGAGCAGCTCGTGTGCCAATGTGAGGTCACTTTGGACCTCCCTGTTCACCATTGCTGGACAGTCACCTAGCTGGGATACTGGGTGCCCAATCCGTGTCCCACACTGACACTGACCACCTGAGGTCGTTGCCGGTGTGATGGCTTGCAGGTCCGAGTACATCCCCAGGAAGCCCTGATTGTGCCCCTGGAGGAGCCTTTTCTTGAGAGTCACCACTCTTTCCATGGAGGAGACAGTGAACTCGACCATGAGGCTCATTGCATTGCTCACGCTCTGCATGGATTCCTCCATAATGGACACCATGGCACTCATTCCCTTATGTATCTCCGCCAGATCCTCCCTCACACCCTGCTGGACACCCAGCGTCTGCTGCCTCAGGGACAAATTCCAGAGGCCCATCATCAGCCACTGACTGAGCATGTTCCTAGTCCCCAGCAGTTCTCCGACCGTGGTGCCATGGGTACTCTCTGCCTCCGCCTGCATCTCACGTGAATGTGAAGTGCCCTCACTGCTGTGCACCGAGATACTTTCTGCCGATCTAATGCCCACCGAAGGTGTTGGTATCTGTGCTGGTGCCCGCCTGGCTGAGAGGGTGTGACGCTGGTGCGTTTATATCGTCTGTGTCCTCTGGGGTGAGCTCCTGACCCCGACGGGTTTCTGGTGAGCCTGAAAGGAAGAACAAGGATATGACGTTAGTTGAAGTTGTTGCACGGTTACTGTGCATGCCTGGCACCAGGATCAGGGGGCCCCCGTCTTTCCATTATCAACGGGGATTCCATGTTCGAGGCTCACATCAATATAGAGACAACAGTGGAATGGTTGCTATGACAGACATTCTGACCTCAGTGCACTGCACTCTTACCTCCCTCTGTCACCCCTTCCTCACCACGGCAGGTTGACCTAAGCGCACGGTGCCTCTCCACCTCCAGTGCCTCCTGCTCGTATCGGGACAAGATTAGTAGGTGGGGGCGTTTCTCCGTCAGTCTGCAACCTTTCAACCTTTTTGTGGGATGTCTTCCCCTGAAGGGAGTATGGAGCATTGATTAGTCCACCCTTTACCTGCATTGCTATAGCAGCCTGGCCAACCCCGACTGAGGAACACTTCGCAGGGCTCAGCCGATTTGTGACCCTGGAGCCGCGAGACACTCATTCCGAGTAGCCAGGGTTCACCACCCCCCTTGCCCAGTTGCTGCCTCATTGACATTTGCCACTCACTCACGCTCTAAGAACACTGAGGCCAGAATTTTCGGCTTGGCGAGCGGGGACGGGGCCTGCTCACCGAGGTGTAAAATGACGCGGGGTGACTTCAGGAGGGAGTTCTGGCATCACAGCGCGTCGTTTAGACTTTCAGTTCGCTGGCGCAGCCCAATCGGCTGCGCGTCCACCAAACTGTCAAAGGCCTATTAAGTCCCTATATAAATATTAATTAAAGTAATAAACGGAGCTGCCCGTCCAACCTTAAGGTTTGATGGGCAGGCAAAGAGCCCAGGCGGCCTTCGTATTTTTCATGGAACCTCATCCACGGGCGGGAGGAGGTTTCATGAAGTGTTTATAAATTGAATAAAAATTTTAATGAAAATTCATTGACATGTCCCAGCTCATGTGACACTGTCCCATGAGGGGACATGCCTTAAAATTTTTTCTTTTCTTTATTAAAATTTTTAAAGTTTAAAACTTCAAACTGCGAAAGAGTGCAGGCCCCGGCTCAGGGAAACCCTGCCCCTCCCCCCCCCACCTCCGCCCCAACCACCTCCCGTACAGGGAGCACTCAGCGCTTTTGGGTGCACGACCTTAATTGGCCCACCCACGTAAAATGGCGGCGCGGTCCCGATCGAGGGTGCCAATCGGGTTGGCGCCCGTTCCAGCCGGCCCCCTCCCACATGCCCCCATCTGGGGGAAAGCTCCCCGCTGAGGTTCCGAGGCGCCCCTAGCTGCTGTGCTGAGCGACCCATGCCAACACGGTACTCACCCTTCCCGACTGCAGGAGATTATTGAAGCACTTATGGCACCGCACCCACGTGCGCCTCACCGCATCGTGGGAGCTCACCCATGGATGCCACCTCCTCCCGGGCGTTTTTGGGTGAGGGTGGAGGGCAGGGGGCCCTCCTCCTCCCATCCCGGCGTGCTGCCGCCTCCTCGAGGATGACAGCAAGACACTCGTCGGAAAATCCGCGGGTGCCGTGTTCAGCCGTTGCCGACCTGCCCTCCTGCCTGCCATGTTCTGACGTTCTCCATGACTGCGGCCCTCCGAGTCAACGGCAGCCTTCGTATGGTTGCCACGGCCACTTCTGAATTGGCCACCGGGTCGCCATTGGACCCGGCGGCCATTGAGCTCCCGCCCTTTCTCGCTGACGCGGGAGTCGCGTCTCACACTGGGCGGGCCTTAATTGGCCTGCCTGCGTAAAATGGCGGTGCGGAGCTGATCGCGGGCGGTGGTCAGGTTCCCGACTGCCTACGGCCGCTCCCGCCGCGCCCACCTGACCGATGTAAAATCCTGGCCAAGGAGCATCTTAAAGGAGGAAATCAAGGCCGAGAGATGGAGGGGTGTAGGGAGGTAATTCCAGAGCTTGGGGCCCGAACAACTGAAGGCACGGCCACCCAATTGTGGGGCAATTAAAATCAGGGTGCACAAGAGGCCCGAGGTGGAGGAGCACAGATATCTCGGAGTGCTGTGGGGTTGGAGGAGATTACAGAGATAGGGAGGGGCAATGACATGGAGAGACTTGAAAACAAAATTAAGGATTTTAAGATCAAGACATTGCTTGACTGGGAGCCAATGTAGGTCAATGAGTACAGCAGTGAAAGGGGAAAGGGACTTGCTGCGAGTTAAGGCATGGGTAGTAGAATTTTGGATGGCCTCAAGTTTATGACGGGTAGAATGTGGGAGACAGAGACCAGGTGGGACAAATGGCCCGTTTGGGTCCTGCAAGTTCTATATTTTTATACTGGTAGGTGTTTGGAAAAGCTGTTATTTTTTGCATGTCCACACAAGATGCAATGAGATAAATCATGTCTAGATTCAACATTCTACCATTTGTATGCGTTGTGACAAGACTGATGGGCAATTCTCTGGGTCTCTCCCTTCTTTCATCTAAAATAAAGACACCAGGTGCTTCTTTTTCGGAGCACCCTTTGTATCACCATTTCAATAACCTTAATACAATGGCAGCATTGCACCTACCACTTGTACTTTTATTTACATGGAAAACACCTAGAGGGAGGCACCTATGGAATGGGAGATTAACTATACAATTCACAGACGATTGAAACAAGTTGCAAACTCCACAGCTGCTCAGTTATGCCTATTTCTCCAGCTTTGAGTAATTATCAGGCAGAGTTGTCTAAAATCTGAAATTAAATCCGAGCGGTAAAATTTGACAATGGATGAAAAAATGGGTGGGGCGTAAACCAGGCTTCCGATTCATCCTCGCTCATTTTGGGTCACCGCTATATTACTTCATGAATGACATGCGCGGAAGCCAGTTAATGCAGCCTGGTTAATTCCATGCTAACAGGTCTTGGTACAGTTTTGGTGTCTGGTGTCTTATTTTTCATCATTTGTGCATAAGTCAAGGGCGATGGAAACCTGAAAGAGAAAATAATTATTTGAGTGGGAGAATTTATTGGCTCTCAATTCACTTTGAGTGCATACAGTTTTAGCCAAAGCAGTTGAGGACAATTTATTTGGAGCTGCTAGTTTCTGCTGTTTCAGTTTCCTTCATCTAACAGGATGGATTGGGGAAGGTTTATTTAATAGGTAGGTTTTTCATTACAATCACCGTCTTGTGCATTGAAGTACTTATAGCTAGAGGACGAATAACGTATCATACATCGACGTCTCACCATTTATATAAAAATAACTGAGAGGAGACAATCCAGGCTGACTGAAAAGTTCTATCATAGTCCCTGATAACCCAGGAACCCTGATAACCTAAAGAAAAACTTCTTCACCCAGAGGGTGGTGGGTGTTTGGAATTCACTGCCTGGTTTGGTGGTGGAGGCAGAAACTCTCAACTCACTCAGAAGGTACCTGGACCTGCACCGGGAGTGCCTACCTGCAGAGCTATGGACCAGGCGCTGGAAGGTGGGATTAGAATTTTAGCTTCCTATTTTTTAATTTTTCAGCCAGCATAGATGCGATGGGCTGAATGGCCTCTTGCTGTGCCACAACTTTTCTATGGTGCTAATCCAATTGGGTTCTTGTTTCATTTTTATTTTGTGTATTTTAAATTCCTAGATTCATAGAATCATAGGTTGCAGCACAGAAGGAGGCCATTCCACCCATTGTGTCTGTGCTGGCTCTCTGACCGATCAATTCACCTAGTGCCACCAACCCCCCCCCCCGACCACCACCATCCCCCCCCCCCCCCACCTTTTTCCCGTAGACCTGCATATTTTTCCTTTTCAGATAACAATCCAATTCTCTCTTGGATGACCCGATTGAACCTACCTCGGCTTTCAGGCAGCTCGATTCTAACCACATGCTGTGTGCAACCTTTTTCTCATGCTGTCATTGTCCCTTTTGCCCAGTTAATTCTTTTCCCTCTCAGATATTCATCCTCCTTGATTTAGATGCAAATTATGACAAGTAATGCATTAAACACCAAACAGATTCACGGAACTAAACGGATTACATGAACTGGCTCCCGTGCTTGTTATTTGTGAAATAATATGGCAAAATCTGACTCTGGCAGTGAACACAAAAAGGACAATAGTAAACTGGAATCCTATTTTACCCCCTGCTCATTTTTCTTCCATTCCCAAATTTTACTTCACTTTGCTTTACTTCCGAGTTTAGACAACTCCACCTGATGATTATTCAGTACAGGAGATCAGGCTGACTGCATAGCAGAGCAGTTGTAAAGTGAGCAGCTTGTTTCACTCATCCGTGGGTTGTACAGTTGATAGTATCCTCTCGTTCCATATGTGCCTCTTAAACCTGTGCCCTCTGGCTCTCGATCCTTCCACCTAGGGGAACAGTTTCTCCCTATCTACTCTGTCCAGCCCACTCATCATCTTGAATACCCCTATCAAATCTCCTCTCAACCTTCTCTTCTCCAAGGAGAATAGTCCCAACTTCTCCAATCTATCTATGTAACTGTCCTCATCCTTGGAATCATTCTCATGAGTCTTTCTGCTCCCTCTCTAATGCTTTCAATTCTTTCCTAAAGTGTGGCAGACGGAATTGGGCACAATACTCCAGTTGAGTCTGAACCACTGTTTTATACATCATCCTGTATATGGGCAGAATTTTATGACAGTGGGATTTTAACGTTCCCGATGTCGTCAATAGGGTTTAGAATTTCTCATCGCATTTTATGGCCTCGTCTCCCACCGAAACGGGGCCAGAAAATTCTGCCCTATATTTTTTTGGTGAGCAAGGGAAGTTTATGGCCTGGGTCCAGGATAACTTTCAAATATCTGCCAGTTTTGGCTGATCTGCTGCTGTGCTGCATTGGAATTTTCATAATGACTAAATAATGGAGCAGCATTTTTTTAAGGAGTGTGTAGGGAGCTAGAAATCAGCCAGTTAGTGAGGGGCCAAGCACTGATGTGATTTTTTTTTACCTTTCTTCTTCAAGGCAGTGAATCATATTGGCATGGATCCAGAAGTACTGGCACTTTGCCCAGTGGCCTGTCTTCTTGTGTAAGCCAGTCGATGAGAATTGATGGGCTTTCAAACACCAGGAGGCCCTTCGACTCATAACTAACCCTGCCCTCACCTGACAGCCACTCATGTGCTCTTTCAACTGGAGGCCACTAAGTTGCAACTAGAAGTGGGAACTCTGGTTTGTTTTCCTCCTCTGGCATCTCTAGCCCAGGAACACCGAAGTGCAGCTGTAGTGATCCCATCTCTACTCCTGCGGAGGTTGCTAACTGGGCGCAGTTTGGTGGTGGAGTGTTACAGGTCACTCAGGCAGCTTGAGTTGCTGTGGTAACGTGTACTTTCGCAAACATAGTGTAGCCTGGTGATAGTGATGGTAGGGGCTCTAACTTTCCATCAAATGGCAGAGCAGGAATCTCTTATGCTTTCACTGCCTGCCGTTGGCACATGCTGGAAGGATTTTTAGGCTGACACTCAACCTGCTTGGCTAGGTATTGAATGTGCCTTTCTTGGCCATCAAGTCCTGAGGTGAGACTTGAACCCGGAGATTCTGACTCAGAGGTAGGCCATAAGACCTTGACATATACCAGTGACTGCCATGACCCCTTTTCTGTACAGCACTTTTACTTACTGAGTAACTAATGTATGGCCCACTGTTCAGGCCTATCCCTATTATTTGGAACAGTAGCATAGTGGCTATGTTATGGTACTAGTAATCCAATTGACCTGGATTAATGACCTAGAGGAGAAGGGTTCAAATCTCACCTGGTTATATTGGGGAAGATAAATTCAGTTAATTAAATAAATCTGGAATTCAAAAGCTAATATAGCGATGATATCCTTGGGTTGAATTTTACAGGTGGTGGGGCGTGAGGGGGTGGTACTGCTCACCCTTCCCCCAGAAAGCAAATCAGTGCTGCACGGACAGATGTCCAACAAGGCCACCCACAGAAATAACACCTGCAGGTGGCCTTGAGCAGGTGAGGGACTGACTTCCGCCTCTCATTGGAAGAAGGAAATCCCGCCCTCGAGAGCTGCCGGCCAATCTGAATGACCGGCAGCTCTAGCAGCGCCAGAACTCAGCAGTGAGAGCTGCTGGGACAACAAGCAGGCCTGGGGAAGAAGAGCACTGGATCCCGCGCTAAGGTAAGTCCCGGGCCTTTAGGGTGGAAGGGTTCAGGAAGCCTAGGGAAGGCGTGGGGAAGGGTTTTGAAGGCCAGTTGGGGAGGTACAAAGTGGGGGAGGTAACATTTTGAGGGGTGTATCTCAATGCGTACCGGGCAACCCCCAAAAGGTGAATACCCCCCTTCTTTTTTGCTTCTTCCACAAAGCTATTTAAAAAATGGCTTTCTGAATCTCGCCTGTCTGCCCACACCAGCTGTTTTATGACATGGGCTGTGCATTATTCAGGGCAATTGGCTTGTTAACAAGCTCAATTGCCCATTAAACATATATTTTTAAAAATGGCGAGTAGGCTGTTGGTTTTGGAGTTCCCCCTGCCCACCGTATTATAGGGACTGGGTCATACATACAGACACTTCAGCACAGAAAGAGGCCATTTGACCCAGAGGCATGTGGGACAGCAGTGGGGCTGGCTATCCATCATCTTTTACATTTCTCCCACCAACACAAACACGCCCAGTTGGGGTTGGGATTGGGGGGGTGGTGGGGATGGCGTGGGGCTAAAATCCAGCCCCATGCAGCTACTGCATTGTTGTAAAATTCCTCCGGTTCACTGATGTGCTTTCGTGAAGGAAATGTGCTATTCTTAGCTGGTCTGGCCCACATGGGGCTCCTGACCTGCAGCAGTGTAGTGACTCTTCACTGTGCTCTGGTATTGACTGGCAAGTCAGTCAGTTGTCAAGAGGGGTTTGGCTCATCACCATCTCAAGGGCAATTGGAGATGGGTAAAAGATGCTGGCCAGTGAATGAATATAATAAAAATGTCTATAAGCCTATTATGATGTTTTAAAATATTGCTATGGATTTCCATTTGAAGAAAATATCAAGAGAATGCCAATGAACAAACTTTTCTCATTTTTATTTCATCTGTGTTGCTTTTTAAAAAATAAAGTAAAAGTAAGCGGTGATTATATTGTTGCAGGAATTAGATTGGAGGAGTTACTGAGCTAGCCAGTGTTGGAAGAGCTTCTTTAATTGTCACTTGTCAATGTAGGATCGGTATTCAAAACTCAACTCTTCGGATCACCCCAGATCTTCAACTAAAAGGGAAAGGAAATTGAAATATCCCAGATTGAGACTCGCAGCAACCGAGAAAGGCCAGAGATGGTGAACTCAAACAACTAAAAGCTACCATGGGAATTGCTTAGTGCATTGCACATGGAACCCTTCCCCACTGCAGCAGCCCTCTGCCCTTCTTCTGATCAACTTTGTTGCCCATTAGACAGAAACATCAGCTTAGTTTCATGTCATTTTCCTGCAGTCATATATCATCAACTCTAACTTTTGTTTAGAACCTTTTAGGTTTTTCAATCTACTTCCTTCTTCTTTACTACCCTGTTTGCTCCCTGCAACACACTCTGGTGTTTCCTATCTCTTGATGAACTGACTGGTTTCTGCATTTAAATTTCTATTATAGGTAAAAGGTAAGCTAGCGGGGGTAAATTCCCAATCGCATTGTTAGACCTGGAAGTACAACTTTGTGTATGGATAATTTTTCAGTGTATGGTCCCTCTGAGTACAGTCACTACTGGAAGCATGAATGAATCGATGACCTAAGCGCATATTCATTTAGATGTTTCTAATAAACACAATTTTTTCTTGGGTCACCTTTTTCCGCGTTACTTATTTCATTTGTGCCCTGTTCCCTGAATGTTCGTCTTGCTTTCTATTTGTCCTTCTTCAGCTTCATTTGTTCTTCAGATCAGCTTCTCCTTAGGTTTGATCTCCCTCTTTCTTCTGTAGACTGAATTGTCACATTGCACATCTCTTCTCCCACCTGTAACGCTGACAAGATTGGCTTCTGCCCCACTGTGCAGGACTGGGAAGTGATTATCAGTTCAGTGTGTGCGCCGCCTTGGAACAATAGAGCTAATGCATGTTGTCCTGTTGCAATTCTCCTTGAAGCTAAAGTTCATTGTGTGAGTGACTGGACAGTTGCTTACAGATTTGGCCAGTTTTTATTTTCTCTTAGTCACACTGTGCCATCGATTGCTGAAACCTGTCGATCACTTTTATGAACACTGAAATCTAGCTCTGAAAAACAGAAGGCTGAGAAGTGACCTGTTCGAAGTCTTTGAAATTATGAAGGGGCTTGATTGGGTAGACACAGGCTAGATGTTTCCACTTGTGGGGAGTCCAAAGCTACCATTCATAAATTGAAGATAATAAATACAACAAGGAATCCAGAAGAAACTTCTTTACATGGAGAAGACTGATAATTCAGAATACACTACCACAAGGAATAGTTGAGAAGAATAGCACAGATACATTTAAGAGGAAGCTAGATATGTGCACAAAGGAGAAAGGAATTGTAGGTTATACTGATAGGTTGAAATGAAGTCGAGCGAGAGGAGGCTCATGAGCAGCATGAACACTGGCATGGATTAGTTGTGCTAAACGGCCTGTTTCTGTGTTGTAGGTTTTATTTCTACCCGTGTTGGCTAATTTGTTCTGGTAACATATAATGATTTCCCATTGTAAGTACTTCCACTACTGGGGATAGTGGGCCAAAATTCCTCAAGAATTGCTACAAAGTCACCTTTAGAGTCACCGCTCTGGTCATGGTCTGGGAGACGACTGAAAACGATATTAGACCTCAGTGTTAATGTAGACGATGTGCTCTGGCATCAATTAATTCAGGCCAATGGTTTTAATAGACTTGGGTTCCCAAGTCCAGGAATCAGAAATAGGGTTTTTTCTGATGGGATTCCACAACCGTAGGTGGATATAAGCTTTCTGTTGAAGTATAATGCTTTAGTTATCCTTGCAAATTAGATAACAATTACATAGCAGTTAAAATATCGAGATAACTTTGTTATGGATCTGTTAACACAACATTCACAAACTCTAAGATAAAAGCAAAATACTTCAGATGCTGGAAATCTGAAACAAAAACAAAAAGACCTGGAAAAACTCAGCAGGTCTGACAGCATCTGCTGAGAGGAACACAGTTGATGTTTCGAGTCCGTATGACTCTTCATCAGAACTAAGGAAATGGAGAAATGAGGTGAAATCTAAGCTGGTAGATGGGGTGGGACAGGTAGAGCTGGATAGGGGCCAGTGATAGGTAGAGGCAAAGAAGAGATTGCCAAAGATGTCATAGACAAAAGGACAAAAGAGTGCTTCACTTGTACTTCCCTCAATTTAGTCTACTGCATTCGCTGCTCCCAATACGGTCTCCTCTAAATTGGAGAGACCAAACACAGACTGGGTGACCACTTTGTGGAACACCTTCGGTCTGTCCGCAATCATGACCCAGACCTCGCTGCTTGCCATTTGAACACCCCACCCTGCTTTCATGCCCACCTGTCTGTCCTTGGCCTGCTGCAATGTTCCAGTGAAGCTCAACACAAACTGGAGGAACAGCCAGGAAGAACAGCCTTCCGGATTTAATATTGAGTTCAACAATTTCAGATCATGAACTCTCTCTTCCATCCCCATCCCCTTTCCAATCCCTCTTTTTCCAATCCCCCTTTTGCCAATATTTTATAACTTAAAAAAATATAATTTACTTTTCCCACCTATTTTTAAATTTATTTCGATCTATTGTTTTATCTCCACCTTTTAGCCCATTTCGATCCCTTCCCCCCCATCCCAACTCCACTAGGGCCATCTGCCACTAGCTTGCCCTGTTTGCTACCCTTAATGCCCCATTAGCACATTCCTTAGATAATATCACCACCATCAACACCCCTTTGTCTTTTTGTCTATGACATCTTTGGCAATCTCTTCTTTGACAAACTCTGGCCTGAATCCCTGTGACCAAAAAATCTTTGCAATATAAAAACAGCTAACATTGGAAATACTCAGCAAGTAAAGCAGGAGCCGCCAGAGAGAAGCAGAGTTAAGGGATGCTGGCCTTTTACCAGCGCAGCATTGTAATGTCATGACTGGGGTGAGAATTTCACACATTTGCTGGTAGCATTTGTCAATGGGAATCAGAAAATCATTTGTTGTCTGCATGTTATTTATAAAAGTAGTTCTTTTAAGCATACTGATCATTCCATCCATTCATGTGTACTCTGCTCAAAGGCCATTCCTTGGCTCATTGTCTGCCCGTGCTTCATCCTGAGCTGTTTTCTTGGCTGTTTTTGTCAGTGGTGGTTTGCTGTTGCCTTCCATTTTGGTTGGAGCTAGTTGATCTCAACTGGGGCCCATTAGCTCAACCCAGAAGGGGATCAAACCTGGGCTC
This sequence comes from Carcharodon carcharias, assembly GCF_017639515.1. NCBI lineage: Eukaryota > Metazoa > Chordata > Chondrichthyes > Lamniformes > Lamnidae > Carcharodon > Carcharodon carcharias. The sequence goes on along the minus strand of NC_054487.1, from coordinate 75,458,432 downwards.
CCCTGACCAGTTACTCACTGGATAAGCTGGCGGAGTCAACAGGGGAGTATTCAAAGTGACGACAGAAATTTAAGTAAGGATGCCATTCACATTGCAACAGTTGTGATGGTGTGAAGTGGTTTCACTTAACATTGCTCTATCTTACGGGTGTCAAAGTGATCCAAATCTGGAGTTAGCTACCAACCTGTCACTAGACCCAAGTGGAGTCACCCCACTTCACTATGGAGTCAGTTCAAGCCTTAAAATGTGATTGTTCACTTAGCATTGTGATGAACCCAAAGCCACTGTGAACTGGTGTAAAACCTGAAGTGTAAATGCATCCTAAGATTTGGATGTTGCGGGAAGAATGTGTTTTATCCATTCATTATAGAGGTGCAATGAATTGTGATACTTTACTGCAGATGCTGGCATATAAGTTGACTTTTGAAGCCTCAAAAAAAATCTCTCCAAAAACGGGGGTCAACTTATACGCTAAATATAAAAGTGAATCACTGGTGTGGGTGTGGATGGTTGCCATCTTTGTCATTTGCCATGGTCTGCTGTGTGGAAACATGTCTTAGAATCCTGCACATCTTGGCTACACCGCCTGTGTAGCCTGTTTGATCACACAGTTATGGCATACCAGGAAGTAAAACATCTACTTGTGGGGTGAAAAATTGAGTCTGACTAGCAGTGCGAGTGCAACACATTGTAGCTGAAGAGAGGGTCAATTGATACGCCAACGATACACAAAACATGATGTTTGGGACTGAAAAGAATGGGATCTTCCTATTCGCCAGGTGGCCTTATACACTGTGATCTATTATAGATGGAGAGAATCTCAACAATGGGCTCAGGTGATTATTTCGAAAACAATTTGATTGAAAAAGATGAAAATACTATTTTCAAAACCCGAGCTTCATCATGAGAGTCAAGTGTTTAAAATTAAGTGTGTCGCACTTCGTACTTTCATCTGCTGTTTCTAGAACCCTTTAGAGGCATGTTTCCCATGCACTTGGGGATATCCCGAGGTTGTTAAAGGTGTTAGATTAATGCAAATCTTCCTTCCTCTATCCTCTCTATCTCGCTCTCTTTCTCCTTCTTTCTCTCTTTCGCCTCTTTCTTGCTTTCCCTTCTGTCTTTTTCTCAGTTCATTTTGCGCCAGGAATAAATGAGTTCAGGCTGCAGAGAGTAAAACGTACTGAAACCGTATTGTTACTAACTTCCAGGATGAGTACAATCGCTCTTCTTACCTTTGTCTCTGAGCTACTTTTCCTCTGACTATAATGGAACTTAAGCAGGGATCAAGGGAAAGTGCCTTTGGTGAAGTATGAGATCGCAATATTTCACTGTAAACTGAAGAGCTGTGAACCGTCGTTGATCAGCTGAAATTACTTTAACTAGTCTTAAAAAGATTGCAGAACACCTTTTGAAAGAGAATTTAATATCCGTCATTATTTTTTAAACCAGCCCCTATTTTTATTTATAGCTCAGAGTGGAATCGCCCCAGGTTTGCACTAATTGCAGCGCTGGCTGGGGGAAGACAGCGTTTTACCCATCGGCTGCAATGGCGGCTTCTCATGCCCATCTCGTCTCAATCCCACCCCGTTAGTTATGCATTCTCAGGAAACGCACCGTTCCGATGGTGGGTGGGCTCTCATTCGCCCGCCACGCCATCACCTTGCCGCTTTATCATGCCAGGCACCATATTTAAAGCGCAGCCACACGCACACCTCTCGGTGCTTCCAGCCCAGCACTGCTGCATGGAAGACATGGCCCTGAAAGGCAAAAAGACTGCAGCCTCCAGGTTTAATGATGCGTCCCTCGAGCACCGTTTTGGATGCAGTGGAGGCCCACCATTTTCTCTCCTACCTCCACTCTGGCCAGAGGATGGGCAGCAACATCACCAGTTGGCTTGGGAGGCAGTGGCAGTGGCGGTGGTCAGCGCCAATGCCCTGCAAAAGAGGACAGCCACCCAGTGCCGCAAGAGGATGAATGATCTCCTCCGTTCTGCCAGGGTCAATCACTCTTTTCATCACTCCCAACGCACACACTCACAAACCCATCATACAACCACAAGGCCCTCACTCGCTGTTCAAAGGGTATCACCATTCACTCTCTGACACACACCTTCACTGTCCTCAGCCCATCCATGGGACCACTCACCACCCACACATGCCAGGCTTACTTATCATCTGGCCCTGGCAGGTGTCCTGCTTACACTCTCGCCATCTCTATTCATGCAGGACAAGCTGGCACACAACAAGAGGGAGAGGTCACAGACTGGTGGAGGGGTGCCTGAAATCAAGGTCCTCACAGACTTTGAAAACAGAGCCATCCAGCTGGCTGGCGAGGATCTGGACTGGTCCTGTGCTGGCAGTGAGGTTGGCGCTGCTCTACCAAGTGAGGATCCAGCAGTGCAACATCCATCAGGCAACCATGCTTTGAGTGGCGTGTCCTGTTTCATTGGCCGCTGCTATGCACTAATTACCTCTCCTTGTTTTCGCAAGGGAAACAGCTGTTCTGGGAAACAGCTGTTGGAGTCCATGACCCAGGGTCTCCAATCAAGCCCTGAAGAAACCTCTGAAGAGGAATCTGAAGGCACCCTCGTCACAGTGCTCACCCACACCCTCCACCAGCACAGAGACACACACCTCGGTGGGACCTATCTTTAGAGTAGCCTCAGGATCACAATCGGGTGAGCACATCTCACTGTCTGATCCATAGCAGGTGGCGGCAGGGACTTCCCAAGTGCCCGGCACTCGGAGGACTGCTGGAGGCCAGGAATCTGCTGAGTCCAAGCCAAATGATGAGCCTCTGGACTCAGTCATGTCACAGTTGCTGGAGCTGCAAAGGCAAGCTCAGGAAACACCAGGAAGGGATGTCCACTGCACTCCTCAGATCGCAAAGCATGATGGAAGAGTCCACCTGCCTTCAGGCTGAGGTGATAGCGCCGGCATTCCAACGCACCGAAGTCAACACTTGTAAGATGGAGGCCACCATGGAGGCCTTGGTCCAGGACGTCACTCCTGCACTGCAGCGTGGGCTTAACCCCATCGCTGATGCCATTGTTGGCCTCCAACAGTGTGTATACGAGAAGAGTGTGGGGCAGCTCGATCTCACTCCAGTTACCCCTTCTCCTCAAGGAGTCAGCCAGGAGCCCTTAGGCACTGATAGGGAGGATGGTCAGCAGGCACACACCCTGGGGTGATCCATCCAGATCCTGGAGTGTCCAGCCCATCCAAATCCTCTCTTCCTGTGACTCCAGCAACTCCAGCTCCACAGCTTGAGAAGGGTACCACTGCCACACAGCAGGACCCCGAAACAGGGCCCTCCAGGTCTCAGTCCGCCAAGGTCATCACAGACAGGGCGTAGCAGTCAGCAGGCTGCTTCCACCTCCACTGTGGATGTTGGGGGAGCACCAAGACGTAGCGGCAGGATTAGGAAAGTTAAGAAGATGTAGTTGTACAGCCTGGGCACGAGTATTAACCACTTGTACATAATGTTCACTATTGGAAATAAATTCTCAACAACAATGTCTCCCTACCTATGGCTCCTTGTTCTGATGAGCAGTGTCTGTGTCACTCAGATGTGAAACCTTTCTGCACAAGATGAAGGCAGGTGTCTCAGTCCAGGGCCTCTTCCCTGTGCAGTGTGTAACCTTCAGGCCAAAGTGATGGTCCGGCCTCACACTCCCTGGACACATCAGTGATGCCTGCACCTCAATGGTGCTGGTCATTGCTGCCAGAATGTTGTGGGCAGGCATCACAGATTTCTCTCATTCTCTCTGTGTGCTCTCAGCACCTTTAAGGTGGGGCTGGCCCCCATCTCTTCAACATTTGTGTCCGATGATGCTGTGCTCCTGAAGGGTGCTGAAGGCAGACAAAGGATCAGGTGCGTTGAAAGTTTCACGGCTGCAGCTCCATGATATGACCCCGATCACAGAGCACAAATCAACTGTCTTCAGCCAGACAGGAGTCAGACACTCACAGAGGCTTTGCGAAGAGCTATTAAGTGTCCTCACTACATGTCATCATCATCTGGGTTGTCTTATGAGGAAAGGTTGGACAGGCCGGGCTTGTATCCGCTGGAGTTTAGAAGAGCAAGAGGTGACTTGATTGAAACATATAAGATCCTGAGGAGTCTTGACAGGGTGGATGTGGAGAGGATGTTTCCTCTTGTGGGAGAATCTAGAATTAGGGGTCACTGTTTAAAAATTGGGGATTGCCCATTTAAAGCAGAGATAAAGCAAATTTTTTTTGCTCAGAAGGTCACGAGTCTTTGGAACTCTCTTCCTGGAAAGGCAGTGGAAGCAGAGTCTTTAAATATTTTTAAGGCAGAGGTGGATAGATTCTTGGTAAGCAAGGGGCTGATAGGTTACCGGGGGTAGGTGGGATGCAGATTTCAGGTTACTATCAGATCAGCCATGATCTTATTGAATGGCAGAGAAGGCTCGAGGGGCTGAATGGCCTACTCCTGCTCCTTTTTTGTATGTTCATATGTTCATATGTTTGTATCCTCCTGCAATTGAACGACTATTAGGGCCTCCACTGCATCTCCATTGCAGGAGCATTCTCACAGAAGGTATGTGTGCTGCCATAAACCAGGCTGGAGTCGAACGTTCACAGCTGCAATGTGAGTGTCTCTGGTGCCTCCTCACTGCATGTCACCATCATCCTGCACAAATCTAGCAGTTGTGAAGGCCTCTCGAGCATGCCTGCCTTGTCTGGCCGGTGCGATGGCTTCATCACCATCATTCTCATCTTCAAGGACCTCTTCACCCTCATACCCATTGACATCCTGCTCATCAGAGGAGACCTCCAGCTCCTCCATCTCCTCCTTAGCCAGCTCCTCTCCCTGTTGCAGTGCCATGTTGTAAAGGGGGCAGCAGGCGACGACAATGCCTGACACTCTCTACGGACTGTATTGCAGGGCTCCAGCAGACTGGCCCAGGCACCGGGACCTCATCTTCAGCATCTCGATGGTCTGCTCCACCAAGTTGCGAGTTGCATTATGAGCCTCGTTGTACATCCTCTCTGCTGTAGTCTGAGGCAGCTGCACAGGTGCCATCAGCCACATCCTCTGCTAGTAGCCCTTGTCCCGAGGAGCCATTCCTGCAACCTCCAACCCTGCAGCCTCTCTGGACCTTGGAAGACATCAGGAATCTGTAACCGATTGAGAATGTAGGAGGACACTCCCTGGAAGCCATGCGCAGACCTACACATGACCGAGAACCAGTGAAGACTGAGCACGCCTAGGGAGCTGGTCGGTCACATCTGCCAGCTACTGCAGGATTTGGCGCCATGGGGACATGGGGGGGGGGGGGCATCCACTGCCAGAGGCCATGAAAGGGACCACGGCACTAAATTTCTACGCCGGTGGCTCCTTTGAGGGCTCCACAGGTGACCTCTGAGATATCGCAAGCCTCCGCCCATAAATGAGGTCCGATGGTGGGAAACGCGTTTTGCTATCTAATACTGAGAAATAAAAATGCATCCCTAAAGTATGAGTTTCAAATATATTTTTATATATATATATACATATATGTGTGTGTGTGTGCGTGCATGATAAATACTGTAAAAATGCCAACAATGGGCAGAATTTGCTGTCGTAGGACACTTAATGATGTCTGCTGTGGCTTAGACTTGCATCTGCACCTTTGATCAAAAAATCTGTGCCCACAATGATGCCCAATGTGCAAGTTGAAAGCAGCACAGCAAGGGCAACAGGGCATCTGGGATCTGAGTGGGCAGGGCAGCCAACTAGATTGGAGGATTGGGAAATAAACAGTTAAAAAGGAGGGTGAATTAAAGAGGGTGAATTCAATGTCGTATCAGGCACAGGATGAGAAATAAAGAGAGGGAAAGAAAGATTAGATTAAGAGAAAGAGAAAAAAGATGGAAAAGAAAGAGGAGAAAAAAAGTTAACATTTAAAATCGGATATATTTAAAATCACTTGCAAAAATTAAAAACCTGAAAAGATACTCCATACTTGCAATAACTAATTTACAATGCCAGAGAGGTTGATTACCCATAATTAGCAATTACCATGCTGTTGAAAGTACATTTAAGTTACTAATTTAATTTTGGATTATGGTAGAAAAATCTGTAAATATAGCTTTGAAGGCCAGTTTGCTTTCGAAAGGTTAAACCTTTTAAAGTTGGTCCATTTGCCCTGTAATTCAACACAATCTTTTAGCCAGCACTCTCCAAGGTAACAACTCCAACAAAAGTGAATTTCAGAGGAGACGTCAGTCAGTTATGGTAATTTGAACTTTACTATTTATGACACATTCCTTGATCTGGAGAGTCATTTGTAAAATGCTATTTCTGTCAAAATGATTCCTTACTGCATTATGATGCCATCACATTGCCCACAATATGATTGTTTCCTTTTCCTGGCAGTGCAATCGCGCCACTGTTTTCCTGGCACCATCAGGATAGAAGACACATGCATGAATCACTTCTTGTGCAGATTTGTTTGTTTTAAATGGCATCCTGTTTAACAGAAATGTGATAAGTAGCGACAGTTTGGATACAATTAATTTCTTACTTAAAATCCCAGATGCATTCCTAAATTCAACAGTGACTTTGTGCACATATTTTTTTATATATAAACCAGTAAAGGAAAACTTGCATTTATTTAGCCCCTTTCATGACCTCTGAACTTTAAGACCAACACACTTTAAAACCAATCAAGTGTTTTCTGAATGTTGTCACTCTTATAATGGAGAGAAATGTGGCAGCTAATTTACACATGGTGAGCCCCCACAAACACAATGTGGTAATGATCAGATCATCTGTTTTAGTGATGTTGGTTGAGGAATAAGTATTGACCAGTATACTTTGCTGCCTCGTCAATACATTAGCAGTTGTTTTATGGGTCCATTCAAAAGTTCTCCTTTATTTTGAGCTGGTATTACTGGGCAATGGCCGATCACAGCATTTTGTAGCTGTAATGAAGTCACTACTCTTCCCTATTATTAACAACTTTTGTGTAGAAAGGAAACCAATATATCTGGTGGTCTTTAGTCATCAAATCCACATTTTTGCACCGTGTAAGGGGGGGATAAGTACACAGCTTAAGAGAGGGAACTGTGTAACAAAAGTCCTCCTGCATAGGAACATAGTATAAGGGCGCTCAGCATAGCAAGGGTTAATGTGGGATTGGAGAACACTGATGCCCACAGTATGATGTAGAGAGACACATGGCAGTAGACAGGAGGCAGAGTTGTATGGGGAGACTCAAGTAGAAGTCAACATGAAGTTAGGACCTAGTTTGGGCTGTACTTTGTACAAATATTTATAGTTTATTATAAGCCTCTGAGCCTCTTTGTGAGACCTAATGAACAAATCCTTACAACAGTAACAGGGTTGGTTTTGGGGACAAACTTCAATTTCAGCAACCTGAGCATGTCTGATATTGATTCACTGTACATCTTGTCAAATTCTACAAAACTGATCATTCCTTTACCAATTGCACGTCGCACCCAGCGTTCAATTATTCCTTGCATTACAATTGAACCGTGATGTACCATTTTCAGAATTAAATCCAGTGCCTGATTCATCAGAAAACGTCCTTTATTGTCACCCACTCCCAGTCATTGTGGTCCATTTTGCCTCCTGACCATTTTCAATGAGCATAGTGCCTCTCGGCAGCAGGACGTAGATTGACTAAGGGTTTACGAGCTTTGGTGTAGATTCGCCGAGGCAATTCTGAGAAGATCCATGAGCAGAAACTGTGTGAAGAGAACGTTAAGCAACCTGCAATCAAATTGCACCAAGTTGTATTTATTAGATCTATAAAAGCCTTGTGATATTAGTCCCCTCTGAAAACCACACGTTACCAATTCCATGAGACAGTAAATTATTCATAACGTCCGCTGTGGCTTAGTTGCTACCGTTCTCACGTCTGAGTCAGGAGCTTCTGGATTCCAGAGACTTGAGAACAGAATCTGTGCCGATACTCTAGTATGGAGGAGGTGCTGCATTGCCGGAGGTGCTATCTGTCAGGCGAGACATTAAGATCAAGGTCCTATCTGCCCTCTCAGGATGCAAAATATTCTTATCACAAAGAAGAACCGAAGAGTTCTCCTTGGTGTCCTGGACAATATTGATCCCTCAACCCACCTCACTAACTCAGATTAAAAGGTCATTCTCTCATTGCTTTTTGTGGGAGCTTGCTGTGAGCAATTGGTTGCTGCGTTTATACATTACAACAATGATTACACTTCAAAAGCACTTCATTGGCTATAAGGTATTTTGGGATAGGCTGAGTCCATAGAAAGTGCGATAAAAATACAAAGTCCTTTCCTTTTCTTTTATTGACTATTAATGTTTTTTAAATGAATTAGGTACATTTTGATGCCAGATCTACCATGATTACTCCTGTTCCAGGAGTTCTGCAGCTCTACCAGATATTGGCATTATCACTAACGGAGATCAATGTGGATTTAAGATGGAGGTGGAGGGGGTGGGGTGGTGGCAGTGTTGGGGAGAGGGGGAGAGGGGGAACTTCTGCTGAAATTAACTATTGTTTTTCCATGAAGTATATCAGTGCATTTTTTTATGTTTGGGGAATGAACAAATGAGCTAAAATGGAGCTAGTTGGCAAAAACAGTTATATTGATTTTTAGTTGAAACTTAATGTGGAGGTCAACAATAGGGCATGTACTGTCCCTTTAACTAGGCAAATTGAGCATGTAACTAGTAATGAACCCTTTTTAACAAAATGTCAATATTATCTCAAAAGGATTAAATGGACTCAGACGACCTATAAATTTGAGCTCAAATCAATGAACTCTTGGGTAAAATATTTCCCTGGCTTTCAGGGAATAGCGCAAAAAAAATCATTTTTTTCTTTCTTAATAATTGCCAAGAAAGAGCTATTAAAGGAAAGGAGAAGCTTCAGTTGACAGCTACAAATGTTTTCCATCATTGATTGACACCATGTGATTGCTCAGCGATAATGAGTCACAAGAGGTCCCAAACCACAAAGATCGCGCCCTTGTAGTGGATGGAATAAAAGAGACACACGGGTGGTACAGACGAGAGAAAAACAACCCTTGATGGCAATAGGAATAAGCAAGTAAATCAGCATTGTCAGCCGGTGCTTCAGTGAACTTCCTCACAGAAGGATGCAGTCTGTTTTTTTTTTCCCCTATCTGAATAACAGCAGGTTTTTTTTTATCCTTGTTATTCAGGAGGTCTCCTGTGCATTCTCATCCCATTACCAGAAAAGTTGCCTAATTACTCTTGTGGTAATGGGTTACCACAGTCTCAGCATGAATGGTTCACACTTACTTAAAACCTAGGCAACGGGGCTGCAGAAGTGAATGCAGGTGACTTCCAACAATTCATAAGGGCCACAGGCAATGGCTTTTTTTTTGTGCAAGATTTCACTTGTCATTGTGTGTCTTTGAGTGTAGGTCACCTTTTAAATGTGAATGGGTTCTCATTGAATTCGAGCAGTTTTGAAAGATTAAAAGTGACTGTGGGACAACTGCGGAAAAATAACAAACGACCATTTGGAAATCCGCAAATGCTTTGCAATAGTTTCAGATATATTTTCAGCAATGGGCCCAATTTAAATGCAGAGGACAAATCCAGGTAGCTTCATGCCTAAATGTTACCCGCCCAGTTGTGTCATCCAAAAGCTGATGTAGTTGGTGATGCTTGCAAGTCTTTTTCATTTTATAACTGGGCCCCTCAAGCCCCTGTCCCGCTCTGCAGAACTTGGAGAGGATAATGCCATGTAGTTGACTCCTGGGCTGCACCTGTCATCTGTACCTCTCTAAAGGACATTGGTGAACCAGATGGGTTTTTATGACAATCGACAATGGTTTCATGATCATCATTAGACTTTAAATTTCAGATTTTTATTGAATTCAAATTCTACCATCTGCTGTGGCAGGATTTGAACCCAGGTCCCCAGAGCGTTACCCAGGGTCGCTGGATTACTAGTCCAGTGCCAATACCGATATGCCTTCACCTCCCCTGGTCGAGGTTTTGAAAGTGCAAATGATCAGCACTCACCCTGCACAGAGAAGCTGTCAGCCTCAATGCTGTTGGATGTTGCTGTTTCCCACTGATTTCCAGTGTCTCATGCTCCATCTGGGTGAGGGCCATGATGCTGGCGTTCCTGCTCCTCCTGTCAAGTGGGAGCAGGAGAGAAAGAAGGATGGCTACTTAGAAGGCCAGTGCACATGTGTGTAACTTCTGAATGTAATGTCTAAGCTGAGAAGGAGCAGTGGCAAGATACTAGGAGGATGGTGTTGAATAGATGTAAGCAGCTGGTGTGTGAATTGAGGGCAGAGTCAAGAGACGAGTTGGGGATTGTGCAGCTGACACTTGGTGAGAAGAGCTTGCTGTTTGTGGAAGCAGTGAAGACAATGAAGGGCAGATTCATGTGCATTAGTAGTGGGAATGAAGGATGGTACAATGAGCCCTTGAGATTGATGATGAGTTATCTGATGCAGGAGAGGTAATTGTGTTGGAGGCTGGGGAACAAAGGAAAGGGACTGTATCCAATTGCAATGCAAGAGATGGAAAGAAGGAGAAGCAGTTCACCTTTGCTGATCTTGTGAAGTCATTAAATCTCAGCTTGCACTATATCGAGGTTCTTGGAGTGACACCTGCAGAAATTATTTGATCTACCACCTCTCACTAGGCTTTGAGTCACACAGTTGGGGAAAGCACTTTCCCCCATTCCCAGACCCCAACACCACCCTCAGAAAGCACCTGAGTCCCTGGGCAGGATTTTTCAGTGGGCGTGCGGGGGTGGGTCTGATGCATCGACACATAAAATGACGTGTGATGACATCGGGTGTGCGTTCCGATGTCATCGCGCAGTCCCACGATATTTCATTCGGCGGGCATGCGCTGATGTCGGCTGAGCGCCCGCCGAAATATAAACAGCCAATGAAGGCCATTAGCAAAGTAATTATTGTACTTGTTAACGGTGCCCGTCCAACCTTATGGTTGGCGGACAGGCGAAAAGCCCAAGTGGCCTTTGTGGGATAAGGTTTCCTAAAGCTTTTATTAAATAAATGAAAAAGTTTTCATAAAAATAAAAACATGTCCCAACTCATGTGACACAGTCGCTTGAGGGGACATGTTTAAATACATTTTTAAATCATTTATTTAATTATTTTAATATCCATTCCATCTGTTTGAGGCAGCTCCGTGCCTCAGGGAGATTTCTGCGTCTTTTCACGCTCATGCAGCAAAAGAGCACTGGCCCCGACTCTCCCTCCTCCCCCCTCTTCCACAGGGAGCGCCACCGGTTGCGTCTTACGCCGGGTGGGCCTTAATTGGCTCGCCCGCGTAAAATGGGGGTATGGAGCTGATCTCGGGTGGTGATTGGCTCCCTGCCCGCCTCCACCCCCATCTGCTCCCCACCAGCCCGCCACATGAAAAACTCTGCCCCCTGAGACAACCTTTTCCCTGATGGTCGTGTTCTCCAGTAGCCAACAGATTCAAACTCAGAACTCAGCTCAGTGATTCAATTCAGTGAAGCGGTTCATTCACTGAATAAATACACTGCCTTGGGACTCCTGACAGAAACAGTGCAATTGCCCAGGCAGCCTAACAAACACAAAAAGACCCATCAGTTAAAATCAGACGAGTCTCAGGTTTTGAGAGCGCCAATGCCCAGGCTCTGCCCACTCAAATCTCCATTAAAATTATCCTCACAAGTTCCAATCTCTACACCACCCTCCCCAGTTCAATAAGCTCTGGTCTGGCACAGGTGAGAAAAGAAATAGGGCACAAATATCTTTCAGGGAAGAAGATGTGACGCCTCTGCTGGGCCTGGCCAATGTGTGACTTTAATCCGTAAGACATGGTTGACTCTTAATGGTCTCGAAAGAGGCTTGGGAAACCACTTAATTAGACCATCACCCAGAAAGAGGACCACCACCATCTTCACAGCAATTGGGTTTGGCTAATAAATGTGGCTTGAACAATGTTGCCTAGCAACAGTTATTTTAAAAAATACAGGAGCTCAGATATGGTTCCATTTATGGAAGGTTTTGTTTTGTTAAGGAAGCAAATTTAAAATATTATAAATATTGCAGAGTGACATTTCAATCCCTCAGATATTACTCAGTTTTTTTTCTTAAAGTTGTCCAGTTTTACAGGTTATGTCATGTTTCCAGAGGATAATACAAATGCATTTTCTTTTTTGACAGCTGTTAAAGACATTGACGAACATTAAGACATGAAGTACAACCAAAAAAACCTTAGCTCAGGGAATGCCTGTCAGTATGGGTGAGGATCATAATTCCAGATGTGTTTTCCATGATTCCATTTTCTAATTCATGTGAATGAAGCAACTAGAAAAAGGAAGAGCTCAGATTCCGGAGACAATCAACATCATGCCTGTGCTTGTTAAACTCCATCATCTTTCTGAACCCTGCGGGCAGAACTTCACGGTGATGAAGTTGGTCATTGGCGTTAGCGTCAATAATGAATTGGCTTCTGTTTCACAACATGCCTGACTTGCTTTCTCACTGAAACGGAAGAAAACGGTGGAGATATGACTTATGGTGTGAACGTGGTGTAAAATGGGCAGCCGATCCACTACTGCCCACCTTGCACTCTTGCCAATGAACTAGACAGATGCTCCAGTGCAGTGCCGAGGGAGCGCTGCACTGTTGGAGGTGCCATCTTGCAAATCAGTAGTCATTAAACCCAGGCCCTGTCTGCTCTCTCATGTGGACTTCAAAATCCTCCAGCACTCTTTGAAGCGAAGGGAATTCACCCCAGCATCCTTACCAAAATTTATCTTGCAATCACCATCACTCAAACAAAGATTAACTGTTAATTATCATGTTGCTGTTTGTGGAAGCTTACTGTGCACAAATTAGCTGCTACGTTTACCAACATCAGAGCAGTGATTACATCCTGAGGTCATGCAAAGCTCTATATAAATGCAAATCTCTCACTTCACATTCGTTGGGTTCCCAGAAGTATTTGCCTTTGACACAAATCTGCTATGATTAGGAGGCAGCCACCATATGTAATTATGTGGCAATTGATTAAACACCCACTTAATAACTTTCATAACCAGTCACCCACTGCTATAAGGATGAAACCATCAAGACATGTTGGCCTTAATGAAGTGCTAAGCAGTGGCAGTTCTCTTAGCAGTGTACATTTTCCTGGCATATTTGACACCTCTTGCTGTGCTCTTAGCTGTGTTCGTCTTTCTCATTTTATTTCACGTTCTGTGGTGCTCCAACATTCATTTTTGAAGCGGCACAATTTTGTTTAAGGTGCTGTACATATATCGGGTTTAATTTGACAGGAAATAGAATATTAAAGGTACTGGTAATAAATGATGTATGATTTTGGTTGTATAAGTATGAAGAGCCAATGAGAAATTACTCAAGATCAGTCTTCAGCATCTGAGTTATCATTGCTTCTAATGGGTCCTCATTTCCTTCCTCACAATCTACCACTTTTTCCATTATTTTACCTTAAGTCTTCCCTAGATTGCGAAACTGTTACACAATTGATAAACAATGGCTAAGTTTACACAACAGTTGAGAATAAATCTTACTCCCTTTCCAGGACACACATACATGCTCTTGCACACTGGTATTACTGTTAATGTTGGAATCCTGTTACAATGACGTTTGTAAGTGAGAGCAGTTGTTACTAATTGGGGAAAAATTAGGGAATTATCCTAAAGTGTATAAGAACTAGTTTACACTAGTGATGGTGGGGGGGGAGGGTGGGGGGTGTTGTTGGGGGGGGCGGTGCGGAAACAAGGGTGTTTATGCTAGTACTCTTGTGAATAAACCTGGATTAAGGAAAGGACTGGCTTCAGATTAATCTTTTCCTCAATGAATGAACAGTAACTTTAACAATTACACTGGTATCGTAAACATTGAGATTTGATTGAGGTGTTCAAAAGCATAAGGGGTCAAGTCAGAGTAGGTAGATAGGACCTGTTCCCATTGGCAGAATTACTTGAGAACCAGAGGACACAGATCTAAGGTGATTGACTAAAGAACATTAGGAACCTGAGGACTGCGAAGTGCTTGTGATCTGGAAGGCACTGCCTGAGAGTGTGGTGAAGGCAAATATGATTATGGCGTTCAGAAGGGAATTAGGTCAGTACTGGAAGGGGAAAAATTTGCAGGACTACAAGGAAAGGGCAGGGGAGTTTGACTCAGTCAGTTGCTCCTGCAGGCAACATGGGTTTGAAGGACCAAATGGCCTTCTTCTGTGTTGTAACCATTCTAAACCATCTGAAAGTCTGGCCTAACTGTAGATTGCAAATTTCTGTTGTGGCAGACACTTCCCTTCTATATCTCCAGTCAACAACGAGGTTATGTAAAATCGCTGGACTGGCATCACCACTCCATACTTGTGCCCATAGATTTTAAGGGCAAATCTCATCAGGATTGATTCCATGTTTCTTTCCATATCAGATTTATATTAACTCTATTTTGAAGAACAATATTGAGGTTTGACTGAGAAATTTAACCTAATAGTACGAATGAGTATTTTCTGAGCATCACTCGCAACCTACTAGATGGAATGCCCCCCAGTTCATTGGCAATGGGGACTTCCATGCGCTTTAGGAATGTCTCAGAATAGCTTGAGAGATAGATGCCAATGCCATTGCCAATATTTGAAACATGGGGTAAATTCCTGTAGAAGTGATGGGGGTCTTGGCTGACAGCCAGAGAGCCAGCGAAAGTCCTGTGTTGCCTCTATTTGGGTAGGATAGCTGTATCTTGTGCCACTCAGGCACTTGACAGGCCAGCGGTGGGCCTTTCCCTATGATCAAGGACTCTGGAGGTGGAAGTCCTGCCTGCCAAGAGCTGCCAGCCAATCAGACACCAGCAGCTCTTCTGAACTCGGCAGCACCCCCAGGGAGGTGGTGGCTGCTGCTGCGGTAAGGCAGCCACCCACGGTCACAGATCCAGGATGGACCCAGGCCACGGGCGAGATGGTGGGAAGGGGGCTGAAGGGTGGGGGGTCATGTGGGACAGGATGGGGGTTGTGTGGGGTGGGATTGGGGGTCATGAGGGATGGGGATGGGGGTCTTCTGGGACGGGCGTGGGGATTGTGTGGGACACGGGTGGGGGTTGTGTGGGGTGGGGTTGGGGTTCCTGTGGGATGGATGTGGAGATTGTGTGGGACAGGCTGGGGGTTTTGTGTGACAGGTGTGGAGTCATTTGGGACAGGAGTGGAGGGTTGTGTGGGACTGGGGGTCGTGTGGGATGGGTTGGGATTGAATGGGACAAGGTGGAGTCGTGGGAGATGGGGATGGGGGGTGATGTTAGCACTCAGCTCTCAGCTGCCTTCCCCCTCCCCTTTCTGATGCCAGATTCCCTCAATCAGGCACTGATCAGGCCTTCAAATGAGGGACACCCCACGTGGGTTTGCTTGCTGTGCTCCCCACATGGCAAGTCCCACGCTGTGGCGGCAAGATGAGACCCCTAATTGGACATTAATTTCCACATAAGGAACTCAATTGGCAATGAGGCTGGAAGGCCATCCACAGGCCTTCCCATCCAGGCTTCATCAAGGTGTTGTTGGGAAGGTGGAGGGGTCCCAACCTTCCAACGTACCACCTGTTTAAATGCACCCCGGCCCCCCCACCCCCCCCCACCCCGCAACCCCACCACCGAACCCTCCTAGGGTAAGGGCATAAGATTCTGCAGGAAACAATTTTTTTGTGTCCTAGCATAGGATATTCAAACTGCTGGTAGCTGACAAATACATAGACATCGAAGGTTACCTGTTCTGGTTGTCGAAATTTGGGCTCTTCATAGTGAGATGTTAGTGCTGGTGAATGGAACTTTTCATCAGTTTTGGCAACCAGCATCTCGTTTTTCTAGGTTAAACGTAGGTGTGAGTTGGAGATAGTTCTAAATGTTTTATCTTCTCTGTTTCTCTTTAGAGTAGGGTTTAAGAGTAGCTTTGATATAGGTGTTCAAAATCAGGAATTGCTTTGATTATCAATAAAGAGTTGGTAGCAAGAGGGCACAGATTGAAAGTGATTGATTAAAAAACCAGAGGCGACATGAAGAAACATTTTTTTTTTACACAGCGAGTTGTGATCTCAAACGTTCTGCTTTAAAGGAAAGTGGGAGCAGGTTCATGAGTAACATTGAAAAGGGAGTTGGATAAATACCTGAAGGGAAAAAAGAACAATTGCAGGGCTATGACAAAGAAGAGGGGAATGGAATTCGTTGGATATTTCTTACAAAGGACTGGCACTGGCATGATCAACAAAATGGCCTCCTACTGTGTTATATCATTCTATGATTCTTATAGGAATTATTCTTCAAAGGAATTTTCTGGGGCAAATCTGGCTATTCAACCCTTTGCCATGTCTAAATTTGGCAATTCCAATAATTTCCTGGCTGGTTTCCCATCTTTTATGTTTCATGAATTTCAGCTCATCCAAAATCCTCCTGCCTGAATCCAGCAAGTCCAATTTATGCATCCTCCCCTGTCCTCATTAACTCCTCTTGGCTCTCACTCTCTTCCTCACGTTTAACTCCCTTCATAGCCTTCCCGATGCCTGTCTTTGTAACCCAACCCCAAAGCTCACTATTCCTTTGCCTCTGGCTTCTTGAACTCCATCAGTGGTTGTAGTGATTATAGTTTGGATAAATATTTGAACTGTAGCTTTAAGAGTAATTCTGGGTTGTAGGATCACATGATCTGTGTAAACCAATCTGTTAGCAGTGTGGGGAAACCACTAGGGGAGAGATCTTCTTTAGTTATAGAGTTTGATGCACACACGTAGTTGCTGCTGCTGTCATGTAAATAAAGTTAAATATGCCCACCAAGAAAGTTGTCTCGTAGATCAGCTCTATAACATTTATACTGTGCATTCAGCCTCCTAGGATCCACAGTTTGGAGTTCCCTCCATAAATCTTTGTTATGAACAGTCCCCGGGTGAGATTCCACCAAATTGTTATGCTTCCTAGGTGAGGAGGGATGAACTGGCTCCCTTTCTTTATTCACTCCCCTCAGTTGGTCACAACAAAGTCATTTTAAAAAGGATCCCTTCCCTCATCGATACCTTTGCCCAGTCCAAATGTATTTATGTTTTAGAAGGGGCTGATTTAACCAGGCTGTCTTGAGTCAAAGAAAAAGTGAGTTTATTCATTACTAAATGCAAGAAAAATAATAAAAATGTAAAACACATACACACAGATTAGAAATGAGAAATTGAGTCCAAAGATAAAAGTTAAAAAGATACATGAATCAGTCCCTTGGCTTGTCCTTGAGGAGTGGATGGTGAAACGATGCGGTGGTAAATTGGAATGATTCCAGTAACACTGATTTTGGCAGTTGAGCAATTGGGTTGGAGATTCTTGGTTCCGCAGTTTAGCTAAAAGGAGTTGTTCTGTTTCCTTTTTGACTGGCTTTGCTGACTTGTGACTTGCTTCCAACATTCAGAGAGAAAGGACTTTTTTTACCTGCAAGTGCAGGGATGTTCAGTTGGGGTTCCACAGCTGTGACCTTCACAGCCAACAAACACCAGAACAGAACACCAGACTAGCATACAGAACTAGTGTTGCAGTTGGCTTTTTTAAGCCCCTTTCCTTATGTATTCCTGGAAGGGAAAAAAACCAAACATGTCTTTCGTCCAGATCTGTTTTCTTTCAACTCAGTACTGTGTTTACAGTCTGGGATATAACTCAACAGGAGGTGGTTTTGGCTGAGATGGTTATAATTTTTTCCATTTTCTCCACAACCACAGGAGATTACAGTTCAGTTTGCATTATCTATTTTCCTTTGAAGTGCTTCTGTCTGAAGTAGGCATTCTTTCTGAACTAGCTGGTCAAGTAATCCACACAGGAATTTTCCAGCTAGTGGTTACCTTACAGTCTCAGCCAGCTTTTGCTTGTATGTCCTTTCTTAAAAAAAACAATGTCTTACTTAAAAATTCAATATGTCCATAAGTAATTCGGGGATAGGATCCATGGTTGTGACGCCTTCCACCTCTCTTTGTCACTCTTCCACTTTAAGGCCCTCCTTAAAATTCACCATTTTGACTAAGCTTAGTCATCCTCCCTAATAACCTCTTGGCATTCATTTTTTTGGTTAAACCTCTGAAGCACTTTTTTGTATTCGTTCAAGGGATGTGGGCTTCACTGGCTGGGCCAGCATTTATTGCCCATCCCTCATTGCCTTTGAAAAGGTGGTGGTGAGCTGCCTTCTTGAACCGCTGCAGTCCATATGCCTTTAGGGAGGGAGTCCCAGGATTTTGACCCAGCGACAGTGAAGGGATGATGATATATTTCCAAGTCAGGATGGTGAGTGGTTTGGGGGGAACTTCCAGGTGGTGGTGTTCCCATTAATCTGCTGCCCTCATCCTTCTAGATGGTAGGGGTCATGGGTTTGGAAGGTGCTGTCCAAGGATCCTTCGTAAATTCCTGCAGTGCATCTTGTAGATGGTACACACCACTGCTACTGTGTAGGGAGTGAATGTTTGTGGATGTGGTGCCAATCAAATGGGCTGCTTTGTCCTGGATGGTGTCAAGCTTCTTGAATGTTGTGGGAGCTGCACTCATGCAATGAAGTGAAGAATATTCCATCACACTTCTGACTTGTACCTTGTAAATGGTGGACAGGCTTTGGAGAGTCAGGAGGTGAGTTACTTGCTGCAAGTTCCTAGCCTCTGACCTGCCCTTGTCCGGATTTCTCTGTTGCCTTGTTCACCTTCATTGCTTTCCATTTCTCTCCTAGTGTTTGACAAGGTGTTTACTAAAACCCGCTTTCACAGCCATATCTCCTTTCTCAGTGACTGTCTCCGTCTCTATTGTACTATTGTTGTTGACATCTTTTGATGATCTGCTTCTATCACTGCTTGTTTGTCGCTACAACCACACCAACCCCCTCCACCTCTCTGTCTCTCTATCTCTCCGCCCCCCACACACACACCTTAAACCAGCTTATATTTCAGCTCTTTCCTGGACTCGAACTCAAGTTCTGTCGAAGGGTCATGAGGACTCGAAACGTCAACTCTTTTCTTCTCCGCCGATGCTGCCAGACCTGCTGAGTTTTTCCAGGTAATTCTGTTTTTGTTTTGGATTTCCAGCATCCGCAGTTTTTTTGTTTTTATCTCTGTGTTTAATTGACTGCCACTGCTCTTCAAGAAATGCCTACCTCCTTGAAGAAGTTCTGTTCCTCTCTGCGACAAGATTTCCGGATTTCTCTGTTGCCTTGTTCACCTTCATTGCTTTCCATTTCTCTCCTAGTGTTTGACAAGGTGTTTACTAAAACCCGCTTTCACAGCCATATCTCCTTTATTGACATCTTTTGATATTCTGCTTCTATCACTGCTTGTTTGTCGCTACAACCACACCAACCCCCTCCACCTCTCTGTCTCTCTATCTCTCCGCCCCCCACACACACACCTTAAACCAGCTTATATTTCAGCTCTTTCCTGGACTCGAACTCAAGTTCTGTCGAAGGGTCATGAGGACTCGAAACGTCAACTCTTTTCTTCTCCGCCGATGCTGCCAGACCTGCTGAGTTTTTCCAGGTAATTCTGTTTTTGTTTTGGATTTCCAGCATCCGCAGTTTTTTTGTTTTTATCTCTGTGTTTAATTGACTGCCACTGCTCTTCAAGAAATGCCTACCTCCTTGAAGAAGTTCTGTTCCTCTCTGCGACAAGATTTCCGGATTTCTCTGTTGCCTTGTTCACCTTCATTGCTTTCCATTTCTCTCCTAGTGTTTGACAAGGTGTTTACTAAAACCCGCTTTCACAGCCATATCTCCTTTCTCAGTGACTGTCTCTATTGTAGTATTGTTGTTGACATCTTTTGATGATCTGCTTCTATCACTGCTTGTTTGTCGCTACAACCACACCAACCCCCTCCACCTCTCTGTCTCTCTATCTCTCCGCCCCCCACACACACACCTTAAACCAGCTTATATTTCAGCTCTTTCCTGGACTCGAACTCAAGTTCTGTCGAAGGGTCATGAGGACTCGAAACGTCAACTCTTTTCTTCTCCGCCGATGCTGCCAGACCTGCTGAGTTTTTCCAGGTAATTCTGTTTTTGTTTTGGATTTCCAGCATCCGCAGTTTTTTTGTTTTTATTTTTTTGTTTTTATTTCCATTGAGTGCCTACCTTGAAGAAGTACTGCTCTTCTCTCCAGCAGGATTTCCATTTGTCTCTTTCACCCTGTTCACCTTCATTGCTTTCCATTTTGCTCCTGGTGTTTGGTCCCTGACCATCTACCTTGCTCCATCTCCTCCACCCCCTCTTAAACAGTCTAAAATCCATCGCATTCTATTTCTCTTTAGCTCTGAAGAGGAGTCATATGGACTTGAAACGTTAACTCTGCTTCTCTCTCTGCAGATGCTGCCCAGCCTGCTGAGTTTTTCCAACATTTTCTGTTTTTATGCCATTGAGTTGTATTTTTAAAACAAGAGATGCAGAGATTCCAATATTTCTCCTGTTGTAATGTGATGGGACGAACAGGCTTCTAGCCTGTTTGCGGATGAATTGCAGTGACTGGTTAAGTTCTGCATTGTTATTTCCAATTTGTTTGTGTGCTTATCGTGTGGGTCATTTTGAGAGAAACACACAATCCATATTTAACTGGCCAACATCTGTGAGGAAATATGAGGAGTGGATAAGAATATAAGAGATTGTAAATCCCAGACTTGCAGGCAGGCAGTAGAGGGTCAGGCCTAAAACTTAGGGCTGAATGATTAGCTTGGCGTGTGAGTGTGTACCTGATCCAACCGAGTGTAAAATGATGCGCAATGATGTTAGGCAAGTGTCCCGGTGTCATCGCATACTGGTGTGATATTTCAATTGGTGGATGCATGCCAGAGTCAGCAACGCGCCCGCCGACAATTAAAAGGCTTATTAAGGCCATTAAAAAGGTAATTAGAAGAAATTTTTCACTGCCCGTCCAACCTTATGTTGAATGGGCAGGTGAAAAGGCCAAGCGGCCTTTGCATTGTTTTGGAAACCTCATCCACGGGCGGGACAAAGTTTCCAACATCAAATAAAAATAGACTAAAAATTTTATAATTTATTTAATAAAATGGTTCACGTGCTAAATTCGTGCTCGCCCTCCTCCCCCCTCCCAACCAGGCAGCACGGAGCGCTGCAGCTCCCTTTTCACAATGGACGGGCCTTAATTGGCTGGCCAGCATGAAATCACGGTCAGGCCCCGATTGCGGGCGGCAGTCGGCTTCCCAACTGCCCCCGCCAAGCCCGCCCGACCTGGGCAAAGTTCTGCCCCATAATCTTCAAACCTCTCTTCAAATCACCATCTGCAAGCCACATTTCTGTGTATCATATTTGCTCTTTTTTAAATTATAGCATTTATTTCCTGTACAACAAGATATCTGCTTTGATAGAAATAAAATAACACATTTGCAGACTTTA
Source organism: Carcharodon carcharias (assembly GCF_017639515.1). Lineage (NCBI taxonomy): Eukaryota > Metazoa > Chordata > Chondrichthyes > Lamniformes > Lamnidae > Carcharodon > Carcharodon carcharias. The sequence continues at coordinate 75,437,060 of NC_054487.1, read as the reverse complement.
AAAACAGAAAATATTTAAGATGCGCAGCAGGGGATAATGATCCAGAGTTAATAGTTCATTGACAACGACTGCAATTCAAAAGTACTTCATTGGCTGTAAAGTGCTTTAAGACATCCAGAGGTTGTGAAAGGTGCTATATAAGTGCAAGTCTTCATTTTTAATCTTTGTCCAATTTATAGTTCCAAGGCTTTGTTTCAATGATAGTAACTCATATATATCCCATGCAAAGCAACTGGAAAATTAAAAGTTTATTAAAAATAGTTAAATCACATGCAGCCATATCAGACTGTTCGGTCATGAATTTGCTTTGTCTTGTAAATATATAACACACTGCCAAGTGGGATTTGTAGGTAATATATTGAGTACACCAACCAACCATTCAGCCCACCTGGTTTAAGCTGGTATCTCTACTCAATTTGAGCATCCTCCCATTCTAATCCTTCCCACCCTCAGCTTATATTCCTCTATTCCCTCCTTCCTCATGTATGTACCAACCCTCCCCTTAAATGCATCAATGAGATTTGCATTAGCCAATCTATGTGGTGATGAGTTCTCCAATCAGACTACACTCTGCATCTAGATCCCCATTCTTGTTGGAATGGGAAATATTTTGACATTGGGTGATAGTGAAAGTGGACCAGCCGTTCATTATCTATCTCTTGATTTTCAGTGTGGCCTGATGTCTACCTGCCTTTCTCCTTCCCAGGCTACAGAAGCCTCCTACTCTCTAGCTTCCCTTCTCCTCTGCTATTCTGCTGTCTAAGTATTTACACCTCCTCTGCTGGGCCCATTTTTTTTTTGTTGTGGTTCCTGTCTCATTACCATTTCCTTTTGCTTTGCACCATCATCACTTTTGGCATTTAATCACTGCACACCCCTCAATTCCCCACTCTTCCACAGACCTCTCTCTTTCGATCTTTCCTTGCCCTGTTTTCCCAACTTAAATATTGTTTATCTCAAACATCTCCCAGTCCTGATGCAAGGGCATCAATCTAAAATCTTAATGCTTTTTCTCTCTCCACAGAAGCAGCCTGTCCTGCTCAGTGTGTTTATCATATTTTTTGTTTGTTTCATATTTCCAGCATCCATGATATTTTGCTTCTGGTTTCAAAACATTACATAAAAATCACAGCACAGAATCAGGCCAGTTCGTCCAACTGATCGATGTTGGAGTTAATGCCCTCATGAGCCTCATCATATCCTATCAGCATGTCCAACCTCCTGTACTTTTCGGACTTTCCCTTAAACGTTTCGATGCAATTCCCCTCAACTACACCTTGACGTAGTGAGTTCCACATTGTGACACCTTTCTGTGCAAAGAAGTTAACCATTGTATCAAGTTTAAAGTACCAGGTTCCATAAGACCATAAGAGCAGAAGTAGGCCATTCAGCCCTTCGAGTCTGCTCCACCATTCAATGAGATCATGGCTGATCTGATAATCCTCAACTCCACTTTCCTGCCTTTTCACCATTACCCTTGATTCCCTCACTGATTAAGAATCTGCCGATCTCAACCTTGAATATATTTAATGACCCAGCTTCTACAGCTCTCTGCGGTAAAGCATTCCACAGGTTGACTACCATCTGAGAGAAGGAATTTCTCCTTATCTCTGTTTTAAATGAGTGCCCCCTCACTCTGAGATGATGTCTTCTGGTCCTAGGCTCTCCCACAAGGGGAAACAACCTCTCACCATCTACCCTGTCAAGCCCCCTAAGAATCTTATATGTCTCAATAAGGCCACTTCTCATTCTTCTAAACTCCAATGAGTACAGGCCCAACCTACTCAACCTCTCCTTGTAAGAAAATCCCTCCATACCCGGAATCAACCTAGTGAACCTTCTCTGGACTGCCTCCAATGCCAGTATATCTTTTTCTACTTAGATTCCTGAAAGCTGTTGAATTAGTGAACTCCTTATCAAACCTTTGAAAGATGTCAGAACATGAATGCCCGAACTAAAACTTCTTTATTAACGCTCTCATGATAAGACAATTAGCAGTATTTTCAAAACTAAGGTCAGTAGCTTTTTGGACTATAGGGGAATCAAAGGGATCAGGCAGGAAAGTGGAGCTGAAGGCTGAAGATCAGCTATGATCTTATTAAATGGAGGAGCAGGCTTGAGGGGGCATGGCCCATTCCTGCTGCTATTTCTTATGTTCTTATTCTGTGTTAAAGTAGGCAAATATTTTTATAGATGTTATAAAATGGCAGTTCATAATCACATTTATAAAGACAGCTGAAGTCAGCCACTGTAATTCAGTCTGCTGGCTTTCACTTATTATAAATTGATATACAGCTTATTAACTGGCATTGACAAAGTCAGTGAAATTAGTTTGTGGTCAGGCTCCGTATATGGCTTGCAAGGTAACAGCTTTAGATAGCACGTTTATTGGATAAATTAAAAATCTAATTAGTTCAGCTAATTACTAATATGTTCGCAGTTTTAGCAACGATTCCAGGAGCTTATACAGCCTCAATCTTCCGAGTCGGCATAGTGCAGTCGGTTACCTCACACTCTTGTGGGGTGCTTATATCAGCCTCTGGGGCTATCAGAATGATGAACTTTGATTAGTAGATAAAATATGCAGTTTCTCTTTGATCATCTGTTTCCTGGGTATATTCAGCTTGCACAGTGGTGGCTACACTGGCATGACAGCTAATTCAATCTTATTTCTTATCCTTAAGGAAACTTCTGGATGATACACAAACACCAACCTGTACTTAACAATGACCCAGAAATCTCAATTTCTATAAACCCCTTCCCCTTTTATCCTGATGATCTTCCGCATGCCTTTCTGTAATGCTATTTGTAGAGTAAAGGGTTAATGTCAGAAGCGAACATGATGCTGATGTAATAATGATGTCAGATCATATGACTAAGAAGTAAGAGCAATCTGGAAGGAGGAGAAGCTCCAACCTCATGTAGAGTCTCAAATGTGTAAATACTGGCTGTAAATAAAGAGTAATGGTTTTGAGAAACGACAGACTCAAACAGCATACTTTGGGAGAATAGACAATCCCTAAAAGCCCCATCTAGACCCCAACCACCACAAAACATAGTGGCAGCCAGTAAAAATTCCAGCAAACCTTCAAAAGAAGATACAGGGCTGGCAAGAAAAGAGATCTTCAAAGGAAGGACAAAAAAAAAATTAAGACACACCAAGGCATTGGAATGTTGTGGAAGGCAGCAGGTACAAGCTGAGACAGAGACCTGGAGACAGAACTGCAGCGAGCTCAGACATGAAGCAGAGTGCAGCGGCGCAGAAGCAGGAACAATTCCAGGACTCGGCAGATGGATGGAATCCATACTGCTACTCTCAGAGCCGTTTCAGAGTGCAGAAGGTTCACAACCAGCCCTGGACTGGAACAACTAGAGAAAAAGGTTCACAAGGTTCAGAACTGCTTCAGAATTACACAAAAAAATCATAAAGACCGGGTCAGTCCTCTCCTTTATGCAGTAGAATCTATCACTGATGATTTGATAGCAAGGCAAGGGTTTAGTAAGACTTCAACTTCTTATGAACAAGTACTGCAAGCTTTCAACTCTTATTTCAGTGTCCACTGGAATTTAGTAATACAGAGGGCTAAATTTAACAAAAGAAAGCAAAGACCAGACAAAAGCATAGATTCATTCATTAACGAACTCTACAGGCTGGCAGGGACCTGCAATTACTGAATCTTAAAGGGTGAGCTGATTTGCAACAGAATTGTAGTCAGGATCTTGGGCAAAGCATTACCAGATCTGTTACAGACGAGAGAGGATTTAACACTAGTGAAAGCCATGCAGATTGCGAGACAAACAGAGCTCAGGGAACAAAATTGAATGTTTGTTTGCGAGGAAGGAAAGGTCCCGTGGAGAAGGTCAAGTGAGACCATTCAGTTTGTAGGCCATAAAAAAGAAAGCACGTCAAAGCCTAAGCTCACTAAAACAGGGAAAAGCACGCCAACTGCCATTTTGAAGTGTATTTGGTGTGGCGGAAACAAACCGCATATTTTGGAAGAATGTCCAATGGGGAAGGCAGAGTACCACAAATGTGGAAATATAGGCCACTTCAAAACTTGTAAAAAGAGGGGGAAATTTTTAAAACAGTGCCACATACAGGAAATGGAAGAACTCCAAGTGAATTAACTAACCTTTCAGGGGGAGGTAAATGAAACCGAAAACAAATATTGCAGTATTAAATTTGAAGTGGATGGACACCCTACATAGTTTACACTAGACACAGGAGCAGGTGTTTCTGTTTTATCAGTTGAAGCCAAACAGATTACATTGCAACGCTCATCCATCAAATTACAAGGCCCTGGTGGGACAATTTTAAAAGTGAAAGGCCATCTCATGGAAAAACTGAAACATAAAGACTGAGAAATCCTTGAACTTCTCTAGGTCATTCAAAATCAAGGGTGCTCTCTATTAAGTAGGAAGGCATGCCTGAAACTGAATTAAACTATGAAGTGGATAATGTTTCTGATGAGTACTACAGCAGTACATTTTGAAATGAATTTCCAAAATTATTTACGGGCCTAGGGAAGTTAAAGACCAGGTACCATGTTACCCTATGAACTGATGCTGAACCAATTAACCTCTTTCCACTGAGGAAAGTCCCTCACCTGCACTTGGACAAAGTTGAGGGTGAAATAGATAAGATGCAGCAGCAAGGGGTTATTTCACTAGTCACCATGTTAACAAAATGGTGTTCAGGATCGGTTGCAGTCATAAAGCTAAACAACTCCATAAGAAATGGCATGGATTTAACTCAACTAAACAAATCAGTGGAACTTGAGATCCACCCGATGGTCTCAGTGGATGAGAGCCTTGCCAAACTATCCAAGAGTACTTTATTAACCAAAGACAATTTGGCAGTTGCTTCTGGACAAAGATTCCAGATTACTGACTACACTTATCATGCCATTCAGTTGTTATTTTTTCAATAGAGTGATTGCCTTTTGGAATAGCATATGCTCCAGACATTTTCCAGAGAACCATGTCTCACACTCCAGAAGGCATGGAAGGAGTAATATGCCATATGGACAACATACTTATACATGGCTCCACAAGAGAAGAGCATGATTGCAGAGTCAGAGCAGTCCTACAGGATGCAGGCCTAACATTGAATAAAAAAACATGAATTTGCCAAAACTATGATCAAGTTTCTAGGTCATTTAGTACAAGCCTATCACAGTTCATCCATAAAAGTGAAAGTAATCAGAGATTTTCCACAATCCAGAAGAATAATGGAGTTTCAAAGATTCCTCGGGATGGTCAACCAAGTTGGCAAATTCCTATTAAATTTAGCAGAGGTCACTTAGCAGAGGACAGCTGTTAAGATAGGGGCAACAGTGGTGCTGGAATGTGGACCAGCAAAATGCTTTTGAAAGGATTAGACAGCTTTTAATCTCTTCAGAAGTCTTGGTACATTACGACCCAGAATTGCTGACCATAGTAGCAGCAAATGGTCTACAAGTCTGGGGCAGCTTTATTTCAAGCAGAGAGATGGCAAGCATGGACCAGTCTATACTGCCTCTAGGTCACTAACAGAAACAGAACTACAATATGGCAAGATAGAAAAAGAAGTACTGGCTGCAACGAGGGCGTGCAGGACATTTTCAGGCTATATTATGGGATTGTGTTACACAATCAAAACAGAATATAGGCACTAGTCACACTTATGAACATGAAAAGATTGCAAAAATGCCACCCAGAATCCAGAATCCAGGATTCAGAAGTTTGGCTTAAGATTGATGAGATATGACTCCATCATAGAGTATATGCAAGGGAAGTATCAAACAATGGCAGACACACCAAAATGAATAATATCAGAAGGAGCCAAACAAGAGGATTTAAACTTTGTCAAGGAAGTTGAAGCATATACATCCTTAATCACTCAGCACTTACTAACTACTGCAAAAATGAAAATAAAATAAGCCCAGCAATGAGATGAAAAATGTATCCAAGTCTAAGAATATTGTTTGGAAGGAGGCCAGACTATATCCTCATTAACCCAATACTACAGCAATGCTTTGAACAGCTTGAGCACCTCACAGTCATTGATGACTTACCAGTTTTCAACAAGATAATAGTCATATCGGGGACACTTCAGCTTGATATTCTTCAAAGGCTTCACCAAAGACATCTAAGAATAGCAAAATGCCATGCCAGAGCACAGCAATCAGTCTGGTAGCCAGGCATTACTCGCTCTATTGAATTGTAATAACTCAATGGAGCAGACAGGTTTCAACAAGAAACGGCTAAACTTTATTACAGAGGATTTTTCAGGTGCTACACGTTTGGTCAAGATTCTCATCAGGAAACCCCGCCCCCCCAACAACGATTGCCCGTGCAAAGGACTCACTTGCCAGACCCTCCACAGAACATCACGTGACCCCTGATGGACAGCAGGAGGGGCTATACCCTCAGTTACCATAAGAATACATGATTTATAACTGCCTTGCTTGTGCCATAAACAACCAAAAACAACAAAAAAGATCCACTATTACTTTCTACTTTCCCACCAAGGCCGTGGGAACGGCTCTGAATGGTCTTATTTGAACTTAGGGGGAAACCTTCCTTATTGTCATTGATTACTACTCATTGGTGGATTGAAGTAGCAGATTGCACAGTATCACAGCAGAAGCAATCACCCAACCCCTCAAGAGAATATATGCAATACATGGTTGCCTGGGTGTTGTGGTGTCCAACAATGGGCTGCAATTTGATAACGAGCTATCCCATAATTTCATAAACAAATATGGCTTCATCCGTGTAACCAAGTTCACCTCACTATCCTCAAGCCAATGGAAAAGCTGAGAGAAGGTTAAGAACCGTCGAAGATTTGAAGAAAAACATGCAGCTTAATCTAGCTCTTCTGAGTTTTCGAACCTCACGACTACAAAATGGTTTCTCATTATCAGAGAATGAGGAAAGAGCTTCCATCTCTGGAACAAAAACTCAAACCCACGAGAAGGTAAAACTGTGTGAGAAAGAACAGAGGAACAATCAGGCTCAGAACTTTAATCACAGGCATAGAGCACATGAGTTACCAGTGCTGAGGCCTGGGGAAAGAGTTTGGGCATGAGACCAATAGTAGGAGGGCACAATCATTGAAAAACTCAACAACCAAGATCATACAGGATTGAGGCAGACCAGGGTATCATAAGAAGGAACCACAGGAGAAACTTGGAAAAAAAGCCAATTGAAACTTGGGCTTACTACTCAGACCATGGTGATAAAGAAAGACCTATTACAAGCTCTACAGCCACCCAGGAGAAGAACACTCACACCGACAGAAGGAAGAGTACAGAATATCCTCGGCCCCAAAAAGAGAATAGAACGAGATCAGGGAGATTGGTAAAGGCACCTCAGAGACTATCCTGTGAAGTCTGAGGCTTTGTTGGGAGATGTAGGAGGATGTAAATATGATAGGGATAAAGACTTAGGGGGAGATGTAGAGTAACTGGTTAATATCAGAAGTATACATGATGCTGATGTAATAATGATATCAGTTCACATGACTGAGAAGTAAGAGAGATCTGGAAGGAGGAGAAGCTCCACCCTTGTGTAGAGGTCCAAATGTGCAAATATTTGCTGTAAATAAAGAGTATTGGTTTTGAGAAACTATAGAGTCAAGCAGCATACTTTGGGAGAACAGGCAATCCCAAAAACCCCTGTCTAGACCCTGACCACACAACAAAACACTATTCTCTGCCCTTACAAGTTTAATCATGCTATAAATGGTTTCAGATGATGTATCTAGAGTTAAAATCAGAATAAGAGGAATGAACTCCTGTAAAGTTGCATTGGAATGGTATTAGCCAACTGGCTCTTAACTTTGAATCACAAAGTTCTGGGTTCAAGTCCCTCTCCAGGTTTGAGCACAAAATTTAAGGCTGGCACTCCAGCGCAGTACTGAGGGAGGGCTGCATTGTTGGACGTTTTGTCATTCAGATGAGGTGCCATGCCTGCCTAGGACATTATTTCAAAGAAGAGCAGGGGAGTTATCTCTGGCGTCCTGGCCAATATTTATCTCTCGATCAACATGACACAAAAAAACCCCCAAATTATCTGATCATTATCATATAGCTGTTTGTGGGAGTTTGCTGTGTGCCTGCCCTGTTTCCTACATTACAAGAATGACCACACTTCAAGGAGTACTTCATTGGCTGTAAAGTGCTTTAAGACATCCAGTGGTCATGAAGAGTGCTTTATAGATGCAAGTCTTTTTTTCAAAGTCCTTAAAACTGATTTTATCTTCCAGGATAAATTACCATTGGCATGAAAAGCAAAATTACAGTGGGCTCCCAAATGCCAGAGAATATGCCAAATATAGTGTCAAAACTAAATTTTCACATGCCAATGAGACCTGCATTCTGGCCTGTCTTTGAGCTGTCAGTGTTTTGAAGACCTGGCACCAGCCTTATTCCCTTATTCATTCCATAAGGGAATCACATTGGAGGAATTATAGATCCGATATTATATGTCATACATAATCCATCAGCATAAAGGGACTTAGGAACGTAGGAATAGGATAGGCCATTCAGCCCCTCAGGCTTTCTCCATCATTCAATTAGATCATGGCTCCTTCCTCATTTTGCTCTTAAACGGACTGGCTCTAATTTTAAGTTTATGGCTCTTTTTGGTTCCTATACCAGAGGAAATAAGTTTCTTTGTATCTATCCTATTAAATGCTATTATCATTTTAAACACCTCAATCCTCATCCTCCTTTACTTAAGGGAATTCAAGCCAAGTTTATGTAACTAATACATTTTAAAACTTTCCCTAGCTTTAGTTTGGGCAATACTTCTTAGAATTCTACCAACATTTTCGAATTGCCTATCAACACGATGAGAGAAAAAGAGATGACTTCTTAAATTTGCCATTGGAAAATCACCAGCAGTTTTGTGGAGTGATTCCACATTGCACAATGGTTTTTTTTTTCTTTATTCTTTCATATGGGATGTGGGCATCACTGGCTAGGCCAGCATTTGTTGCCCATCCCTAAGAAGCCCTTATTGGACTTGAACTGAGTGGCTTGTGAGGTCATTTCAGAGGGCAGTTAAGAGTCAACCACATTGCTGTGGGTCTGGAGTCACATGTGGGCAAGACCAGATATTAATAGCAGATTTCCTACCCTGATGGGCATTAGTGAACCAGATGGGTTTTTACAACAATTGATGATAGTTTCATGGTCACTATTAACTTTATTTTCCAGATTTATTAATTGAATTCAAATTCTACCAGCTGACATGGTGGGATTTGAATCCATGTCCCCAGACCATTATCTTGGACCTCTGGAATACTAGTACTGCAACATTACCATTATGCCACTTTTATGTCTTGAGTCTATGAGTTCACTAGCCGAGTAAACTTGAATTGCACGCCTGCACATACAATTGTTAGTTAATGCTCGCTATCAATAATGGAAAGAGACCAACATAAGAACAAACTGTGATTGTTTATTGCAACAGAAGGCAGAGCACCAAAGCTTTACGTGCTTCCGCAACCAACTCCAACTCTAGACTTACAGTTAACCAGTAGCCTGTACATTGATTGGTCAGTACTGTCGCATGGTTAGTCCAATTGCATTCTCTTAAAGGTACATGGTACTTTACTACAGCCACCCTGTCCCCTTCTGTTGTTAAAAGTTTTGTTTCAGTTGTGTTCCACATCTTCAAACCTAAAATGAAGCAATTTGTTGACCATCTTTTTAATAGTTAATCAAAGAAGGAGTCACTGCCATCACTGCCATTACTGTGGTTCCACGATCCAATAAGGCAGACGTGCATGAATATAATATTTTTCATAACCTCAAGATTTTCCAAAGTATTGAACAGGCAACTTAAAAATACTCCTGCAGTACCTTTGAAGCATCATCACAGTTGCAATACAGGAAAAGCAGCAGCCAAATTACGAACCACAATGTCTCACAAACTGCATTCTGTTAATGATCAGATTACCTGTTGCTTGAGAGGTAAATGTTGTCCAGAACACTGCGAAGAACTGCCCTGCTCTTTTTTTGAAGTAGTGCCAACTCTTAAGTCCACCTGAGAAGACATACGAGGTCTCGTAATATCTCATTTGAAAGTCAACACCTCAGATTGTGCAGCATTCCCTCAATATTACACTGGAGGGTCAGCCTGAATTACGGGCTCCAGTCTTTAGAATTGGGGTTTCAACCCACAAAACTTATAACGTAGTGTCAGCCAACTTAGCCATGGCTGATTTACATTGTGTGCATTTGTGAAGTACAACAATAATAACTTGTGTCTTTGTGTTAATATGGAAACTAGGAGCAGGAGTAGGCCATTTGGCCCTTTGAGCCTGAAGTTACCATCTGTGTGGGTTCCTGAGGTGCTCCGGCATGACAATAAACATTCAGAGTGTATGTACGGCGGAGGGTCAGAATTCATCTTATTTCTGACATTTGCTCTTGTCGCTGTATCTCTAAGCTCCATTGATTTTAGTACCAAGAATGAAGCCACTATTGTGCCTCTCCAGGCTCTGATTGAGAAGTCAGTGGGAACGGTTTCATGCACACTACTCTTCACAGTAGTGCAGCTCCACTGATTGAGATCAAATAAAGGGTCAGTGCTGATGGCAACAGGGTGACATTAGACTCAGATGATATCACATTGCTCAGTCTCTGTGTTGACAGGCAATCTCATTGCAGCATCAAACCGGGATGCCATTCACAGTGACGTGACATTCATATCAGCAAGGAACTAATTAACCCGTTGCCGGAGACGGTGGGTGGGTGGGGGGTGGGTGGGGGGGGGGGGGGGGTGGTGCGGGGTGGTGGTTGCCGGGGGAGAAGAGGGGGAGTGGGGGGGGGAGGGGGATGGGGGTTGGGGAGGTGGTATCTGTGTCTCCAAAGTGTACAGACTCGCAGTACCAGCACTTTGCAATTTAATTTTGGAACTGAATAACCTCCTGGAACAGACATCTCTTTCCAAACACTTAAAAAAAAAATGGCAGGAAACAAAACGCTGCAGCGGCCAACAAAGCACAGATTCCCCAAAGAGCAATAGTGTGTTCCGGAGGACTCCTCAGCATAGATTCAGCCGGCAGTCTGACAAAATGAGCACAAGCTCCACTGGAAGCTGACTATACTGGGTTCCTATCCATCATCCAGTTTCTGGGATGGTCTTGTGGGAACAGAGCCTCCCCCTGCTCCTGCATGGGTGTTGGAAAGGGAGCGGGGGGAGGGGTTACTTGAGGCTAGAGGCACATTGACCCTAAGTTAAAACTTCCTACCCTAATATCTCAGTCAGGAGCTGGTGACCTAATCTCATCAGGTGTAGTAGGGATGCGTTGCAGTTCACTCAGGGAGAGCAAGGTCAGGATTTTCAGTGTCTGCTGGTGTCAGGAGCGTTTGGTATTGTGAGCGGAAAATATGGCACGACCAGTTTCACGACGGCGTGAAACCAGTTTGCAATCGTCTGCTCAGCCCGCTAATGGTGGGCTGTGTCCTCCACCATTGGACATTGGGAACCTCATTGTAATACATCAGCATATCATTATAAGGCTAACCAGCCGGAATCATCTGCCCCGCCTCCCACTCCCGCCGGAATCATCCGCCCACATCAGCAGGAAAACAGGTTGGCGTGTTTCATAACTGCACATAAGCAACATGCACCTGGCAGGCTGCACTTCGCTCGGGACTTCGAGGTTTGTTTGCCTACCTTGCTTCAGGCAGCACTCGCAGTCATCAGCGCCAGGCTTCACAGACAGCACCACATCACTTTTAGAGGGGCTCAGAGCAAGTGTCTACCTACCAGACCAGCCATATGTGGGTGGCTTTTCAATGGCTGCAGGGCTAGAGCTTGCTTGGCCAAGGGAAGAGACTGCAGGACGAGAGCTGCACTGGCGACATGTACTTGGTGAGCTGCACTTCACTCGGGACTTTGAGGTTTGTTTGCCTACCTTGCTTTGGACAGCACCCGCAGTCATCAGTGCCGGGCTTCACAGGTAGCACTACATCACTTTTAAGAGGGCTCGCGGGCAGGTCTCTATCCGCTAGACCAACTGTAAGGCGGGGGTGGCTTTTCAATGGCTTTAGGGCTGGGGCTTGTTTGGAGAAAGGGGGCAAAGTGGCCTTAGGCAAGGGAAGAGGCTGCAGGACAAGAGCTGTATTGGGAAGAGGGGGCATCCCAGGGTGTGTGGGGGGGTACATGTTGATCTGTGCAAGTGGCCTCAAGATGGTGAGGGCTGAGGAGGCAGTCTCCAGAGGAGATGAGGCCAGATGGAGATGTGAGGGTGTGTGTGTGAGAGTGAGTGGTGATGTCCCTTGAGCTGGCAGTGAGTGAGATGCCAGCGAATGTGTGATGGGCTTGTGAGTGTGAGAGTTTAGAGTGATGAGATGATTGCCTTACCCTGGCTGCATGGATGAGATCATTCATCCTCTATCTGCACTGGATGTCCAACCTCTTCTGTGCAACATTGGCACTGATCACCACTGCCATCGCCTACCAAGCTGGAGTGGTCACACCACTGCCCACCCTGCAACCAGAGCGGGGTAGAGGACATCACGGTGGGCCACCATGGTGTCAAAAAGGCATTCCAGTGACACATCACTAAATCTGGCGGCTGCAGTCTTTTAGCCTTTCGTGGGGACCTTCCCTACAGTATTTGTGGGCTGGTAGCACTGAGATGTGTACACATGGCTGGACTTTAAATATGGCGCCTGGCATGATGAAGCGGAGAGATGATGGAGTGGTGGGCAAATAGGAGGCCACCCATCATCAAAATGGCTTGTTTCCCAGGAACGCACAACTAACGCGGTGGGTTTGGGATGATGCGGCGTGAAAATCCATTAGTGCAAATCTGGGACGATTCCACCCTGCGTTACTGTGGCAACATTTACTTTTACATGGCATGTGGCAGTCTGGAGCTCTGGGTAGTGTTGGTAGAGGCCCCAACTTTCTTTCCATCACTTGGCTGACCAGGAAACTCTTCCAGCCTCACCACATGCCATTGGTGTGCCTGGTTGGAAGGATTTATAGGTGAATACTTAACCTGGATGGCTGCTTCATAAATGCACTTCCCTTGGTCACCAAGTTTTAGGGGTGGGAGTCGAACCTGGGGGTTCTGGCTCAGAGGCAGGGATGACATTCACTGCACCAAAGACCAATCCCTCAAGACGGGTGTGCCTGGCCGATACTGATGGAAAGAGGCCATTCGACCCAGTGTGAAAGCAAGTCATCCTCGCTACTGAGGGACTGCTTAAGAAGAGAAGACTATAGCACTATTTAAGAAAGATAATTCACAGAATCAGAGAATCACACAATTGTTACACTGCAGAAGGAGGCCATGTGACCCATTGTGTCTGTACCCACTCTCCGAATGTGCATTATGACTGAGTGCCAACCTCCTGCCTTTTCCCTGTAACCCTGCACATCATTTCTACTTAAATAATCATCTAAAACCCTCTTGAAGGCCTCGATTGAACCTGCCCCCACCACATTTCCAGGCTGTGCATTTCAGACTCGAACCACTCGCTGTGAGAAATTTTTTTTTCTCTCTCTCATGTTGCATTTGCTTCTTTTGCAAATCACTTTAAACCTGGTCTTCAGCTCTGGGTCCACGAAGATTGTGTGCTCTGGGATGGGGAGACGAAAGAGAATAGTTTATTTGTGAGTTTATATAGCAGCCTCATGACACAGAGGTGATGTCAGCCATACTGTGAATTGTTCTGAGAGCAAGGACTTAAATTGAAAATGACTACCAGGAGAGATGTATAAAGGACGGCTAAACCAATATCACTCATCTTACACCAGCACAAGATGTGAAAGTTATACCAGTATGGAAAAGCTAGGGAAAGAGGATAAGAAAGAGAGAAGAAAAGCATGGAGGAAGGATAGAATCTGATTTTTAAAAAAAAAGTTAAGTACTCTACGATTAAATCAATTGAATAGGAAATTGTTACAATGTGAGGTGTGGCCCCCAAGGGGACAGGACAGTGAAGTAGGAAAGGAAAAATGGAAATGGGTGGAGGTACTTAGTAAGTCACAGAATCACAAAATTGTTACAGTGCAGAAGGAGGCCATTCAGCCCATCGTGTCTGCACTCACTCTCCGAATGTGCATTATGACTCAGTACCATCCTCTGACCTTTTCCCCGTAACCCGTGCACATCATTTCCATCTAAATTATCATCTAATACCCTCTTGAATGCCTCAATTGAACCTGCATCCACCACACTTCCAGGCAGTACATTCCAGACCTGAACCACTCGCTATGAGAAAAAGTTTTTTCTCACATCACATTTGCTTCTTTTGCAAATCATTTTAAATCTGTGCCCTCTCATTCTCGATCCTTTTACGAGTGGGAACAGTGTCTCCCTATCTACTCTGACCTGCCCCTCATGATTTTGAACACCCCTATCAAATCTCCTCTTAGCCTTCTCGTCTCCAAGGAGAACAGTCCCAGCCTCTCCAATCTATCCTCATAACTGAAGTTTCTCATCCCTGGAGCCATTTTTGTAAACCCCTCCTGCACTCGTTCCAATGGGTTCACATCCTTCCTAAAGTGTGATGTCCAGAACTGTGCACAATCCTCCAGCTGAGGTCTAACTACTGTTCTATACAAGTTCAGCATTAGCTCCTTGCTCTTGTACTCCATACCCCTATTAATAAAGCCTAGGATGCTGTATGCTTTATTAACTGCTTTCTCCACCTGTCCCGCCACCAATAATGACTTATGCACATATATGCCCAGGTCCCTCTGCACCTGCACACCCTTTAGAGTTGTACCCCTTATTTTATATTGTGTCTCCATGTTCTTCCTACCAAAATGAATCACCTCACACTGAACTTCATCTGCACCTATCTGCCCACTCCACCAACTTGTTGTTTGTATTTTGTTTCAGTGCTTAAAAATATTGGGATATTGAGGAAGAAGTGAGTCCTGGGTCGATGCTAAGTGAGATGAGAGCTATTATAAGAAAAGGCATTCAAATAAAATAAAGCAAATGTAAGAGATGGTAATATTATTTGAATTGAAATTCCTGGTTGAGACTTGCGAGGCTATCCAAGCGCAGGAAATTGAAAATTTAAATGAAGTACAGAACGCTCTGGGCTGTAACAGCTGCAAGCTGTTCCCTTCCATGACAGATAAGCTGATACTCTTTCAGGAACAAAAAGTTGAAAAAAGGGTTGAAACTAACAAACGTCACCATCCAAGTGCCATGCTGGGCAGGGCGGGCAAACGTGGTCTTCCAAGCTTTCCAATTAAAACCACAGTGGATGCCTGGTAGTTGGAGTTCTGGCTAAGCCAGTCTGTAATGTTGCCTAGCTGCCTCCTTCGCTGTCAGCCTCTAACTCTCCTTCCATTAATCCTTCAGGTGGTGATTAGGTGCCCAACCTTTCTGCACGGATAGCATGACTGAAGAACTCCATTTGTCTTTGTTTGATATTATTTAAGAGCCCTCTTCTTCTTCCTGCCGCATTCAGTAATCCTTCATTACTCTTTTCCCCACCCGACTTACCCTGAGCATCCGTCTCAAGCACTGACGAGCAAACGTGTTTAAAAGCTGCGCTTTGCTTTGCTGTCAAAAAGAAGTTTTACATATCCTGGTGTCGGGGGTGTGTTTTAAAATGCTAATATGGCTGCAGTTAATTGAATTTTACAGCCCCATCGAGACAGTAAAATGTAAAATGCGGTGAGTCGTTCCAAAGGCCATTGACTTTGGCGGGACCGTAAAATCCCCCGGCGTAAAATTCTGCCCCAAGAGAGAACACAAGCCTGACATTGATTGACAATGTTCTCCTCTGGAAATGCAGAGAAATGATACTTTGTCAGGCGGACTTTGCTTTTCATTCTCCAGGGTTTGTAAGACGTCAGGAACTTGAAAGAGCTTGAATTCTTATATTGTCCATTGACCAGGAAGGAAACACTGATAAAGATCTCGCAACAAGCCACATGGAATGGGACATTAATGGAGAAGGTTTTGAACATGTGGACATTGTCAGAGCAGCGTCAAATGTAACGGTTTGAACCAAGTATTGGATGTCTCATTAGCTTAAACTTGATTTTGATATGATCTTGTCAATGCAACATACTGCCTGCCTTGGGAAAAAGGATTAAAGATTGTTGCAAGGTGCTGATCCAGCACTTAGTCAAGTAGCTTGGTCAGATGCTAGAAGAAACGATAACAGGAGGTTGACTGCTCATTGTTGATCAAGTGTAGGGTTAATTGTCATATGTTTGTGACTAACGGGTATTAGAATTGTATTGTTAACTAGTATTCCCAGCAATCTAGTAAAGTTTTTAGGGTGGAATCGCCCCCAGATTTTCATTAAGTGCGGTATTCGGCGGTAAAACGATGTTTTACCCACCAGCCACAATAGCGACTTTTCACTCCGTATCATCCCAAAGCTGCCGCATTAATTATGCATTCTAGGGAAACACACCGCTTCTGTGGTGAGAAGATTCTCATTCGCCCACCACACCAACACTTCACCACTTCATCACGCCATATTTAAAGTGCAGCCTCATGTACACCTCTCAGTGCTTCCAGCCCATGACTGCTGCAAAGAAGACAGGGCCCTGAAAGGCAAAAAGACTGCAGCCCCCAGGTTCAATGGCGCATCACTCAAGAGTCTTTTGGACGCAGTGGAGGCCAGCCATGATGTCCTCTACCCTGCTCTGGCCACAGGATGGGCAGCAACATCACTAATTGGCTTGAGAGGCAGTGGCACTGGTGGTCAGTGCCAACACCCTGCAAAAATGGACAGCCACCCAGCGTTGCAAAAGGATGAATGATCTCTTCCGTTCTGTCTGGGTAACTCACTCCTCCCATCACTGTCAGCTCACACACTCACAAATCCATCACGCGTCCACAGGGCCTTCACTCATTGCCAGTTCAAGGGACATCACCATTGACTCTCTCACATACATCATCATTGTCCTCATCCCATCCATGGGATCACTCACCACACATAAATGCCAGGCATACGCATCATCTGGCTTGGCAGACGTCCTGCTTACACTCTTTCCATCTCTATTCATGCAGAACAAGCTGGCACACAACAACAGGGAGAGGTCACAGACCGGTGGAGGAAGGCCTGAAATCAATGTCCAAACGGACTTTGAAAATAGAGCCATCCAGCTGGCTGGTGATGACCGGGACCAGTCCTGTACTGATGGTGAGGTAAGCACTGCTCTACCAAGTCAGGATCCAGCAGTGCAACATTCATCAGACAACCATGCTGTGAGTGATGTGTCCCCTTTCACAGATCACTGCAATGCACTAATTACCTCTCCTTGCTTCCGCAGGGACATCTGGGAAACAGCTGATGGATTCCACAAGCCAGGGCCTCCATTCAAGCCCTGAAGAAACCTCTGAAGAGGAATCTGAAGTCACTCTCCTTGAAATCCCATCGCACTGCTCACCAGCGCAGACACACACCTCGGTGAGACCTAGCTTCAGAGTAGCCTTGGGATCACAATCTGGTGAGAACATCAGATTTTTGGATCCACAGCAGGAGGTGGCAGGGACTCCCCAGGTTTCCGGCACTCGGAGGACTGCTGGAGGCCAGAAGTCTGCTGAGTCCGAGTCAGATGCGGAGCCTCTGGTCTCGGTCATGTCACAGTTGTTGGAGCTGCAAAGGCAAGCACGGGAACATCAGTCTGCTGCACTCCTCAGATTGCAAGGCACGATGAAGCAGACCGTCCACCTTCTGGTTGAGTTGATAGTGACGGCATGTCAATGCACCGAGGTCAACACTGGTAGGATAGTGGCCACCATGGAGACCTTGGTCGAGGACGTCACCCCTGCACTGCTGCGCTGGCTCAAGTCCATCGCTGATGTCATAGTTGGCCTCCAAAACTGTGTACACGAGAGGGGTTTGGGGCAGCTCGATCTCACTCCAACTACCCTTTCTCCTAAAGGAGTGCCTTTGGGCACCCACAGGAAGGAGGCTCAGTAGGCACACATCCTGGGGCCAACCACCCAGGTGACTCCGGGAGTGTCCAGCCCATCCAAATCCTCTCTTCCTGTGGCCCCAGCAGCTCCAACTCCACAGCTCGATGTGGGTGTCACTGCCACACAGCAGGACCTCGAAAGCAGGCTGGGCTCGCCAGGTCTCGGTCCTCCAGAGGACGCCCGCCAAGGTCATCACAGACAGGGCGTAGCAGTCAGCAAGCTGCCTCTACCTCCGCTGTGGATGTCGGTGGAGCATCAAGGCAGGGTTAGGAAAGTTAAGAAGATGTAGTTGCGCAGCCTGGGCACAAGTGTTAACCACTTGTACATAATGTTCACTTTTGGAAATAAATTCTCAACAACAATGTTTCCCTGCCTATGGGGGCTCTTTGTTCTGATAAGCAGTGTTCATGTCAAACTTTCTGCCCAAGATAAAAGCAGGTGTCTCAGTCCAGGGCCTCTTCCCCGTGCTTTGTGCAGCCTTCAGACCAAAGAGATGATCTGGCTTCACACTCCCTGGGCACATCAGTGATGCCTGCACCTCAATGATGCTTGTCATTACTGCCAGAATGTCATGGGTAGGCGTCACAGAGTTCTGTCATTCTGTTTGCTCTCAACACCTTTGAGGTGGGGCTGGCCCCCATCTCATCAGTATCTGTGATCAGTGATGCTGTGCTCTTGAAGGGGTCAAGTGCTGAAGGCTGACCGAAGAATCAGATGTATCTAAAGTTTCGTGGCTGCGTCTCTATGATATGACCCTGATCACAGAGTGCAAGTGAGCTGCCCTCGGCCAAACAGGAGTCAGACATTCTCGGAGGCAATGTAAAGATCTATGGAGTGTCCTCACTGCATGTCGTTATCATCCTCCTGCAGTTGAGCGACTATTAAGGCCTCCACTGCACCTTCATGACAGGGGCATTATCACAGAGAGTATATGGGTTGCCATAAGTCAGGCTGGAGGCAAACATTCACAGATGTAATATCAGGATCGATGGTGTCTCCTCACTGCATGTTTTCAACATCCTGCACAAATCCAGCAACTATGAGGGCGTCCCAAACATGCCTGCCTCATCTGGCCAGTGCAAGGGCCCTCTCCCTGTCATCTTCCACTTCGAGGACCCCTTCACCCTCATCCTGTCAGTGTACTCCTCATTGGAGGAGACCTCCAGCACCTCCATCTCCTCCTCAGCCAGCTCCTCTCCCCAATGCAATGCCAGGTTGTAAAGGGTGCAGCAGACAACGACGATGCGTGACATCCTCTGTGGACTATATTACAGGGCTCCACCAGATGAGTCCAGGCACCTGAACCTCATTTTCAGCATCCCAATGGTTTGCTCCATCAAGGTATGAGTTGCAGCATGAGCCTCATTTTACTTTTGCTCTGCTGCAGTCTCATGTGCCTGAGGCCACATGGGTACCACATTCTCTGCGGGTAGCCCTTGTTCCTGAGGAGACATCCCTGCAGCTTATATGGACCCTGGAAGACATCAGGGATCTGTGAGTGACTGAGAATGTAGGAGTCATGCACACTCCCTGGGAACTGTGCGCAGACCTGCCGGATGCATTTGTGGTGGCTGCACACCAGCTGCACATTCAGCAAATAGGTTCCCTTGCAGTTAACATAGTTGACCGCATGTTGTGATGGAGATCTGAGGGCTATGTGAGAGCAGTCGATGGCACACTGCACCTGTTAGAAACCCAAGGTCTGGGCAAATCCAATCACTCTTGCATCCTGGCTCTCCTGGTCCCTGGCGAAATGCACAAAATTGTGTGCCTTCGCAAAGATAGCATCCGTGACCTCATGGATGCATTTGTGGGTGGAGCATTGTGGTATCCCACCTGTTGAGCCCTGAAAGGAGCCATTGGCATAGAAATTGAGCACCGGAATCAATTTCATAGCCACTGGCAATGGATGTCCTCCATATCCCCATGGCACCAAATGCTGCAGTAGCTGGCAGATGTGTCTGACCAATTCCCTAGACATATTCAGTTTTTGGTGACACTGGTTATCTGCAGGGCTGAAAGGCTGCATCTATAGACTCTGGATCTTGCTAGGCGTTGACCAGCGACGGCTCACTCTGGCTCTTCAGCAGCATGTGCGGGAGCCCCAGCTGCTCCTTCTTTCAGAGGATGTTGCTCCTCCCCTGCACAGCCAGGTGCCTCAATCACTCTCCTCTCCATCGTCTTTGCTCCCTGTATTCCAAGAGGCATACAGCTAGGTCACAAAGATCCATGATCCTGATGTACTCCTCCTGCAGGATGAAAGAGAGAGACGTGTGGTTTAGCTTGGGTGTGTGAGGAACCTGTCTTGGCAAATGGAATGCAGCTGACTAACCGAGTGAAGACTTGGAGTTTGGTGAGAGGGGGAGATTTATGTGTAAATTTTGTTCTTAAATTTTGTTCTTAAAATCTAATGTAGCCTGTAATTGGCACTAGCTGGAAAGTACTGTGCAAGCAGGCCAAGTGCTTTCTTTCTTGCAGCTTAGAGAGTGTAAACTCACTCTCAGCTGTAGGAGCTAAGTAGTTAATTAACTAGCTGGCTAAATCTGGTTATTGTAGCACCGGTTCAGTTTACTATAAATTCAGGGGTCTTTAGGGCAGCCTTGGTGTTTGGTGAGAGGGGTGTTGTTCGTTTTCTTTATCCTCACCCTATAGAAATTGGTTCTTGCTCTACTACAGGGAAAGGATCTGTTTGGTGAGTATATGGTAAGTGGGTATGTTCTATTCTATCTCTAAGGTTTAAAATAGTATACAGTTTGGTGGAAAAATTAATAAAATATATAAGAAATCAATGTGAGTAAGTGACTAATATAATTAAGTAATCATCTAAAACACATTAAGGATGGGAGGAGAGGTGAAGTGTCAAGGCTGCAGCATGTGGGAGCTCTTGGAACTTATTCTGATCCAGGCAAACACATCTGCAGTAAGTGTTTGCAGCTTGAGAAACTTTGGCTTAGAGTCACTGAGCTGGAGGCTGATCTGCAGACACTGTGATACATCAGGGAGGGGGAAAGTTACCTGGATGCAGTCACACCACTTAGGATATGGTCTTCAAACTTGGCCAGTGACCAGGGACAGGAGGGTGTGACTGTGAGTGAGGCAGGCAAGGGGACCCAGAGGGCAGGAGTGCAGGAATGTGAGCCTATGCAATTGTCCAATAGATTTGAGGTTCTCCCAGCTTGTTTGGATGAGAGTGGGGGCTGCAGGATGGATGAGCAAACTGGCCATGGCACTGTGGTACAGGAAGCATTACAAGTGGAGGGAACAAAAAGAAATGTAGCGATAGTAGGGAACAGTATAGTAAGGGGGATTGATGCTGTTTTCTGTAGCAAAGGGTGAGAGTCCAGTTGCCTGCCAGGTGCCAGGGTTCTGGACATTTGCTCAGAGCTGATGAGGAACTTGCAGTAGGAGGGGTGGGATCCAGTGGTCATGGTCCAAGTAGGTACCAATGACGTTGGCAGAATGAGGAAGGAGTCTCTGCGTTGTCATTATGACGAGCTAGGCATCAAATTAAGAAGCAGAACCTCAAAGGTAATGATTTCTGGATCATTGCCTGAGCCACATGCAAACTGGCAAAGGACAAATAAGATTAGGGAAATGAATGTGTGGCTCAAAGACTGGTGTGGGAGAAGTGAGTTCTGATTTGTGGGGCACTGGCACCAGTACTGGGAAAGTGGGATCTGTACCATTGGGACGGTCTACATCTGAACTGTGCTGGGGCTGGTGTCCTCGTAAGCAGCCTAACGAGGGAAGTAGAGAGGATTTTAACCTGAATAGTGGGTGCAAGAGATCAAATTTGAGAAGATGTGGTAAACCAAAGAGTAGAGACAGGTATTAATATGGGAAATGATAACCAGACTGTGACAGGAAGGGACAGAGCACAGATCTAAAAGTAAGTCAGCAGATAAGACTAGACACTACAAAAAATAATAGCTACCAGAACTAAAAGCTCTGTATCTAAACATGTTTGAAACAAAACAGATGAACTGATAGAGCAAATAGAAATAAATAAGTACGATCTGATAGCCATTACAGAGATATAACTACAGGATGACATAGATTGGGACCTGAATATTAAAGGGTATATAACATTTTCGGAAGGACAGGAAGTTAGGAAAAGGTGGAGGGGTGGCTCTGTTAATTAGTGATGGTATTTGCACATTAGAGAGGGATGACCTTAGTTCAGGAAACCAGGATGTAGAAGCAGTTTGGGTTGAGGTGAGGAATGATAAAGGCAAGAAGTCACTTGCCTTGGGGAGTGATGTATAGTCCCCCTAATTGTAACTGCACAGTAGGACAGAGTATAACAGAAGAAATATTGGGTGCTTGTGATAAAGGGACAGCAATAATCATGGGGGATTTTAATCTACATATAGACTGGAAAAATCAGATGGGCAAAGATAGTGCAGATGAGGAATTCATAGAATGTTTTTGGGATAGTTTCTTAGAAGAGCACATTCTGGAGCCAGCCAGAGAGCAGGCTATACTAACCTGCTATTGAGCTAAAAGATAGGGTTAATTGATAACCTCCTAGTGAATGCACCCCTAGGTAGCAGCAATCATAACAGATTGAATTTTACATTCATTTTAAGGGAGAAATGAGTGTGTCCAAGACTAATATTTTAAAATTAAATAAGAGCAATTATGAGGGCATGAAAGCAGAGCTAGCTAAAGTGAACTGGCAAATGAGGTTAAGGGATATGTCAACAGAAGTTCAGTGACAAATACTTAAAGGGATATTTCAGAGTACACATAATATATATACATTCCAATGAGAAAGAACAATTCCAAGGGAGGGACAACCACCCGTGGTTAATTTAAAAAGTTAAAGACATAGTCAACTAAAAGAAAAAGAATATAATTTCGCAAAGACAGGTGGCAGGTCAGGAGATTGGGAAGAATATAAAGAACAGCAAAGAATGACAAAGATTAGTAAGGAGGGAAAAATTAGAGTATGAGAGAAAGCTTGCTAGTAATGCAAAGATGGATAGTGAGAGTTTCTATAGATATTTAAATAAGAAAAGAGTTAACAAAGTGAGCATTGGTCCTATAGAGAGTGTGTCTGAGGAATTGATAATGAAAAGTAGGGAGATGGCAGATGAATTAAGCAAGTATTTTGCTCTGGTCTTCACAATAGAGGACACAAATAACATCCCAGAAATAGTTGTAAATCAGGAAATGGAAGGGAGGGAGGAATGTGGGGAAAATTACGATCACCAGGGAAGTGGTATTAGGCAAATTGTTGGGGCTGCAGGCTGACAAATCTCCAGGTCCAGATGGACTTCACCCTAAGGTGAAAGATGTGGCTAATGAGATAGTTGATGCACTGGTTTTAATTTTCCAAAATTCCTGAGATTCAGGGAAGGTGCCATTAGATTGGAAAATAGCAAATATAACTCCTTTATTCAAAATGGGAGGGAGACAGAAAACAGGAAATTATGGGCCAGTTAGCCTAACATCTGTCATAGGGAAAATGTTAGAAGCTATTATTAAAGATGTTAGATAGCAGGGCACTTAGAAAAATTCAAGGCAATCAGGCAGAGTCAACATGATTTTGTAAAAGGGAAATCATGTTTAACCAATTTATTGGAGTTCTTTGAAGGAGTCACATGGATAAAGGGGGACTGGTGGATGTACTGTACTTAGATTTCCAGAAGGCATTTGATAAAGTGCCACATCAAAGTTATTGCAGAAACTAAAAGCTTATGGTGTAGGGGGTTCAAATATTGGCATGGTTAGAAGATTGTCTAGCTAACAGGAAACAGAGTTGGCATAAATGGGTCTTTTTCTTGGTTGGCAGGATGTGCCACAGGGATCAGTGCTGGGGATTCAACTTTTTACAATTTATATAAATGGCTTGGATGAAGGGACCGAAGGAACGGTGGCTAAATTTGCTGACGATACAAAGATAGGTAGGAAAGTAAATTGTGAAGAGGACATAAGGAGGCTACAAAGTGACATACATAGGTTAAGCGAGTTGGGAAAGACCTGGCAAATGGAGTATAATGTGGGCAAATGTGAAATCATTCATTTTGGAAGGGGGAGTGAAAAAGAAGCTTATTACTTAAACGGTGAGAGATTGCAGAGCTGAGATTTGGAGGAATTTGGGTGTCTTAGTGCATGAATCACAAAAGGTTAGTATACAGTCACAGCAGGTAATTAGGAAATCTAATAGAACATAATTGTTTATTGCGAGGGGAAATGATTACAAAAGTAGGGAGGTTATGCTTCAGTTGTACAGGGCATTGGTGGGATCACATTTGGAGTATTGTGTAGAGTATTGGTCCCTTTACTTAAACAAAGATGTAAAAGTGTTAGAAACAGTTCAGAGAAGGTTTACTAGACTAATACCAGGAATGGGCAGGTTGTCTAATGAGGAAAGGTTGGACAGGTTAGGCTTGTATCCAGTGGAATTTAGAAACGTAAGGGGAGACTTAATTGAAACATTTAAGATCCTGAAGGGTCTTGATAGGCTGGAGATGTGGAGAGAATGTTTTTTCTTGTGGTACAATCTAGAATTAGGGGTCACTTTGATTTTAAAAAAAACAGGTCACTCATTTAAGACAGAGATGAGGAGAAATTCTTCTCTCAGAGGGTTGAGAGTCTTTGGAACTCTCTTCCTCAGAAGGCAGTGGAAGCAGAGTCTTTGAATATTTTTAAGGCAGAGTGAGATAGTTTTTTTGATTAACAAGGTGAGGGGGGTGGATGGGTGAAAGGTTATCAGGGATAGGCAGGAATGTGGGGTTGAGGTTACATTCAGGTCAGCCATGATCTTATTGAATGGAGGAGCAGGCTCGAGGGGCCGAGTGGCCTACTCCTGCTCTGAATTCGTATGTTCAAATGTATGTTAGTATGGTTAAGTCTGAAGGTGCCTTAATGCATCCTGGAGAGCGCTGGCCACCACTTGGATGGCCAGAGTTTAGTGCACCACATGGCTGCCCGAAACCCCCCCCGCACCTCCGCCCCACTCCACCCAACCGATTGGCAGCATCTTTGCCCACTGGACTGCTGCTGGGTCAAAATCCTGGAACTCCCTTCCTAACAGCACTATGGGTGTACCTACACCAGATGGACTGCAGTGGCTCAATGAGGCAGCTCACCACCACCTTCTCAAGGGCAACCAGGGACGGGTAATAAATGCTGGCCTAGCCTGTGATGCCCACACCCCAAACAGGGATGATGACATTGCAAGGGGCTGTGAGGGCCTCCACCAGTGATTGGTCCATAGCCAGCTTTAGCAAGGAGATTGTACAATGTGCCCAGTCTTCCTACTGTTCTGCAATCCACTAAAACGCTCATTACTTTGCAGTCTGTGCCCAAGGGGTGAAAGGCTCTGGAGCACTTGGTGACACTTTGATGCCTATGTGTTGCTTGAGTGGGTAGAGAAGCTAGAGGCCCGACTCCAATCATATCAATGTGGCTGCACCCGAACTCTCTCCGCTGCAGAGGAATGGTCATCTTGTACCAGGTGTCCCTAATGCGTGGCCACTTCCCTCGCCCACCCTGCCCTCCCTGCCCTGCATGTGCTAGTGCGCTACCTTCAACCACAGGGCAGCCCTTGCCCCCCCCCACCCCAAGTCTCCTCAACCACAGGGCAGCCCTTGCCCCCCTCCCACCCCAAGTCTCCTCAACCACAGGGCAGCCTTTGCCCCCCTCCCACCCCAAGTCTCCTCAACCACAGGGCAGCCCTTGCCCCCCCCACAACGCGACTCAACCTTGAAGTCCAACAGGTGAGCGGGTGAGCGCTCGGCAATGTTACTGTACACTCACCTCCAAGTTCCCCTTGAAGAGCAGCCCGCCAAGTGCACGCCTTTTATATGCTGTTGTGAAACTCATCAGTGCATGGGCAGATGATCCAGCAGGGGAGGGGGGAGGGGGGGATGATTTTGGCAGGGTGGCCTTATAATTAAATGCTGGTTTATTACAATGAGGTTCCTGACATCCGATAGTGGGAAACACAGCCCACCGTCAGTGGGTGGAATGGCCGATCGCAAACTGGTTTCATGACGATGTGAAACTGGTCTTTGGCCTTCTCACCATATTGTCCACTCTCACCGCCGAACACGCCTGACACCAGGGGGCATGGAAAATCCCGGCAGTAATGATTCATTTGAGCTTTGAGTGTTGTCATCTTATTTCTCATCATTCTCGTGTTTGAAAGGAAGAGTAAACTGTCAAGTGTAAAAAGTTATGTCTTACACAAAAGCATTTGAGAATTTAGTTAAGCTGAAGGTGGCAGGACAATGGGAAATGTCCACGGAGGAAAACAAGAGGAGAAATAGTGAAAGGCTTAGAAATTATAGCAGAGCATGGGAGAGTAGTGAATAGAATGGCCATTTGCAAGAAAAAGAGACATAACTAACTGAGGTATTAGTGAGGCATTAGTTAACTGTGGTAAGGCAAATTTGGCAAATTTGGAAATCTTTAATCAATGATGAAATCATTAAATATTGAGATGAACAGAAAAAAAAATTAGAGGCAGCCAATGCAGATTTCAGAAAGCAAAATTGATAATTCTTTGTAAAGGAGACGGAGAAGGGACACATGCACTGGATGTGTGCACGTGTACTTTCAGGAAGCCTTTGACAAGGTATCGCAAGACTCCAGGATGCATCTGAGAACCTCTGAACCCAAATGGACCTTCCCCCTCAGGCGAAGTGACTGTGGAGGCACGATCAGCGCTGGCAGCTGGACCCACTTATTCAAATGAGACATGAGGACCAATTTCCATCAATCTTTGGGTTTCTTGAATCAGGTCAAACTAATTTCTATCCATGGTGTCATTCAAAAGACTGCACTGAAAGCATAGAATAACAGGAGCCAAAACAAGGAAACAGGCCCATTGTTTGTGTTGGTGTTCCTCTTTAACATGAGGAGCTGTTTTAATCCCATGTGCCATCCTGCTTTCACATTCCTTTTATTCCTCTTTCATTTGACCAACCATCTAACCAGTTCTTAAATAGTGACATGATGCCTGCTTCAACTCAGTATTCCCTCAGCACTTGTAAGGTCGGCCGAGTTGATCTGCTTCTCTGCCGACAATGATTTCTGTAAACTGCTTTAGCTTTGTTTTCTGATTTAAAAACAAAAATTCTGTAATCAGGTGCCCTAGCCTTGCAATTGAAAAATCAATGCTGCGGAGGATGTTTCGTGGGGGTAGGGGCACAGGGGGTATAGGAAATTACAAAGACTTGTCTTACTATCTGTTGTACCATGATTGATTTCAGACGAGCCAGCCCCTCCATTAAGTTGCCGGTTAACTCAAACCTCCTCATATCAAAGGCAAGGGCATTACAACCAGGGTCCATGCGAGGGAGTAGGAAAGTCTCATGCAGTGGGAGTAGATTGCAATGTTAGAGCAATCTATCACTTAATAACCTATTACCTCTTAGATTGTGAGAATTGGCCTTATCTCTATTACTGTAATGGGATTCACTTCCCTGGCTGCCCTACTAAACAGCAATGGGACCTTTACATTCATCAGGGCAGGATTTCCAGATGTTTCCACTTTCCTCTTTGATATTCCCAGCCATTCTTTTGGATAATGGATGGAATAGCACATTCCAGCAATGTCTGTTTTAAAAAAAAAAATAACTACATACAGACACAATAACATAAGGTCTGTAAGCTGGATGTTTTCATTGTTTTACCTGCCAAGACTGGGAAAAATGCTGACAGTAGCATAGACCAATAATTCACCTGGTGCAATGTCACCTTAACTTAGTGTAGGAGCACACAGGTACAATCAGAACCGTAAATATGTCTTCAGTTGAACTCAAGCATAGTTTTGCAACCCTTTGTATATAATGAAGGGTAGAAAGTGTTGTAACTGAGATTACCTAATTTGGTTCAAATTTAGGTTGTCACCCATGGACTTTGGAATGAACAGATTTTTAAAAATTCATTCACAGGATGTGGGCTTCGCTGGCTGGGCCAGCATTTATTGCCTATCCCTAGTTGCCCTTGAGAAGGTGGTGGTGAGCTGCCTTCTTGAACTGCTGCAGTCCATGTGATGTAGGTACACCCACAGTGCGGCTAGGAAGGGAGTTCCAGGATTTTGACTCAGCGACAGTGAAGGAGCAGTGATATATTTCCAAGCCAGGATAGTGAGTGACTTGGAGGGGAACTTCCAGGTGGTGGTGATCCCATCTATTTGCTGCCCTTGTCCTTCTAGATGGTAGTGGTCGTGGGTTTGGAAGGTGCTGTCTAAGGAGCCTTGGTGAATTCCTGCAGTGCATCTTGTAGATGGTACACGCTGCTGCTACTGTGCGTCGGTGGTGGAGGGAGTGAATGTTTGTGGATGTGGTGCCAATCAAGGAGGCTGATTTGTCCTGGATGGTGTCAAGCTTTTTGAATGTTGTGGGAGCTGCACACATTCAGGCAAGTGGTGAGTATTCCATTATACCCCTGACTTGTGCCTTGTAGATGGTGGACAGTATTTGGCAAGTCGGGAGGTGAGTTAATTGTTGCACAATTCCTAGCCTCTGATCTCTTGTAGCCACGGTATTTATATGGCTAGTCCAGTTCAGTTTCAGGTCAATGGCAGTCCCTCGGATGTTGATAGAGGGGGATTCAGTGATGGCAATGCCATTAAACATCAAGGGGCGATGGTTAGAATCTCTTGTTGGAGATGGCCATTGCCTGACTCTTGTGTGGCACAAATGTTACTTGCCACCTGTCAGCCCAAGCCTAGATATTGTCCAGGTCTTGCTGGATTTGTACATGGACTGCTTCAGTATCTGAGGAGTTGCAACTGGTGCTGAACATTGTGCAATCTTCAGCGAACACCCCCACTTCTGACCTTATGATGGAAGGAAGGTCATTGATGAAGCAGCTGAAGATGGTTGGGCCGAGGATACTACCCTGAAGAACTCTTGCGGTGATATCCTGGAGCTGAGATGACTGATCTCCAACAACCACAACCATCTTCCTTTGTGCTATGTATGACTCCAACCAGTGAAGAGTTTTCCCCGATTCACATTGACTCCAGTTTTGCTAGGGAAGGTTCATTGTCACTCACCCTGGCAACGTACAAAGTATAATTGTGAAACGCATTTGATTTTCTCATGCAAGTAAAATATTTTTTAAAAGTCTGAGCCATTACATATCAGGCATTTAAATCAGTACTTGTGGGTATGATTATTGCCTGGTAGCCATCCCATAGTATCTGTTGTTTCTTATAAACATTGCATTTTATGGAGCAATTTTATTGAAGTTTGGGTCTATTTTTCAGCCATCAATAGCTGTCAGTTTAAGTGGGCTCTATTGCATTGATGTAAGATGATGGTCATACAAAAGGATTAATGCTGGCAACATCGTGATTGTAAATGCGCTACAAAATCATTTGCAGTACATTACTGGAAACCCCTTGGTAACAATATAATCAGATTAAGTGATAAAGAAGCTCTCAATTCTAGATTATAGTTGTGGACTTCCAGGTTTTGCACCTGGTCTTAGAACCAGTTAACAAAGTTTGATGGGACCATGAATGAGAATAGGCCTAGCTAAATTTGTGGCAGTCCTGTTTTTCCAGCCATTCGTTTTAATGACCAGAAAAACCTGGGGCACTTGATCTAGACAGGCAGATGCCGACACCTGATTGTCCACTCTCAGCTCCGGTCAAGTCGTAATTGGTGCCAGGAGCAGAGGCTTGGTAAACATATCAGCACATTTCCAGACTTAGCCCAACATTGCAAAAGTAAAATTAGATTAATGAGAGAATCATAGAATGGTAGAGCACAGAAGTCATTCAGCCCATGTGTGTGTGCTGGTTCTGGGAAGGAGCTATCCTCCTAATCCCACTATCCTGCTCTGTCCCCTTAGCCTTGCATGTTATTCCCATTCAAATATTTATCCAGTTTACTTCTGAAAGTTACTATTGAGACTATTTGTACTAATCTTTCAGGTGATGCATCCCTAATCATAATAATTCACTCAATTAAAAAAAAAATGTCCTCTTCCCAACTGTCTTTTTTTTTACCAATTACCTTAAATCTGTGTCCTTCGGTTTACTGATCCTTCTGCCAGTGGAAACAGTTCCTCCTCTGTTACATTACCAGAACACTTCTTCATTTTGGATGCCTCAATTAAATCTCCCCTTAACCTTCTCTGTGTCAGAAAGATATAATTTATTCTCCATGTTATTGGAATTTATTGTAAAATAGTGGTATCTGTATCTTATTGTGGTATTTGAGATTTAAGTGGGTTAAAGGCAGCTAGTCTGAAGGGTTTGATGTAAACATGGTAGACATGGAGGAAGTTTAGAATGTAAGGTGTAAAACGACATTTGCATTTTTAAATAAACCAGACTAGATTGTTTTCAAAAGAGGGTGTGAAATATAACATGTAGCCAGGTGAAATTAAGAAACAGTGTGTTTATTTTTCCCAAAAATTAAGAGTGAAATTAGGACTATGATAAATGTTTATGATCAGGGAGGTAATGTCCAAAGACATAGTGAAACAATGAGTATTTGCGTTCAAAGGGGAAAATATATATAAAGGAGTGAAAGCTATGTGTAAGGCTAAGCATTTTAAAGATCTAACAAGTGTGGAAAGCCTTTAGCATCTATGCCTCAAGCTGCTGTTTTCAAAGAATTGAAGTTAAGAAAACTCACTTTGAATTTGACTGGTTCAGGATATTGTGTCTTACTTTGCCTGGGTCTTTTAAAATCTGTGTCTTACTGTTGCTTTAATGAAGGTGTAACTTGGAATTAGATTAAGTAGGGGATTTAGAAATTATCATACTAGTAATTTGCAGATAGTTGTGTTTAAAATCATTTCTCTTATTAATAAATGTTTAATCTAGTTCTGTAAAAACTTATAAGACTTGGTGGTCTTATTACTTCTGAGTTCAAGGCATGCATCTCGAGATTTATACAAGTTGCAAAACAAGTTGTGGCGATTGTTTCAAGTTTCCCTTTGGGATTTGAACAACTCAGCATTTATCATCGGCTGTGCCTTAACACCCTGTTCTTAGAACAAATCAGCTTCTTAGTCCCTCCATCTCTGGTGACATTCAGAGAATAAAAACCAAAGCGAAACATTGAATGAAAAGGATGATGCATCACACAGACATTTCCGTGCTCTGACACACAGGCATAATGATGAGGAAATATCACCTTAATCTTTTGTTCCTCCAAGAAACCTCCAGATTATTGACCTTTAATAAATATAAGGCTATCAAGCCTAATAGAAATATTCTGGACAACAGTCAGAGCAGTTGTATGTAAAAGGTCGAAAACTTTAGCAGGGTATTTTTCTGATCTTGTGCATGTAGTATTAGGGTTTGCAAGGGTTAATGTGTGGACTCTGTAAAAAGCACGTCCCATAATGATGATGTAGGAGAGGAGGGGCAGAACGTTCAAGGCTTCAGCAGTGTAACACTGAGTCATGAGCAGCTGTACATAGTTCAGTGGTGTAAAATAAACTAGTTGTTATAGAGTCATACAGCACACAAACAGGCCCTTTGGCCCATTGTGTCCGTGCTAATCCCATTTTCCAGCTTTTAGACCGTGGTTATTTGAACGCACCAACATCTCCGAATCATTCCTAAGCTAGACTAACCAACATACAAAAGTGCAGGTTGGTGCAAACCCAAAGTTTATTTTGTTTCTCCAGAGGGAGTTGCACAGGAGGGAATTTTCCTGTGGAAATGCCAGCTGATTGTGTACAGCTTGTTGTATTATAATGATTCTGTTTAATACAGGCCCACAGCATGTCTCTGAGGCATTCTGATCTCCAGGCCACATTTGGCATCAAAACACAAGAAATCCCTTCTGCCTTATTGCAGTTCCAGTTCCTGTATAACAAAATGGAAATGGGGGCACGGGAGAAGGGGAAAAAATATTTACACAGATGGTACAAGAACTGAAAGGATCAAATTGTTGGGAAAGACTGAACAGGCAAGGGCTCTTTGGAATGGAGAATGCTGAGGAATGACCTAATACAGGTCTGTACGTTTAAGAGGGGTTTGATAGGCTGGATGTAGAGAAGGTGGTACCATTCATTGGGGAGACCAGAACCAGGTGTTGTAAATGTAAGGTAGTGACTAATAAATCCAAGAAGGCATTGAGGTCAATCTTCTTTACACTGAGTGGTTATAACTTGGAATATGCTATTACATGGGATATTTGAGGTTAAGCATAGATGTATTTAAGATGAAGCTTGCAAAATGCATGGACGAAGGAATAGATATGGTTTATAGAGTTAGAGTGAATGGAAGGAGGCTTGGATGGAGCACACAACCAGAAACACCAGAACAGACCAGTTCTGATGAAAGTTCATTGATCTGAAACGTTAACTCTGTTTTTCTCTCCACAAATGCTGCCAGACCTGCTGAATATTTCCAGTATTTTCTGTTCTTCTTTCAGATTTCCAGCATTCACAGTATTTTTTGCTTCTGTAGCTGGAACAGGGGAGGTCTTGTAGTGCATTGATAGCGTCCCTACCTCCGGGCCAGAAGCTCTAGGTTCTAGTCCCACTTAAGGACTTGATGGCCACAGAAGGTGTGTGCATTAGCTGACCAATCATGTTGATTACAATACAACTGAGGGCAAGCAGTAAAGAGTGTGATCAGCCATACTGCAGAAGGCAATGGCAAATTACTGCAATACTTTGATAATTTTTTGTGATCAGGGAGGTAAAGTCCAAAGGCATAGTGAAACAATGAGTATCTGAGCACAATCGTGCACCAATTCTGTGGCTGCAACTGCCCCCTTTGAGCATGTTGGAGGAGGATAAATAGTCCAGTTGGACTGAATGGTCTGTTACGGTGCTGTAAATCCAATGCAACCACTTCAGCATTATCAGTTATTATGTTAGTAATTATGAGCCTGGAAACAATATGAGCTTAATTATCGAACATTGCATCTGGAAATCAAACAGCTCAGGTTATTAAGTCTTTGCCAATGTTGTCCCCTACCAAAGTCAGCTAGTAAATACCATGCTCTTGTTTTCCTTTCCCATTTTTAATATTGGGGTGAATTTTATGGCCTCCTCTGGCACAAATGAAGGCAGGAGAACTTGTAAAATAAAACCGGTGGCCTGCCTGCTGCCTTCCCGTCCATCCCCGACTTGACTCCCATATTGGGGTGGGTGGGCAATGCTTCAAGCAACCCGCCTGCCCTTGGGCCTATTGAGGCCCCTAAGTAGTCAATTAATGGACACTTAATTGCCTCATTCTGCCTGTTCCACAACTTTGCATGTGACTGGAGAAAGTGGAGCTAAGGTGAATAGCCCTGGCAGCTTTCACTGCATGGGTTGTTGTTGGGCAGAAAAGAGGGGCACCACCTTTGGGGTGTCTCCTATGCCCATTAGGGCAGCCCCATCCTCTAGATTGAACTCACCCTCCATTGGGCCTCTAAAGCCCAGGATCCGTCTCTACTTCATCTTGATGGACTGCCTGTAGTCCCAGCAGTGGCCACTACTCAATTCTGGCGCTGCTGGGACTGCAGAGGCCAATCTCATTAGCCGGCGTATTATCACTGAGGAGAAGCTGGGTTTCTGATCGATGTGGTGCTGATGGACCTTTCAGTCAGGGAACCGAGCAATCCCTTCCCCCATAAAATCCACCCCATTGTCTTTTTCAAGTAACTATCAATCGCCCTGTCTACAAGACCACAAACTCAGGGAAAAGTTGTTAACTTCAGAGCATGCTGTCTCAGCAGCACAATCTCACCAGTTATGCTATTGGGTTTAGCAGAAAAACCTGAATTTTTGTTTCAAATCAGGAATCTGACCTGGACGGTTTGTTCCGGTTCTTTTCCTGAGCCAAGTTCTTCAGTCTCTCCTGATTCTGTGATGACCTCCATTCCTAGAGTGTTTTTGAACTTAAATTGAACTGAATTTAAACTATTTAAAGTAATTTTTACTAAGAATCATAGAACCTTACAGCACAGGAGTAGTTCATTCGGCCCATTGTGCCTTTGCCCACTCATTGAAAGAGCGATCCAATTAGTTCCACTCCCTTGCTCTTCTTTATTTTCTTTTCTTCAGATATTTATTCAATTCCATTTTGAAAGTTAGCAAAACACAACTCTCTACATAAAAATAATTCTCCTCTACTCATTTCTGTCTCTGTTGCCATTTACAATTAATCTGTCGTTTGGTTACTGGCCTTTCTGCCAGTGGAGTTGCTCCTTAGTTACTTCCTTAGAGGCCTTCATAAGGTTGATTGCATCTATTAAATCTACCCTTTATCTTCTCTGCTTGAAGCAGAGCAATCCCAATTCCTCTGGTCTCTCTGTGTAACTAAAGGCGATTCTACTTGGAGTGAAGCCTAAATTGTAAAGTTGCACAATACGTTTCTCATCTCTTGGCATCTGACAGCTTTCACCTGTAGCTGGAAGACAAGAATAGTTATTTTGTTTAGAAAGTGGGACAGAGAGTCTTCTTCAGATCCCTGGTAGACTTTTGGTGAATATACACTTGATCCTTTTGCTCTCCTGTTAGGCTTTGCACAATGGGAACACTTTCACCTCCGAGTCAGAAAATCATTGGTTTAAGGGTCACTTCAGAGACAAGAGTGCATATAACGTTGGTCATTTAGGGATACACTGTCAAAGATGTAGTCTTTCAAATCAGATAAAAAATCTAAATCCCCACTTGACTTCTCAGGTGGATGTAAAAGATTTCAAGATTTAAAGAAAAGCTGTGTTATTCTGGTGGCCCAGTCACCATTTATCCCTTAACCAACATCACCATACTGGTCACTATTATTTGTGAGATCTTGCTGATCTCAGATTGGCTTCTGTGTTGGCCCACGTGCACCTATACCACATGGGCTGCAGCAGTTCAAGAAGTCAGCTCACCACCACTTTCTCAAGGGCAATTAGGGAAAGGCAATAAATGCTGGCTTAGCCAGCAATGCCTACATCCCATAAAAGGATAGAAAAAAGATTGTATTTCATTGGCCGGGATGGACTTTGGGATTCCCTGAAAATGAAAGATAATTAATAAATTCTTTCACTCAAACCTCTAGTCTTCTAGGTGGTACATTCATATTTCTTAGAGTTCCACTGGTGAGTAATTATGTAAACCTTGGTGGTCTGGTGAGGGACTATTTATTTGTCTGATCCCTGTTGGTGTATAGCTGTCATTAAATGTGTTCATATCCCTATCAAATTTAACCTGTTCTGCTGAAGGTTCATGAGGACTCGAAACGTCAACTGTGCTCTTCTCCGCCGATGCTGCCAGATCTGCTGAGTTTTTCCAGGTATTTCTGTTTCTGTTTTTGTTTTGGATTTCCAGCATCCGTAGTTTTTTGTGTTTTTAGTTATGATTTTAGCCTAAGTTTGAGTTCTGCCGAAGCAGTTCATTCCCATTTTCAAGCAAATTTATTATTTTCATATAGATAAAAGTAAAATAACGTGGATGCTGGAAATCTGAAATAAAAACAGAAAATGCTGGGAAAACTCAGCAGGTCTGGCAGTATCTGTGGAGAGAGAAACAGAGTTAACATTTCGCCTTCAGGTCAGAAAATCACAAATTCGAAACATTAACTATGTTTCTCTCTGCACAGTTGCTGCCAGACCTGCCGAGTGTTTCCAGCATTTTCTGTTTTTATTCCATTGTTTACATTTCTGATGAACTTGCTGCTAGCACAATGTTGAAACTTTAATGCTGAATAATGGCTGATTGATTCAACTCAATAGTTATTATTTTCATATTCAATGATTCTGCAGGTATGTTTGTCTATCTCGGAACAAAATAAGTTATCAATAAGCCTGAATTTCATGCAGCTCTCGGCTCTGTACAAACCCCTGAGCTCATTGATTTTTATATCAGTATGAAGAATGTTAATGAGAAAAATTGATATGGCCTGGAGTGTGTGTGCAGTGAAAGTTACTTGGGCAATATCACCCTCACATCTGGTGGCACACCCAAGGTTCAATACTTTAAGATAAATATTAAAATGCTTTGGACTCTTCAAAATAGAGGAAGGAGTGATGTTAATCTATTTACAAAACACCTTCTGAATGCAACCAAACAACTTCCAGAAGACAACACAAACTTATATCACTGGTCCCTGTGAACTCACCTACCTTCTAAAACTCATGATGTCTTCCATGTCTATTAACTCTATTATAGCTTCCTTGTGAGCGTGTGCAGCTAATTTACAGCCACCGCATATGCTCAAAACTGATTCCAGAGGCAATGTCTTTGCAAAAAGTACTTGTTAGCATCTAAAGTAACTGCTTCAATAACTTGCATTGATGTGTTCTTAGTCCTCTTCAGCCTATCTGGCTCAAGTAACCCATCCATAAGGATAGAACATAATCCGTTCATTATTTTGAAGGCCTCACTCATCCCCTTGAAGACTACATTTCTCCAAATAGCCCAGTTCTCCAAGCACTTGTTGGTATCCAGGGGGTTTTAAACTAATGATTAATTGAGTATCCCTCCTCTGAACCTTTTCCAGAGCCTCATTATCTTCCAGCATAGGAGGGGAGCAGAAATGCACATCAGACTAAAGCCTTGTACAAGAACAGATTTGTATAGTTTTATATTTAATTGTACTCCCTATACATACTCATCCTGTGTCTTGCTATCACAATAGCCCCATGACTCTGGCTATGGACTTTCAGTGATTCATGAACGACTACCCCATATCCTTCAGCAGTACATACCTGTTATCTCCTTGTCTAGCAGTTATGGTTTAACTTAAACTATGCTCGAGGACTAACCTTTTCTATCTAACTTGGCATCTTATCTACCTCTGTAACATTACCTCTCATTTACCTCCTTCCAGATTGAACGTTCCAGGTTTTTCTAATCTTTTCTCAGTGACCCAGTCCTCTTACACTAGGAATCAATCTTATGAACCTTCTCCGTACTGCTTCTTGTGGCTTATTGACTAGAACTGAATACAGTATTCAGTGCATGCTCTGCCCAAAGTGCTGACAGCTTCAGCATATACCATAATTCAGTGGTTTAGTTTTGCACCCTGTTTGCTTTGTTAGTTACATACAAAATAGGAGCAGGCTCCTCAAGCCTACTCTGCCATTCAGCAAGATCATGGCTGATCTGACTGTGGCTTCAACTCCATATTTCTGTCTAGTCCCGATAACCTTTGACTCTCTTGTTAGTCAAGAATCTATCTATATCTGGCTTAAAGACATTCAATGACCCTGCCTCCACCGCTCTCCTGGGAAGCGTTCCAAAGACTCATGATCCCCTGAGAGAAAAAAATTCTTCTCATCTCCATCCTAAATGGGAGACCCCTTAATTTTAAACTGCGTCCTCTAGTTCTAGTCTCTCCCACAAGGGGAAACGTCCTTTCAGCATCCACACTGTCACGTGCCTCAGGATCTTATATATTTCAATAAGATCATCTCGATCTTCTAAACTCCAATGGCTACAGGCCCAGTCTGTCCAAACTTTCCTGTTAAGGTAACTCCCCCAGAATCTCCCCTCCCCCACCCCAGGAATCAATTGAGTAAACCTTCTCCAAAGTGCATTTAATACACTTATATCTTTTCTTAAATAAAGAGACCAAAGCTGCATACAGTACACCAGATGTGGTCTCAATAATGGCCTGTACAACTGTACCAAAACATCCCTACTTTTATATTCCATCCCTTTGCAATAAACCCCAACATTTCATTTGCCTTCCTAATCACTTGCTGTACCTGCATTATAACTTTTTGCGATTCATGTACCAGGACACCCAGATCCCTCTGTAGCTCAGAGTTCTGCAATCTCTCTCCATTTAAATAATATGCCACTTTCCTATTCTTCATCCCAAAATGGACAAGTTCTCATTTTCCTGCATTATACTCCAACTGCTAACTTTTTTTGCCCATTCCACCTCTCTGTCCTTTTGCAGACTCCTTATGTCCTCTTGACAATTTACTCTCCTACCTATCTTTACTTCATCAGCAAATTTAGTAACCATACACTTGGTCCCTTCATTCAAGTCATTGACATAAATTGTAAATAGTTGAGGACCCAGCACTGATCCCTGTGGCACTCCACTCGTCACATCTTGCCAACAAGAAAATGGCCCATTTATGCTGACGCTTTGTGTCCTGTTAGACAACCAATCTTTTATTCACACTAATGTGCTATCCCGTACATCATGAACTCTTATTTTGCATTGTAGCCTTTGATGTGGCACCTTGCCAAATGCTTTCTGGAATTCTAAGTACAGCACATCCACAGGTCCCCCTTTATTCATGTTACTTGTTACTTCCTCAAAGAGTTCCAATTAATTAATCAAACATTAATTAATTAAATTATTAATTAAACATCCCTTTCACAAAGCTATATTGACTCTGCCTGATTGCATTGAGATTTTTTAAGTGCCCTGCTATAACCTCCTTAATAATAGATTCCCGCAATTTCCCTATGACAGCTATGACCTATAGCTGCCTGCCTTCTGCCTCCATCTTTTGTTGAATAGGGGACATATTTGCTATTTTCCAATCTGATGGGACCTTTCCAGAATCTAGGGAATTTTGTAAAATTAAAACCAATGCATCTGCTACTTACTTTAAGACTCTAGGGTGAAGTCCGTCAGGACCTGTGGACTTGTCAGCTTTTAATTCTAATAGTTTTTCCTGGTGATAGGAAATTTTTAAAGTTCC
Organism: Carcharodon carcharias; assembly: GCF_017639515.1. Taxonomy (NCBI): domain Eukaryota; kingdom Metazoa; phylum Chordata; class Chondrichthyes; order Lamniformes; family Lamnidae; genus Carcharodon; species Carcharodon carcharias. The sequence goes on along the minus strand of NC_054487.1, from coordinate 75,398,561 downwards.
TCTGTCTTTTTCACCTCTTGATTTACGATCATTTCTAGGGTGTTATTTGTGTCCTCTACAATGAAGGCAGATGCAAAATATCCCCCCTATCGGCATTCTGTAGGGATCGCTCCCTCCGGGACACCCTGGTCCACTCCTCCATCACCCCCTACTCCTCAACCCCCTCCTATGGCACCACCCCATGCCCACACAAAAGATGCAACACCTGCCCCTTCACTTCCTCTCTCCTCACCGTCCAAGGGCCCAAACACTCCTTTCAAGTGAAGCAGCATTTCACTTGCATTTCCCCCAACTTAGTCTACTGCATTCGTTGCTCCCAATGTGGTCTCCTCTACATTGGAGAGACTAAACGTAAACTGGGCAACCGCTTTGCAGAACACCTGCGGTCTGTCCGCAAGAATGACCCAAACCTCCCTGTCGCTTGCCATTTTAACACTCCACCCTGCTCTCTTGCCCACATGTCTGTCCTTGGCTTGCTGCACTGTTCCAGTGAAGCCCAACGCAAACTGGAGGAACAACACCTCATCTTCCGACTAGGCACTTTACAGCCTTCCGGACTGAATATTGAATTCAACAATTTTAGGTCTTGAGCTCCCCCCTCCATCCCCACCCCCTTTCTGTTTCCCCTTTCCTTTTTTTTTCCAAGAAATTATATAGATTTTCCTTTTCCCACCTATTTCCATTATTTTTAAATATTTTAAAATCTTTTATGCTCCCTCCACCCACACTAGAGCTATACATTGAGTGCCCTACCATCCATTCTTAATTAGCACATTCGTTTAGATATTATCACCAACTTTAACACCTATGTGTTCTTTTGTTCTATTGTTGTTGACGTCTTTTGATGATCTGCTTCTATCACTGCTTGTTTGTCCCTAAAACCATACCCCTCCCCTCCACTTCTCTCTCTCTTTCTCTCTCTCCGCCCCCCCACACACCTTAAACCAGCTTATATTTCAACTCTTTCTTGGACTCGAACTCAAGTTCTGTCGAAGGGTCATGAGGACTCGAAACGTCAACTCTTTTCTTCTCCGCTGATGCTGCCAGACCTGCTGAGTTTTTCCAGGTAATTCTGTTTTTGTTTTTCAAAATATCTGTTCAATTCATCTGCCATTTCCTTATTCCATTCTGCAATGACTGAGGATATGTTGAGTTTTCTGTCACTCCCAGATCTTTTTCCGGCTCTTCTCTTGATGGTGTCATTCTGAGTCATGTGGTGCAGGGACTAACAATATGACCAACTGGTATAAGATGTTTATGAACATGCATTATGTATTCATGTTTCAGCCTAACAGGCTGTTAATCAGCAGGCAAATTCTTCTATTCCTTTGCACTATTTTCCAGGGGCACAGTGCAAAGTTATGAAAACAACATATTTGGGATAACCACTGTTTTAAGCTTATATAGTAGCCTTTCATGTGAAGCTTTATCATTGGTTTTCTGGAAATCCATGTAGGAGCTGGGTTATGTTATGTTGCTCCCTGGAACAATAATGTAGTATTTTTTTATGATCTTTCAAATATTAAATGTATCCCACCGTTCTGTTTCTTCATGAATAAGTTCAAATATAACACTTTAATACTTGATAACACTATTTGTGAAGCTTGGCACAACTACTCATTCGAGTGAAGCTACATGTATCTTTGACATCATGATTAATTTTCTGGTTCAGATGAAACAAAAGGCCTTCTCGTATTGTGGATGGGATGTTAAAACCGAAGCCCTAGACGAGAAGGACCCCCTGGGTGGAATTTTGTGGAGGCGATGGGATTTTGGCCTCCTGCTGGAGAGCTGGTGAGACCCCCACAAGATTAATTCTATATTTGCTTTATCTACTCAGATATTGATTGTTTTTCAAAGGTTTGTGTCCAGGTCTTTTTTTACATTTTTCCAACTTAAATTGTCCCCATGAAGTTTCATCTGAAGGGCGCAGACAGTAAAGGTCAGCTATAATTACAGTACCTATAGCCTCACAAGTTGCAGTATTTATCTTGTTTCATTATATTTACATTTAGTGCAGTATTTTAGAAAGGCTGATGTAGCGATGTTGTGTCTAGTTAACATGGTTTTTAGTTTCAGTAAGCATTAATAATACATCAATTCAAGTGCAATTTCTAGATTTTCACAGTCATGGAGACACCTGGGACACTTCAAAATGGGGGGTGGGACCCATATCTGGAAGTCCCACCCCAATTTCTGACATTTTTTGCTGGTAGGGGAAAGGGAGAAGTTTGTGACTCTCACATTTGGGAAGCTTGAGCTCAGCAAGGCCATTTGACATTTGAGCTTAGTGAGTTCAAACAGCCCCCATTTCTGCTGGAGCAAGGACCTTACTCAGAGTGTGTTACACATTTTTAGAGTAGATGTAAATGCAAATGAAGGTCTGTAGAAACAGTACACTGTCGAATTATTTAAAGTGTTTGCTCTTTAAATGTTTTTTTAAACTGCCTGCCTGTGTCTGTAGGTTGAAAAAGATCTGTTCTAGCAGATTCAATTGCTGTTTGTTGATGTAACCTTAAGTGCTATCATTATAGTGTTATGAATGCTTGACTGATTTTCACAACCTATCATAATGACAGTGGAAAGCTGTAAGTTCACAATTTGATTGACAGCTCAAAGAGGTTATTCAAGATTAGTTGTCTTTGATATGATGTTATGAAAACCAATGTTTGTTTTATAAGAGGTTAAGTAATTGAAGGGATTTAAATATATTGAATGGGCTTTCATGAATGAGACTTTTTTATATGCTGAATTCTGTAATAGATATTTAGAACTTTATTTTATTTCATTTCAGCATGGCTCCTGGTCTGCCCGTGGTGGGTACCGGCTGAATTGGCAAGGAGGGTGTAAGGGAAAAAGATAGTGGGTGGGGGTCATGAATTGGCAATAAGTTGGCATAGGGGTTCTAAGAAGCTATTAGGGCAGGTGCAGGGTATGGGTTTGCATGAGTTGGTACTATGATGGCATAGGGGGCTATAGGAGCAATGGGAAAAATTTGAGGTCATGAGTTGGCACTAAGTTGGTATAGGGGCTATTAGGGGCCAGGGAGGTTGGTGGGATCAGATGTTGGCAGTAAGTTAACATAAAGGCTATAAGAGGCCATGGGGGTGGGTGGGGGCATAGCCTGACATGATTCAACATTTATGGGCTTGGGGAGCGAGTGAGAGGGTGAGGGGTGAGGCCCAGAGAACTGAGGCGAGCCTTTTAACTAGCCTGCCTTGGCATTCTGTAGTCCGTGTGGATGCCTCCAACCCGTGCCCTGTGGTAGTGGGCCCACCTCCATCTTGCTCCCGCACCCCTCCCACAGGTTTACTGAAAGTTCAGCATTTGGAGATTTCTGTTCACTTTTTAAATATGCAAAACAGTGAATTGTATTTGCATCACCTATTTTGTATTCAGATAAGACCATAAGACATAGGAGCAGAAATTAGGCCATTCAGCCCATCGAGTCTGCTCCGCCATTCAATCATGGCTGATAAGTTTCTCAACCCCATTCTCCTGCCTTCTCCCCATAATCTTTGATCCCCTTACCAATCAAGAACCTATCTATTTCGGTCTTAAATACACTCAATGACCTGGCCTCCACAGCCTTCTGTGGCAATGAATTCCATAGATTCACCACTGTCTGGCTTCTCATCTGTGTTCTAAAAGGTCTTCCCTTTACTCTGAGGCTGTGCCCTCGGGTCCTAGTCTCTCCTACTAATGGAAACATCTTCCCCACATCCACTCTATCCAGGCCTTTCAGTATTCTGTAAGTTTCGATCAGATCCCTCCTCATCCTTCTAAACTCCATTGAGTATAGACACAGAGTCCTCAAACTTTCCTCATATGTTAAGTCATGATCTAATTGAATGGCAGAACAGGCTTGATCGGCCGATTAGCCTTCTCCTGTTTCTATGTTCCATTAGCTGAAAATTGGGCCCTTCACACTTATGAACTGTATGCCGACTTAATTCATGAAGTAAAGGTTGAGGCTGCATGGCTGCTGTGTATATCCTACACAATAGATGGCTGCCAGTGAGTTACAAGGTAGTAATTCAACTGAGTCCTACTGATAACATCATAAACCAGAGATTGAGGGTTGAATGCTTTATGAACATCAGTCATTCCCTGAGACTGAATTACAGCTTAAATCGCATTGTGTGACATTTGTTGTTCTTCATAAATCTGCAGTATATTTTTTTTATTAAATAAAATTGTTTACATTTTATTTTATTGCCTTTTTTCAGCAGGAATCTTAGAAATACAGTGATCCAGATGGAAGTGTGATAAAGCTGATCGGTTGGTGACCTTGTAGATGAAAGTTGCATGCTTAGCTCTATAGATTATTTCTCTTTAGCTAAATGCAAGACATTTTACTGTAAAATATATATATATATTTATATATATATATTGCTTTGTACATGTGACATTGTTTATAAGCCACCCAAAGTGAGAGTGATAGATGATAGACTCATGATAGGGTCAGAGTGTGTGGAGGCAGGGGCCAGGTAGCGGAGTGGGTAGTATGCTGGCTACAGAACATAAATGGAGAGTAGGGGTAAAGGGTAGCTATTCAGATTGGCAAAAGGTGCAAAGTGGTGTTCCACAGGGATTAGTGATGGGACCACTGTTGTTCATAATTTATGTTCATGATTTGAATCCTGGAATAATAAGCACAACTTCTAAATTAGTGGAAAGCAGCAAAATTGGAGTTATGCAAAGGAAGAGGACATTAATAAATTGCAGATTGGGCTTTTAACCAGCAAATGAATTGCAATATAGATAACTGTGAGGTAGTGTATTTTGGTTGGAAGCATAAGGAGGCTGAAACTACCTGGATAATAGGTGCCTAAGTGGGTTGAGGAGCAAAGAGTGTGAGGGATACAGATACATAAGTCACAAAAAGTAGCTCTGTGGTTTAATAAAGTCATCACAAAAACAAACCAACCACTGGGATTTATTTCTAGAGCGATATAAATTTGCACAGACTTTGGTTAGACTTCACTTTGAGTACTGAGCACAGTTCTTGTCTTTGCATTAGAAAAAAGGAATAGACATTGGAGAAGTTGCAAAGAAAATTACTGGAATGATATCAGAACTGAGGGATTTTTAACGATCAGGAAAGGATGAAGAGACTGATGTTCTTTTCTCTGGGGGGAAAAAAAAGCAGCCTGAGAAGTGACCTGCTTAAACACCTTTAAATTTATCAAGGAGTTAGATAGGGTAGCTAGAACACGTCGAGGATTCAAAAACTAGAGGCCATAAATGTAAGATAGTCACTAATAAGTCCAGTGGAGAAAGCAAAGGAAACCTTTTTAATGTGGAACATCTTATGACAAGGAATAGCATAGGTGCAATTAAGAGGAAGCTAGATAATACAAAATATGCTGAACTCTTGGTATACAACATGTCCATACTATATATATTCCATACATTATTACCACAACAACAGCTTCCATTTATATAGCACCTTTAATACAGTGAAACCTCCCAAAGCACTTCACAAGAGCATTGCCAAAACAAAATTTGACCCGATGAGATAGGTAACTGAAAGCTTGGTCAAAGAGATAGGTTTTATCTAAGATCCCAAAGGAGGAGAGAGGCAATGAGGCAGAGAGGTTTAGGCAGGGAATTCCAGAACCTAGGCAGCTGAAGGCATGTCATTCTAAGTTATATTGGACAAATTCACAATCCTGCATTATAATTTCAACTACCAGAAGCATGTGTTGGGAATTTGGGCCTGAAGGTCAACAGGCTTGACACAATTTGCTGTTCAAATCCAGTATAAATCTGATGATTAATTCAATGAATTCAGTTTGTGAATTTCTTGCCCTCCAAGCAAGTGCTGTAGCAGGAGATTTCTGATTCTGCATTTGCTAGCCCATGACTTTACACCTGTTAAAGTGAGTGGATGGAACATCAAGGATTACTGGGAGCAGAGTTAAAAACAAAAACAGAATTACCTGGAAAAACTCAGCAGGTCTGGCAGCATCGGAGGAGAAGAAAAGAGTTGAAGTTTCGAGTCCTCATGACCCTTCGACAGAACTTGAGTTCGAGTCCAAGAAAGAGTTGAAATATAAGCTGGTTTAAGGTGTGTGTGTGGGGGGGGGCGGAGAGATAGAGAGAGAGAGAGAGGTGGGGGGAGGGGGGGTGTGGTTGTAGGGACAAACAAGCAGTGATAGAAGCAGATCATCAGTTAAAAATGGCTGGCCTCTATTTCTACAGAACCTGTTACCTGGATCATCAGGAAGGAAAGAACCATTTGCTTTCTAGAAGGATATTCCAACCACAAATTTGGTCATTCGCTCCAACCAACCCAACCACTTTAATCTTCTGTGGGGAAATTGTGCTTTGGTTTTCTTTCTACTTTCAAAGGTGTCTGAGCAGAAATGCAAGATATTGTCTATAGGTGTGGTTGGGACTTTTACACACGGGCAGTTAGCTGGAGAAATGCCCACGGGTGTTGCTACGAGAGGCACTGTCCATTTTAACAGCTGCAGCTTGGTTAATTTAGTTGTGGTGTAAACTGACTTGCCAGGATGGGCTGCCTAGGTTCTGGAATTCCCTGCCTAAACCTCTCTGCCTCATTGCCTCTCTCCTCCTTTGGGATCTTAAATAAAACCTACCCCTTTGACCAAGCTTTCAGTTACCTATCTCATCGGGTCGAATTTTGTTTTGGCAATGCTCTTGTGAAGTGCTTTGGGAGGTTTCACTGTATTAAAGGTGCTATATAAATGGAAGCTGTTGTTGTGGAAATAATGTATGGAATATATATAGTATGGACATGTTGTATACCAAGAGTTCAGCATATTTTGTATTATCTAGCTTCCTCTTAATTGCACCTATGCTATTCCTTGTCATAAGATGTTCCACATTAAAAAGGTTTCCTTTGCTTTCTCCACTGGACTTATTAGTGACTATCTTACATTTATGGCCTCTAGTTTTTGAGCCTTGCGAAGCTATCCAACTCAAGGGGAGGGGTTGAGTTACAGATAGTTCAAATGAAATATGGAGTGCTGTTTATTGCAATGTATTGTTAACTAGTATTCCTACCAAGCAAAGGGAGATGGTGGTGTAGTGGTAATGTATAGTATAGCATAGTAACCTAGAGGCCTTGGTTAATCTTTTGGAGACATGGATTCAAATCCTATCATAGCAGCTGATGGAATTTAAATTCAATTAATAAATCTGGAATATCAACCTAATTGGAGTCCATAATGACTATTTATCATTAATTGTTGTAAAACCCCACCTGGTCCACTAATGTCCTGTTAGAGGAGGAAATCTGCCATCCTTATGTGGTGCAACTCCAGATTCAGATTGGCTCTCTGAAATGGCCTATCAAGGCTGATGGCCAGTGATGCTTACATCCTATGAAAGAATTTTTTAAAAAATGAATAAAGAGATTTATTTGCTTTGAGTGTTGTCTCCCCCTGTTTGACAGGAATGCTAGTTAACAATAGTGTTATATATGTGGAACGTTGCATGTTGCAATGCTGAGGGGCAGCCAGCTTGCGTTCCAGTTGGTGAAGATTTCGCAGTCTCAATCAATAGTTAGCCAAACGTTTGGGGTATGGGAGAGAAGGGTGGAGATGATGGGAGTATTTCAAACAGCAATAAACTACTTCAAAGTACAAATGTACTGCTCAGCTGTGTATTTCATTCTGCTTCAAGGAAATCTAAAGTTTGATTGCCTCAATAAATCATTGCAAGTTCAAAGAACGTACCGAAAATGAATTTAAAAATAAGTTTTCCATACAAATTACACAAGCAAACGTGAATGGTTTAAGATGTGCAGTTAAATCTTTGTTCCTTATTTTAAAACGTAAGAGATACAAGCACGGCTGTATCCAATCTAGGGCAACAGATTTCTACATCAATCTTGTTAATGCCAGGAATGGTTGACCCATTGAATGAGGATGTACCTATTTTCTTCTTTGTTTTATTACCTATTGTTTCCTGTGTCCAGGAGCTGCATTAATGTATTTGCCCGTTACCTAGCCAGTTAAGTGGCTGTTAAATCATATGGGAAGTAGCAAATGACTGATCTTGCAGACTATTTTTCTGCTCCTAAAGGTAATGGAATCATACAGAACTAACTCACCCAGCGGAAAATTGCAGTAATTAGAATTTCTATTCATCACCCTTCTAATAAAAAGAGAAAATAGCAAGATCAACACGCTGATTAAAGTGGAAAATATCCCCATTATAACCTTCAGTCACATTTGTAATGAGGAATTGACTCAGCTTTCTTTAAAATGGGTTAAAAGCAGCATCAACTACTTTTATTTTGAATCTGCTTCATTGAGTGGGGAAAAAAAAAAGCATTCACCCACATTCCCTGGGAGGACATTTGCTCTTGTCTAATTTCTCCTGTCTTCAGGGTTTCCTCAGCTCTGATTTTGAACCAACATTAGCTATGTCAAAATGTGGGACCTTATGCCCTTTAAAAAAAAAACAATCGCAGGGCGAGACTATTTCTAGGTCCTGAACATTGCCCTTGCTGGCAGTGCATCAGCCAGCATCATCTTCTGGGAAGTGACCTCTAATTGGCTGCCTCCGTGGCTGCTATCCAATTAAGAATAGTGAGGGAGTTCCTGAGCATGCAGGCCCAATCAGCCTTGGAAGTAACTCAGCCCCATCGGCAGAGTTGGACACTGCCGCTGTAGTGTGAGGACCATAACCGGTCCACCTCAGATTACCCTGGAAGGTATCTCAACAATTTGAGCAACAGGTGAAGCTAGCTGTTTCATGCTGCTACTATGCAGTAGCAACACAAGTGGTATTCACCACTAACAATGTGCTGCCGTCAAGCCAAAAATGCGTTCTGCCTATCACACACATGAGTAATGTGGGATATGAATTTCAGTGCCAGTGTGATGCTGGGTATGTAGGCCACACATCCCAAAGACTGGCAGATCATATCAAACAGCATCTCACAGCTGCTGTTCTCAGTGGGCAAGGTACAGGTGGCACCCAACCAGGCAGTTCTTGCAAAACTCAAAATGCATGGTCCAACATTAGATGTGATTCCACAATTGGACGATATTTGCTAAATAACCCTCAGTGTGCTAAGAATTACGCTGACAATGAATTTAAGATTGTCAGTCAGGTTCGTAATGTGGCACATTTGCATGTACTGGAAACTACATATATTGAGACAAGGGCCCTGTTCTTTTCAGACAGAAAAACATGTATGTACATGTTGCTGTTTCAGCTAAACAAAATAAGTGACAGCCATCTGCTGGTTCATTCCCCAGGGCAATGTCTTGACCAATCAGAGTCAAGCTGCCTGGTTTAAATTTAGAACAATGCTTGGCAGTCAACTGTCAGTCACCATCAACTGGTACATTCTCCATGGCAACTCCTCTGCCAATCAGAGTCCACTTGTCAACCAATCAGCACTCTATTCACATTGAATATAAATATACTGTTTCCCTTGACATTGGTATTGCAAATTGTCCTGATGAGTGCAAGGTGAAAAGCTTTGACAAAAAGTGTCTCTTTTTCCCAGCAGCCCTCAAGTTCTGTAATGCCAAATGACTATTTGCACACAAATCAATAAAAGCTGCTTTTGTTTTCCCCCTTATTCTTCTATGGGCTGTGGACATCATTTGTTGCTCATCCCTAATTGCATTTGAACTGGATTGCTAGGCTATTTCAGAGTCAACCACATTGGTGTGAGTCTGGAATCACATGTAGGCCAGACCAGATAAGGACAGCAGATTTCTTTTTCCTAAAGAGCACAAGTGAACCAGATGGGTTTCCAAGATAATCAATGGTATAGTCGCTTTTACTGAGACTAGCTTTATATTCTAGATTTGTTAGCTGAGTTGAAATTATATAAGCTGCTATGGTGGGATTTGAACCCATGTCCCCTTAGCATTAGTCTAGATTACTAGTCCAGCAGTATTACCACTATGCTACTGTCTCCTCCCTGTAGCAGTATAAATGGTAATCACAAAGTACAATAGGCCATTGGGCATTATCTATAGCGAAATATAAAGAGGAGGAAGTGATGGGCCAGTTGAATAGAGCATAGTCACACCTCATCTGTATTTTGTGTTTCATATGAACATATGAAACAGGAGCAGAAGTAGTCTACTCGCCTCCTCGAGCCCACCCCATCATTCAATAAGATCATGGCTGTTCTGTTTGTGTTTCGAATTCCACATTCCACATTCAGTGGGGGAGAAGGTGGTGTAGTAGTAATGCTCATGGGACTAGTAATGCAGAGGCCTACCCAAAGGGGAGTGGGTCAAATCCCCCCCCCCACCACTGCAGCTGGTGGAATTTAAGTTCAATTAATAAATCTGGAATTGAAAGCTAATCTTAGTATCATGACAACTATTGTTGGTTGTTGTAAATACCCATCTGGTTCACTTATGTCCTTAAGGGAAGGAAATCAGCCACCCTTACCTGGTCTGGCCTACAGGTGACTCCAGACCCACAGCAAAGTGATTGATTCTTAACTGCCCTCTGAAATAGCTCTCACAAGCCAGGCAATTAGGGGTGGGCATTAAATGTTGGCCTTGCCAATGACACCTACATCTCATGAAAGAATAAGAAAATTCCCATCTCCCTTTGATTCCCTTACCTAACAAGAAACTATCTACATCTGCCTTAAAATATTCAATAAGACTGACTCTACTGCCTTCTGAGGCAGAGTTCCAAAGTTGCAGAGTCCTCGGAGAGAAAGAGTTTCCTCATCTCTGTCCTAAAAGTTCAACCCCTGGTTTTCAAACAGTGCCCCCTAGTTCTGGACTCACCCACAAGAGGAAGCATCCTTTCCATGTCCATCTTGTCAATACTGTTCAGGATCTTATATGCTCCAATCAAGTCACCCCTCACTCTTCTAAGCTCCAGTGGAAACAAGCCCAGTCTGTCCAACCTATCCTCATAAGACAACTTGTTCGTTCCAGGTTTCAGTCTAATAAACTTCTGCTGAACAATCTCCAACGCATTTACCTCCCTCTTTAAATGAGAGCAAACTGCACGTGATATTCGAGATGTGGTTTTACCAATGCCCTGTATAACTGAAGCATAACATCCGTCCTTTTATGTTCAATTCCTCTCATAATAAAGGATAGCATTGCATCAGCCTTATTAATTTCTTGCTGTACCTGCATATTAACTTTTTGTGACTCATGCGCTAGAACATCTAGATCCCTCTGCCCCTCGGAATTTGGCAGCCATTCTCCATTTAAGTAATACTCTGCTTTTTTTATTCTTCCTGCCAAAATGAACATCGCATTTTCTCACATTAAACTCCAGATATTTGCCCACTCACTCAACCTATCTATATCCATCTGCAAATTCCTCATGTCTTCTTCACAACATACTTCCCTTCTTATCTTTGTGTCATCTACAAATTTAGCTACCATGTCTTCATTCCCCTCATCTAAGTCATTGATGTCAATTGTAAAAAGTTGAGGCTCCAGCACAAACCCCTGCGGGACATTACATTCTGCCAATCAAACAAAGACCTATTTATGCATACATTCTGTTTGCTGCCAGCCAGCCAATCTTCTATTCGGCTAATATGTTACCCCCTACACCATGAGCTTTTATTTTCTTCAACAACCTTTGATGTGGCATCTTATCAAATGCTTTCTGGAAATCCAAGAACTCTACAGCTACGGGCTTTATCCACAGCACATGTTACTCTTTCAAGGAGCTCTAATAAATTGGTTAAACATGATTTCCCTTTCAGAAAACCATGCTGACTCTTCCTGATTACCTTGTGTTTTTCCAAGTGCCCAGCTATAACCTCTTTAATGATTGATTCTAATAACTTACCCACGACACACATCGAGCTAAATGGCCGATAGCTTCCTGTTTTCTGCCTCCCTCTCTTCTTGAATAGAAGGGTTATATTTGTTACTTTTCAGTCAGATGGAACCTTTCCAGAATCTAGGGAATTTTGGAAAATTAACACCGACGCATCTACTAACTTATTAGTCACCTCTTTTAAAACCCTAGGATGAAGTCCATCAGGACCCGAAGACTTGTCAGCCCACAGCTCCATCAGTTTGCTCAGTACCGCTTCCCTAGTGATTGTATTTTCACCAAGTTCCTCGCTCCTTTCCACCTCCTGATTTACATCTTTTACTGGAGTGTTTTTTTTGCATCCTTATGTGAATACAGAAGTAAAATATTTGTTCATTTCATCCACAATTTCCTTATTATCTGCTATTAACTCCCCACTGTCACACTCTAGATGACCAAAACTCACTTTACTTACTCTTTTCCTTTTTAAATACCTGTAGAAACTTGCTATCCATTTTACATTTCTAGCTAGCTTCCTCTCATACTCCAATTTACTTCTGCTGATTAACCTTTTAGTCATTCTCTGCCATTCTTTATATTCTGACCAATCATCAGACCTGCCACTCTTCCTTGCACAGTTATATGCTTTTTCCTTAAGTTTGATGTGTTCCTTAATTTATTTAGTTAACCACGGATAGTGGGTCCTCCCCTTAGAATTTTTCTTTATAGTAGGAATATACTTATTATGAGTATTGTGAAATATCCCTTTAAATGTCTGCCACTGTTTCTCCATTGATCTATCCCCTAGCCTAATAGCCCAGTTGACTTCAGCTAGCTCAGCTTTTATGCCCACATAATTGCCCTTATTTAAGTTTAAAATACTAGTCTAAGACCCACTCTTTTCCCTTTCAAACTGAATGTAAAATTCAATCTTATTGTGGTCGCTGCTACCTAGGAGCGCTCTCACTCTGAGCTCATAATTAATCCGGTCACATTACATAATACCAAGTCTAATATGACCTGCTCTCTGGTGTTCACATTTGAGCAACATACCACAGGAAAGATAACATTGACCTTAGAGTGGGTACACCGCAGATTCACCAGAATGACATTAGGGCACAAGGGTTACATTATTGGGACAGGTTTCATAATTTACTTTGGTATTCCCTTGAGTTTTGCAGGTTGAGGGGTAATCTATTTGAGATGCACAAAATGACAGTGGAGATGGTGGCTTATTGGTAATGTCACTAGACCAGTAATCCAGAGCCTAGGCTATACTCTGTGGATAGCCACTGGTGGAATTTGAACTTAATTAATAAATTTGGAATTGAAAGATTATCTCAGTCATGGTAACCATGAAATTATCATCAATTGTTGTAAAAGCCCACCTAGTTCAGTAATACCCTTTAAGGAAGGGTATTTTAAGGAAGGAAATCTGCCACCCTTACCTGGTCTGGCCTATGTGTGACTCCAGACCCACAGCAATTTGGTTGGCTCTTAACTGCCCTCTGAAATGGCCTAGCAAGCCATTCAGTTCCAGGGCAGTTAGGGATGGGCAACAAATGCTAGTCTTGTCAGTGATGCCCACATCCCAAGAACATATATAAGGAAAAGGGATTCAATAGAGAATTTATTTCCTCTGGTGGAGGGAACCAGAGCAAAGGACATAATTTTAGAGCTAGACCATTCTGGAGTAAAATGAGAAATCACCCACATAAGGCTGTGGGTGATGGAACATTGGAAATTTTCAAGACTGAGGTGTTAGTCAGGTAAAGATATCAAAGGCAACAAAGGTGGTTAAGTGGAACTGAGGTACACATCAGCTGCGGTTGAATTCAATAATGGAAAAGGCACCAAAGCCTAAATGGCCGACACCTGTTCCTATATTCTTGTGTGTTCCCTACAAATGGTCTCAGTGATTTATAATTTCTAAGGGTAGAAGTTTTATTGATCAAACAGAAGAGTAACTATTTCACCCTTAAGTAGTTGTTGTACTTGTCTCCCCGTCATTCTCCCATTTTGGATGCTTTGTTTGTCCACTTGACAATTCTGGTAGACCTTACCCACTTTGGTTTCACGCTGAGATGGGCATGGAAGTTGTACTGGGTCAGCTTCCTAGGTTCACTTCAGGGCCGATGCCTGGAGGACCATGCAGACAGGCCCCATTTGTGCAATCAGGAGGCTAGCTACACGCTCTTTTCAGTAGAATTCCCAGACCGGAAAGCTCCCTTCCCTTGCTCCATGCTCTCTGACACGTTGATCGCTTTTGGCACTGGCTGAAGTTCGACAGCGAACAAGGCTCGAATTACTTGGCCAGGGGCTAGGTGTATCGGGATCTTGCTGTAATTTCTGGCCCCTCGGACAAGCTCCAAATGGGTTTATAGTGGGACTGTTCTGGGTTTTGGGTCCTGTTTTTCTTTTTATTTCCTTTTTTTAAAAGAAAACCAACATGTATTATATTGGTTTCGCCATTAATTTCAAAGCTGTAAATCATGCCACTGTTAAGTATAGTTAATCTACGCTGTGGTTGTTTTCTATTTGAAATCAAACAGAACCCATTAAACAGTAGTCCTGTTATGAATGTGCACCATTTACATGTGTATTGCCTCTGCTATGCGTCAAGTGTTAAAATCAATGAAGTTTAATTACAAAAGAAAATACTTTGGAATAATTCAACAGTAGAAAAATGAATCAAATTAGGCAAACAGAAAGTGTGACCAAAGTGTTATTTGATGGAAATCTTTGTGCCATGACTCCCTCCAAGGCAGTATCTGATCCCCTCGGCCGCCCCAACCCGTTTGATTAGCAATTTTGAATGGTTTTTTTGTGTAAGATAAAAACAGTCTACTTAGAGGCACAAAGTTGACTATCACTCATTTCAGGAAGACTACATGCCATGCTGGAAGACACTGCAATATATCATGCTGGAAGCAATCTCAACAATACACATAATGAGGTGTGTTTCATCGGACGTGACTCTGTCTAGAATTAAACAATGCAATTCAAATTATTACATTACAACTACACTTCAAAATTTTCTTCATCAGACGTAAAATGCTTTGGGACATCCTGAGGTGCAATTTCTTTCTTTTATTACACCATGGAAGAGCTTGGGATTATAATCATCTATTGTCCCTGAGTTGTTGTTAAGAAGCCAGATCTAACCTATGAGAAAACAGATAAAGAAAGCCCTGGACTCTTCGGAAAGATGTGAACTTTGTACATGGAGGAAACTCAGTATTAAGTACAGTAACCTGTGGTCAGATGATGGTCATCTCAGGGTGGCAGCTTGTCATTTCCAGTCCCCTGAGCCTGAAATATAGTCATAGCCCCTAAAGGTAAAGCAGGGAAAAGATATTAATAACAACAACTTGTATTTACGTAGCACCTTCAACTTATCAAAAGTAGTCTGAAGGTACAAGAGTGCTATAAAGCAAAATTTGACACTGAGCCACATGATTAGGGCATATATTAGAGCAGATCAAAGAGATAGAGATAGATTTTAAGGAGTGCATTAAAGGAGGAAGGAGGGGTAAAAAGGAGAGGTTTAGGGAGGGATTTCCAGGGCTTAGTGCCTAGGCAGCTGAAGGCACTAATTGTGGAGTGATTAAAATCAGGAATGCACAAGAAGCCAGAATTAGAGGAATCTAGGTATCTCAGAGGGCTGTTGGGCTGGAGGGGATTACAGAGATAGGGAAGGTGAGGCCATGGAGGAATTTGAAAACAAGGTTGAGAATTTTGAACTCAAGGCATAGCTTGACCGGCAGCCAACATAGGTCAACGAGCACAGGGGTGATGGGTGAATTGGACTTGGCCCAGTCAGCAGAAGCTTAGGTGATCTCAAGTTTACAGACAGTGGGAAGCCAGCCAGCGGTGCATTGGAACAGGTGATTCTAAGTGGTAACAAAAGCATGGATGAGGGTTTCAGCTGCAGGTGAGCTCAAGGAAGGGGGCGAAGTCAAGTGATGTAATGGAGGCTATCATGAAGCTATTAACGTATATAATATTTTGGAAAATATTTTTCCTTTAAAGTAGAGATTTAGTCTGTGGGTGTGTCTTAATTGGATTAAAGCCAGCTAGTCTGGGTGCTTTGATGTGTACTAGTTTAGATATGTAAGAGAGTAGTGTACATTTGCATTTTTTGAATAGAACATTCAAGAAGTAGGGTGAAAACTGACGCCTATCTAGCAGCAGACAAGCCATATGTTTATATTACTAACAAAGTTGGCACTATG